>NC_080418.1:81852637-82501868 GCF_029873635.1 Malania oleifera | reverse complement strand
TGGTGTCAAAGGAAGTGCAAAATTCACAGGCAACTATGAATAAATGAAAGACATCAAAAAATGAGGCAATGATATGATAGCGATATAAATTTCCATTTTTATCTAGCAACTGTTACGGGTGACAAAACGGTCGTTCGTCTAATTCGGTTAATTAACCTAATACCAAAAAATTCGGTTTAAATAATACCATTAACCGAACCGACGAATTGCACGAAGGACAAAACCAACCAAGGAACCGACCCCGACCCGAATTTGCCCATTCCGTATTCGGTTACGCCGAAATTAATTTAAAAAGTAATTTGCTAGAACAGGAAACAATATATTTTTTTTAATGAAGAATAATCTTTTTTTTGTTTTTATTTGCTAATACAGAAAATTCAAAGATAAGAACGTTGGCTAAATATTAGAGATCGAAAGACATATGTTTCTAATATTATTGAGATTGGAAAGTGTCATTCCAGAAAAATCATTGATATAGCTAAAGGACACAGGTTGGATTCAGATAATTATATTACTAAAGAAGAAGAAGAAGAAGAGGAAGAGGAGGAGAGGAAGAGTTATCGGGTTTGCACGGCGAGCTAGTGGGCGCCGAGCTGAGACAAAAAAGAGAGGCTGAGATGCTGAGGGTCGAGTGGAGTAGCTGAGACGCTGAGGGCCGAGAGGCTGGACTCTGGAGAGCCGAGCCGCCGAAGACTCGAAGAGGGGGTTCGCTGACTCCGAGAGGTGGTCCGATGACTCCGATGGAGAGCTGCGGGCGGCGGGCCCGAGGCGCAGATCAACAGAGTGCAGAGAAACGGAAACCCTAGCCCTAACTCTAATCCCTAATCCCCAATCCCCAATTCCCAAATCCCTTTTCTCCCACTCAGTGCCTCAGTGAAGTGAGACCCCTCCGCAGCTCCGCCATTCTTCCCCCCAGGCCCCAAGCCCCAATACGTCCCCCGACTGCCCGACATAAATTATATTTAAAATATAATTAAGTAGTTATTCGGTTAATCGGTTGACCGATATATTTGCTACCGTTAATCGAACTGAAACCGATTAACCGGACTTTTGTAGAATTTTAACCGAACCGACTGAATCAGGGTTTTAACCCGAACCGAACCGGCCAATTTCGGCCGGTTATTTCGTTTAATTCGGTTTTCACCGAATTATGCTCACCCTTAGCAACTGTAACACCGCTGACAACAAAAAAAATGATAAAGAACTACAACGAATAATTTATCAGGTAAACACGTCTTAAACTAGGAAAATATTTAAAAAAGGACCACTTAAAGAGGCCTTTGTTTTTAAGAATCATTTTCCCCAACACAATAGCTTCACTAATAATGTGTCCCCAAAATTTTTTTTTTAAAAAAAAAACTGTCACTTAAATCCATATTTCTAAATATTTGAATAATTTTGATTTTTTTAAGATTAAAAAAATATTAGTGGGAACAAGGAACGTTGTCGTACTCTTCGGCAGTCATGCCCTATACAACACAATTTAAACTGTGACGCACTAGAGTATGCATTTTAAAATTAAAATTTAGCATACAAGGCAAACTACTTTCAAAATAGAGATCAGATCCTTAAGTATAAATGGAGAGGAACGCAACACCGAACTGTTTAACATTCAAATTTCCTTCTCACTTTGAGAAGGCCACCAACTATTTAGTCACCATCTCCGCTGCTCATCCACATAGAAAAGCTGCATATTCCCTTTGACAAGTTGTGCCCTCTACTAAAAGGAGAAAGGAAATTAGTTTTCTAAATATGATCAATTTTCATTAATCCAAAGAATTTCACCATAAGTAAATTTTGTGTAAATTCACACACACAAAATTTATTTTTGAAACTAAAATACCCTTGCCTTTTGAATTGGTTGCAATAGCTGATAGTAGTGCCTCATGCAATATTAATATTAGATTTTACTATCATATTTCAAATGATAAATTATTGTGATTGCAAGAATACAAATCAATAAAAAAATAAACGTAATATTAATTGAGGAGAATGGTGTAATCCCAAGAGGGGGGGGGGGTGAATTGGAATTTTAAAAACTTTTGCATATAATTTAACCGATTCACCAAACAATATCCCAATCAAAATAAATGCGTGTATAAGATAAGAGAGAGAGAGAGAGATTGACACCAAAATTTTAATGAGGTTCGGCTATACCCGCCTACATCCTCGCCTTGAGCAAAACCCCCAAGGATTCCACTAACTTGCTCCCTTAATCGAACGGAGCAAAACCATTACACACTCCTTCAAATAGGATGGAGCCCTCCTCTCCAAGCGTTACCCTACGTTTGGTACGCTCCTTCAAATAGGGTGGAGCCCCCCCACTCCAAGGGATACCCCATGCTTGGCCCACTCCATCTAGGCGGAGCCACCTCTCCAAGAGATGTACCCTCACTTGGAAAAGGTTCACAACGCGAACCGCAAAGGAACCTTAATCGGGCGAAGCAAAACTGTTACACACTCCTTCAAATAGGATGGAGCCCTCCTCCCCAAGCGATACGCTACGTTTGGTACACTCCTTCAAATAGGGTGGAGCCCCCCCACTCCAAGCGATACCCCACGCTTGGCCCACTCCTTTTAGGCGGAGCCACCTCTCCAAGTGATGTACCCACACTCGGCTAAGGTTCACAACATGAACCGCGAAGGGCCTTTTCGAAAAACATTTTTTGCGTACAATAAAATGCCTGTACAAAAGCGGATTTGTACAATTTAAAATCTAGATGCACTCTCAAATGATTTAAAATCTAGATGCACTCTAAAACGATGCAGCATTCGCTTCCACAGCTTGACTCAGCCGCTGATCCAAACAGAAAAGCTGCATATTCCCTTTGACAAGTCGGGGCCTCCACAAAAAGGAGAAAGGAAATTAGTAATACAAACAATAACCCCACAAAATAAATAAAATAAGAAACTTCTAGACAGTTGTATGGGCACACGCCATTCGTTTTAGTACTTTCATGGAATCCATGATTTTGTTATCAGAGATTTTCTGTGGGTAGGGGTTCTTCATCAGGAATTCAAAATCATATGACCATTACTCCATCTAAAAACCGACTGTGACAGATCCCATCTGCTTGCGAAAGAAAATGCAATCAGGAAATACTATAAATTACTCAATGGTGCCAATCCTTCATCCTTGAACGTAAATCAGCACTGAGACAAAGGCAATGTACGTAGGCCTGAACATATTATCAAGCAGGCTTCAGTTTACACCAGACTAGATCTCAGGGCATATGTTGAAAGCAAATATATGTTCACAGCACCGTGCCAACTGCTGGCTGTATTTCACTCGTTTTATGGCAGAAACGTGTTCTTGAGTTTGTGAGAGCAGCACCAGGCATTGCTAACACATCGTGTGTGTCCAACCTACAGCTTAAATCATGCACGCAAAGCAGAAACAACTGTCTTGACTATATAATGACCGCATAGCGGGGAACATACTAATGAAAACCACATTCCTCAGGCGAACCCAAAGCAATTCCAATCAAAACAAACCACTCTTCAGAAATATCACATCAAAAATTAATTATCTAATTATTCACCAAATTAGTTGTTCTCTCAAACATCTTTACACGTCCAGTTTCACCTACATGGGAGAAGCAGTTAGACCCACTTTACAGGAAAAGGTGAAACATACCCATATGCAGTGATGAGGGAAAATAAAGGTTTCTAACATTCAATTGACCAAGGATAAACAGAGGTCTGCGTGACCATACCCAAATTTTTTTGTGGTAATCCACTTCCAAAACACAATCAATGCACAAATCATGCAAATATGGTTAGGCTAACATAATTCTTATCACCAAAATAAAATAGAAAGAGAAAAAAACCAAAAGGCAGAGACTTCTCTGGGGGCTCACAAAATGCAGCAGAGATGCTTGAAAATTAAAACTGTCACCTGCTCGAGCATCTGATGAGAATTCACTTTTACTTTTGTCTCAGTATTAAATATTTCCAAGTGATCCCGAGTAGTTCCCACAAGTTCGGCTTCAAAAGGAGTTCAAAGTTCAAAAGCCATAAGTATGAATTAAAGAAAGACAACAAAAATGAGGCATGAATTGATAACGAAATAAATTTTCATTTTTATCTAGCAGAAATAACTGAGAATGAAAAAAATGATAAAGAACTACATCAAATAATCTATCTGCTAAACACATCTAAAGCCGCGAAAATATTAAAAAAAAGGACCACTCAGAGAGGCCTTTCTATTTAAGAATCATTTTCCCCAGCACAGTAGACTCACTAATAAAACACGGCCCCAAGACAATTTTTTTAAAAAAAATTGTTACTTGAATCCATATTCCTAGATATCGGTATAATTTTAATTTTTGTTAAGAAAAAAAAATTAGTGGGAAAAAGAACTGTTGTCGTAGTCCTCGGCAATCACGCCCAATACAACACAATTTAAACTGTGATGCACTGGAGTTATTTGAGATTTTGCGTGGGTAGGGGTTCTTCACCATGAATTTAAAAACATATGACCATTGATCCATCTAAAAACTGACTGGAACAGATCAAATCTGCTTGTTAAGGAAAATGCAATTGGGCAATACTCTAAATTACTAAATGGTGGCAATCCTTCATCCTTGAACATAAATCAGCCCAGAGAAAAACGCAATGTACTTAGGTATGAACATATTATCAAGCAGGCTTCAGTTTACACCAGACTAGATCTAAGGGCACATATTGAAAGCACATATATGTTCAAAGCACAATGCCCACGCTGGCTGTATTTCGATCGTTTTTGGGTAGAAATGTGTTCATGATTTCGTGAAAGCAATACCAGGCATTGTAAACACATCGTGTGTCCCAACCAACAGCTTACATCATGCATGCAAAGCATAAACAGTAGTCTTGACTATATAATGACAGCATAGCGGGGAACATACTAATGATAACCACATACCTCAGGCGAGCCCACCGCAATTCCAATCAAAACAAACCACTTTTCAGAAAGATCAAATCAATAATTAATTATCTAATTGTTCACCAAATTAGCTGTTCTCTCAAACATCTTTACTCGTTCAGAGTCACCTAAATGGGAGAAGCAGTTAGACCCACTTTACACAAAAATTTGAAACATAACCTTATGCAGCCATGAGGGAAAATAAAGGTTTCTATGATTCAATTAACCAAGGATAAAAACAGGTCTGCGTGACCATACCAAATTTTTTTGTGGTAATCCACTTCCAAAAGACAATCTATGCAGTAATCATGCAAATCTGGTTAAGCTAACATAATTTTCATCATAGAAGAATACAAGAGAAAATTAAAACTGTCACCTGCTCGGACATCTTATGAGACTACAATATTCCTCTCATTTCAATATTAAATATTCGCAAGTGATGCAGGGTTGTTCCCGGAAGTTTGGCTTGAAAAGGATTTTAAAATTCATTAGGGTTAGTATGAATAAAGGAAAGACATAAAAAATGAGGCATGAATTCACAACTATATAAAGTTTCATTTTTATCTAGCAGCTGCAACATCACTGACAATTAAAAAAAAAATGATAAAGAACTACATCAAATAATTTATCTTCTAAACAAGTCTGAGGCTATGAAAATATTAAAAAAAGGACCACTCAAAGAGGCCATTGTGTTTAAGCTAACAAAATTTTTATCACAGACAGAAAATAGAAAGAGAAAAATTAAAATTGTCATCTTTTTGGGCCACTACTAAAAGTAGAAAGGAAATTAGTTTCTTTAAATATGATCAATTTTGATTAATCCTAAGAATTTCACTATTAAGTAAATTTTGTGTAAATTCACACACACAAATTTTATTTTTAAAACTAAATTACACTTGCTTTTTGAATTGGTTGCAATGGTTGACAGTAGAGCCTCATGCAATATTAATAATAGATTTGACTATCGTATTTCGAATAAAAAATTATTGTGATTGCAAGAATATAAATTAATAAAAAATAAACGTAATATTAATTGAGGGGAATGGTGTAATCCCAAGCGGGGGGTGAATTGGAGTTTTAAAAACCTTTGCAGATAAATTAACCGATTCACCAAACAATATCCGAATCAAAATAAATGCGTGTATAAGATAAGAGAGACAGAGAGAGAGAGTGACACCGAAATTTTAACGAGGTTCGGCTACACCCGCCTACATCCTCGCCTTGGGCAAAACCCCCATGGATTACACCAATTTGCTCCCTTGATCGGGCGGAGCAAAACCCTTACACAATCCTTCAAATAGGATGGAGCCCTCCTCTCCAAGCGATACCCAGCGTTGGGTACACTCCTTCAATTAGGGTGGAGCCCCCCCACTCCAAGGGATACCCCACGCTTGGCCCACTCCTTCTAGGCGGAGCCACCTCTCCAAGTGATGTACCCTCACTTGGCCAAGGATCACAACGCGAACCGCGAAGGAACCATAATCGGGCGAAGAAAAACCGTTACACATTCCTTCAAATAGGATGGAGCCCTCCTCTCCAAGCGATACCCTAGGTTCGGTACACTCCTTCAAATAGGGCGGAGCCCCCCCACTCCAAGGGATACCCCAGGGTTGGCCCACTCCTTCTAGGCGGAGCCACCTCTCCAAGTGATGTACCCACACTTGACCAAGGTTCACAACGCGAACCGTGAAGGAACCTTAAACGGGCGGAGCAAAACCATTACACACTCCTTCAAATAGGATGGAGCCCTCCTCTCCGAGCGATACCCTACGTTTCGTACACTCCTTCAAATAGGGTGGAGCCCCCCCGCTCCAAGCGATACCCCACGCTTGGCCCACTCCTTCTAGGCGGAGCCACCTCTCCAGGTGATGTACCCTCACTTGGCCAAGGTTCACAACGCGAACCGCGAAGGGTCTTTTTGAAAAAAAAAATTTTGCGTACAATCAAATGCTTCTACAAAAGCAGATTTGTACAATTTAAAATCTAGATGCACTCTCAAATGATTTAAAACCTAGATGCACTCTCAAACGATGCAGCATTCGCTTCCAGAGCTTGACTCAGCCGCTGATCAAAAGAGAAAGCTGCATATTCCCTTTGAAAGTTGTGGCCTCCACAAAAAGGGGAAAGGAAATTAGTAACACAACAAATAACCCCACAAAATAAATAAAATAAGATACTTCTACACAGTTGTATGGGCACACGCCATTGGTTTTAGTACTTTCATGGAATCCATGATTTTGTTATCAGAGATTTTCTGTCGGTAGGGGTTCTTCATCAAGGATTCAAAAACATATGACTAAATGGTGCCAATCCTTCATCCTGAAACATAAATCAGCACTGAGACAAAGGCAACGTACGTAGGTCCGAACATATTATCAAGCAGGCTTCAGTTTACACCAGACTAGATCTCAGGGCATATGTCAAAAGCAAATATAGGTTCCTAGCACAGTGCAAACTGCTGGCTGTATTTCACTCGTTTTTGGGTAGAAATGTGTTCATGAGTCTGTGAAAGCAACACCAGGCATTGTAAACACATCGTGTGTGTCCAACCTACAGCTTAAATCATGCACGCAAAGCATAAACAGGTGTGTTGACTATATAATGACAGCATAGATAGGAACATACTAATGATAACCACATACCTGAGGCGAACCCAAAGCCATTCCAATAAAAAAAAACCACTTTCCAGAATGATCACATCAATAATTAATTATCTAATTGTTCACCAAATTAGCTGTTCTCTCAAACATCATTACATGTTCAGAGTCACCTACACGGGAGAAGCTGTTAGACCCACTTGACAGAAAAAGGTAAAACATAACCTTATGCGGCCATGAGGAAAAATAAATGTCTCTAACATTCAATTGAGCATGGATAAACAGAGGTCTGCGTGACCATACCCAAAAAATTTACCGTAATCCACTTCCAAAAGACAATCTATGCAGTAATGATGCAAATCTGGTTAAGCAAACATAATTTTTACCACATAAAGAAAATAAAAAGAGAAAAATTAAAATTGTCACCTGCGCGGGCATCTGATGAGAGACTTTTGCTTTCATCTCAATATTTTAAATATTTGCATGTGATCCACAGTTGTTCCCGAAAGTTTGGCTTCAAAAGGAGTTCAAAATTCACAAGGCAAAACTATGAATAAATGAAAGGCAATGAAAAATGAGGAATGAATTGATAACGAAATATAATTTCATTTTTATCTAGCAGCTGTAGCATCACTGACAATAAAAAAAATGACAAAGAACTCGTCAAATAACTTTTCAGCTAAGCACGTCTTAAGCTATGAAAATATTTAAAAAAGGATCACTCAGAGAGGCCTTTGTTTTTAAGAATCATTTTCCCCAACACAGCAGCTTCACTAATAAAACACATCCCCAAAAAAAAAAAAATTTTAAAAAAAACTGTCACTTAAATCCATATTTCTAAATATTTGAATAATTTTTATTTTTTGACGATAAAATAAAAATTAGTGGGAACAAGGACAGTTGTCGTAGTCTTCGGCAGTCATGCCCAACACAACACAATCTGAACTATGACGCAGTGGAGTGCATTTTAAAATTAAAATTGAGCATACAGGGCAAACTAATAAATGGAGACGAATCCAACATCGAACTCTTTACGTTCAAATTTCCGTTTCACTTTCAGATGGCCACTAACTATTTACTCACCAACTCCGCTGCGGATCCACAGAGAAAAGCTGCATATTCCCTTTGACAAGTTGTGGCCTCTAAAAAAAGGAGAAAGGAAATTAGTAACACAAGCAGTAACCCCACAAAATAAATAAAATAACATACTTCGATACAGTTGTAGGGGCACATGCCATTGGTTTTAGTACTATCATGGAATCCATGATTTTGTTATTTGAGATTTTCCTTGGGGAGGGGTTCTTCATCATGAATTCAAAAATTTGACCATTACTCCATCTAAAAACCAACTGCGACATTTCCCACCTCCTTGTGAAAGAAAATGCAATCGCGGCAATACTCGAAATTACTAAATGGTGCCAATCCTTCATCCTTGAACTTAAATCAGCACTGAGACAAAGGCAATGTACCTACATGTTCATAGCACAATGGCAACTGCTGGCGGTATTTCACTCGTTTTCCGGTAGAAATGTGTTCATCAGTTTGTGAAAGCAACACCAGGCATTGCAAACACATCGTGTGTTTCCCAACCTACAGCTTACATCATGCATGAAAAGCATAAACAACTGTCTTGACTATATAATTACAGCATAGCGGGGAACATACTAATGATAACCACATACCTGAGGCGAACACAAAGCAATTCCAATCAAAACCGACAACTTTTCAGAAAAATCACAGCAATAATTAACTATGTAATTGTTCGCCAAATTAGATATCCTCTCAAACACAAAGCACGTTCAGAGTCACCTACATGGGAGAAGCAGTTAGACCCACGTTACAGAAAAAAGTGAAGCATAACCTTATGCAGCCATGAGGGAAAATAAAGGTTTCTAAAATTCAATTAACCAAGGATAAACAGAGGTCTGCGTGGCCATACCCAAAATATTTTTGGTAATCCACTTCCAAAAGACAATCGATGCAGTAATTATGCAAATCTTGTTAAGCTAAAAGAAGTTTTACCACAGAAAGAAAATAGAAAGAGAAATATTAAAATTGTCTCCTGCTCGGGCATTTGATGAGAATTCACTTTTGCTTTCATCTCAATATTAAATATTTGCAAGTGATCCCGAGTTGTTCCCGGATGTTCGGCTTCAAAAGGAGTTAAAAATTCATAAGCCATAAGTATGAATAAAAGAAAGAAACCAAAAATGATGCATGAATTGATAACGATATAAAATTTCATTTTTATCTAGCAGCTGTAACATCACTCATATTAAAAAAAAATCATAAAGAACTACATCAAAAAAAATTTCTGCTAAACAAGCCTGAAGCTATGAAAATATTGAAAAAAAAAGGATCACTCAAAGGGGCCTTTCTGTTTAAGAATCATTTTCCCCAGCACAGTAGACTCACTAATAAATAAAGCACGCCCCCCAAAAAAGGAAAAAACAGAAAAACCGTCACTTAAATCCAAACAGTAACCCCACAAAATAAATAAAATAAGATACTTCCATGCAGTTGTAAGGGCAGATGCCAATGGTTTTAGTACTATCATGGATTCCATGATTTTGTTACTTGAGATTTTCCTTGGGGAGGGGTTCTTCATCATGAATTCAAAAATATGACCATTACTACAAGTAAAAACCGACTGCGAAATATCCCATCTCCTTGTGAAAGAAAATGCAATCGGGGCAATACTAATGCTGCCTATCCTTCATCCTTGAACATAAATCAGCATTGAGACAAAGAATATGTACTTAGGACTGAACATATAATCCAGCAGGTTTCAGTTTACACCAGACTAGATCTCAGGGCAAATATTTAAAGCAAATGTATGTTCATGGCATAATGCCAACTGCTGGCCCTATTTCACTCGTTTTTGGGTAGAAATGTGTTTATGAGTCTGTGAAGGCAACACCAGGCATTGAAAACACATTGCGTCCGTCCCAACATAGAGCGTACATCATGCATGCAAAGCATAAACAACTGTCTCGACTATATAAAGACAGCATAGCGGGGAACATACTATTGATAAAAACATACCTGAGGCAAACCCAAAGCAATTCCAATCAAAACCAACCACTTTCCAGAAAGGTCACATCAATAATTAATTATCTAATTGTTCACCAAATTAGATGTCCTGTCAAGTATCTTTAGACATTCAGACTCACCTACAAGGGAGAAGCAGTTAGACCCACTTTACCGAAGAAGACGAAACATAACCTTATGCAGCCATGAGGGAAAATAAAGGGTTCTAACATTCAATTGACCAAGGATAGACAGAGGTTTGCTTGACCATACCAAAAATTTTTGTGGTAATCCACTTCCAAAAGACAATCTATGCAGTAATAACGCAAATCGGGTCAAGCTAACATAAATTTTATCACATGAAGAAAATAGAGAGAGAAAAATTAAAATTGTCACCTGCTCGGGCAGCTGATGAGACTTCACTTTTGCTTTCATCTCAATATTAAATATTTGCAACTGATCCACAGTTGTTCTCGAAAGTTCGGCTTCAAAAGGAGTTCAAAATTCACAAGCCATAAGTATGAATAAATGAAAGACAATAAAAAATGAGGCATGAATCGATAACGAAATAAAATTTCATTTTCATCTCGCAGATGTAGCATCACTTACAATAAAAAAAAATGACAAAGAACTACATCAAATAACTTATCTGCTAAACACGTCTTAAGCTATGAAAATATTTAAAAAAGGACCACTCAAAGAGGCCTTTGTTTTTTAGAATCATTTTCCCCAACACAGTAGCTTCACTAATAAAACACGCCCCCAAAAAATTTTTCTTTTTAAAAAAATTGTCACTTAAATCCATATTTCTAAATATTTGAATAATCTTTATTTTTTTACGATCAAACAAAAATTAGTGGGAACAAGGACAGTTGTCGGAGTCTTCGGCAGTCATGCCGAATACAACACAATCTAAACTGTGAGGCATCGCATTTTTAAATTAAACTTCAGCATACAGGGAAAACAACTTTCAAATTAGAGATCAGCTCCTCCAGTATAAATGGAGACGAAGCCAACATCGAACTGTTTAACGTTCAAATTTCCCTCTCACTTTGAGAAGGCCACTAACCATTTATTCGCCAACTCCGCTGCTGATCCACAGAGAAAAGCTGCATATTCCCTTTGACAAGTCGTGGCCACTACAAAAAGGAGAAAGGAAATTAGTAACACAAACAGTAACCCCACAAAATAAATAAAATAAGATGCTTGCATACGGTTGTAAGGGCACATGCCATTGGTTCTAGTACTACGGTCTTGACTATATATAATGACAGCATAGCGGGGAACATACTAATGATAACCACATACCGGAGGCGAACCCAAAGCAATTCCAATCAAAAGACCCCACTTTTCAGAAAGATCACAAAAAAATAATAAATTATCTAACTGTTCACCAAATTAGCTGTTCTCTCAAACATCTTTTACACGTTCAGAGTCCCTACATTGGAGAAGCAGTTAGACCCACTTTACAGAAAAAGGTGAAACATAACCTTATGAAGCCATGAGGGAAAATAAAGGATTCTAACATTCAATTGACCAAGGATAAACAGAGGTCTGCGTGACCATACGAATTTTTTCTGTGGTGATCCGCTTCCAAAAGACAATCTATGCAGTAATAACGCAAATCTGGTTAAGAAAACATAATTTTTATCACATAAAGAAAATACAAATAGAAAAATTAAAATTGTCACCTGCTGGACTCTGGAGAGCCGAGCCGCCGAAGACTCGAAGAGGGGATTCGCCGACTCCGAGAGGTTGTCCGATGACTCCGATGGAGAGCTGCGGACGACGGGCCGCCCGCGGCGCAGATCAGCAGAGTGCAGAGAAACGGAAACCCTAGCCCTAACTCTAATCCCTAATCCCCAATCCCCAATTCCCAAATCCCTTTTCTCCCACTCAGTGCCTCAGTGAAGTGAGACCCGTCCGCGGCTCCGCCCTTCTTCCCCCCAGGCCCCAAGCCCCAACACCGAGTCCCCCGACTACCCGGCATAAATTATATTTAAAATATAATTAAGTAGTAATTCGGTTAATCGGTTAACCGATATATTTGTTACCGTTAACCGAACTGAAACCTATTAACCGGACTTTTGTAGAATTTTAACCGAACCGACCGAATCGGGGTTTTAGCCCGAACCGAACCGGCCAATTTCGGCCGGTTATTTCGTTTAATTCGGTTTTCACCGAATTATGCTCACCCCTTGCAACTGTAACATCACCGACAACAAAAAAAATGATAAAGAAGTACAACAAATAATTTATCAGTTAAACACGTCTTAAGCTAGGAAAATATTTAAAACAGGACCACTTAAAGAGGCCTTTGTTTTTAAGAATCATTTTCCCCAACACAATAGCTTCACTAATAATGTGTCCCCAAAACTTTTTTTTTTAAAAAAAACTGTCACTTAAATCCATATTTCTAAATATGTGAATAATTTTGATTTTTTTTAAGATAAAAAAAAAAATTAGTGGGAACAAGGAACGTTGTCGTACTCTTCGGCAGTCATGCCCAATACAACACAATTTAAATTGTGACGCACTAGAGTATGCATTTTAAAATTAAAATTTAGCATACAGGGCAAACTAATTTCAAATTAGAGATCAGACCCTTAAGTATAAATGGAGAGGAATGCAACATCGAACTGTTTAACATTCAAATTTCCTTCTCATGTTGAGAAGGCCACTAACTATTTAGGGACCAACTCCGCTGCTCATCCACATAGAAAAGCTGCATATTCCCTTTGACAATTTGTGCCCTCTACTAAAAGGAGAAAGGAAATTAGTTTTCTAAATATGATCAATTTTCATTAATCCTAAGAATTTCACTATAAGTAAATTTTGTGTAAATTCACACACACAAATTTTATTTTTGAAACTAAAATACACTTGCTTTTTGAATTGGTTGCAATAGTTGATAGTAGTGCCTCATGCAATATTAATATTAGATTTTACTATCATATTTCAAATGATAAATTATTGTGATTGCAAGAATACAAATCAATAAAAAAATAAACGTAATATTAACTGAGGGGAATGCTGTAATCCCAAGACGGGGGGGGGGGGGGTGAATTGGAATTTTAAATACTTTCGCAGAAAATTTAACCAATTCACAAAACAATATCCCAATCAAAATAAATGCGTGCATAAGATAAGAGAGAGAGAGAGATTGACACCGAAATTTTAATGAGGTTCGGCAATACCCGCCTACATCCTCGTCTTGAGCAAAACTCCCAAGGATTCCACTAACCTGCTCCCTTAATCGAACGAAGCAAAACCATTGCACACTCCTTCAAATAGGATGGAGCCCTCCTCTCCAAGCGATACCCAGCGTTTGGTACGCTCCTTCAAATAGGGTGGAGCCCCCCCACTCCAAGGGATACCCCACGCTTGGCCCACTCCTTCTAGGCGGAGCCACCTCTCCAAGTGATGTACCCTCACTTGGCCAAGGATCACAACGCGAACCGCGAAGGAACCATAATCGGGCGAAGAAAAACCGTTACACATTCCTTCAAATAGGATGGAGCCCTCCTCTCCAAGCGATACCCTAGGTTCGGTACACTCCTTCAAATAGGGCGGAGCCCCCCCACTCCAAGGGATACCCCAGGGTTGGCCCACTCCTTCTAGGCGGAGCCACCTCTCCAAGTGATGTACCCTCACTTGACCAAGGTTCACAACGCAAGCCGTGAAGGAACCTTAATCGGGCGGAGCAAAACCATTACACACTCCTTCAAATAGGATGGAGCCCTCCTCTCCAAGCGATACCCTACGTTTCCTACACTCCTTCAAATAGGGTGGATCCCCCCCACTCCAAGCGATACCCCACGCTTGGCCCACTCCTTCTAGGCGGAGCTACCTCTCTAGGTGATGTACCCTCACTTGGCCAAGGTTCACAACGCGAACCGCGAAGGGTCTTTTTGAAAAAAAAAAATATGCCTACAATCAAATGCTTCTACAAAAGCAGATTTGTACAATTTAAAATCTAGATGCACTCTCAAATGATTTAAAACCAAGATGCACTCTCAAACGATGCAGCATTCGCTTCCAGAGCTTGACTCAGCCGCTGATCAAAAGAGGAAAGCTGCATATTCCCTTTGAAAGTTGTGGCCTCCACAAAAAGGGGAAAGGAAATTAGTAATACAACAAATAACCCCACAAAATAAATAAAATAAGATACTTCTACACAGTTGTATGGGCACACGCCATTGGTTTTAGTACTTTCATGGAATCCATGATTTTGGTATCAGAGATTTTCTGTCGGTAGGGGTTCTTCATCGAGAATTCAAAAACATATGACAATTACTCCATCAAAAAACCGACTGTGACAGATCCCATCTGCTTGTGCCAGAAAATGCAATCAGGAAATACTTCAAATTACTAAATGGTGCCAATCCTTCATCCTTGAACATAAATCAGCACGGAGACAAAGGCAACGTACGTAGGTCCGAACATATTATCAAGCAGGCTTCAGTTTACACCAGACTAGATCTCAGGGCATATGTTAAAAGCAAATATATGCTCCTAGCACAGTGCAAACTGCTGGCTGTATTTCACTCATTTTTGGCTAGAAATGCGTTCATGAGTCTGTAAACACATCGTGTGTGTCCAACCGACAGCTTAAATCATGCACGCAAAGCATAAACAGGTGTGTTGACTATATAATGACAGCATAGATAGGAACATACTAATGATACCCACATACCTGAGGCGAACCCAAAGCTATTCCAATCAAAACAAACCACTTTCCAGAATGATCACATCAATAATTAATTATCTAATTGTTCACCAAATTAGCTGTTCTCTCAAACATCATTACATGTTCAGAGTCACCTACACGGGAGAAGCTGTTAGACCCACTTTACAGAAAAAGGTAAAACATAACCTTGTGCGGCCATGAGGAAAAATAAATGTCTCTAACATTCAATTGACCATGGATAAACAGAGGTCTGCGTGACCACACCCAAAAAATTTACCGTAATGCACTTCCAAAAGACAATCTATGCAGTAATGATGCAAATCTGGTTAAGCAAACATAATTTTTACCCCATAAAGAAAATAAAAAGAGAAAAATTAAAATTGTCACCTGCGCGGGCATCTGATGAGACTTCACTTTTGCTTTCATCTCAATATTAAATATTTGCATGTGATCCACAGTTGTTCCCGAAAGTTTGGCTTCAAAAGGAGTTCAAAATTCACAAGGCAAAACTATGAATAAATGAAAGGCAATGAAAAATGAGGAATGAATTGATAACGAAATGTAATTTCATTTTTATCTAGCAGCTGTAGCATCACTGACAATAAAAAAAATGACAAAGAACTACATCAAATAACTTTTCAGCTAAACACGTCTTAAGCTATGAAAATATTTAAAAAAGGATCACTCACAGAAGCCTTTGTCTTTAAGAATCATTTTCCCCAACACAGCAGCTTCACTAATAAAACACATCCCCAAAAAAAAAAAATTTAAAAAAAAAACCGTCACTTAAATCCATATTTCTTAATATTTGAATAATTTTGATTTTGTGATGATAAAATAAAAATTTGTGGGAACAAGGACAGCTGTCGTAGTCTTCGGCAGTCATGCCCAACACAACACAATCTAAACTATGACGCAGTGGAGTGCATTTTAAAATTAAAATTGAGCATACAGGGCAAACTAATAAATGGAGACGAATCCAACATCGAACTGTTTAACGTTCAAATTTCCGTTTCACTTTCAGAAGGCCACTAACTATTTACTCACCAACTCCGCTGCGGATCCACAGAGAAAAGCTGCATATTCCCTATGACAAGTTGTGGCCTCTAAAAAAAGGAGAAAGGAAATTAGTAACTCAAACAGTAACCCCGCAAAATAAATAAAATAAGATACTTCGGTACAGTTGTAAGGGCACATGCCATTGGTTTTAGTAGTTCATGGAATCCATGATTTTGTTATTTGAGATTTTCCTTGGGTAGGGGTTCTTCATCATGAATTCAAAAATATGACCATTACTCCATCTAAAAACAACCTGCGACATTTCCCACCTCCTTGTGAAAGAAAATGCAATCGCGGCAATGCTCGAAATTACTAAATGGTGCCAATCCTTCATCCTTGAACTTAAATCAGCACTGAGACAAACGCAATGTACGTAGGTCTGAACATATTATCAAACAGGCATCAGTTTACACCAGACTAGATATCAGGGCATATGTTGAAAGCAAATACATGTTCATAGCACAATGCCAACCGCTGGCGGTATTTCACTCGTTTTCGGGTAGAAATGTGTTCATCAGTTTGTGAAAGCAACACCAGGCATTGCAAACACATCGTGTGTTTCCCAACCTACAGCTTACATTATGCATGAAAAGCATAAACAACTGTCTTGACTATATAATTACAGCATAGCGGGGAACATACTAATGATAACCACATACCTGAGGCGAACACAAAGCAATTCCAATCAAAACTGACAACTTTTCAGAAAAACCACATCAATAATTAATTATGTAATTGTTCACCAAATTAGATATCCTCTCAAACACCTTTACACGTTCAGAGTCACCTATATGGGAGAAGCAGTTAGACCCACGTTACAGAAAAAAGTGAAGCATAACCTTATGCAGCCATGAGGGAAAATAAAGGTTTCTAAAATTCAATTAACCAAGGATAAACACAGGTCTGCGTGGCCATACCCAAAATTTTTTCGGTAATCCACTTCCGAAATTAAATTAACCGATTCACCAAACAATATCCCAATCAAAATAAATTCGTGTATAAGATAAGAGAGAGAGAGAGAGAGAGAGAGAGAGAGAGAGTGACACCGAAATTTTAACGAGGTTCGGCTACACCCGCCTACGTCCTCGCCTTGGGCAAAACCCCCATGGATTACACTAATTTGCTCCCTTAATCGGGCGGAGCAAAACCGTTACACAATCCTTCAAATAGGATGGAGCCCTCCTCTCCAAGCGATACCCAACGTTTGGTACACTCCTTCAAATAGGGTGGAGCCCCCCCACTCCAAGGGATACCCCACGCTTGGCCCACTCCTTCTAGGCGGAGCCCCCTCTCCAAGTGATGTACCCTCACTTGGCCAAGGTTCACAACGCGAACCACGAAGGAACCATAATCGGGCGAAGAAAAACCGTTACACATTCCTTCAAATAGGATGGAGCCCTCCTCTCCAAGCGATACCCTAGGTTCGGTACACTCCTTCAAATAGGGCGGAGCCCCCCCACTCCAAGGGATACCCCAGGGTTGGCCCACTCCTTCTAGGCGGAGCCACCTCTCCAAGTGATGTACCCTCACTTGACCAAGGTTCACAACGCGAACCGTGAAGGAACCTTAATCGGGCGGAGCAAAACCATTACACACTCCTTCAAATAGGATGGAGCCCTCCTCTCCAAGCGATACCCTACGTTTCGTACACTCCTTCAAATAGGGTGGAGCCCCCCCACTCCAAGCGATACCCCACGCTTGGCCCACTCCTTCTAGGCGGAGCCACCTCTCCAGGTGATGTACCCTCACTTGGCCAAGGTTCAGAACGCGGACCGCGAAGGGTCTTTTTGAAAAAAAAAAAATTGCGTACAATCAAATGCTTCTACAAAAGCAGGTTTGTACAATTTAAAATCTAGATGCACCCTCAAATGATTTAAAACCTAGACGCACTCTCAAACGATGCAGCATTCGCTTCCAGAGCTTGACTCAGCCGCTGATCAAAAGAGGAAAGCTGCATATTCCCTTTGAAAGTTGTGGCCTCCACAAAAAGGGGAAAGGAAATTAGTAATACAACAAATAACCCCACAAAATAAATAAAATAAGATACTTCTACACAGTTGTATGGGCACACGCCATTGGTTTTAGTACTTTCATGGAATCCATGATTTTGTTATCAGAGATTTTCTGTCGGTAGGGGTTCTTCGTCAAGAATTCAAAAACATATGACAATTACTCCATCAAAAAACCGACTGTGACAGATCCCATCTGCTTGTGCCAGAAAATGCAAAGGCAACGTACGTAGGTCCGAACATATTATCAAGCAGGCTTCAGTTTACACCAGACTAGATCTCAGGGCATATGTCAAGAGCAAATATATGTTCGTAGCACAGTGCGAACTGCTTGCGGTATTTCACTCGTTTTTGGGTAGAAATGTGTTCATGAGTCTGTAAACACATCGTGTGTGTCCAACCTACAGCTTAAATCATGCACGCAAAGCATAAACAGGTGTGTTGACTATATAATGACAGCAAAGATAGGAACATACTAATGATAACCACATACCTGTGGCGAACCCAAAGCTATTCCAATCAAAACAAACCACTTTTCAGAATGATCACAACAATAATTAATTATCTAATTGTTCACCAAATTAGCTGTTCTCTCAAACATCTTTACATGTTCGGAGTCACCTGCATGGGAGAAGCTGTTAGACCCACTTTACAGAAAAAGGTAAAACATAACCTTATGCGGCCACGAGGAAAAATAAATGTCTCTAACATTCAATTGACCATGGATAAACAGAGGTCTGCGTGACCATGCCCAAAAAATTTATCGTAATCCACTTCCAAAAGACAATCTATGCAGTAATAATGCAAATCTGGTTAAGCAAACATAATTTTTACCACATAAAGAAAATAAAAAGAGAAAAATTAAAATTGTCACCAGTGCGGGCATCTGATGAGACTTCACTTTTGCTTTCATCTCAATATTAAGTATTTGCATGTGATCCACAGTTGTTCCCGAAAGTTTGGCTTCAAAAGGAGTTCAAAATTCACAAGGCAAAACTATGAATAAATGAAAGGCAATGAAAAATGAGGAATGAATTGATAACGAAATGTAATTTCATTTTTATCTAGCAGCTGTAGCATCACTGACAATAAAAAAAATGACAAAGAACTACATCAAATAACTTTTCAGCTAAACACGTCTTAAGCTATGAAAATATTTAAAAAAGGATCACTCAGAGAGGCCTTTGTTTTTAAGAATCATTTTCCCCAACACAGCAGCTTCACTAATAAAACACATCCCCAAAAAAAAAATTTTTTTAAAAAAACTGTCACTTGAATCCATATTTCTAAATATTTGAATAATTTTTATTTTTTGACGATAAAATAAAAATTAGTGGGAACAAGGACAGTTGTCGTAGTCTTCGGCAGTCATGCCCAACACAACACAATTTAAACTATGACGCAGTGGAGTGCATTTTAAAATTAAAATTGAGCATACAGGGCAAACTAATAAATGGAGACGAATCCAACATCGAACTCTTTACGTTCAAATTTCCGTTTCACTTTCAGATGGCCACTAACTATTTACTCACCAACTCCGCTGCGGATCCACAGAGAAAAGCTGCATATTCCCTTTGACAAGTTGTGGCCTCTAAAAAAAGGAGAAAGGAAATTAGTAACACAAGCAGTAACCCCACAAAATAAATAAAATAACATACTTCGATACAGTTGTAGGGGCACATGCCATTGGTTTTAGTACTATCATGGAATCCATGATTTTGTTATTTGAGATTTTCCTTGGGTAGGGGTTCTTCATCATGAAATCAAAAATATGACCATTACTCCATCTAAAAACAACCTGCGACATTTCCCACCTCCTTGTGAAAGAAAATGCAATCGCGGAAATACTCGAAATTACTAAATGGTGCCAATCCTTCATCCTTGAACTTAAATCAGCACTGAGACAAAGGCAATGTACGTAGGTCCGAACATATTATCAAACAGGCTTCAGTTTACACCAGACTAGATATCAGGGCATATGTTGAAAGCAAATACATGTTCATAGCACAATGCCAACTGCTGGCGGTATTTCACTCGTTTTCGGGTAGAAATGTGTTCATCAGTTTGTGAAAGCAACACCAGGCATTGCAAACACATCGTGTGTTTCCCAACCTACAGCTTACATCATGCATGAAAAGCATAAACAACTGTCTTGACTATATAATTACAGCATAGCGGGGAACATACTAATGATAACCACATACCTGAGGCGAACCCAAAGCAATTCCAATCAAAAGACCCCACTTTTCAGAAAGATCACAAAAAAATAATAAATTATCTAATTGTTCACCAAATTAGCTGTTCTCTCAAAAATCTTTACACGTTCAGAGTCCCTACATTTGAGAACCAGTTAGACCCACTTTACAGAAAAAAGGTGAAACGTAACCTTATGAAGCCATGAGGGAAAATAAAGGATTCCAACATTCAATTGACCGAGGATAAACAGAGGTCTGCGTGACCATACAAATTTTTTTTGTGGTAATCCGCTTCCAAAGGACAATCTATGCAGTAATAACGCAAATCTGGTTAAGAAAACATAATTTTTATCACGTAAAGAAAATACAAATAGAAAAATTAAAATTGTCACCTGCTCGGGCATTGAGACTTCACTTTTGCTTTCATCTCAATATTAAATATTTGAAAGTGATCCACAGCTGTTCCCGGAAGTTTGGTTTCAAAGGAAGTTCAAAATTCACAAGGCATAACTATGAATAAATGAAAGACATCAAAAATGAGGCATGATATGATAGCGATATAAAATTTCATTTTTATCTAGCAACTGTTACGGGTGAGCAAACGGTCGGTTCGGTTAAATTCGGGTAATTAACCGAATTAACCAAAAAATTCGGTTAAATAATACCATTAACCGAACCGACCGAATTGACGAAGGACACCGAACCGACCCCGACCGAATTGCCCATTCGGTTTATTCGGTTAACCGAAATTATTTAAAATTAATTGCTAGAAACAGAAAACAATTATAAATTTTTTTTAATGGAAGAATATCTTTTTTTTTTATATTGCTAATAAAGAAATTCAAAGATAAAGAAAGTTGGCTAAATATTAGAGATAGAAATACCATATGTTTCTAATATTATTGAGAATGGAAGTGCAAATTCACAGAAAAGATCATTGAATATAGCTAAAGGACACAGGTTGGATTCAGATAATTATATTACTAAAGAAGAAGAAGAAGAAGAAGAGGAAGAGGAGGAGAGGAAGAGTTATCGGGTTTGCACGGCGAGCTAGTGGGCGCTGAGCTGAGACAAAAAAGAGAGGCTGAGATGCTGAGGGTCGAGTGGAGTAGCTGAGACGCTGAGGGCCGAGAGGCTGGACTCTGGAGAGCCGAGCCGCCGAAGACTCGAAGAGGGGATTCGCCGACTCCGAGAGGTGGTCCGATGACTCCGATGGAGAGCTGCGGGCGGCGGGCCCGAGGCGCAGATCAACAGAGTGCAGAGAAACGGAAACCCTAGCCCTAACTCTAATCCCTAATCCCCAATCCCCAATTCCCAAATCCCTTTTCTCCCACTCAGTGCCTCAGTGAAGTGAGACCCCTCCGCAGCTCCGCCATTCTTCCCCCCAGGCCCCAAGCCCCAATACGTCCCCCGACTGCCCGACATAAATTATATTTAAAATATAATTAAGTACTAATTCGGTTAATCGGTTGACCGATATATTTGCTACCGTTAATCGAACTGAAACCGATTAACCGGACTTTTGTAGAATTTTAACCGAACCGACTGAATCAGGGTTTTAACCCGAACCGAACCGGCCAATTTCGGCCGGTTATTTCGTTTAATTCGGTTTTCACCGAATTATGCTCACCCTTAGCAACTGTAACACCGCTGACAACAAAAAAAATGATAAAGAACTACAACGAATAATTTATCAGGTAAACACGTCTTAAACTAGGAAAATATTTAAAAAAGGACCACTTAAAGAGGCCTTTGTTTTTAAGAATCATTTTCCCCAACACAATAGCTTCACTAATAATGTGTCCCCAAAATTTTTTTTTTAAAAAAAAAACTGTCACTTAAATCCATATTTCTAAATATTTGAATAATTTTGATTTTTTTAAGATTAAAAAAATATTAGTGGGAACAAGGAACGTTGTCGTACTCTTCGGCAGTCATGCCCTATACAACACAATTTAAACTGTGACGCACTAGAGTATGCATTTTAAAATTAAAATTTAGCATACAAGGCAAACTACTTTCAAAATAGAGATCAGATCCTTAAGTATAAATGGAGAGGAACGCAACACCGAACTGTTTAACATTCAAATTTCCTTCTCACTTTGAGAAGGCCACCAACTATTTAGTCACCATCTCCGCTGCTCATCCACATAGAAAAGCTGCATATTCCCTTTGACAAGTTGTGCCCTCTACTAAAAGGAGAAAGGAAATTAGTTTTCTAAATATGATCAATTTTCATTAATCCAAAGAATTTCACCATAAGTAAATTTTGTGTAAATTCACACACACAAAATTTATTTTTGAAACTAAAATACCCTTGCCTTTTGAATTGGTTGCAATAGCTGATAGTAGTGCCTCATGCAATATTAATATTAGATTTTACTATCATATTTCAAATGATAAATTATTGTGATTGCAAGAATACAAATCAATAAAAAAATAAACGTAATATTAATTGAGGAGAATGGTGTAATCCCAAGAGGGGGGGGTGAATTGGAATTTTAAAAACTTTTGCATATAATTTAACCGATTCACCAAACAATATCCCAATCAAAATAAATGCGTGTATAAGATAAGAGAGAGAGAGAGATTGACACCAAAATTTTAATGAGGTTCGGCTATACCCGCCTACATCCTCGCCTTGAGCAAAACCCCCAAGGATTCCACTAACTTGCTCCCTTAATCGAACGGAGCAAAACCATTACACACTCCTTCAAATAGGATGGAGCCCTCCTCTCCAAGCGTTACCCTACGTTTGGTACGCTCCTTCAAATAGGGTGGAGCCCCCCCACTCCAAGGGATACCCCATGCTTGGCCCACTCCATCTAGGCGGAGCCACCTCTCCAAGAGATGTACCCTCACTTGGAAAAGGTTCACAACGCGAACCGCAAAGGAACCTTAATCGGGCGAAGCAAAACTGTTACACACTCCTTCAAATAGGATGGAGCCCTCCTCCCCAAGCGATACGCTACGTTTGGTACACTCCTTCAAATAGGGTGGAGCCCCCCCACTCCAAGCGATACCCCACGCTTGGCCCACTCCTTTTAGGCGGAGCCACCTCTCCAAGTGATGTACCCACACTCGGCTAAGGTTCACAACATGAACCGCGAAGGGCCTTTTCGAAAAACATTTTTTGCGTACAATAAAATGCTTGTACAAAAGCGGATTTGTACAATTTAAAATCTAGATGCACTCTCAAATGATTTAAAATCTAGATGCACTCTCAAACGATGCAGCATTCGCTTCCACAGCTTGACTCAACCGCTGATCCAAAGAGAAAAGCTGCATATTCCCTTTGACAAGTCGGGGCCTCCACAAAAAGGAGAAAGGAAATTAGTAATACAAACAATAACCCCACAAAATAAATAAAATAAGAAACTTCTAGACAGTTGTATGGGCACACGCCATTGGTTTTAGTACTTTCATGGAATCCATGATTTTGTTATCAGAGATTTTCTGTCGGTAGGGGTTCTTCATCAAGAATTCAAAATCATATGACTATTACTCCATCTAAAAACCGACTGTGACAGATTCCATCTGCTTGTGAAAGAAAATGCAATCAGGAAATACTTTAAATTACTGAATGGTGCCAATCCTTCATCCTTGAACGTAAATCAGCACTGAGACAAAGGCAATGTACGTAGGTCTGAACATATTGTCAAGCAGGCTTCAGTTTACACCAGACTAGATCTCAGGGCATATGTTGAAAGCAAATATATGTTCATAGCACAGTGCCAACTGCTGGCTGTATTTCACTCGTTTTATGGCAGAAATGTGTTCATGAGTTTGTGAGAGCAACACCAGGCATTGCTAACACATCGTGTGTGTCCAACCTACAGCTTAAATCATGCACGCAAAGCAGAAACAACTGTCTTGACTATATAATGACCGCATAGCGGGGAACATACTAATGAAAACCACATTCCTCAGGCGAACCCAAAGCAATTCCAATCAAAACAAACCACTTTTCAGAAATATCACATCAAAAATTAATTATCTAATTATTCACCAAATTAGTTGTTCTCTCAAACATCTTTACACGTTCAGTGTCACCTACATGGGATAAGCAGTTAGACCCACTTTACAGGAAAAGGTGAAACATAACCATATGCAGTGATGAGGGAAAATAAAGGTTTCTAACATTCAATTGACCAAGGATAAACAGAGGTCTGCGTGACCATACCCAAATTTTTTTGTGGTAATCCACTTCCAAAACACAATCAATGCACAAATCATGCAAATATGGTTAGGCTAACATAATTTTTATCACAAATATAAAATAGAAAGAGAAAAAAACCAAAACGCAGAGACTTCTCTGGGGGCTCACAAAATGCAGCAGAGATGCTTGAAAATTAAAACTGTCACCTGCTCGAGCATCTGATGAGAATTCACTTTTGCTTTTGTCTCAATATTAAATATTTCCAAGTGATCCTGAGTCGTTCCCACAAGTTCGGCTTCAAAAGGAGTTCAAAATTCAAAAGCCATAAGTATGAATTAAAGAAAGACAACAAAAATGAGGCATGAATTGATAACGAAATAAATTTTCATTTTTATCTAGCACACATCACTGACAATAAAAAAAATGATAAAGAACTACATCAAATAATTTATCTGCTAAACACATCTAAAGCCGCGAAAATATTAAAAAAAAGGACCACTCAAAGAGGCCTTTCTATTTAAGAATCATTTTCCCCAGCACAGTAGACTCACTAATAAAACACGGCCCCAAAATTTTTTTTACTTGAATCCACATTCCTAAATATCGGTATAATTTTAATTTTTGTTAAGAAAAAAAAATTAGTGGGAAAAAGAACTGTTGTCGTAGTCCTCGGCAATCACGCCCAATACAACACAATTTAAACTGTGATGCACTGGAGTATGCATTTTAAAATTAAAATCTAGTATAAATGGAGAGGAATGCAACAGCAAACGGTTTAACGTTCAAATTTCCTCCTCGCTTTGAGAAGGCCACCAACTATTTAGTCACCAACTCCGCTGCTGATCCACAAAGAAAAGCTGCATATTCCCTTTGACAAGCTGTGGCCTCTACAAAAAGGAGAAAGGAAATTAGTAATACAAACAGTAACCACGCAAAATAAATAAAATAAGATACTTCCAAACATTTGTATGGGCACGTGCCATTGGTTTTAGTACTATCATGGAATCCATGATTTAGTTATTTGAGATTTTGCGTGGGTAGGGGTTCTTCACCATGAATTTAAAAACATATGACCATTGATCCATCTAAAAACTGACTGGAACAGATCAAATCTGCTTGTTAAGGAAAATGCAATTGGGCAATACTCTAAATTACTAAATGGTGGCAATCCTTCATCCTTGAACATAAATCAGCCCAGAGAAAAACGCAATGTACTTAGGTATGAACATATTATCAAGCAGGCTTCAGTTTACACCAGACTAGATCTAAGGGCACATATTGAAAGCAAATATATGTTCAAAGCACAATGCCCACGCTGGCTGTATTTCGATCGTTTTTGGGTAGAAATGTGTTCATGATTTGGTGAAAGCAATACCAGGCATTGTAAACACATCGTGTGTCCCAACCAACAGCTTACATCATGCATGCAAAGCATAAACAGTAGTCTTGACTATATAATGACAGCATAGCGGGGAACATACTAATGATAACCACATACCTCAGGCGAGCCCACAGCAATTCCAATCAAAACAAACCACTTTTCAGAAAGATCAAATCAATAATTAATTATCTAATTGTTCACCAAATTAGCTGTTCTCTCAAACATCTTTACTCGTTCAGAGTCACCTACATGGGAGAAGCAGTTAGACCCACTTTACAGAAAAAGTTGAAACATAACCTTATGCAGCCATGAGGGAAAATAAAGGTTTCTATGATTCAATTAACCAAGGATAAAAACAGGTCTGCGTGACCATACAAAATTTTTTTGTGGTAATCCACTTCCAAAACACAATCCATGCAGTAATCATGCAAATCTGGTTAAGCTAACATAATTTTCATCATAGAAAGAAAATAGAAAGAGAAAAATTAAAATTGTCACCTGCTCGGACATCTTATGAGACTCCAATATTCCTCTCATCTCAATATTAAATATTCGCAAGTGATCCAGGGTTGTTCCCGGAAGTTTGGCTTGAAAAGGAGTTTAAAATTCATTAGGGTTAGTATGAATAAATGAAAGACATAAAAAATGAGGCATGAATTGATAACTATATAAAGTTTCATTTTTATCTAGCAGCTGCAACATCACTGACAATTAAAAAAAAATATGATAAAGAACTACATCAAATAATTTATCTGCTAAACAAGTCTGAAGCTATGAAAATATTAAAAAAAGGACCACTCAAAGAGGCCATTGTGTTTAAGCTAACAAAATTTTTATCACAGAAAGAAAATAGAAAGAGAAAAATTAAAATTGTCATCTTTTCGGGCCACTACAAAAAGTAGAAAGCAAATTAGTTTCTTTAAACATGATCAATTTTGATTAATCCTAAGAATTTCACTATTAAGTAAATTTTGTGTAAATTCACACACACAAATTTTATTTTTAAAACTAAATTACACTTGCTTTTTGAATTGGTTGCAATGGTTGACAGTAGTGCCTCATGCAATATTAATAATAGATTTGACTATCGTATTTCAAATAAAAAATTATTGTGATTGCAAGAATATAAATCAATAAAAAAATAAACGTAATATTAATTGAGGGGAATGGTGTAATCCCAAGCGGGGGGTGAATTGGAATTTTAAAAACCTTTGCAGATAAATTAACCGATTCACCAAACAATATCCCAATCAAAATAAATGCGTGTATAAGATAAGAGAGAGAGAGAGAGAGAGCGACACCGAAATTTTAACGAGGTTCGGCTATACCCGCCTACGTCCTCGCCTTGGGCAAAACCCCCATGGATTCAACTAATTTGCTCCCTTAATCGGGCGGAGCAAAACCGTTACACAATCCTTCAAATAGGATGGAGCCCTCCTCTCCAAGCGATACCCAGCGTTTGGTACACTCCTTCAAATAGGGTGGAGCCCCCCCACTCCAAGGGATACCCCACGCTTGGCCCACTCCTTCTAGGCGGAGCCACCTCTCCAAGTGATGTACCCTCACTTGACCAAGGTTCACAACGCGAACCGTGAAGGAACCTTAATCGGGCGGAGCAAAACCATTACACACTCCTTCAAATAGGATGGAGCCCTCCTCTCCAAGCGATACCCTACGTTTAGTACACTGATTCAGAGCCCCCCCACTCCAAGCGATACCCCACGCTTGGCCCACTCCTTCTAGGCGGAGCCACCTCTCCAGGTGATGTACCCTCACTTGGCCAAGGTTCACAACGCGAACCGCGAAGGGTCTTTTTGAAAAAAAAAAAAATTGCGTACAATCAAATGCTTCTACAAAAGCAAATTTGTACACCCGATTAAGGTTAAGCTTATGTAGCGATGAGGGAAAATAAAGGATTCTAACAGTCAATTGACCAAGGATAAACATAGGTCTACGTGACCATACCCAAAATTTTTGTGGTGATTGCAAAACACAATCTATGCACAAATCACGCAAATCTGGTTAAGCTAACATAATTTTTATCACCAAAATTAAATAGAAAGACAAAAAAACCAAAAAACACCGACTTCTCTTGGGCCTCACAAAATGCAACAGAGATGCTTAAAATTAAAATTGTCACCTGCTCGGGGCTCACAAAAAACACGGACTTCACTTTTGCTATCATCTCAATATTAAATATTTGCAAGTGATCCTGAGTTTGTTCCCGGATGTTCGGCTTCAAAAGCAGTTCAAAATTAATAAGCCATATGCATGAATAAATGAAAGGCATAAAAAATGAGGCATGAATTTATATCGATATAACATTTCATTTTTATCTAGCAGATGTAACACCACCACTGACAATAAAAAAAAATGATAAAGAACTACATCAAATAATTTATCTTCTAAACACGTCTAAGGCTATGAAAATATTAAAAAAAGGGCCACTCAACTCAAAGAGGCCTTTGTGTTTCAGAATCATTTTCCCCAACACAGTAGTTTCACTAATTAAACAAGCCCACAAAAAAATAAAAAAAATTAAAAAGAAAATAAATAAATAAATAAACTGTCACTTAAATCCAAATTTCTAAATATTTGTATAATTTTTATTATTTTAAGATAAAACCAAAATTAGTGGGAACAAGGACTGTTGTCGTAGTCTTCAGCAGTCATGCCCAATACAACACAATCTAAAATGTGACGCAGTGGAGTATGCATTTTAAAATTAAAATTTAGCATACAGGGCAAACTACTTTCACATAAGAGATCAGATCCTCTAGTATAAATGGAGAGGAATGCAACATTGAACTGTTTAACGTTCAAATTTCCTTCTCACTTTGAGAAGGCCACAAACTATTTAGTCACCAACTTAAAGAGCACTAGTAATACGACATTTCCTATTCGCACAAGGCTTTGTGTGTGCCACGACCTTACTTGTGCAACTTTTCCTTTTCCTATCCCCAAAATCCCTTCCCACGCATGCACATGCTTTTCGAAGGAAAGAAATTAAGAAAAATATACTGGATCGCAAAATAGAGCAATATGCACAAGAGTTGACACATGACATCATCCAACCTCCCCCTCCCCTAAAAAATTGAGATCACTTGGAAACTGCTGTTATGCAGTAGTGCTATTCAACCGACTGCATTAAGTGCATCAAATTAAAATTCAACCTAGAAGAAAATATCCGTGAAGCAAAGAATCACGGAAGCAACAATGCACGTGATGAAAGAGCTCAGTCATATCAATGTATCTTGTCATTTTAGTTATTATTTCCTGTATAGACAAAAGGATAAGGATTATCACTTTTACTCCAACTAGTGTTAATAACAAGCAATCCTGAGGTAAAGAATGTTCAGTGAAGCAATGTTTATCACTGCAGCAAGAACACCTTAGTGAGCCAAATCAAACAAATTTAGAGTCGTCATATCCATGTAACATTAAATAATTGCTTTATAAAATGTTTTTAAAAAAAAAAACTGCATTTGAGTTAACATCAAAATGCAAAAAATAATTAGTAATAAGCTTGAAGCAGAAATATTATGTATAAATTCTATACCAATGAGCTATTACAGTGACTGGAAACAGGTGAATGCACATAAGAGCCACAAAAACCTGGAATAATCCTACCTTTTAAGAGCAAGAATTCTGGAATTAGGATCCATCAGAGCAGAGTCCGCAGTGATGGATCTGCTCAAGGGCTGCATTCATATGCTCGTATCGATGATAACAACACTGTTTTTTGGTCCTGTTTCTTGAACACATATATACTTATCAGACTCCATTGTAACATGCGTAAATGTGATAAACTGTGTATTAATCCCAATGCTTGGCAGCTGCAAATATATACAAGATCAAACAGAATTACTGCTCAAATCCGTTCTTTCTTATTTAAAACGGTACACCTACACTACTTCACGCACACAATAAGTAGTAAAACTTCCCAATATCAACACTATAGTTCGTGCACCGTTAACTATTAATATTACGTAATGCGCACAGAGATCCAAACAGGCACCGTGTATTGAGAATTGTCAGATAAATAAAAGAATCTGAACAAAGAAGATAGGCTAGCCCCTGAAATTCTACAAACATGACGGTTTCAATTTAAAAAGCAGGCGTCCATTGTAAAGTCAGCTTAGGCCATAGGGATCCGAAATGAATTGAACAAAAGGATGTGGACAATTGGGATGACAGAGAGAAAGAGACTCACAGTTAAGGCCTCTTTCATGGCGATCGAAGCATTTGCAGCCGCCATGGTAGCAAGATCGAATCCTAGAGATCTGAAACGTGATCCGCAGATGTGATTGAAGTCTGGAGTCTCTAATCTGCGGACACCATACAGAAGCAGAAAAAGCTTGTGCTGATTCTGATTGCTGCGAATCCAAAGCAGCGACGGAACCCTCAGCCTCGCGGGGGGGGGGGAGAGAGAGAGATATGAGAGCGAGACTAGGAGGCCCCTCGCGAGATTAATGAACACGTGAGAAATGGAATTCCAGATTCGAGGGGGGGTGGGAGTCCGCTCGAGGATGCAAGAATTCGGAATTGAAAAGAAGAACAATTCAATGAAAAGGCGAACGAAAACAAACCAAGGGAAGAACATCTCTCAAGAAACCAGCCATCTATTCAAGCATAGCGCAAGAAAAAGAAGTGAGTGATAACGAGATGCATTAAGAAATTAAAGCCTTGGAAGCGTGATTCGAGAATATTCAAATAAACCAAAACAGAACTGCAAAAACCCAAACCCTAGGCTAAAATAATCCACAATAAACAAGATTGAACCCTAGTCTGAAATAACGAATCCAAAGTGAATAAAGCAAAAATCACAATGACACACAAGCGAAAGCGCATATTCAAATAGCAAAAACAAACGGACGGCCGCCGGCATCGATAAAAAAAAATGCGGCGAAATCATGGGATCTAAATAGATTAATCGAAGACAGAAAGAACAAGAAGTTATAATATAACTAACGACATGGGGATCCCTAGATAACATCCGCAACAAAGAGACCTCGCGGAGAGTGGTGGGAGGGACGCCTTCGTCGTCCTCGTGGAGGCGGGACTACTTCAGGCCCACGATCTTCCCCGTCGCCTTCTCTCTTGCTCTGTAAACCTTCCCGTGGGTTCCTTCTCCCACCTTCTCTAGCTTCTCAAATGCGTCCGTCGCTTCGTCGTCCTCGTGGAGGTGGCTACTTCAGGCCCACGATCTTCCCCGTTGCCTTCTCTCTTGCTCTGTAAACCTTCCTGTGGGTTCCTTCTCCAGCTTCTCAAATGCATCCATCGCCGACAATTTCTCCACACACTCACTCTCTCTCTCGCTCTCACTCTCACTCTCACTCTCTCTCGCTCTCTCTCTCTCTCTCTCCCTATATAACCCTTTGCGGATTTGAGCTCGTTCCCTAACGGTAACATTTTTTTAAAAAAATAATTTATAATTTCCTAACATATCAAAAAGTGCCCTTTTAAGATTAATATTTTCTTAAAAAAATATAAAAAAATGACATTATCTATTTTAATATTTTCTTTAAATAAAAAAATAGTAACATTTAAGATTGATGTATATACACATTTCTCTTAAAATTTTGTAATTCCTTTTTTATAATTTAATTAAAAAAATAAATATTTAATAAAAAAATAAGTTCATTTATAAATTTTAATTATTGAAATTTAGCATATTAATAATTTTAAGTTTTTTAAATATGATCAAGTTTCATATTAAATTGTAATGTTCGAAACTAAATTACACTTGCTTTTTGAATTGGTTGCAATGTTTGACAGCAGTGTCTTATGCAATATTAATATTAGATTTTACTATTATATTTCAAATAATAAATTAATGTGATTGCAATAATATAAATCAATAAAAAAATAAACGTAATATTAATCAAGGGGAATGATAGGATCCCAAGAGGGGGTGGATTGAAATTTTGAAAACTTTTGCAGATAATTTAAGTGATTCATCAAACTATATCCCAATAAAAATTAATGTGCGTATGTAAAAATAATCACAACAATATAAGCAATCATACACGTGCAAAAATTTAAATAAGATAAGAGAGAGAGAGAGAGAGAGAGAGAGAGAGAGAGAGAGAGAGAGAGAGAGATTGACACCGAAATTTTAACGAGGTTCGGCTATACCCGCCTACGTCCTCTCATTGAGCAAAACCCTTATGGATTCCACTAACCTGCTCCCTTAACCGGACGGAGCAAAACCGCTACACATTCCTTCAAATATGATGGAACCCCCCTCCCCAAACGATACTCTACGCTCGGTACATTCCTTCAAATAGGGTGAAGCCCCCCTTTCCAAACGATATCCCACGCTTGGTCCACTCCTTTTAGGCAGAGTCACCTCTCCGAGTGATGTACCCTCACTTGGCCATGGTTCACAACGCAAATCGCAAATGGCTGTTTCGAAAAATAATTTTTACGTACAATAAAATGCTTCTACAAAAGCTGATTTGTACAATTTAAAATCTAGATGCACTCTCAAATGATTTGTAAATTGAAACTCAATAGAGTTAGGATTTTCCTCTCAAAATATTTTTCAAGTAAAACTGAGAGTTGGAAAAATGATTTTCCTTAAGAATGACCTTTGTAAAACAAATGTGAGTAAATATATGGCTCAAAGCTCTAAAAGATAACTAAAAGAAATTCTCCAAAAGAGATTTTCAAAAATGATGAGTATGGGAGAAGTGATATTTGAAAATATCACGATAAATAAAAGGCCCTCAAGCAATATGTATGAGAGTGGATATAAGCTCAAGTGCGAGCAATTGCAAACAAACCAAGAGAAGTTGAAATTTAATAAAATTTTTGGCTTATCAACATATTTTGATCGTTAAACATTAAGTGTACCTTTATTTAATTTATTGATCCAATTTTAGTTTATTCAATTTTATGAAAATTTTGGTTGATTTACAAAAAATTCCATTAATTGTTGCCTTTAAATTTTCAAAAATTAGAGCTATAGCCACACAAGACGGCTTGTTTGAAATCATACCATGCAAAATATAGTCGTTAGATGATTCATGGTCGTCCATCCTTAAGTTTTTGTTGATGGAGTGAGCATGAAAATGAAAGATTTAAAAACAAACATTGATGTCATTGTTGCATTACTAGATAGATTCCAGCTATTCACAAATATTGCATTATGTTCACCATATAATACATGAAAAGAATTGTCACTAGCTGTTTTTTTTTTTTTTTTAGTTGTATCTTAACAAGAATAAAAATAAAAATATAAAAACAAACATTGATGTCATTGTTGGTTTATAGAATAAATTGAATTCGAAAATAACATCCGAATTCTCAAATCAAATTATATATATAAATATAACAATTAAACTGAATCAAATTTTATAAAATTGCTGACTTAACTTAATCTCCTTACTTGATTTCCTGAAACTACACCAGCAAGAACCCCAAAACGATACCTATGACGCTCACCCGAATCCTAATTCAATAATCATAATTTAATCAAATCAACCCTAAATAAAATATTATTTTAACATTTCCTAGGCCCATAAATTTCAAATAAAAATTGCACCCTCGAAAACAACCAATTTCTTTAATTCCCTAAATCTCACTCTCACTTTGGAGTGGTGCCTAAGACCTAGACCCCCAAATTAAAAATTTGTTGCAGCCAAAATGACGACGATCGAGATTAAGACCTTTCCGATCGTCAAATTAGCCGAAGATTTAAGGAGAAATTGAGAAAAGAGATGGAGTATACCTTTCCCCAGGAGTGGTGCCTAAGTTGCTCCCATGACAAATCCGTTCAGTTGGAATGTCGGTGGCGGAGATAGGAACCTAGCGGTATCCTCGATTTTCCGATTGGCTGAATGTTGGAGAAAAAATTATGGAGAGAGGGAGAGAGAACGAAGGAGCGACGAGAGAGAGAGCGTGCGAGGGACTTGTAGGAATTGAAATTCCTTCCTAAAGCCATTCAGGAAGGTTAATATATATTGATATAATAATCTTATATTGTATAATATTATATTTATATATTATTATATTCTATTCTATTATTAAAATAATAATAATTATTAATTAATTAGTCATAAGGGGTTTTAAAAATATTTTTATTATATAATTTGTACAATTAAAGTAATATCATGAAAATCTCATTTTTTTACTCATATTTTTGTGAAATACACAAAGATAAAAAAAATCAACTCATGTAATCTTTACTCGTATTTTCATGAAATATGCAACATATAAATAAACTCATGCCACATAATTTTCATGTTAAAAATATTTTCTTGAATAGAAATTAATGATGTAAAATACCCGAGGGGTTTAAAATATTTTTTAATTCAAAAATAAATGCAAGTATATTAAAGATAAAATTAGTATAATTAAATATGCGTAAAAATAAACTTAGGAGAATTTTATGAAATTAACTAACATAATTGAAATTTACTTACAAATAAACTCGGATATGAATTTTAAATAAAAATCTAACATAATCAAATTTACTTACCTCTTACTTAACCTTATTCCACGATCACAACGAATATCCTTAAAAAAATGAGATCGGAAAGAGTGGGGAGTGAGAATTTTAATTATAACAAAAATTCTCTCTCCACCACTAATTCTTTCACTCACTAATCTTTCTCTTTCTTTGAAATTTTTTTGTGAAAAATGAATATTAAGAGTTTCATATTTATAAGAAAATTTTCGAGAAGAAAATTGAATTTGTAAAAGTGTGGGGAGAGGGGTGAAATTATAATTTTTTAAAATTAAGCAATGAGCATGGATGGGTTAGGTAGGGCTAGGTATGGGATGGGGATGGGGATCATGTGGGAGAAATGGGAGTGCTTGCGACACTCCCATTTAATTAATTACTTAATTAATTAAATTTTTTTTTAAATCATTATTATTATCATTACTATTATTTTTAAGCTATGTTTTAGTATATATATATTGAAAAAGAATTAAGTTCGAATTTCAAAAACTCATGTGGGTCCCACACAACTTTGAGACCCAAGTGCGTCCGACATAACTCTAATAGTCCTCACATGGTTTTATGAGTCCTACACAGCTTCGGAACTCATGTGGACCTCACACGACTTTGGGACTCATGTGGGCCCCACGCAGTCTTGTGGCCGTGATACCTATATTTTTATTACTATTATTTTACCATGTATTTCTAAAAAGTATGTCTCTCAAATCATTATTTTATGTATATGTACTTATTTGTGTGTATAAACAGTGTCTATCCTATTTATCTTATGAAATTTCATTTTGACAAAACCGACCTCCAGAGAGCGACTGAGCCACAATGGTCTCTAAGCACTCGTTAAGATAAGGTCTTTCTTAGACATCAAACATAGAATCAAAGATCCTACAGAAAAACACTTCTGGATTGATATTAACTTAATGACTATTATTATTATTATTATTATTATTATTATTATTATTATTATTATTATTATGCTTTAATCGTATATATATTTTTTGGTCATCACACCTTGCTTCAGCACTAACACTTAACAACTTAAATTTTCATCTCCAGTCTTCCAAAGATCTAACACCAACATAACCTTGGAAGAATCAATAGATAGTTCCTTTGATTATGAAATGACACAAAATTTCGTACTAATTGTCCAGAACCCACAAATCTTGTTTAGCATATAACTGATGCTCTCATAATGTTTGTAAGATTAATCACATATGTTGTTCATGTCCTTCTTGAGTCTTTGAATACCCCAAAAATCATCCATAAAATTATAATAAATTGATCAAAGTATAGTTGAATAACTTGATTCATTATATCTATAAAAATACAAGGTGCATAGGTAACCCCAATTGGTAACACCAGGAACTTATAGTGACCTTTTTGTGTACTCAGTTCTGTCTTTGGGATGTGTAATTCCCAATTCTTAATTGGAGACAATTAGATTACAAATCAATTTTAAAAAATTTTGGGATTTTGCCAATTAATCAAATAATCTGCCAATCCCTGGAAGTCGATACCAATTCTTAATGTAACATGATTCAACTTCTAATGATTAATACATAGCCTTGAGGTCCCATTATGTTTCTTAGTGAATAACACAGGTGCAACCTATGATGACATATTAGGTCGAACAAATTCCTTGTCGAGAAAATCTTCTAGTTGCACCTTAGGTTGCCTTAATTCAGTTAATGTCATTCTATATGAAGCAGTTGACATAAGCTCCATTCCTAGCACCAACTCAATATTAAATTCCATCTCCTCTTGGAGGTAACCCTGATAAATCATCTAGAAAGAATATCTAAAAATTCATCACCTTATGGGTAAAGAAGTTTAAGATTCGTTAACTCGTATGTTTCTTTTTCATTGTTGTTACAACCCAGACATGTGTCCAAATTCTATCCTTTCACAAGCCCTCAAGATGTCAAATACAAGAGCTTGTTAGTTAATAAGAAAACCCTCACTCCATTTGAACCTCTGGGTACTACTTTCTTTTGGAAACAATCAACTAGGTGTATGATCAATAGATAACCACTCCATTTAAACGATTACATCACAATCCACAATATCCATGTTAATAAGTCAACTAGGAAGTCATTTCCCATTGAAAACTATTTTAAAATCAGTCCTAGCTCATAGCCTCAACCCTCAACATCTCTTACCCTTTACATAGATTCCCACCAATGGTTAGCCTCATCTTTAAACGGATAACTTGCAATGATAACTCATACTCATCAAGGATCATAGCTGCTGGGGCATCTCAGACCAAGATGTATAATCATTTGCCTGTCAAATTAAATGTATAAAAGGCACTTCAAAACTCTCATCATAGATTTGTAATTCGTTTGAGTAAAAATTATATGAACTTCTAAACATTTCTTGTAATTCTAATCGCCCAATTCCTTTTTAGTGTCAAACTAATGTACATGCTTACACTTTTAAATCAGGGTAAAGTATCATTTTTTTACCATATTGGTTACTAAATTTATTTATTTTTTCTTGCTTTAAATAGTTTTAAGATTCCACTTCTAGTATATGTTGGCAAACGTTGAATATCAAAATATAGTTGAAAAATATCCTTATGAAAAACAAGGATTGCAATTATGGCAAGTCTAAGTCCTAGTATATTGACTCAAGCCAACCCCGATCTTGCTCCAATGACTGTCTATGCAATAAACACGTGTCTTGGTTTTTGGTGCAGAATACAATACTAATGAAGTTGTTTAGTCAGTTATGGTCCGTGATCGGACATTATCTGGCAGCATAAATCTTATGTGAAATGGACCAAGAAGGAGAGGATGACATTTATTTGTACTCGAGAGTTGCTAACGGTAAAAGGATCAGATTTTGAAGATGGCTTCAAAAGCTACAATCAACCGCAGATTGCCACAGAAGATTTCATATTAAGCTGTATACGAATCAAATCCCAGCCGAGCTGATGCCCAAGTGGTTAAATTAGTGTCCCATTTCCAAGTAGGATTCGCACACGATAAAGCAAAAAGATAAAACTCCAAGTCCTAACATGTATGGTTTTCCTTCTAGATAGCAGTTTGCTAAAGGTCCAAGTATCATTATGATTTTTCTTCTAGGTAAGTTACTAAAGATGATTGTGTTAGGTTTTATTTGGTTCACAGGATCCTTTGGAATACTTGGCAATGTGATGCCCATGACATCTTGTTCTCATGTTTGTTTTCAGGTTATGGCGATAACATCACTTCCCGATGAATAAAGAATTTTCACAAAACATAGGAGTCCAATTGTTGCCCACTTAGTATCTTACCGTCTTATGGGCATCCTAATTTTGGGACTAAACTATTCCCACTATTTTGGCTGACTATGGAAATATGTAGTCGATGCTTGTCCAAATTCTATCATTTCTCCAAGAGAGGTGCCTACGTCGCTCCCACGACAAATCCGCTCCGGTAGGAATGTCAGTGGCAGAGATAGGAACCTAGCGATATCTTCGGTTTTCTGATTGACTAAATATTGGAGAAGAAATTGAAGAGAGTTGGAGAGAGAACGAAGGAGTGACGAGAGAGAGAACGTGTGAGGGGCTTGCCAGAATTGAGCTTCAGGAAGGTTAATATATATTGATATAATAATCTTATATTATATAATATTATATTTATATATTATTATATAATATTATATTATTAAATTAATAGTAATAATTAATTAATTAATATTTTTTATTTATTTTTATTTTTTAATTATTATTATTATTATTATTATTATTATTATTATTATTATTATTTTTAAGTCACCCTACTAATCTTGTATAACCATTTTTGGGGTTATTACACAAGCTTTTGATACAAACTTTGCAGCTCTCTTAGTTTCAGGCACCACTTCACTGCTTTTCTTCTGATGGAAGTAATGAGTGAAGGAAGTGATGCCTTCTACTAAGATTCAGGAGTCTTATATAGATCTCGGACTTAGCCCGACATAAAATTGAGTTTCTTAACAATATCGGCACATGGTGCCAACATGAGGGGATGGGAGACAAAACATGGTCCCACCACAAACTTGCAAAATCAAACGAAATGAGACAAAAGCAAATTGAAATGACACAAATTTGATAAGCACAAAAACTTCATGATGTATTCTGATTTTATGCAAAAGAAGTTCTCCGCATGCTTGAACTTAATAATTGCTCGAAATAATATTAATGGATGACTTTTGTTTGCTAGTGGGAAGTTTCAAAGAAATTGTCTTCTTGGAAGAAATTAGTTGCCAAGAAAATCAAAATCATGACTAACTTCTTCTTCCGATTTTGAAGAATAATCTGACATTGCCTTCAGAATTGCTTTGAAATCTTTGGAGGTCTTCGCTTGGGCAAGCTTTGCTTGGAGCTGTGATTTCGTCAGTGAAAAATCATATTGACCAAAAAATTCTGGAGATTTTGAGAAACTTGGATTTTTCTTAAACCAGGAGATGAAAAAATCTTTACTGAATTGATTTGTCTTCATGTCGCCCCATGATTTAATCTAGGCTTGCCGTCCAAAATAAAGAATTTGATGCTTGCCAATGAGTTTATTAAGAAATTATATTGCATCATTAATATCCATGTTAAATTGAAGAATTTGAAGAACACGAATAGATTTGGAAAATCTGCCAATTCATAGGGTGGAGAGAGATTGTTCACCCAAAATCTAAATGAGGATTTTAAATTTGCCGGAAATATTTCATTTGTGGGACCAAACTTATTCCACCATTCATGAAACCAGAATGGAACTTTGCCTGAGAAGTTTTTGTTAAAATAGATGAACCAGGAGAAAGAGAAAGATTTGTTTTGATACAAAATTGCTTTAAACCAAGCATCACGACAATCTCAGTAATTAAAATGATTTGGATTACAATTTTGTGAAAACGTTCTTAATTTTTCCAAATTTCCCCATTCAGTTGGAGAAATTATTTTTTTTTATTTTTAATTTTTGAAAAGGCAACTTTTGAAGGGTCATTTTTGTTAGTTTTTTCAAAGATTTCAACGGAATTGGTATCGACGAGGATGAATTCATAAAACAATTGGGTCCTAGTAGGATCTTCATAGATCCTATGAAATTTGTCACTAATGAATTTGTTTGTAAATTTTTTTGCATCAAGATTTGTCTCATAGAAGGATTCTTCTATTGCGAAGAAATTTTGGAAATAATTTTTGTTGACGTATGGGAAAGATTCAAAGGATTTCGGATTTGCCTTTGGATTTGAGGACGAGGCTTCGAATGGATTTAAAAGTTTTGCATTGAAAGAATATTGAGGGGAGATAAAATTTGATGATATTGCCCGAAAATCTCCTTTTAATGGAGAAAATCTATTTGTCGTGGATATTACCAAGATAGATCCTTTATTAGGAGAAGATATTGCCTTAGGCACATTTGCGGGAGATATATTGCCTAAGATTGCCAATTTTGAAGGAGAACTTGCCCAAACTGCTGGATTAATTTCAAGGGCTCTCAATTTTGCGTATTTATTTTTGTCTTTCTTCTTAGGAGAGTCACTCATTTCTTTCCCTACAAAAAATCTCTGGTTAGAAAATCTGGTAGATAATTTGTATCTCCTTTAATGGGCTCAATATCAAAGTCAAAAATGGATAAAAGAGCTTGCCATCTTGCAAATATCTGTTGTGGGCTAGATTCTTTACATCTTTTTTCAAGACATATTTTACTGATTGACAATATAGGTTACCGTATTTAAGCTTAGAATTTTATGAAAATTAAGTTCAAAGATTACCGATATCACTTGGCTCTGATACCATTTGCAACCTCGGATGCAAAATGATAACAAGTCATACAATATAGCAAATAATTAATGGTACCTCAAAACCACTGGATATTTCTCTTTCTCTCAAACCCTAGCCTCGCGAGTTTTGACCTTTGAACCTCCATCCTAGCCTCAATCGCCTGATTATGCAGCCTTCAAGCCCTATCCATCGTCGGACATTGCAGTGGTTCAGCCTCCATCAAATTTAAATTTAAATTTAAATTTAAAGCATGTGCAACAATCACAACAATATAAATATAACCATACACGTGCAAAAATTTAAAGAGAGTAGGAATAAAGAAAACAAAACTGCGATTTACAAGGTTGGACCCACCTAGGTCCTTGCCTCAAGACAACCACTTGAGGATTTCCACTATCTTGCTCCTTTCAACCAGGGCGAAGTTGCCACTACAATCCCTCCTTCACTCGGGTGGAGATACCCGTTACAACCCTCATTTACTCAAGCGGAGATACCCGTAATCCATCCTTGAAGGCGGAGATACCTCTCCAAGCGATATACCCTTGCTTGGCACGGTTCAAACCCGAACTGCAAAATAATGAATGGAAATAAAATTTGTGTACAACAAATGCTCCTTCAAGAGCTGATGTGTACAATGAAAAACTTTTCTAATGCACTCTCAAATGATAAGAATGAAACTCAATAGAGTTGGAAATGATTTGCTCAAATGTGCTTTTGAAATGATAAAGAGAAGTGAGTTTTGATGTGAGAAAAGTGAGTATAAAATAAGCTCAACATATCAAGAGTATTTCAAGATATATAAAAAGTTTTTCTCCAAATGTGTTTTCAAAAAATAAGAGTAGGAGAACTTGAAAATGATATGAAAATGTGTTTCAAAAATGCTTAAAAATCAAAAGATATTCAAGGATGCTATTCATTTAATCAAAAGTTATTCAAAAGTATTCTCCAAATGTTTTGGCATTGTATTTATAGGTAAAAGAGATATATGGTCGTTATGTAACTGTTGGGGATTTAAAATATATTTTATATTTGAAAATATAGCCGTTTTCTGACCGTTATAGGCGAATCCCAAGAGATTCGGTCGACTAACTTAAGACAATTTTCCATTTTTGCGATGTTCGGTCAACTGACTATTGATCCAATCAACTAAATCATAAAATGAAGAACCTCGATTGACCGAGCTATACATATGGTCGACTAAACCCTTTGTATAAACTGTATATTGAGTTGGAAAATGATATGATTTGTCGTAAACCAAATAAGTGTGGAATGTATGGTTGTATGTAATTGTTCTAGGTATTTTGTAAAACATCTAAGGGCGGCTAATTACCGTACGCTGATATGTATAAGAACATGAGTTCCAAAATGAGTTCAGGTTTTGTGAAATCATCTAGGGGCGACTAATTACCATACGCCGAAACAACTATGTGGCGGCTTATTACCGTACATTGCGCCATGTACCGGTTCATTACTGTGGGTGAGAGTGGCCGGCTTTATATCCGGGGGTGTGAGATGTCACTTATGTGTGTTCTAGTTGGTCATCGATGGATGTGAGCTACATCGTATTTGGTAATGTAATTGCTGTGAGGCTTTGGTCTTCGTAGTGTAGTTGCGTACTAGTGTGACGACACTAACCGTATGTTTGGGTATCGTATGTACTGGAATGTTTTGTGAAAATACTGGAATTGTATGAAACTATATGGAAATGTTTCGAATTGTATCGTATTGTATGGTGTTATGACGTATATAAAATAACACTAGTTTGCCACACACTAATATAACATGTTTTCTTCCTTACTAAGAGGTGTCTCACCCCAAATGTATATACAAATGTTTTCAAGTCCTTCATGTAGCCGAAACTAGCATCCTAGCCTTCGAAAGCGAGGGGTATCGTTTAACTGTTGTTAGTACTTGATAGGTATGAGTTTTGTAACTGGATTATCGTGATGTATTTGTAGACACCCGGCGTACGTATTGTATTTATGGGAATGTATATCCTAGTATGGTATAGACTTTGGTATGATATTGTATACGCAAAGAAATACCATATTCCGCTGCGTATTTGATGAGTATGAATTTGTATGTGTTTGTGCATAGGGTTTTTGTATACCCCATGCGGCTGGACTCCCTTATTGTATTGTATCATGTATGTTTAATTGATACAGAGGCAGGTTAGGTTACTAAATTCACACCTGGGACCCATCTGCGGGTTCGGGGCGTGACACCTAGCTTGCGTGAAGGATCCATCACGAGATGAGTTGAAGCTTGAGGATATTCAAGTGGTTAACGAGTTCTCGAAAGTGTTTCCAAAAGACTTCCCCAATTTACCTTTGGATCGTGAGGTGGAGTTTGCGATAGAGTTGCTGCCTAGCAAGGCACCGACCTCTAAAGCTCCGTATCAAATGGCTCCAGCAGAACTTCGGGAGTTGAAGGAGTAGTTGCAGAAATTACTAGACAAGGGCTTTATCCGACCTAGTGTTTCGCCCTGGGGGGCTCCAGTATTGTTTGTGAATAAGAAGGACGGGTCGATGCGCATGTGCATTGATTACTGTGAGATCAACAAGGTGACTGTGAAGAACCATTACTCGTTGCCTCGTATTGATGATCTCTTTTACCAGCTACAGGGGACACAGGTCTTTTCGAAGATTAACCTACGGTTAGGGTATCATTAGGTGAGGGTTAGATTTGAGGATGTTGCGAAGACTGCTTTCCGAACTAGATACGACCACTACGAGTTCTTAGTTATGCCTTTTGAGTTGACAAATGCTCCGACAGTATTCATGGAACTGATGAATAGGATTTTCCATAAGTACCTAGACCAGTTTGTAGTGGTGTTCATCGATGACATTCTAGTATACTCGAGGAGTTCGGAAGAACATGAAAACCACCTGAGGTTGGTACTATAGATTTTGCGAGAGAGGAAGCCATGTCAAGCTGAAGAAATGTGGGTTTTGGTTGAATCAAGTCACGTTTTTAGGCCATGTAGTGTCTAAGGGCACTATCTCAGTTGATCCTAGCAAGATTGAAGCCGTGGTCGACTGGGCGAGACCAAAGAGTGTGCAGGAGGTTCGGAGTTTCCTAGGACTGGCAGGTTATTATCGTCGATTCGTGGAGGGATTCTCTGTGTTGTCTAGGCCTTTGACACGATTGACCAGAAAAGGTGTGAAGTTTGATTGGACCAATGATTGAGAGCAGTGTTTTCAGGAATTGAAACACCGACTGGTTACTGCTCCGGTCTTGACCATTCCTTCTGGGGATGGCGGTTTTGTGATCTATAGTAATGCATCTCTGAAGGGTTTGGGATGTGTGCTTATGCAATGGGTTAAGGTAATGGCTTATGCTTCTTGGCAACATAAGGAATACGAGAAGAATTACCCTATGCATGATCTGGAATTGGCTGCTGTAGTTTATGCGCTGAAGATCTAGCAACACTACCTGTATGGTGTTTAGTGCGGGATTTTCACTGACCACAAAAGCCTCAAGTACTTTTTCACGCAGAAGGAATTGAACATGAGACATAGAAGGTGGCTTGAGCTGATCAAAGACTACGATTAAGCTGATCAAAGACTACGATTGCACCATCAGTTATCACCTAAGGAAAGCTAATATGGTAGCTGATCCATTGAGTCGGAAATCAGAGCATGCAATAGTATCTGTAGTTGTAGCTCAACATCATATCAAACGGGATCTGGAAAGCCTTGGCATAGAGTTGGTGGCTGGTGATCATCGGGCTTTCATTGCTAGCTTGGTGATCTAGCCAACTTTGTTTGAGCGTATTAAAGCCGCGAAGGCTAGTGATGTAGAGTTAGTTGAGACTGTGGAGAAAGTGCAGTAGGGGTTGGCTGCGGATTTTAACATCTCCGAGGGAGGTGTGTTGAGGTTTGGAATTAGGTCGTGTGTTCCAAATGATGGCGAGATTAGAAGGACGATTCTGGAAGAAGAGCATCGTTCTTTGTATACGGTACATCTTGGTAGCACGAAGATGTATTGGGATTGTGCGAGTCCTTCTGGTGGAGTGATATGAAAAGGGAGATTGCTCGGTTCATGGAGCAGTGTCTGACATGGTAGCAGGTGAAAGTTGAACATCCGAGGCTGGTAGAGCCGTTACAGCCCTTAGCTATTCCGGAGTGGAAATTGGAGCACATTTCCATGGACTTTGTTACCGGATTACTGCCAATGCTTCATGGGCAGAATGCCATTTGGGTCGTGGACAGGTTGATGAAATCTGCTCACTTTGTACCGATGAAGGTTAGCTACCCTTTGAGTAGGCTAGAAGACCTGTACGTGCATGAAATAGTCAGAATGCACAGGGTACCAGTGTCCATTGTGTCAGATCGAGACCCGAGGTTTACCTCTTAATTTTAGAAGAGCTTGCAGGAAGAACTGGGGACGAAACTTACTTTCAGTACAACGTTCCAACCCCAACTAATGGACAGTCAGAGAGAACAATATAGATCTTGGAGGATATGTTACAGGCTTGCGTGTTAGATTTCGGTGGTGGTTGGATGCAGTTTCTTCCACTAGTAGAGTTTGCCAATAACAACAACTTCTAGGCTAGTATTGGGATGACACCGTTCAAGTCTCCTTATGGTCGGACGTGTCGGTCTCCTCTGTCATGGGATAAGGTTAGTGAACGTCAGGTTTTAGGACCTGAACTCGTGTAGTAGGCATCTGAGAAAGTGGATTTGATGCGGGATAGGATTAAATTGGCTCAGAGTCGGGGGAAGAGTTATACGGATGTTCACTGCCGTGAGTTGGAATTCGAGGCGGGGGGTAAAATATTCTTGAGAATCGCTTCGATGAAAGGGGTGATGAGATTTGGTAAAAAGGGCAAGCTGAGCCTGAGATATATCAGACGATTCGAGGTTCTTGAGCGAGTGGGTCTGGTAGCCTACAAGATTGCACTACCCCCCAGCTCTCTCAAGGATCCACGATGTGTTCCATGTATCCATGTTGAGGAGGTATGTTTCGGATCCGTCGCATCTTATTAGTTACGAGAACTTAGGAATTGGGGATGCTTTAACGTATGAGGAGGTACCTGTTCAGGTTCTTGACCGTAAAGTTCAGAAGCTACGTACCAAGGATATACCGTTAGTGACAATATTGTGGCGGAATCACATGGTTGAGGAAGCTTCTTGGGAATTGGAAGCAGAGATACGCCGGAAGTATCCACAGTTGTTCTGAGAGGTAGTTTGGATAGTAGAGTCGATTGAGTATGTGTGAATAATGATGATATTGTATTGTGATAGGTGGTTAGTCTTTGGGAGTGTGTATTATTGTGAACTCCCGAGACGATATATGTATGTATTGTGACGAGGCTGCGTTGTAAGTGGCTATCGGCTCTTCCTAGAGTCGGGTATGTGTATTCGGTTGTGTGGATGAGTTCGTAAAAGAGAGATTACAAATTTCGAGTACAAAATTTTTGTAAGGAGGGAAGGTTGTAAGAACCCGACCCGTGAAATATGGAATAAATAAATAAGAAAAGGGTAAAACAGTAATTTGAGCGGGCTTCGTCGACGAAACTAGTGTTTTCGTCGACGAAGGCCCTTTTATTGTTCAGCGACGAAATGTAGAAGTTCGTCGACAAGGAGAAGCCGAGAGATTTTGGGAAATCCTAAAATCTCGGGTTCGTCGACGAGGCCACCGCGATGTCGACGAATTTCCTTCGCTGGCTCATCGACAAAGACGCCGCCTTGTCGACGAGGTTAGCCGGGTCAAAGACTTTATAAATATCCATTCCCTTTGCTTCTTGGCTAAGTTATCAAAATTCTCTCTCTCTCTCTCTCTCTCTCTCTCTCTATATATATATATATATATATAACTCGAGGCTCCACTCTCTCTCTCTAGATTTCTTCGTTGTTCGTTATTAAAATCGACAATCCGACGTTACTGCGAGGGTTAGGGAAGGAATCTCTACGTGTTCTATGGAATGGATCTTCATTTTGAGGTCTTCGAGTTTTGACCCAAAAATCGAGGTAAGACTTGATTTTCATTTCCGTTTCAGTTGATCTGTAGAGAGTAAGATTGTAAGTAATTATCGTATTGTGATTTATAGGTTTTGGGAACTCAGTTCGCTATTTTGGAGTCGTAGAGTTCGTGTTTGGATTTTCGGGGAAAGGTAAAGGGATTCTGTTTATATTAGTTACTTTTGAAATTGGATTCGGTAGAACTGTGGTTCACAATCCTGTGTATGTTTTGGCTAGTTATTTGGGGAAATCTAACGGTACGGGGTTTTCACTTTACAGTTTTGGGGAATCAAGGGGGCATCGGGTTGCATCTATGGTTTCATTGAAAAATCGTGGATATATTATTGAGTATATTGTGTTATGGAGATGGCCGTGCCTTGACTTGTTTTAAACTGTATTATGAAAATCATGATTTTGTGATTACCAAATAAGTGTGGAATGAACTGTTATATGAATATGCATTGAGTTGTGATATCCTGAAATGAGATATAGGAACGTGTGTTCCGAATTGTTCCAGGTTGTGAAAGAGTGTCCGACTCTATATCCGAGGGTGTGAAATACCACCTGCCAGTGGTAAGAGTATCCGGTTCTATATCTGAGGGCGTGAAATATTGCCTCTTATCGGCTGATCACCGAAGTGTGTGGATCCACCAGATGTACCGGTACGATGCCATGGGAGCCTGGGGCTACGCCATTTGCTGGGGACGTCGTGTAATGCAGGCTGGCTTCGTGCCGAAGAGTGTGACGACACTAGGTTAATTGATCATGTGTGCATTGAGAACTATACTAGAACCATATTGTGGAAATACTGGAACCGAACTGTGTTATGTTTTATGTCATGATAACACTCATATGCCATACGCCGATATAACCTGAATATGCCTTACTAAGATGTGTCTTACCCCTATCATACGTATATGTTTTCTGGTCCTTCGAGTAACCGAGACTAGCATCCTAGTGTTGGGAGCGTGGTGGTTGGTTTACTACGTAGAGTACTTGTGTAAGTACTTGGATTGTAACAGGGTTGTCATTTTGGGTATTGCGCGCACCCTGGGTTATGTTTTGTAATATGGAGCTTAGACTCTGTTTGTATAGACTCTAGTATGGTATGATGTATGTATGGAATAAACTTTTTCGTTACGTATATGTGGTGTATGTGAATGTGTATAGGGTGTACGGAAGCCCCATGGGGTCGGACCCTCATTCATTATAGTATCATGTGTGTTTTGTATGATACAAGGACAGGTTAGGTTACTACATCACACCCTGGGGCCCTTTTCCTGGTTCGGGGCGTGACAGATTTACTTACGTTTTTGTTGTTGCCCTAAAACAAGTAAAAGTTTTAAAAAAATCTTAAAAGTTTGTAAATAATCCAATTCACCCCCCTCTTGGGAATCATATTCTACTTTCACACACACATATATACATACATATATATATATATATGTATATTCTCCCAACTGTTATATGTATTAAAATGGAATGTGATATGATGTAATTGAACTCATATTGCCACACACTGTGAATAATTTATTCAGTCTTATTCAGAGGTGTCTCACCCAAATAATTTAATATTTCAGGGAACTGTAACAAACTAGGGGATAAAGCTCCGAGATAGAGGGGAGTTGGTACCCTGATAGACAGGGTAAGCATTATGTGTTGGGAAATGTATTTGTGTAATCCTTAGGGTATGTTATGGACTTTTAGTGATGTATATAGATGTATAGAACTCTGATTGTTTGTATTCTGGATGGTATGTATATATGGACTTCCGTTGTTATGTATGCTCTTATATGATGGACTAATTACCCGGTATCCCACTTCGGGTCGGGTTATGTTTCAATGGTATTAGAGTTTTTTACGTGCCCGATGTTTGATTAATATTTATTATTTATTGAAGAGGAAAAAAATGGTGGAAAAATAGGGTCGTGATAGTTTGGTATCAGAGCCTAGGTTGCTAGGTTTTGCAGACTTTGGTAAACAGCGAAATACAATACCAGAGTATAGGAAGGGATTTTGATGAGAGTAGAGGATGGGAAGACTGGGATGTGAGTCAGTCATTATGAAGTAAAAGATTGAAATTTAGGGTTCTGTCTTGCGATCTGGAGGTAGGAGTTCCGTGGTTGTTTATGTGATTTTCCTGGGGTGACGACTTTAAGAAAATCATAGTAAACTATCGCCAATTCTTGTTTCTAAGTGGTAGGATCAATCTTAAATTGGGATTGAGAATATAAAATGGTTATAGCAGAATATTTTATGGATCCTAATTTCTTAAGTGTATTAGTGGTATTGTGAGAATAGAATTCTAAGACTATTTTATACCATTTTCAAGATAGAGCCTGGAAGTAGCAGTGCACATGTTAGAGGTGATGATGCAGGGCTTTCCAATATGGGTGGTGGAGACCCTAATGCAGTGTTACGTAGCGTCACCCAGCAAGTTATGGCAAATATGGCTAGGAGTTCAGGGGAGCGGAGCTGCACAATTGAGCAGTTCACGCGTATGAAGCCCCTATCATTTTCTGGATGAGCAGATCTAATAGTGGTTGAGAATTGGTTCAGGATATTGAGGACATGTTGGTAGTGCACCCTTGTACTGAGAAACATAAAGTGTTCTTTGCTGCATTCAAGTTAACTGGAGAGGCAAAATGTATGTGGAGATCACCGAGAATGTTAGAGGAGCAGAGACCTGAGCCTGTAGCGGTGACCTGAAGCTGCTTCAGGAAATTATTTATTGAGCGATACTTCCTTGCTACCATTAGAAAATACAAAGGTGGCAAAGTTTTTGTATTTGACTTAGGGGCATATGATGGTACAAAAGTATGCAGCTAGATTTATTGAGTTGTCCCAATTTTCCCTGTATTTAGTGCCAAATGAGGAGAAGAAGGCGCGCAAGTTTGAGGAGGGCTTGAATCAGGGATTATATAAGCAGGTTGTAGGTTTCCAGGCCTTGACTTTTTTCGAGATAGTTGATAGAGCTACAGTGATTAAGAATAGCCTACAGAGGGGTGCTGCGGCACCGAGTCAAGGAAAGAGATCCGTGCCTCAAGATTTTTAGGTAGGATCCAGCCGGGGGCCTTGGTGGAGATAGAATAGCAGAGGAGGTCGGAGATAGGGGATGGGAGATCGAACGGTACAGGGCAGAACGATGCCCCCTCTTTGTCCCAGATGTTTTAGGAGACACCTAGGAGAGTGCCGAGTTAGAGAAATGGTTTGTTACTGATGTTATCAGCCTGGCCATAAGGCGAGAGACTGTCGAGCACTGCCAATTATTACGCTTGCTCCTAGACCATATCAAAGAGGTCACCAGGCACCTCGAGGCAGTCAGTAGAGGAATATCGCCCTAGCCCGAGTCTATGCGTTGACACTAGGAGATACCGAGGTGGCCGGAGATGTCATGACAAGTATTGTTGCAATTCTATCACATACAACTACTGCTTTGTTTGATTCATGAGCGACTCACTCCTTTATTGCCCGAGAGTTTGTTAAATTTTATGGGATAGAAACTTAGTTGCTAGATATCAGTTTGTCCATTTCTATGTAGAGTGGGATTGTAATGTTAGGTAAGAAGGTACTCAGGAACTGGTCAGTCTGTGTTCAGGGAAGGTCTTTATCAGCTAACTTCGTGGTCTTAGATATGTATGGGTTTGAAGTGATTATGGGAATGGATTGGCTAGTTGCCCACTATGCCAGTATTGACTACCATTAGAGAGAGGTAGTGTTTAGACCTCCAGGGGGATAGGGGTTCAGATTTGTGGGATCATGTGTGCGCACCCCGCCACAGTTGCTATTTGCCATTCAGGCGAAGATATTGTTGCTTGAAGGCTGTTAGAGATTTTTGGCCTTTTTGAACGAGGTGTTGGAAGGGGAGTTAAGGTTAGAGGATATCTCGATAGTAAGGAATTTTCTAGATGTATTTCCCGAGGATTTTTCGTGACTACCTCCTGATCGTGAGGTAGAATTTACAATTGATCTAATTCTAGGGATAGTGCTGATTTCGAAAGCGCCGTATAGAATGACACCGGTGAAATTAAAAGAATTGAAGGAATATATGCAGGAACAGTTAGACAAGGGGTTTATTCGGCCCAACGTGTCACCTTGAGGAACGCCGATATTATTTGTGAAGAAGAAATATGGATTGATGAGAATGTGCATCGACTACAGAGAAATTAATAAAGTGACTATTAAGAACAAGTACCCACTTCCCCGCATTAATGACTTGTTTGACCAACTATAGGGGACCCAAACTTTATCGAAGATAGATCTACGGTCTAGGTACCATCAGGTGAAGTTTAAGGTGGAAGATGTTCCGAAGACAGCAATTAGGACTCGGTATAGCCGTTATGAATTTCTGGTTATGCCGTTTGGGTTGACAAATGCTCCTGTAGTGTTTATGGATCTGATGAACGAGGTCTTCCACCAGTATTTGGTCTAGTTTGTGGTGGTGTTCATTGACGACATACTAGTGTAATCAAATAGCCCAATGGAGCATGGGGAACATCTGAGGATAGTGCTTCAAATGCTGAGGGAAAAGAAGTTGTATGCAAATCTCAAGAAATGCGAATTCTAGCTAAAGCAAGTTACTTTTCTCAGACACGTCATATCTAGGGGTGATATTTCGGTGGATCCGAGCAAGATTGAGGCGGCAGTGGATTGGGTACGACCGAAAAATGTGCAGGAGATTAGGAGATTTCTAGGTTTGGTAAGATACAACCGCAGATTTATTGAGGGCTTTTCTAAATTGTTGGGTCCTTTAATGAGATTGACCAGGAAAGGTGTGAAGTTTGAGTGGTCGGATTGAATGTGAACGATGTTTTTAGGAGTTAAAGCAGCGATTCATCACTGCACCAGTTTTGAAGATTCCTTCAGGAGAAGAAGGTTTCGTAATTTATAGTGATGTGTCACATAAAGGGCTCGTATGTGTTTTGATGCAGCAGGGGGGAGTTATAGCATAGGCCTCTCGACAGTTGAAAAAATATGAGAAGAATTACCCTACCTATGATCTGGAGTTCGCGGCGGTGGTATACGCGTTGAAAATTTAGAGACATTATCTCTATGGGAGTAGGTGTGAAATTTTTACTGATCATAAGAGTATGAAATATTTCTTTACACAAAAAGAATTAAACATGAGGTAGAGGAAATGGCTGAAGCTGATAAAATATTATGACTGGAATGACCTGATTTTTCATGCCATTTTTTTAATTAAAATATATATATTAACTATAAAATTTCGCTGTTCAGATTTCTTTTAATATGAATCAAACCATCATCACGGCCCAGATAGGACCCGTGGAATCTGAGACACAATAAATTACCTAAGTAGCGGGAAGCAAAATACATACAACCATAACTATATATACAACACCAAAGTGACAGAATTCTTCCCAAAATATACATACATAACCATTTCCAAAAATATACTCATCTAAACCTAGGGGCTACCCAAAAATGACTACCCAAAATACTCACCCTACAGTCAGGGCAGTAATTTAGTCTCCTCTACTTACGAGCCTGATTTGCTCGCCTAACTGGATCACCTGAATAATGTTAAATCATTGGGATGAGACAACGCTCACTAAGACGAAATATGCTATTACTAGTGTGTGGCAGGTGAGTTTACATATTTGTAAAATCTGATTTAGAAATACCATAAATAACTGAATGTGAGAAAACACGTATAGATAATGTACAGTATGACTTATACCTATGTTACTTAACATAAACTGTTTCTTTGAATTTTCTATTCATTATACATCTAATATTCATAGGTATGTCTATGGTTTCTGTAAATCTGGATATATACAAAATAATTGAGAAAACTCCCTAAATGTATAATTGAAAGTCATGATTTAACCCCTCATGACAGGGTTGTGCGGCCCGAAGGCGGAACCTATCCTGGTTGGCCAACCAAGATAAGTCAACTGAATTACGAAAGTTAGATCGGCCCCCTCAACCCTAATTGACGAGGAGCCTGTTCACAACAAAGGCACGATCGACTACTGATATCCACATACTATCTGAGTAATGTGGTTGCACTCTAAACGGAAAATAGCTACAGTACCGTGCCCTAATGATTGAATCTAGTCCATCAAGGTCTCATACTATATTCATATGTAACTGATATATCTATATTACTGTTTTATCTTGATTTTGAAATAACCATAACACTGTAAAACTGATCTGAATAAATCTAAAAATCTAAATAACTGACTGAATATTTTGTCTGTATAACTGAATATCTGAGTATTTGGGTGTTATGGTTATGAAATCATGGTGTTCTGAAATTGCTTAAAATATATGTTTCTATACATATATGGTAAATCATGTTTCTGAGTATACTATGTAATTTCTATCTGAATGTATACTTGAAAATTCATCATTCTATAAAACATGTATATCTCATGATATTTTCTGCTAATATACTACAAAACATGGTATTTGTAAACTGTATAAATACTATACTGCTCTGTTACTAGCTCATGCCACACAATTAAATAATTGGATTCACATGCTCTGAAATCTGCATTTTCTATTATACTAATATTTTATAATCTGAATAATAATATGGTAAAACTTAAAATTTATACTGAAAACCATACTAAAATCTCCCTAACATAGCATATTTCCCTTACTTGACTACTTGAACACTAGTTGCTATTTACAGTCTCACACGTGCGGCATTTATAACTTTAACATCCTGAGATAATACACCTATAATTTCCCAATCAAACAACTGAATTCACCTAAATAATTATCGCATACATACTTTCCCAAATCCACATATGCACAATTCCTAAAATATAATTCATACATCATTTTACCTACGTTCTTGAAATACCACCCACTGGGGTCCTCAACCTTTGCCTGCAGGGTCCCAAAACACCCTATTCCTGAAAATATAATATCCTAATTTTACTTCACAAAACTCCAGTATATTCGCGTATAATACAGAATCTGACCTCAAATGAACTTGGTAATACTGAAAATACTCAAATAATCTACTTACCCTGGTTTTGGGATGGTCCCTAAACTTCTCAAACCAACATTTCGCTCCGGCTATGTTGTAGAGAATCTCCCCAGGATCACTGTCGTAGCTTCTGATTGTCGAACCGGGGAGAGTTGGAGCCGAAAACCTAGGGAGAAGGAGGGAAACTTATTTTTAAAGAGAGAAAATTAGAGAGAGAGAGAGAGAGAGAGAGAGAGAGAGGAATTCCTTCGCTGAAAACCCGTTTCCTACGTATTTATAGATGTCTTTACACGTGGCCTTGTCGACAAGCCATGTCATCTCGTCGACGAGTACAAGAGGAGTTTTGTCGATGAACCCTTACTCCTTGTCGATGAAATTCAGGTTATGAAAACCATCCTCTTGGTAACTTCTCGTCGACAAAACACGTGTCCATGTCGACGATCCCAATAAGTATGTTCGTCGGTGAATGCAGTGACCTTAAAATTTTCCTTTTCTTCCTCCTTTATTTTATTATTGAATATTATAATTCTTCAGGTCTCTACATTCTCCCATCCTTATAAAAATTTCATCCTCAAAATTCACTATCTGTATAGAACACCATTCTTAGCATAAAACATGCTACTTAATTTATTATTAACCCTTGCTTATGGCGGAGGAATACCGTGGTTACATTCAAGGTCATGGGAGATTTCAAATATACTCATAAAAGAAAATTCTCCCAAAACCAAAACACTACCGATCCTATATTCTAAATTACAATTACACATTCATTACTCTCTACTAAACAAAATAAAACCGTTATTGTTTAACTTACAAATCACTACTGTACCCCACTAAACAGGTATGGGTATTTCGGTCTGATTTCCTCTTCAAGCTCCCAAGAAGCTTCTTTCACCGCGTAATTCCTCCGTAGGACTTTTACTAGTGGTATTTTCTTACTATGCAACTCCTGTTCTTTCCTGTCCATGATTTGTACTGGAATTTCCTCATAAGCTAAAGCATCACTAAGTTCTAATTCTACATAGCTAATGACATGCGAAGGATCTGAGATGTATTTTCTTAACATAGAAACAGGAAATACGTCATGTATTCTGAACAAAGCTGGTGGTAAAGCTAGCCGATAATCAACTGACCCAATCTTCTCAGGTATCTCAAACGGGCCAATAAACCTAGGGCTCAACTTACCCTTCTTCCCAAACCTCATGACTCCCTTCAGTGGTGCTATTTTCAAAAATACATGGTCCCCTACTTTAAATTCCAATTCCTAGTGGTGAGTATCTACGTAGCTTTTCTGCTGACTCTAAGCTGCACTGATTCTATCTAGGATAAGTCAAACTTTATCGTATGCCTGCTACACTATTTTTGACCCCAAAACTCGCCTCTCACTTAACTCATCCCAGTACAAAGGAGAATGACACCTCCTACCATAAACCGCCTCATACGGTGCCATGTCGATGCTAGCCTGATAGCTGTTATTGTAGGCAAATTCAACCAGCAGTAAATACTGGGTCCAGCTCCCCCCGAAATCCGATACACACGCTCGCAGCATGTCCTCAAGTACCTGAATTGTCTTCTCTGTCTGACCATATGTCTGAGGATGAATAGCGGTGCTGAATGCTAGCTGAGACCCCAAACCCTTTTGCAAGCTCTTCCAAAACCGTGATATAAAACGTGGGTCACAGTCTGAGACTATAGATACTAGCACTCCAGGGGGTCGAACAATCTTCTGAATGTAGATTTATACCAATTTGTTCATAGGGTAGCTAACTTTAATAGGTAAAAGTGGGATGTTTTCGTTAGCCGATCAACAACTACCCATATGACATTCTGACCATGCGGCGTTGGCGGTAGTCCAGTGACGAAATCCATGAATATGTGGTCCCACTTCTACTTAGGGATGTAGAGTGGCTGCAATTGCCCTACTGACCTCTGGTGCTCAGCCTTAACCTGCTGGCACGTCAAGCACTACTGCACAAATTCGGCGATCTCCCTCTTCATACCACTCCACCAGAAAAACTCTCACGGATCCCTCTACATTTTAGTACTGTCAGGATGAACCATGTATAGAGATCCGTGAGCCTCCTCTAGCATTCTCCTAATATCATCATCTGTAGGCACACCCAATCTGGTGCGAAACCTTAGAGCTCTGTCATAAAAAATACTAAACTCCTATCCCTGACCATCCTGTACTCTGGCTATTACCTCTACTAATTCTCCGTCATCTCCTTGAGCGGCTTTAATCTTTCCATATAGCGTAGGTTGCATAACCAAGCTAGCAATAAATGTCGGAGGATCATCCTCCATTAACTTCACGCCAAGGCTTTCAAAGTCCATCTGAATTGGGTGCTGAATTACTGTTACTAACTGCGTTGTACCCTTTGACTTATGGTTTAGTGCATCAACCACCACATTTGCTTTACTTGAGTGGTAGCTGATGGTGCAGTCATAATATTTAATAAGTTCCAACCACCTCTTCTGTCTCATGTTCAACTCCTTTTGAGTGAAAATGTACTTCAAACTTTTGTGATTAGAGAATATTTCGCATCTTTCACCATACAAGTAATGCCTCCAAATCTTTAGTGTGTGTACCACTGCGGCTAATTCCAGATCATGGGTAGGGTAGTTCTTTTCATATTCTCTCAACTGTCATGAGGCATAAGCTATAACCCTACCATGCTGCATCAACACACAGCTAAGCCCTTTTAAAGACGCGTCATTGTAAATTACATAACCATCACCTCTAGATGGAATCGTCAGTACTGGTGGAGTGACGAGCAGCTGTTTTAATTCCTGAAAACTCTGCTTGCATTCATCATCCCATGCAAATCTGACATTCTTCCTGGTCAGTCGTGTCAAAGGCCCTAATAATCTTGAGAACCCATCTACAAACCAATGGTAATATCCTGCCAGTCCCAAGAAACTCCTAATCTCTTGAAAGTTACTCGGTCTTTCCCAATTTACCACTGCCTCTATTTTACTAAGATCCACTGAAATTCCATCCCCTGATATAACATGCCCCAGAAATGCAACTTTATCTAACCAGAATTCACATTTGCTAAACTTGGCATACAATCTCTTTTCCCTGAGCGTCTGAAGTACCAGTCGTAAGTGTGCCTCGTGCTCCTGAAAACTCCTCGAGTAGACCAATATATCATCAATGAAAACCACAACCAACTGGTCTATATGTTGATGAAACACCCGATTCATTAAATCCATAAATACTGCTAGTGCATTAGTTAACCCAAACAACATCCCCAAAAACTCATAGTGCCCGTACCTGGTTCTAAAAGCCTTTGATATGTCCTATGCCTTAACCTTTACCTGATGATAGCCTGATCTAAGATTGATCTTAGAATTGACTCGCGTACCCTGAAGATGATCAAATAAATCATCTATATAGCGTAAAGGATATCTGTTCTTAATGGTTACCTTATTTATCTCCCCGTATTCTATGTACATCCTCATAGACTCGTATTTCTTATTTACAAATAGCACAGGTACTCCCCAAGGCGATACGTTGGGTCTGATAAACCCTTTATTCAATAGATCCTACAACTGGTCCTTTAATTCTCCCAATTCAGATGGAGCCATACAGTAAGGGGCCTTAGAGATCGACGTTCTCCCTAGAGGTAAATCTATAGCAAAATCTACCTCGCGATCAGAAGGCAACCTAGGTAGCTCTTCTGGAAAAACATTTGAAAATTCCCTTATCACTGGTGTACTGTTAAGCTTCGATTCATTTTCTGACACCTCCTTTACAAAAGCCATAAACCCCTGACATCCATCCAGGAGTAGTCTGCTTGCTTGCATGGCTGATACTAACTGTGGCGAGGCACGCACATGTGAACCGATAAATTTGTATTCTTGCTCTCGAGGGGGTCTAAAAATTGCTTCTTTCTGATGGCAATCAACGCTGGCATGATTAGCTGCCAACCAATCCATACCCAATATTACATCAAACCCCTACATGTCTAATATCACAAGATCAGCTAGTAATACTTTCCCTTGAATGGTCATTAGAAAATTCCTAAGTACCTTCCTACATCTTACAGTAGATCTAGTCGGCATGGCTACACCCAACTCAACATCTAACAACTATACTTCAATCCCAGCTAACTTAGCATACCCTGATGATGCAAAAGAATGGGAGGCACCTGTTTCAAATAAAACAATAGCTTGATAGAGAAAAGTAGTAAAGATACTTGTAACGACGTCTCCATTTGCCTCAGCATCTCCTGGCGTTAACGCATATACCCTCGTCGGGGCTACATTTCTCTATTGGGCTCCACGAGGCGCCTGATAACCTCCTTGGTAGAGTCTGGGAGCTGGGACCTGGATCGGCGGTCCTGGGCATGCTTGTGCCATGTGGCCGGGTCTCCCACAATGATAATAAACGTCTCTCCCAACTCATCACTCTCCCAGATGTTGTCTCCTGCACGTCCGATACACAGGGTAGGTCTACACACCCTGATTCTCACGAGGTCCCGTCATCTACCTCTGACCTCCCCTATAACGGTCTCCTCTCCATGGGCCCCAACTGGAACCCGCATGAAAACTCTGAGGTGCAGGCCTCTTTCTCTGACTGAGCTGCAATGCCTCTCTACATGCCACTCTTAATAACTACAGCCCTATTCACGTCTTCCGTGAATGTCTGAACCCGAAAACGGATAACCTACTCTAATAGGTTCTGTCTCAGAGCTTCTTCAAACTTCCTCGCCTTTTTCTCCTCATCCGGTGCTAAAAATGTGGAAAATCGAGACAACTCAATAAATCAAGTTGCATACAGTGATACTGTCATCTGATCCTGAACTAGGTGCATGAACTCTACTGCCTTTGCACTTTAAACGATAGCAGAGAAATATTGCTCAAAGAATAGATCCTTGAATCGACTCCATGTTACTGGCACTAGATCCGGCCTCTGCTCCTCAATCAGTCGCGTTGATCTCCACTAGCATTTTGCCTCTCCTGTCAGTTTGAATGTCGCAAATACTACCTTATGTTCATCTGTACATGGAAGTACTACCAACGTCTGCTCAATGTGCTAGACCCCATTTTCAACCATAATCAAGTCAACACCTCCAGAAAATGATGGGGGCTTCATCCGCGTAAACTGCTCGATCGTGCAGTTACGCTTCCTGAAAGTCCTGGCCATCTCAACCTCACCTGCTGTGTGACGCTGCACAATCTGCATTAGTTCTCCACCTCCCATACTGGAAGGTCCTACCTATCTCCCCACATTCATACCACTGCTCCTTGGGTCCATCTCGTAAAAGACAAAGAACACAATTTAGGACCCCTTTCTCCTGTACATAATCTAATTTATTTTATTCAACTGAATCTCATATTCACTATTAACTACCCTCCTGATCTGTATTTCCAAAATTCATCATGCAACAAAATACAAGACCTGACAATAGTTTACTATACTTTCCTGAAATCGTCCCCCTAGGAAAGACCAAAAACCACCACATTTCCTTACCCGGACTAACAAACAAACCTCAACTCCTTTCCTATACTCTGTATTGCTTCCTGCTCCACTGTAAAGTTTACAAAACCTAGCAACCTAAGCTTTGAGACCAAACTTAAGACGAAATTTTTCATGCCATATTTTTCATTTAAATATTATATATATATATATAACTTTAAAATTTCAACTACTTATGGATTTCTTTTTAAATAAATCCAATCATCATCACGACCCAGAAGGACCCGTGTATCTGAACTAATAAATTACCTCCGTAGCGTGAGTAAAATACATACACGCTAACTATATATACAATACAAGAGTGACAAATCTTCCCAAAATATCATTCGAAACAATTCAGTCCTTACCTCGATTTTTGGTCAAACTCGAAACCTCACACTGGAAGATCGTTCGATAAACAAGTAGAATTCCTTCCCTAACCCTCGCATACGTCCGATGTCAATTTTATACAACACAAGAAATTCTAGAGAAGAGAGTGGAGCGCTCGAGTTATATCTATATATATATATTAAATATTATATGAGAGAGAGAAGTTTGATACGTAGCCAAGAGCAAAGGTAATGGATATTTATAAAGCCTTGGACCTGCCAACCCATCTTGTCAACAAGAGGCGGTGTCTTCGTCGACGAGCCATAAGGAATTCGTTGACGCGCAGTTGCCCGTCCGAGAACCACCTAGATTTTAAAGGATTTCCCCAAATCTCTCGGGCTTCTCCTTTCGACTAACTTCTGCAATTCGTCGCCGGAACAATAAAAGGGCCTTCGTCACAAAACCCTAGCCTTCGCGACGAAGCCTACTCAACATTACTGTGATTACCCTTTTCTATATTTATTCCATATCTCACGTCAGGGTCTTACAAACCTTCCCTCCTTACATAAATTTCTTACTCGAAATTTGTACTCTCTCTTTTACGAACTTATCACACAACCGAATACACATACCGACTCTAGGAAAAGGCAAACAAACCATTACCACGCAGCCCTCGTCCAATACATAACATATATCGGTCTTCGTGGGGGCGGAGTTCACAATAATACAACACACTCTAAGATACTAACCACCTATTGACAATAAATAAATCAACATTATTCACACGTACGCAACCGACTCTACTATCCAAACTACCCTCTCAGAACACTTGGATACTTCTGGCGTATCCTGCTCCAATTCCCCAGAAAGCTTCCTCAACCATGTGATCCTCCGCCACAAATCATTGTCACTAATGGTAAATCCTTGGTAACATAGCTTTCTGAACTTACGGTAAGAACTGACCGGTACCGTCCTCAGACGTTAAAGCATCCCCAATTCCTAAGTTCTCGTTGAACAATAAGATGCGACGGATCCGAACCTACCGGATACCTCCCAACATGGATACATGAACCACATCACATTGATCCTTGAGGATCTGGTGGTATGATCTTGTAGTAGGCTACCAGACCCACTTGCTCAAACCTCGAATCGTCTGATCTATCTCAGGCTCAGCTTGCCCTTCTTACCGACTCTCCTCACCCTTTCATCAGAGCGATTCTCCAAGAATATTTTACCCCCGGCCTCGAATTCCAACTCATGGTCTTAACATCCGTATAACACTCTTCCACCGACCTCTGAGCCATTTATCCTAATCCTGCATCAAATCCACCTCTTAGATGCCTACCATGAGTTCAGGTCCTAAACCTGACGTTCACTCACCTATATCCCATGACAAGGGATAGTATATGAACGAGGTTGTTTCTAAATAGCAACGGGTAAGTGAAGTTTTACGTGGTCAGGATTGGAGTCAGACTCATGAGAGTTTGAACTATCACTAGTTCTAACTTCTTTTGTTGCTTCGGAATGAGCCGTTCATCATTGACTTCGATTTTTGGCCTCCTTAGTAGACAGTTTTCCCTATTTGTTTGTATTTCTTGCATCTCCCCCGTAGTCAGTTTCCTTCTGTACTAGGCAAAGGAGGCGGATATAGGTATGGGTGGTCTCGAAATAGCTATCAAAATAGTCTGAGTTTTGAGGGTCGAACTTTACTCAGACTTCCCCCTGAAGAGAGTAGTAGGGGGTATGTTCGAAGAAGGTGACATCCAAGCTAACATAGATTTCTGGGAGATTGAGTGTTAGCATTTGTAACCCTTCTGTGTAGGACAGTAACAAAGAAAGATACATTTAAGTGCTCTGGGATCAATTTGTTTCGCTTAGGTGTGTGAATGTGACAAATATAGTGGACCCAAAGACATGAACCGAAAGATGTGAGTCGAGCTTAGAAGTTGGAAAAATCACTTCGAGTTTTTGGAGCGGAGTTTCAAAGGATCGGAATCTACTAGGCATTCGGTTAATGAGGTATATGGCTGTCAAAATTGAGTCACCCCAAAAATTTTGTTGACATGTGAGAGGTGAACAACAGGGCACGAGCAACTTCAAGGATATGTCAATTTTTTCGCTCAACAACCCCATTTTGTTGAGGGGTGTCAAACGCAAGAGCTTTGATGGATAATACCATTCTCTTGAAGACACGTGCCCAAGGAGTGATTGGAAATACTCAATACCATTGTCAGTACGAAGGATTTGGATTTTTTGTGTGAAACTGAGTTTGTATCATAGAGTGAAAAATTCATGAAGATTGATTGAACCTCAGTTTTATCAGCCAATAAATATACCCAACACAGAAGAGTATGATCATCAATAAAAGTAATAAACTATTTTGTATGGGTCCTATTACGAGTACGAGAAGGTCCCCATAGATCACTATGAGTCAGACTAAATGGCATGGATGGTTTATACTGAGATCTAGGAAAAGTAATACGATGGTGTTTGGCAAGTTCACACACTTCACACTGAAAAATACAACGCAGTTTTATTCAAACATATTGAAGGAAATATGTGTTGCAAATACTGAAAACTAGGATGTCACATGCTTTTTGTGTCATAACAAAAGTTCACTATCCCTAGGGACTAGATGTAGAATTACAAACAATAGGAGGACACGGTCCATTCACATTAGCTTTGTCAAATTAGTAAAGCCGTCACATCCTTAGCATTTCCAATCATCTTCCCTGATGATAAGTCCTGAAAGACACAATGAGAGGGTAGGAATTTAGTTGAGTAATTAGACTGTTTGGTTAAGTAACTAATATACGGAAAATTGCACGATAAATTAGGAACATGCAGGATAGACTCATAAGTAATAGATTCAGAAATACGAATACTCCTTTGCCAGCGACAGGGGATAGAGTCTCATCTGCAATTTTGACTTTTTAAATTACTAGAACAAGGTGAGTATGTAGAAAATAAATGATGAGCATTGGTCATATGGTCAGATGCGTCAGAGTCAATAATACAAGGGGTAAAATGAGGAGTGGTACTAAGGGCTGTCAAAAAAGTACCTTGTGGGCTAAAGAGACTGGCAAACTGACCCGAGGCTTGGAAATTGGAAAATAGCTCATATGTTTTCACAAGTTTGTCGGAATTAAATCCCCCAGTAGAAGTTGTTGGGCCATAGGCTTCTATGGGTATTTTTTTGCCCTGGGTTTCAGTGGAGGCCTGAAGACCTTGGGCTTTATTGGGCTATCTGATCTTCCAATCTGTGGGCTTGCCATGTAAGGTCCAGCAGGTGTCTTTAGCATGGCCCGTTTTTTTACAATGCTCACGTAAAGGGCTCGGGTGTGTTATGATGCAACAGGCGAGAGTTGTAGCATATGCTTCCCGACAACTCAAAGAATATGAAAAAAAAAATTACCTTACCCATGATCTAGAGTTAGCAATAGTGGGTTATGTGCTGAAGATTTGGAGGCATTATTTATATGGTTGTAGATGTGAAATCTTCACAAACCACAAGAGCCTTAAATATTTCTTCACACTGAAGGAGCTGAACATGAGGCAGGGGAGGTGGCTAGAGTTAATTAAAGATTATGATTGTACTATTAGTTACCACCCAGGAAAAGTAAATGTGGTAACTGATGCATTGAGTCGGAAATCAAAAAGTGCCTCAGTATCAGTAGTGGTGGGGGTAGCATCAAATCAGAATGGATTTGGTAAGGCTTTGGGTGGAGTTTGTAGAGGGTTACTCACCAGGCGTTCGTTGCTAATCTGGTTATACAACCCACGTTACAGGAAAGAATTAAAGCTGCTCACATGAAAGATGTTGAATTATTAAAGATTATGGATAAAGTGCGGAATGGTCAGGAGTAGAGTTTAATGTCTTAGAGTATGGAGCTTTGAGGTTCTGTACCAGACTTTTGCGTACCAACTAATACTGAGACTAAGAGAGTTATCATAAAGGAAAACACATCAATCCCTATATACAGTGCACCCTAGAAGCACTGAGATGTATAGGGACCTTCGGAGAAGTCTTTTTAGTGGAGTAATATGAATAAAGAAATCTCTGAATTTGTAGAACAGGTTTGACCATACCAGCAGGTGAAAGCTTAGCATCAGAGACCGGCGGGATCATTGCAGCCACTTCACATTCCCCGAAGGAAGTGAGAACACATTTCGATGGGATTTTGTTATAGGATTACCTCCAGCATTGCATAAACATGACGCCATCTGGGTAGTCGTTGACCGATTGATGCTTCATGAGTAGACTGACAGAATTATACATACGAGAGATAGATTGTACGGTGTGCCAGTGTCCATAGTTTTAGACCGGGACCCACGGTTCACATCTCATTTCTAGAGGAGTTTGCAAGGAGTCATGGGTTCTCAATTGACATTCAGCACAACATTTCATCCTCACAACGATGGACAAACAGAGAGGACTATACAGATATTAGAGGATATGTTGCGAGCTTGTGTGCTGGGCTTCAGAGGTAGTTAGATAAGTTTTTTCTATTAGTGAATTTGCATATAATAAAAGCTACAGACCAGCATTGGGATAGTACCATATGAGGCATTATATGGTATGAGGTGCTGATCTTCATTATACTATGATAATTGGTGAAAGATAGATTTGGGACCAGAGTTAGTCCAACAGACTTATAATAAAGTTAAACATATCAGAGACATAATCAAGGCAACTCAGAGTCGGCAAAAAAGTTATGCAGATACTAACTACTATGGTAGTTAGTGTTTTTAGTTTTGGTTATGAATGGTTTTGGGAGAGTTTTTATTTTATGTGAATGATTGTAATCGCCCAGGACCCTCTCTTATAACCACGATATTCCTCCGCCATAAGTGAGGGTAATTAATAAAATTGCAATGTTTTTCCTCAGGTTGGAAAATGTGATAGATAGCAAATTTCGAGGACGAAATTTTTGTAAGGAGGGGAGAATGTAGAGACCTAGAAAATTGAAATACTAAGAAAACAGAGAGAAAAGAAGGAAATTTGGTTTGGGTGTAGACCAAACCGTCGATGATTTTTGAGAAGCCAGAAAATCAACCGCAACCCAATAATGGCAAAACGGTGAAAATAGGTTTGGTTTAAAAACCAAGTCGTTGACGGTTTTAGGGAAAACCATCGACGGTTTTGTCTAGTAGTGCCGAATTAAAAAGGGATCTCGCAAGCTCATTTTCATTTAAATGAAAATGATCTCTCCCTCTCTTTCTCTCTAAACCACGAAACCCTCTCCTTTCTCTCTTTGATTTATCTCCGATTACAACCCGATTCGACGATCAGTCTTTGCTACGGGGTCCTAGGAGCAACCCTTAACAGGTTGATTGGAGCAATTTTGAGTTTTGAGGTTCCTGGGTGTCACGCCCAGAACCCGATAATGGGCCCCAGGGTGTGATGTAGTAACACAATCTGTCCCTGTATCATACAAAACACACATGATACTAAAATGAATAAGGGTCCGGCCTCGTGGGGTTCTCGTACACGACATATACGCAGCAGAAAGTTCATTCCTTACATACATAGTACCATACCAGAGTCTATACAATAGAATCTAAGCTCCATATCACAATACATAAACCCAGGACGCTAGCAATACCCAAAAAAAAACTTTGTTACAGTCCAAGTACTTACACAAGTACTCTACGCAGTAAACCGACCACCACACTCCCAACACTAGAACGCTAGTTCCGGCTACTCGAAGGACTTAAAACATGTACGTACGATAGGGATGAGACACATCTCAATAAGGCAGAATCAAGTTATATCGATGTGTGGCATATGAGTGTTATCATGACATGAAACATACACAGTTCAGTTCCCGTATTTCCACAAAATAGTTCCAGTATAGTTCTTAACACACACACACATAATCAAGAAACCCTTCGAAACGAAGTCAGCCCGCATTACACGGCATCCCCGACATATGGCGTAGCCCTAGGCTCCCATGGCATCGTACCGGTACATCTAGTAGATCCACACCCTTCAGTGATCAGTCGGTAAGAGGCGATATTTCACGCCCTCAAATATAGAGCCGGACACTCTTGCCACTGGCAGGTGGTATTTCACGCCCTCAATATAGAGTCGGACACTCTTGCCACTGGCAGGTGATATTTCACACCCTCGGATATAGAGCTGGACACTCTTTCACACCCTGGAACAATTCGGAACTCACATTCCCATATCTCATTTCAGAAAATCACAACTCAATGCATATTCATATAATAGTTCATTCCACACTCATTTGGTAATAAAAAATCACGATTTCAAAATACAGTTTAAAACAAGTCAAGGCACGGCCATCTCCATAACACAATATAGTCAACAATATATCCACGATTTTCCAACGAAACCAGAGATGCAACCCAATGCCCATTTTTTCCCAAAACTGTAACATTAAAACCCCGTAATTTTACCCGTCAGATTTCCCTAAATAAGTAGCCAAAACATTCACAGGATTGTGAACCACAGTTCTACCGAATCCGATTTTAAAATAACCGATATAAACAGAATCCCCTTATCTTTCCCCGAAAATCCAAACACGAACTCTACGGCTCCTAAACAACGAACCGAGTTCCCAAAACTTATAAATCACAGTACAATATATACTTACAATTCCATTCTCTACATACCTACCAAAACAAAAATGAAAATCGAGCCTTACCTCGATTTTGGGTCAAAACTCAAAGATCCTCAAAATGAAGATCCGTATCCATGAATCATAAAGAGAATCCTTCCCTGATCCCTGGCAGTAACGTCGGATCGTCAATTCTAACGACGAATGGCGAAGAAATCTAGAGAGAATGAGAGATGCTCTAAATTCTAGAGAGAGAGAGAGGATTTTGATAACTTAGCTTCAAAGCAACCCAAAAGGATATTTATAGCTCCTTCGACTTCGCCAACCTCGTCAACGATGCGGCATCTTCGTCGATGAGTCAACGAAGGGAGTTCATTGACATCGTGGTGGCCACGTCGGACGAGCCTGAGATTTAAGATTTTTCTAAAATCTCTCGGCATCTCCCCGTTGACGAACCTCTACATTTCGTCACCGAATTATAGAAGGGTTCCTTCATCAACGAAAACACTCGCTTCGTCGACGAAACCTGCTCAAATTACTATTTTGCCCTTTCTTATTTATTTATTCCATATCTCACGGGTAGGGTTTCTTATACAGCACCACTCCAAAGTTGAGGTAAGGGTGATAAATATGTTAAATGCTTGTAATTTAATTGATTAAATGGAGTGTTTAGGCTTGGGGATGTTTAAATGATTATAATTCTGGGGTTGAGTTGATTGAACCAGATATATGATTTCAGGGTTTTGAGCTCTGAACGCCACGGGCGTGGGTTTAGAGATCGTAGTAAACACCCTCTCAGTAAGCAGGTAAGGGAAGTTATGTCAGTTAGTTTTAGAAATTCTATCAGTTAAAGTATAGTATTTAATTATGGAATATTCGTATATGATTTTCTGAATATTACGGGATACGAATTTATGGGTATGGGAATTTATGACTTTTCACATGTTATGTACATTTGGGGAAAATTCAAAAATTTGGGTTTCAAAAAAACCCTATAGATGATATATATTATTTCCATTCAATAGAGAATATGATTTTCTCATACAGTAGTAAAATGCAGTTTTTTTTTTTAATAGATTATAGTATTGTGAGTATTACCCCAAATTGTGTGGTATGAGAAATACTAGTTTTAGTATAGAATTTTAATTTAGAATTTTAAACAGCTTTTACAGAACCATGATATTATAGCTATTACAAAACCATGATATTATAACTTTTATAGAACTATGATACTATAGTTATTACAGAATCATGGTATTACAGTTATCATAGAATCATGGTAAAAAAGTAATATACATAAATAGTATTATAAAGTATCAGAACCCTGATGGACCAAAAATAGAACACAGAGCACGGTACTGTAGTTAATACAATATAGATAGTGCAACCACGCATCTCAGATAGAGTGTGGAATGACAGTCGATTGTGTCTCAGAGGAGAGTAGAGGAGTTCCCTGGTAGTCTAGACCAAGTTGAGCAGGCCAATCGTACTACAGACGGATTATAGTTTGGCTTAACTTGGTAGGCCAGCCATGGTTAAGTTCAGCCCACGAGGCGCACAACTCGATCATGTGGGGTTAATTCATGATTATAGTTATCTAGGGAAGTTTTCACAATTATATATACGTAGATTTATAGAAACAAAAACTATGAAATACAATTAGAAGTATGTTCAAATAGAAAATGTGTACTTTAAATGGCGTAGGTGTGAGTTGTACTACGTATTTATATTAAATTGCTATTTCAGTTAGAGATTAAATTAACAGTTATGTTATGCATGTAAAAACTCATCTGCCACACACTGGTAATAACTTATCCCATCTTAATGAGAGGTGTCTCACCCCGATATTTATCCCAATATTTCAGGACCCCGAGAGGACCAAGCTTAGAGCTCCAGGGCAGAGCATAGAGAGTTGTTGAAAGTAAGTGCTGGTGAGAATTGTTCTTGTATGCAGAAATATTTTGTACACCCGGATTTAAATAGTGCGTTGGAAAACGAAATTATGTATATATGACAGCACAAGAATTCTGGTATCATATTCCAGCTTTGCTAGTTGTGATTCTACTGCATGGATAGAATGTGAATATAAGTATCCCTGGTACCCCACTCTAGGTCCAGGTTGACGTTATGATCATTATTACCATAGTATCAGAGGTATAGAGTTATTATTTCAAAAAAAAATTGGTAGTAATTTTGGGTCGTTACAGCACAGAACAATAATTCAGAAGTAGAGGTGGAGCAATTCAGAAGCAGAAGCAGAGCAAGCAACCAAACAAACCAATTAGACTTAGAAGAACAGGTGAGTTCAATTCCCCCACTAGAGAAGAAGACCACAGAAGAGGAGAAAAGAAGGTAAAATCTGAAGCTCTCATTCCTGCTTCAATTAATTCATGTGATGCTTGTGTGTGAATTTGAGTGTAGGGAATTCCTCTAGGTTTGAAGGTTCATATTTGATTCTGGACTTTGGTTTGATAGAAATTAGACCAACCCCCAACTTCCCCAAACCCGAACCAGAATTCGGGTTCGAACCCATTTTGAAAGTCACCAGACCCAGACCCAAGGTTAAAAATACCCAAAGCCCAATTAGATTTTAAAACCCCCTCGTGCCCTATTTCTATTTTAAACCCTAAGCCATTTGAAATTTTAACCCCCAAAGCCCATTTTCAAATTCTAAACCAGCCCACTTCCAAACCTCAAAACCCTGTTGACTCTATGAGTCCAATCCTGTTTTGATAATGATAAATCACTTTGTATTTGATCTGTGCAATTGAGTTTGTGAACAAGATCATGATTTAGAATGCACGAACGGTGATCTTGATGTGGAAGCCACGAGGAACCTAAAGTATATATCACTTGGCTCAAACCATGGATCTAGAAGAATAAAAGGATGGAGAAGCAAGCTTCAAGTTCGAGATCGTCAATGGGAATGGGAATTTAGAATTAGAAGTATTTACATGTCATATGATATATTTTGAAGCTTAAATATACCTTAGGACTCATGCATTCATGAAAAATTCATTTACATTAGTCCAGGTTGAATAAATTTTTCAAGGAAAATTTTAGAGGCCTCGTCGACGAACCCAATGGCCTCGTCGGCGAATGTATGAAGGCCACTTGGTGACGAACAATGTTGTCTCGTCGGCGAACAAATACCGAGAGCCTAAAAAGTTCAAATAGTGCTCTCGTCGATGAACTCTTGGCCTCGTCAACGAACGAGTGCTATACACTCGTTGACGAACTTACCCACTCGTCGGCGAAGATCAGGATGTTGATTCACGTTTCAGCGTGGACACGGACGAAAACTTATGTTTTTAACTTGATCCAACGGCCAGGATTAAATATAGGGCTGAGAACACTTATAAAACTAACCTAAGAACCCTAGTGCCTCACTTTTTGCATATCATTGGGAGCCTTGAACGTATACACATCTCTAGAAAGCATTGAACACATTGCTAAGCCCTTGCCTGTGATTCCAAAGCATTGACATCAAATCTAAGCTTGGGTTACGTTGATTCTCAAAAGGCATTCCTGCGAATATTGTGCAAACAACTTGGGTATTGAGGTTTGGTGATCAAACTACTTGCTGGTTTATTCTCAAAGATTTTTTTACAAACGTATTCTTGAATATTTTATTTGAGAGATTGATTTTGATTTATTAATTATATATACATTCTGTGAAAGATCATTATTTGAGAAAAGTTTTTGGGAACAGTATTCTAAAGTGTTGAAACCTTGTAATATTCAAAAGTATATTTTTATTCAAAATGACCTACTTTATTTGTGCAAAAAGTATTTGAGAAATATTGTTCAAATCTTTGAAAAACTATCAAGTTTAGTGTTTACTGAAAGATTTAATCTTATGAGTTATTTGATACCAAGAACTTAGATTTACATAATATTCGAATCTATTTTTTAAGAATCTTATTTGATGTTCTTGCATAAAGTGATTCGAAATCCAACTCCAAGATCTCCAAAGTATTTATTTATAAAAAAAAATTAATTTTTGGGAGATATTGCTTGAAGGATAGATTTGTGAAACATATCATTTGACTTATAAAAGTCATATTTTTACAAACATACTAAGCTTCAAGTATTTATCATATGATTATGTGTTAGGATTTGTATTGTACTCACTAGCTTGTGGAGAAGCAATATTGAGTTTGTTCAGAATTCTAATTCTATTTTTTAATCATGGTTCGAGTTGTGAATTGGGTGAGGAGGAAGTTGTGCATCTCTTAAGTAGTAGAGTAGGAGGAAGTTATGCCTCTTGTAAGCAGCGGATCATAAGGGAAGCTCCATCCCAATTAAAGGAGCAAGTTATTTAGTGGAATCCTTGAGTGGGTTACTCAAGGCGAGGATATAGGCTGAGGTAGGCCGAACCTCGTAAAATTGAGTTTGCATCTCTCTTACCTTTATCTCTATTTAAATTCCGCGTAATCATATTGTGTATGTGTTAATCAATTGGTGTATGTTTGAATAATTGGGTAACATTGTATGCTTGATAAAGACACTTAAAATTATGCACTGGGTTGATTAATAAAATTGATTGAAATAGTAATTGGCAGCTTGCAAGTTTAAAATTATCGTTTACAAAATTATAACCTAAAGGATCTAGTTTATAAAATGCCCAATTCACCCCCTCTTGGGATAACACCGTAATTCAAAAACTCCAATCCCATTTTTAATTTTTACCCCATGCCCATTTAACCCTAAAGCCAAAAGCCCAAATTGCCCACGTGTCTCAACCCCACTCAGGTATACCCGAGTCCCCCACTCACCGGGTTGACTCATGCGAGTCAACCCTTATTCACTCATCCGGTTGGGATGAGTTCGACTCATCTTCGACTTGCAAACCATCCCTGAACCCTAACTCCCAAATCGGAACCCTAGCCCATTCGAGCACGAGATTCTATATGTAAAATCACAAAACTCAGAAAATAGTATTGAACAGTAGGTACTCAAATCACACACAGCATCAAACTACGCTTAAAATCACACAAAGGAAGAGAGAGAAAGGAATAGGAATACTCATATGAGGGTCTTCGAGAGCTAACAGAGTCATTGTCTTCAGACCAGAGAGTGATGGCCAAGGTATTCAGCTGTAGGTTGCAGTGAACTTCTATTTTCTGCTCTCGGGTTTGCACAGAGAATATTCAGAGAGAGATAGCAGAGATCTCCAAAATAGGAGATTAGGGTTTCCTACTTGTTCATTTGTAGGAGAAAGGAGACTAAGGACAGGAAAGAGTCCAAAACCCTAGGGTCTCGCTCATAGAAATTCAGGGAGGAGGAAGAAGGAAGGGGGTAGTTTAGGGTTTCTGAGTTGTTCGTGGGGAGGAAGAAAGCGACTTTGAGTGAGAAGTGGATCTAAGACCCTAGGGTTTCAGATCGTGAGAATACAAAGAGAGAACTGAGAGAGAAGAGAGCAGAGAAAGGAGAGAGAATTGAGAGGTGAATTGTAGGATCTCAGAAACCCTAGGGTTTCTGAGTTTGGGGACGTAGAAAAGAGAGGATGGGAAAGGAGAGAGAGTAGAGAAGAGAGGAAGGCAAAAGAGAAATGAAAAATGAGAAGGAAGAAAAAATTTGGGTTTAAATATTTTAGACCTTAGGGCCACAAGATTTCAGCAAGTGGCACGTTTTTTACCATTTGATCAAAAGGTCACGTGGCTCTCAGCGTATCGCACAATGTGTGTTTGTTGTCCACACCTTGGATGAAGCCACGTCATCAATCTGTTCATGCCTCACCTCCACCGTTGGATTGCCACTCCTCAACAATTGTCGCGATCCCCCGTGTCATACGTCTTCTCAAAGACCGCTTCCCCTAGAATCAATGACACCTGGCATCCCTATCTCCCACATGCCTTGCATTTACGTGGTTTCCTAAGAGTCGTTAGATCGTCCATTGTGTCAGCAGCCACAATGAAACCACATGGTCAATCCGGTCCATTTCTCAAGCCCCTCACGCAATGCGTGGCATGGTCTTAACCAGACCCTAAACCGATTGACCCCCCTTAATTTGACCGGTTTTCCCTAGGCTGGTTTGGGTCTATGGAACCAGTCCTGGGTCGAATTGGGTCTATGGAACTGGTCCTGGACTGGTTCCTACTTGGTTTTTTTTTTTTTTTAATCATTTTAATGTTTTAAAAATTCAAAAAAAATTCACAAAAATCATAAAATTTCTATTTAAAAAATTACAAAAAAATTTTAGAATAAATCTTCAAAAAAAAGAAAACATTTTTTTTTTTTCTTACTCATTTTCATATAATGAACTTAATTTTAAATTCAGAAAAAATGTTAAAAATCATTAAAAATCAAGAAAAATACCAAAAAATTCACAAAAATATTTTTGCAACCAAAATTTATTTTTTCACTAGAAAAAATCACAAAAAAAAAAATCAGAGAACTCATAAAAAAATTCAAAAAATATTTTTGACTTGATTTTCACCATTTCCCTTTAATTGTCTTTTTGTTATTTCATAATTTGGGAAAAAAATTTAAAAATTTGTTATAAAAATTCAAAAAAATTATAGAAAAATATAAAGATGTTTTTAAGGTTGAAAATCATTTTTGACACCCTTTTCATCCTAAATAAGATCCAAAACCTCCCGAAATAATATTTTCGTACTTAGAAATGTCCTAAGAGATGTCAAAATATTGGGGGTGTATTTTGTAACATACTTTCTCGATTTTCAAATCCCTATGATTTTAATGGGAGGCATAAGCTCTTCGAAGTATGGCATGTCTCGGTTCTGAGGGAATACTTATATAGTATTTATACTGTGCATTTTTTGCAATTTTTGAAAGGGAGTAATGTCAAAGGCTTATTAAATTTAATTTATGGGATAATTTTTGATTAATTAGGTACCGTTCATAGAACGAGTGTGTAGGGGGTGCTAATACCTTCCTCTCGCGTAACCGAATTCCCGATCCCAACTTTGGTAACGCAGACCGATTCTACCCTTAATTGGGTAGTAATTAAGTTTTCTAACCACGCTAAAAAATGTTAGTGACAACTCTATCACACCATGTTTTTCCCCAAAAATATTGTTAAAACCACCTTGTCCAAGTTTGCCTCAGGAATGCCGCGACACATTGAATGGTTGTATGACTTATCTTGTTGGCTGAAAATTCATACAAGTTCTGAAATCTATATCTGGTTGCGATTAACTAAGGTAAATACCATTTTGAATGTTTATATTGATTCAAAGTAAAATTATCTCACGTATCTTATTCATATTACTAAATCCTCGAGGATATTTGGTTATTGCTGAAATTTAGAATCTGATATTGAATTGACTAAATACTATTAACTGAAGTTTAAATTTGATTAATAATTTTAGCATTCATATTTATATCTAGGGTTGTTGATTGGTATTGTACAGTCGCTAATTAGATTATTGTGATTGATATAAGAGTGTGGCTGTGGTGGTTTAAATTAAAAGGGTTAAAATAAACTGAAATTATGCTAAGTAATTTTTAAATACCCAATTCACCCCCATGTTGAGATTATATCTTTAGCTTTATATTTCATGTTTTGGGCAGCTAGAACCCTATTTTTGACTTGTTTTGTAGGTCATTTGTTTCAAACATGGAAATCATTGGCTCATTTGATGGAGGACTAGTTAGTACTGGTCAATATACTTATGAGCATGGTGGCAGTAGGTGGTTTGTGATGAGAACAGTCATACTCCACATTTTGGGCTCCTTGAACCCCATTTTTTACTTGTTTTGTAGGTCATACAATTCAAACTTGGGAACCGTCAACTCACTCGACGTAGGTTTAGTTCCCATGGGTCATTTTATATATGATTGCAGTGGCGGAAAATGGTTTGTGACAAGTTAAGCATTTTTCACATTTTGGGCACCTTGAATCCCATTTTTAATTGTTTTGTACGTTATACGACTCAATCTTGGGAACCTTTGGCTTGTTTGATGTAGGTTTTGTTCTCACGAGTCATTTTACTTATGAATATAGGGGCGGAAGTTGGTTTGTGACAAAAAAAACATGTATATTTCACATTTTACACCTGAAACCCTATTTTTGACTTGTTTTGTAGGTCATATGGCTCAAACTTAGGAACCATTAGCTCATTTGACGTAGGACTAGTTCCCATGGATCATTTTACTTACGAGAAAGGTGGTGATGGTCGGCTTATGAAAAAAACATCCATATTCTACATTTTGGGCACCTTGAACCCTATTTTGACTTTTTTGTAGGTCATACGATACAAAAATGAGAATCATTGGCAAATTAACGCAAGTTTAATTCACATAGGTCATTTTACTTATGAGTACAATGGCGGTAGTTGATTTGTGACAAAAATATGCGTATTCCATGTTTTGGGCACCTTGAATCCCATTTTCGAGTTGTTTTCCCCACCCCCCATTTTTCAACATAGAATGGAGCTAGTCATTTCTATTATTTACATTTGTTAGATTCCCTCATTATATCTTCTTCCTCCTCTTTCTTCTTCTTCTTCCTCCCCTCTTCTCTCCTCTCTTCCCCCCACACTCTCTCAGCTATAGTTCCATGATGCTATCCTGCATCATTGCAACCCAAGAATAGAGCTATTTAAATTGGAGGGCTAATGGAGAACTGAAATCACAAAGGCATCTAAATATTTGCTTCCATGCCTCTCCTCCCACTCACACATCATTGGACCTAGAGTTTCCGACATTTGTGCAGTTAGTACATGTGACGCCCCGATTTTCATACAAATATTTTTTAAACAAAAATAAATAATAAATAAATATTCACTCGTCATCAACAACGTCCATAAATCGGCCACATCAACCACCCTATTACCATTCATATGACTTGACCCGCATTGGGTGCCGGGTTAAAAGTTATTTTATTTATACAACCTAACAACGGAAGACGGTATATACATAACAGTATGAATATAATACCCAGAGTATCAACATACATATATATACATCACTATCTCATACTCAAAAGCAACTCAACTCTAGAGGAATTACACCTCCCCTAGTCCAAAAACTCACCCTATGTGTCAGGGTCTCAGCTCCCTATGGTCACGACCTATATGCCTGGGTCTCAACCCCCTATGGTCACAGAGCTCTATCACCTGACCTATCCTTGTTCCCTAAAAAATTTAGATAATTAGGGTGAGACACATCTCAATAAGAAGGAATAAATTATTTATAGTGTGCGGCCATATGAGTTTAGTTATAACATGCTTTACTTTTCAAAACAACATTTCATTTGATAAAAATACACTGATAAATATATTCTCATAATCACATAGATATACGACACGAGCTTTTATAAGTTTAAAAATCATTTCTCAAATTCAATCATTCCAACACATTTTTACCTGCGAAGTTCCGGCGAATAGGGAAGATTACCCGCCTATACAGGTAGCTTTCCTCTACTCTAACACGTTATGCAGCCAGGTATGGCCACATCTGATACCTATTAGGGCACTCACCTTACTCAATAAGCCCTCAGGCGGAGAATTTCACTTTGCCTCAATTATTTATATTATTAACTCACACGGATCCACTTCGTATTTTTATCATTCTTTATTTCTCAATTTTCATTCTTTCTTTCATTTCTCATTTTAGCCAATTTTATCATTTTATCACTTTCCGTTTCCATTTTACTATCCAGCTCATGAGTATCCTTGGTACCTAGTACCAACATCGCGTCTGTAACTCATGGCTATCCTGAGGATCTTTTTTTTCACGCCATGCTTCCTCCCATAGTTAAGGTTGTGCGGCCCGAAGGCTGGATCTAACCGCGGTTAGCCAACCTGGTTAGATCAAAATATCATATCACATATCGCGTCTGTAGTACAACTTGCCAGCCTATAGCCCTGATCCGAACTTAGGGGGCACAACAACTCTACAAAATGGCACAATTGACTGTCACGCCACACGCTCCAAGAGTCCGTGTTGTTGCACTACACCACTAGCAACGGTATCATGCTCAATATCACAATACATCATTAGGGTTTCCATAACCATCCATTAGGGTTCACTACAATATACCCGCAATCATTATACGGTATTGGCATTTCATCAATTATATTTTAGTATTTCCATATCAATATACATTATTAATCACATATCAGTATATCTCAATTCATCTCAATATATATGTTCTCATCATTTTTTCTGCACATCTCATCTCATAATAGCATATATCGTATTTCACGTATTTCAACATTTCCCAAAAGACCCATATCTGTAATTTGCAAAATCTTATTTTTCATGCAAATAATTTCTACTCACATATAAATACCATATTTCATTATTTTCCACTAATCACATCAATAATTCTCATTTCAATATTTTCTCAGAAAATACTCATCATTATACTTCACATTTTTTAATATACATCATATACCACACAATTTTCATCGAATAATCATAATATATTAATTTCACACTCCAAAATATCACAATTCAATATTACTCAAATGCCACACAATTTATCTAATATTGATATCATAATAATTTCTAGACAAAATACCATATGCTTATTTTCACATATTAATTCAAACAGTAATTCTAAAAATACTGTTATAATTTATTCCCCTTACCTAACTTACTGAGAGTCTCATTACGACCCAAATCCTACGCCCTTGGCGCCCGAAACTCAAATCTTGCAATTTGCATTTTTCCCATATTAATTAACTCATTTCTCCAAAATAATACTCATCTAACCTTTCCTAGGCTCCATATACCCCAAATTAACATTTAAACTATTATTTAACACTCACTTAATTTTCTGAATTATGCATGCGGGTCCCGAAATTGAACCCGTGGCGCTCACCCAGCCTTTAAATTTTGAAAATTCTACTTCAACCTCAGATGCTCAATATTCTAACATTTCTAAATTAACCCTAATTAAATAATAATAAGTCTCTTAATAACCCCCATATCCCAAATTTGGGATTATGCCCACGATGATCCCACAATAAATCCGTTCTGCTAGACTTGTAGAGAATTACCCCTAGATTCTCGTGGTGGTATCCGATCGTCGATTGAGCTTATAATTTGCAAGAAATTGAGATAAAAGCATAAATTAGATTACCCCAGGAGATACACCTACGCCGCTCCGACCACCAATATGCTCCAGTAGAAATGATGGCAGCGGAGAATGGAGTCTAAAGGTATCTTCCGATTTCCAATCGGGCGAGAATCCATCACGGAACTAAGGAGAGAGAACAAGAGGAGAGAGAGAGAGAGAGAGAGAGAGAGAGAGAGAGAGAGAGAGAGAGAGAGAGAGAGAGATAGAGAGAGAGAGAGAGAGAGAGAGAGAGAACTTTAGAAAGGAAAGGGGGGGTGTCCTACGCAGGATGCCTCCTCTGGATTTTTTTATCCTTTTGAAACCCTCCAAAAGCTTCTGCTTCAAGAGGTAATAATAATAATAATTAATATTAATAATAATATATTTTATTAATAAAAATAAAAATAAATTTTAATTATTATTTTTTAATAAATTTAATTAATTAATTAATTATTATTTTTTTAAGAATTACCCCACTAATCTTATATAGCCCTTTTTGGGGTTATTACATTCTCCCCTCCTTATAAAAATTTCGTCCTTGAAATTTGCTATTCGTCTGCTTCCCATTCTTAGAGAAAATACTTCCAATTTTATTAACTACCCTCACTTATGGCGAAGGAATACCGTGGTTACAATAAGGGTTCTAGGAGATTGCAACTATTCAAAATTCTCCCAAAGTCATTCACGTTCAAAAATTAAAAACCCTATCTATCCTACGTTACACTATATATATAAAAATACACAATATTATTCCTTTTTACTCTGACTAGCTCAACTCTAAACTCCACTGAATAAGTGTGGATATCTCTGACATATTTGATCCTCTAATTCCCAGGAAGCCTCCTCAAGAGCATGATTGCGCCACAAAACTTTTACCAGTGGAATCTTCTTCGTGCGTAGCTCCTATTCATTCTAATCAAGAATCTACGCTAGTACTTCCTCATAAGTTAAAGTGTCTCCCAACTCCAGCGCTTCATAGTTGATCACATGGGAGGGGTCTGGGACGTATTTCCTTAGCATAAAAACGTGGAATATGTTATGGATCCTAGACAGAACCGGCGGTAATGCCAACTGATAGGCAACTGGACCCACTCTTTCAAGAATCTTGAATGGTCCAATATACCTAGGGCTTAGCTTACCCTTCCTCCTAAACCTCATAACACCTTTCATCAGTGCCACCTTCAGGAACACATGATTTCCTACGTCAAACTCCAGTTCTCGCTGATGAATATCTGCGTAACTCTTCTACCAGCTCTGTGCTGTTCGAATTTTGTCTCAGATGAGTCTAACTTTATCCTGAGTATGCTGTATCAGCTCGGGCCTCAATATCTGTCTCTCCCCAATCTCATCCCAGTATAACGGGGATCGGCACCTCCTACCATAAAATTCCTCATACGGTGTCATACCAATGCTGGTCTGGTAGTTGTTGTTATACGTAAACTCGACCAGTGGCAAATACTGTATCTAATGAACTCCAAAGTCTAGCACACATGCTTGCAGCATATCCTCCAGAATCTGTATTGTCCTCTCCGTATGCCCATTTGTCTGAGGATGAAAAGCTGTGTTGAACGACAACTGAGAACCCATAACTCCTTGCAAACTCTTCCAAAAATGAGATGTGAACCGTGGGTCTTTTTCTGAAACTATGGACACTAGGACGCCATAGAGCCTAACTATCTCCTAGATGTATAACTTAGCCAATCTATCCATGGAGTACTAACTCTAATTGGCAAAAAGTGGGTAGTCTTTGTCAATCGATCCACCACTACATATACAGCGTCCTGTCCGACAGTAATCCTGAGACGAAATCCATCGTTATATGCTCCCACTTCCACTCAAGAATGTAGAGTCGTTGCAATGATCCCATTGGTCTCTGATGCTCAGCTTTCACTTGCTGGCACATCAAACACTGATCCACATACTGGGCTATCTCCCTCTTCATATTGCTCCACCAGAAGGACTATCGAAGATCCCTGTACATTTTAGTGCTACCTAGATGTACAATATACAAGGACTGATGTGCTTCCTCCAGAATAACCTTATTGATATTAGGGTCGGAAGGAACGCATAACCTGGTACAGAACCTCAAGGCTCCATCATCTGAGATGCTGAACTCTGTTTCCTAACCATCTTGTACCTTCCCCATAAGCTCTACTAGTTCTGCATCATTCTCCTGAGCTACTTTAATTCTCTCATGTAGAGTTGGCTGCAAAACCAAGTCATCAATAAAATGCCTGGTGATCGCCCTCTATCAGCTCCACACCGAGCCTCTCTAGATCGATTTGGATCGGATGCTGAATCTCCACTACAGACACAGATGAATCCACTGATTTTCGGCTCAAAGCATCAACAACCACATTAGCCTTTCCCGGGTGGTAGTTGATAGTACAGTCGTAATCCTTTATTAGCTCCAGCCATCTCCTCTGCCTCATATTTAATTCCTTCTGCGTCAAAAAATACTTTAAACTCTTATGGTCAGTAAATATCTCATACCTACCCCCATATAGATAGTGCCTCCAAATCTTCAATGCGTAAACAACCGCTACCAATTCTAGATCGCGGGTAGGGTAGTTCTTCTCATATTCTTTTAACTGTTGTGAGACATAGGCTATCACTCTCCCTCGCTGCATCAACATGCAACCGAACCCTTAATGGGACACATCACTGTAAATTACTAATCCTTCTTCTCCTAAAGGAATCATTAACATAGGCGCAGTGATGAGTCGCTGCTTCAATTCCTGGAAGATCTGTTCACATTCATTAGACCACTCAAACTTCACTCCCTTCCTAGTCAATCTGGTCAATGGGCCTGACAATTTAGAGAAGCCCTCAACAAACCTGCGATAGTACCCAACCAATCCTAGGAAACTCCTAATCTCGTACACATTCTTTGGTCGTACCCAGTCTACTACCGCCTCAATCTTACTCGGATTAATAGAAATACCACCCCTAGATACAACATGTCCAAGGAAGGTAACCTGTTCCAGCCAGAACTCGCACTTCTTGAGTTTGCGTATTTCTTTTCTCTCAACACCTAAAGCACTATCCTCAGATGTTCCTCATGCTCCATTGGGCTCTCTTTGAATACACCAGTATATCATCAATAAATACTACGACAAACTAATCCAAATACTGGTGAAAGACCCTATTCATCAAATCTATAAACACAACATGAGCATTCGTCAACCCAAACGGCATAACTAGAAATTCATAGTGTCCATACCGTATTCAAAATGCCGTTTTTGGAACATCTTCTGCCCTGACTTTCACCTGATGGTACCCAGAGCGTAAGTCTATCTTCGAAAAGTTCTATCCCCTATAACTGGTCAAACAAATCATCGATACGCGGGAGTAGGTATTTATTCTTGATAGTAACTTTATTTATTTCCCTGTAGTTGATGCACAACCTGATCTACCCATCCTTCTTCCTCACAAACAAAACCGGTGCTCCCCAGGGTGACATACTGGGCCAAATAAACCTCTTATCTAACAGTTCTTACAACTATTCTTTCAATTCTTTCAGCTATGTCGGTGTCATTCTATACACCACCTTCAAAATCGGCATTGTCCCCGGAGCCAGATCAATAATGAACTCTACCTCACGATCAAGAGGTAGCCCCGGCAAATCCTCGGGGAATACATTAGGAAAATCCCTCACCACTAGGATATCCTCCACCCTTAGCTCTCCTTCTGATACTACCTTTACACAGGCTAAATATCCCTGATAGCCTTCTAACAGAAATCCACGTGCCTGAATAGCAGATAGTAATTGAGATAGGGTGCACACCCCTAATCCCACAAATCTGTACTCCTGTCCCTCTAGGGATCTAAATACTACCTCTCTCTGATGACAATCAATGCTGGCATAGTGGGCAGCTAGCCAGTCCATACCCAAGATTATCTCAAACTCATGCATGTCTAAAACCACTAGATTAGCTGACAAAGACCTCCCTTGAATACCCATTGGACAGTCCTTGAGTACCTTTCTACATATCCCTACAGCCCCAGTCGGCATAGCAACAAACAGACTAATATCTAATTACTGAGATTCAAAGCCACATAACTTAACATATTCCCAGGCGATAAAAGAATGAGTCATCCCAGAATCAAACAAGGCGGTAGCTTTAAATGACAATATTGAAACCGTACCTATCACCACATCTCCTGCCACCTCAGTATCTCCCGGCGTTAGTACATAAACTCATGCTGGAGTAATATTCCTCTGTTGTCCACCTCGAGGTGCTTGATAGCCTCCTCTATATGGTCGAGGAGCAGCCACTACCACTGGCAGTGCCTAATAGCTCCTTGCGATATGCCCAGGCTGGTGGTATTGATAGCAGACAACCTCCCTCGCTCGGCACTCTCTTGGGTGCTTCCTCAAACATCAAGGACAAGGAGGGGGCATTAGTCTGCCCTGTACTGCTCGATCTCCTTCTCCCTATCGTCATCCCCCTTTGCTATCATATCTTCTCTACTACCTTCTACTGGACCCTACCTAAAAATCAGAAGGCACGAGTCTCTTCCTCTAGTTCTATGGTACTGCACCCCTCTGTAGGTAGCTCTCAATCACCGTAGCCCTGTCCACTATCTCTGAGAAGGTATGAGCTCGGAAGCCTACAACCTGCTCATACAGATTCTGCTTTAGACCCTCCTCAAACTTCCTCGCCTTCCTCCCCTCATCTGGTACCAGACATGGGGCGAACCGGGACATCTCAATGAATCTCGCTGCATATTACTGCACCATCACAGACCCCTATATCAGATACAGCAACTCTGATGCCTTTGCACTCCTGACTGTAGTGAGAAAGTACCACTCAAAGAAAATCTCCCTAAAGCGACTCCATGTCATCGCTACAAGGTCAGACCTCTACTCCTTAAGTAATCTCACTGACTTCCACCAGCGCTTTGCGTCCCCGGTCAATTTAAATGTGGCAAATAACACCCTTTACTCGTCTATACATGAGAGAATGGTCAATATGTCCTCTATATCCTGAACCCAGTTCTCTGCTGTGGGTCCGCTCCTCCAGCAAAAGATGGGGGTCGCATACGCGTGAACTGCTCGATCGTGCAGCTCCACTCCCGCGAGCTCTTGGCCATCTCAGTCATCACCTGCTGAGTGACGCTACGCAACATTGCATCAGGGTCTCCACCACACATACTTGAAGGTCCTACTCTATCACCTCCCGTATTCGTGTTATTGTTCCCCGGATCCATCCTACAAAGAGAGCAACTAATCTCAACATACAATTACCATCACATAACCCATACAGTGCAATAATTCATAAATTACCCTTCTACGACCATTTATCTTCACATCCATAATACCCATTTAAGATTTAGTCCTACCACTCAGAAACAAGACCCAACGATAGTAACAATGGTTTTCCTGAAATCGTCACCCTAGGAAAAACACAGAAACAACCCTGGTACTCCTATCTCTAGGCCGCAAGATAGAACCCTAAATTCTCACCTCATCCTCTAACAATCACTAACTCACATTTCAATCTCCCATCTCCTATTCCCCTCATAATCCTATACTCTGGTATTGTATTCCGCTATCTACTAAAGTCTACAGAATCGAGCAACCTAGGCTTTGATACCAAACTGTGACGCCCCGATTTTCATACAATTTTTTTCAAACAAAGATAAATAATAAATAAATATTCACTCGTCATCAACAACGTCCAAAAATCAGCCACGTCAACCACCCTATTACCATTCATATGACCCGACCCGCATTAGGTATTAGGTTAAAAGTTATTTTATTCATACAACCTAACGACGGAAGACGGTATAAACATAACAGTCTAAATACAATATCAAGAGTATCAACATATATATACATCACTATCTCATACTCAAAAACAACTCAACTCTAGTCGAAAAACTCACCCTGTGTGTAAGGGTCTCAGCTCCCTATGGTCACGGAGCTCTATCACCTGACTTATCCCTATACCCTGAAAAATTTAGATAATTTGGGTGAAACAAGAAGGAATAAATTATTTATAGTGTGTGGCTATATGAGTTCAGTTATAGCAAGCTTTACTTTTCAAAACAACATTTCATTTGAGAAAAATACACTAATAAATATATTCTCATAATCATATAGATATACAACACGAGCTTTTATAAGCTTTAAAATAATTTCTCAAATTCAATCATTCCAACATATTTTTACCGGCGAAGTTCTTGAGAATAAGGAAGATTACTCGCCCATACAGGTAGCTTCCCTCTGCTCTAACACGTTATGTAACCAGGTATGGCCACATCTGATACCTATTAGGGCCCTCACCTTACTCAATAAGCCCTCAGACGAAGAATTTCACTTCGCTTCAATTATTTATATTATTAACTCACATGGATCCATTTCTCAATTTTATCATTCTTTATTTCTCAATTTCCATTCTTTCTTTCATTTCTCATTTTAACCAATTTTATCATTCTTTCACTTTTTGTTTCCATATTACCATCTAGCTCATGAGTATCATTGGTACCCAGTACCAACATCGCGTCTGTAACTCATGGCTACCTTGAGGATCTTTCTTTTCACGCCATACTTCCCCCCATGGTCAAGGTTGTGCAGCCCAAAGGCTGGATCTAACTGCGGTTGACCAACCCGGTTAGATCAAAAGATCATATCACATATTGTGCCTATAGTACGACTTGCCGGCCTATAACCTTGATACGGACTCAGGGGGCACAACAACTCTACAAAATGGTATAGTCGACTGTCACGCCACACGCTCCAAGAGTTCGTGTGGTTGCACTACACCACTAGCAACGGTACCGTGCTCAATATCACAACCCATCATTAGGGTTTCCATAACCATCCATCATGGTTTACTACCATATAACCGCAATCATTATACAGTATTGGCATTTCATCAATTATATTTCAGTATTTCCATATCAATATACATTATTAATCACATATTAGTATATCTCAATTCATCTCAATATAAATGGTCTCATCATTTTTTGTGCACATTTCATCATCTCATAATAGTATATATCGTGTTTCACGTATTTCAACATTTTCCAAAAGACCCATATCAGTAATTTTCAAAATCTCATTTTTCATGCAAATAATTTCTACTTATATATAAATACCATATTTCATTATTTTCCACTAATCACATTAATAATTCTCATTTCAATATTTTCTCAGAAAATACTCATCGTTATATTTCACATTTTTCAATATACGTCATATACCACACAATTTTCATCTAATATTCATAATATATTAATTTCACACTCCAAAATATCACAATTCAGTATTACTCAAATGCCACACAATTTATCTAATATCGAGATCATAATAATTTTCAGACAAAATACCATATGCTCATTTTCACATATTAATTCAAACGGTAATTCTAAAAGTATCACTATAATTTATTCCCCTTACTTGACTTATTAAGAGTCTCGTTAGGACCCAAATCCTACGCCCTTGGCACCCGAAACTCAAATCCTGCAATTTGTATTTTTTCCAAATTAATTAACTCATTTCCCCAAAATAATACCTATCTAACCTTTCCTAAGCTCCATATACCTCAAATTAACATTTAAAATATTATTTAACACCCTCACTTAATTTTCTAAACTATGCTTGTGAGTCCCAAAATTAAACCCACGGCGCTCACCCGGGTCCTAAATTTCAAAAATTCTACTTCAACCACAGATGCTTAATATTCTACCATTTATAAATTAACCCTAATTAAATAATAATAAACCCCTTAATAACCCCCATATCCCAAATTTGGGGTTATGCCCACGATAATCCCACGAAAAATCTGTTCTGCTAGACTTGTAGAGAATTACCCCTAGATTCTCGTGGTGGTGTCCGATCGTCAATTGGGCTTATAATTTGCAAGAAATTGAGATGAAAGCATAAATTAGCTTACCCCAGGAGATACTCCTATGCCGCTCCTACCATCAATCCGCTCTGGTAGAAATGACGGCAATGGAGAATGGAGTCCAGCGGTATCTTCCGATTTCCAATCAGGCGAGAATCCGTCATGGAACTGAGGAGAGAGGGAGAGAGAACGAGAGGAGAGAGAGAGAACTTCAGAAAGACAAGGGGGGGTTGTCCTACGCAGGAGGCCTCCTCTGGATTTTTTATCCTTTTGAAACCCTCTTGAAGCTTCTACTTCAGGAGGTATGATGATGATGATGATGATGATGATAATGATGAATTTGGGAATTACCCCACTAATCTTGTATAACCCTTTTTGGGGTTATTACGGTACAAGTCGTTAGGAATTTACGTTGATAAAGCAAATGTGCATTATTTATGATTGATGTTTTACATTAGATTTTTCCAACACTATTTTGGAAGGATGTTATCATGCGTTATAATTTTCTATATCTTTTTATTTTCGGGTGAAAATGATGTTATTTAAGAAATTTTGTACTTGCCAACTATGTTGTGTTTTGACTGACCCACTTTGTTTAAAAAATTTTTGCTTAAGGGGAAGTGCTTCTAACATAAAATCTTTACAGGGGTAAAGTCTAATTTAGTGTTACTCTCTCAAAATTTTACTAAAAACTAAATGAACTAATCATTGTAGTCCTACTGGTCTCAATTTTCCATAGAAATTGAGCGAGGCATGAAGACCTGCAAAGAAAAGGCAAATCCTTTATTCTTTGAACTCGAGAGGAACTTTGGAAAACCAAACTAATCGAATTCTTGTGTATAATACACAATCAGCAATAATTTGATTCCATTCCCAGGTCAAACCAAACATGCAGTGTAACAACCCAAAAATTTTAGTCTTTTTTTTCCTACTATAAAATCATATTACTTTGATGTTCCTATATTATGTACTTTAACTTCTTGGTCCCAAAGTGGCCCCGAGGTATTTCCTGTTCATAAGATATCACACCTATGTGGCGGAAAATATAAAATAATACAACCATAATTTCAATACTAGAATTTCAGTATTTTCCCAAACATATATATATATATATATATACATCTCTCCAAAAATATTCTCAAGACCTTCTAAAATCTACTCAAAAATACATCTTTCTGAACCATTTACCCTGCAAATAGGGTAATACAAATGTCCCCTCTATCTTCGAGCCTAATATGCTCGTCAAGCTGGTTCACCTGAAATATGATAGATTACTGGGATGAGACACCTCTCAATAAGGAGAAACATGTTATTATCAGTCCGTGGCGTATGAGTTTACATGTAAAACATAATTTTAATTAGAACTATAAATAAGATATCATGTAAAAATATATGTACTATAACCCACATCTATGTCATTTAAAATACAGTAATTCTGAGTTATTTATTCAAATCTATACTATATAATCATTGTATTATGTGTATACTGTATATATAATTCTAAAAACTTCCCTAGATGGTTGTATGTCATGATTTAACCCCTCATAATAGGGTTATGTAGCCCGTAGGCGGGACTAAACACTGGTTGGCTTACCAGTGCTAGTCTAACTGTATTTCTGTATATGTCTGTAGCACGAAAGGTCTGCTCCACTTGGTCCAGATGCCAAGGAGCCCTCTACTCTACCTGTGGCATAATCGCCATTCAACATCATACTTTATCTGAGATATATGGTTGCACTATCTATACTGTATAGCTACGGTACTGTGCTCTGTAAACAACTTCGTTCCATCAGGGTCTGATACTATATAATACTATTTCTATATAATATCTACATTTTTTACCATGATTCAGTATCAACTATATTAACCAGGACGCTATAATAATTGTATATTTGAATCATCTGTAATTTTGTATGTCATGGTTCTATGCTCTGTATATCATGGTTTTGTAAAGCTCTGTATAATCATGGCTCTATACAATTATAGTTCTGTAAAAACACTGTATAATCATGGCTCTGTATAGAAATTTAGGGAGGAGGAAGAAGGAGGGGGGTAGTTTAGGGTTTCTAAGTTGTTTGTGGGGAGGAAGAAAGAGACTTCAAGTGAGAAGTGGATCTAAGACCTTAGGGTTTCAGATTGTGAGAAAATAGAGAGAACTGAGAGAGAAGAAAGCAAAGAATGGAAAGAGAACAAAGAGGTGAATTACAGGATCTCAGAAACCCTAGGGTTCTGTGTTTAGGGTCGCAAAAAAGAGTGGATTGGGAAGGAGAGAGAGCAAAGAAGAGAGGATGGCAAAAGAGAAATGAAAAATTAGATGTCACGACCTGCTTATTTTCCCCATTTTTTTTTTTACATAATAATAAAATATCAATGTCATCAATCTCATATTCCAACTCAGTAGATCACAATCCACCTAGACCCGTGGGTACCAGAGATACATTAGAACATCCAACGGAAACGTAGGCAGCGGGAAACATATAATCATATACATCTCATATCATATATCACAATGACCAGAGTTACTACAATCACAGTATCACGGTATATACATCCCAAAAATCAAATCTAAGGACATTCCCCACAAAATCTAACTGTCCCTATAAAACTTACCATTCCAAAAAGGGCAAACAAACTGCATTATATCAGCGGGGCTTTTCCCGCTCTCCTATCTGGAGCTCCTGAAAAGTTTATAAAATTTAGGGGTGAGACACCTTTCAGTAAGGGAAATAAACTAATACCAGTGTGTGGCAACATTAGTATTTCGTGTTCTACATATATCATACATAACATGTTCAGTAACTGTTTATCAAATCTGGGAAAACATACATATATCATCAAAACATGGCAGAACATACTGCATTTTCATAATCATATTTCATCTCATATAATAATAACAACATAAAACATTCCTGGTAGGTTAGCTGACTGTTGTCATATATTACCCCCACATGACTGGGTTGTGTAGCCCGAAGGCGGGACCTAACAATGGTTGGCCGACCATTGCCAAGTCAAATATCTAGTCTGTAAGTCCGATGGGTCTACCTGACATGGTCCGTACACCAGGGGCGATCACACACACTTCTTAATAACCACATCGACCATCCAATCTCACACCACTTCCTACAGCGGCATTAACACAAATATCATGATCACGAAGACCATGGACACATAACAACGGTACCGTGCAAATGCTAGCCTAGACCAAGCCAACTAGGTTCTGATATCATATACATATACTAAAATTGTGATACATGGATATCTCATATCATTAATTTTCACATCAATCATATCATTTTGCATATATACGTATATCATGAAAATCATCGGCCCGTATGCCGGTATTACACATTTTATCATAGTTTGGCCCGTATGCTGGAAAATCACATCATAGCACGGCCCGTATGCCGGCAAACATATCCACATAACATTGCCTGTACGCTGACAAATCACATCATAACACGGCCCGTACGCAAGCAAACATATCCACATAACACAGCCCGTACGCTGGCAAATCACATAATAGCACGACCCGTATGCCGGCAAACATATCCACATAGCACGGCCCATAAGCTGGCAAATCATATAAAAATCTCGGCCCGTACACCGGTTTTACACATTATAAAAATCCATATCATTCACATTCCCAGAAAGCAGTATTTCATATCATTTATACTCATGCCACACTAACAAATATTTTCCAAATATAAATCATATAATATATATATATATATTCATTTTTCCTGAAACCAAATGTTATATATATATATATATATATACATGCGTTTTCTCAAAACAAAACTAGCTTAGTTTTTCCTCTTACCTGATTCCTGAAAACCCCTAAGAAAATCTACCCCCCACCCACAGGGTTTCCAACTCAACACCCTAAAAATGAAAACCCCCAGTATTAAACTTCAATATTTCTACGTGCATAACACTTCTTATAACTACCGTTAAGTCAAATTCAGCTTTAAAACCCTAACCGCAACTTAGGGATGATTTCCAACGTTCCCAATTCAACACCCCTGGAAATGAAAACTCCCAATATTAAACTTCAATATTTCTACGTGTATAACACTTTTCTCAGCTGTCAAAAGTACAAATATTGAGTAACAAGTCTTACCCTGGATTTGGGATGGTTTCCACCTTACTTTCACCAATGATCTGCTCCAGTAGATTTGGAGAGAACTTCCCCAAGAGCGTCGTGGTGACTTCGGATTGCCGAACCGGCGAAGATCTAGCCTGAAATCGACAAAAGAAAGAGGGAGAACCGAACAGGAGAGAGAGATGATAAATTTCTTAATCTTGAAGCAAAATCTGGATTTTCCATATTTATAGAACATGGGATTTCGTCGATGAGCCACGTCCTTCGTCAACGAATTCTCGTTAATTTCGTCGATGAAATTCAGTCTTCGTCGACGAAATTCAGTCGGCACAAAAACCCCCGCTGAGGATTTCTTCGTCGACGAATCCCCTGTGTTCGTCGACGAATCTTATTAAGCCTTCGTCGACGAATCCCCTGTATTCATCGACGAATCCCCTAAATTCATCGACGAAGCCCTTATGATCCCCTTTCCTTTATCATTTAAATTTCATTTTAAATTTGGGTTGTTACATTAGAACTTAGTGATGCTCTAGCTTATAAGGAAATTCCAGTACTGATCATGGACATGAAAGAACAGGAATTGCGTAGTAAGAAAATACCACTAGTAAAAGTCCTATGAAGGAATTACGCGGTGGAAGAAGCTTTTTAGGAGCTTGAAGAGGAAATCAGACAGAAATATCCACACCTGTTTAGTGGGGTACAGTAGTGATTTGTAAGTTAAAAAATAACAATTTTATTTTGTTTAGTACAGAGTAATGAATGTGTAATTGTAATTTAGAATATAGGATAGGTAGTGTTTTGGTTTTGGGAGAATTTTATTTTATGAGTATATTTGTAATCTCTCAGGACCCTGAATGTAACCACAATATTCCTCCGCCATAAGTGAGGGTTAGTAATAAAATAAGTAGCCCGTTTTATGCTAAGAATGGTGTTCAATACAGATAGTGAATTTCGAGGACGAAATTTTTATAAAGAGAGGAGAATGTAGGGACCCGAAGAATTATAATATTAAATAATAAAAGAAAGGAGGAAGAAAAGGGAAATTTTAAGAAGGTCAGCAAGGTCTCATCGTCGAACGCTCAGGCTTATTGGGATCATCGACGTGGACACCTGTCTTGTCAATGAAAAGTTACCAAGAGGACAGTTTTCAAGACTTGAATTTCATCAACGAGGAGTAAGGGTTCGTTAACGAAATTCGTCTTGTACTCGTCGACGAGGTGACGTGGCTCGTCGACGAGGCCACGTGTCAAGATATCTATAAATATGCAGGAAACAGGTTTTCAACGAAAGAATTCCTCTCTCTTTCTATAATTTTCTCTCTTTAAAAACGGATTTCCCCCCTTCTCTCTAGGTTTTTGGCTCTGACTCTCCCCGGTTCGACGATCAGAAGCTACCACAGTGATCCTCGTAAGTATATTATTTGAGTATTTTCAATATTACCCAGTTCATTTGAGGCCAGATTATGTATTATACACGGATATACTAGAGTTTTTTGAAGTAAAATTAGGATATTATATTTTCAGGAATAAGGTGTTTTGGGACCCTACAGGCAAAAGTTGAGGACCCCAGTGGGTGGTATTTCAAAAACGCAGGTAAAATGATATATGGATTATAGTTTAGAAATTGTGCATATGTGGATTTGGGAAAGTATGTATGCGATAATTATTTAGGTGAATTCATTTTTTTTATTGGGAAATTATATGTGTATTATCTCATAATGTTGAAGTTATAAATGCTGCACGTGTGAGACTGTAAATAGCAACTAGTCTTCAAATAGTCAAGTAATGGAAATATGCTATGCTATGAGATTTTAGAATGGTTTTCAGTATAAGTTATACATTTTACTATATTATTATTCAAATTATAAAATATTAGTATAATTGAAAATGCAAATTTCAGAGCATGTGAATCCAATTATTTAATTGTGTGGCATGTGCTAGTAATAGAGTAGTACAGTATTTAAACATTTTACAAATACCATGTTTTACAGTATATTAGCAGAAAATATCATGAGATATACATGTTTTATATAATGATGAATTTTTAAGTATACATATACTTACAGATAGAAATTATATAGTATACTCAGAAACATAATTTACCGTATATGTACAGAAACATATATTTTAAGCAATTTCAGAACACCATGATTTCAGAACCATAACACCCAAATACTCAGATATTCAGTTATACAATATAAAATATTTAATCAGTTATTTAGATTTTTAGATTTATTATGATCAGTTTTACAGTATTATGGTTATTTCAAAATCAAGGTAAAATAGTAATATAGATATATCAGTTACATATGTATATAGTATCATACCCTGATGGACCAGATTTAGTCAGCAGAGCACGATACCGTAACTATTCAGTTCAGAGTGCAACCACATTACTCAAATTGTATGTAGATATCAGCAGTCGATCGTGCCTATGTTGTGATAGGCTCCTTGTCAATTACGGTTCAGGAGATCGATCTGACTTTCGGAGTTCAGTTGACTTATCCTGGTTGACCAGCCAGGATAGGTCCCGCCTTCGGACCACACAACCTTATCATAAGGGGTTAAATCATGACTTTCAGTTATCCATTCAGGGAGTTTTCTAAGTTATTTTATATATATATATATATATATATATATCCAGATTTATAGAAACCGTAGACGAACCTATGAATATTAGAAGTATTATGAATAGAAAATTCAAAGAAACAGTTTATGTTAAGTAACATATGTATACGCTATATTGTACATTATCTATACGTGTTTTTTCATATTCAGTTATTAATGGTATTTCTAAATCAAATTTTACAAATATGTAAACTCACCTACCACACACTAGTAATAGCATATTTTGTCATAATGAGTGTTGTCTCATTCCAGTAATTTAACATTTTTTAGGTGATCCAGTTAGGCGAGCAGATTAGGCTCGCGGGTAGAGGAGACTAAATTACTACCCTGACTATAGGGCGAGTATTTTGGGTAGCCCCTAGGTTTAGATGAGTATATTTTTGGAAATGGTTTTGAATGTATATTTTGGGAAGAATTTTGTCACTCTGGTATTGTATATATAGTTATCGTTGTATGTATTTTACTTCACGCTACTTAGGTAATTTATTATGTCTCAGATTCCACGGGTCCTATCTGGGTCGTGATGATGATTTGATTTATATTAAAAGAAATCATAGTAGTGAAATTTTACAGTTAATATATATATATATATATATTTTAAATGAAAAAATGGCATGAAAAATTAGGTCATTACAGTTTGGTATCAAAGCTTAGGTTGCTAGGTTTTGTAAACTTTACAGTGGAGCGGAAGCAATACCAGAGTATAGGAAAGGATTTGAGGTTTTGTTTTGTAGTCCGGGTACAGGAAACTGTGGTGGTTTTTGTGTCTTTCCTAGGGAGACGATTTCAGGAAAGTCATAGTAAACTATTGTCAGGTCGTGTATTTTGGTTGCATGATTGAATTTTGAAATAAGATCAGGGAGGGTAGTTAATAGTGAATATGAGATTTCAGTTGAATAAAATAAATTAGATATGTACAGGAGAAAGGGTCCTTAAATTGTGTTCTTTGTCTTTTCGAGATGGACCCAAGGAGCAGTGGTATGAATGCTGGGGATGATAGGGTAGGACCTTCCAGTATGGGAGGTGGAGATACTAATGCAGTATTGTGCAGCGTCACCCAGCAGGTGATGGTTGAGATGGCAAGGACTTCAGGGAAGCGTAACTGCACGATCGAGCAGTTTACGCGGATGAAGCCCCCATCATTTGCTGGAGGTGTTGACTTGATTATGGTTGAAAAATGGGTCTAGCACATTGAGCAGACGTTGGTAGTGCTTCCATGTACAGATGAACATAAGGTAGTATTTGCGACATTCAAACTGACAGGAGAGGCAAAATGCTAGTGGAGATCAACGCGACTGATTGAGGAGCAGAGGCCGGATCTAGTGCCAGTAACATGGAGTCGATTCAAGGATCTATTCTTTGAGCAATATTTCTCTGCTATCGTTTAAAGTGCAAAGGCAGTAGAGTTCATGCACCTAGTTCAGGATCAGATGACAGTATCACTGTATGCAACTTGATTTATTGAGTTGTCTCGATTTTCCACATTTTTAGCACCGGATGAGGAGAAAAAGGCGAGGAAGTTTGAAGAAGCTCTGAGACAGAACCTATTAGAGTAGGTTATCCGTTTTCGGGTTCAGACATTCACGGAAGACGTGAATAGGGCTGTAGTTATTAAGAGTGGCATGTAGAGAGGCATTGCAGCTCAGTCAGAGAAAGAGGCCTGCACCTCAGAGTTTTCATGCGGGTTCCAGTTGGGGCCCATGGAGAGGAGACCGTTATAGGGGAGGTCAGAGGTAGATGACGGGACCTCGTGAGAATCAGGGTGTGTAGACCTACCCTGTGTATCGGACGTGCAGGAGACAACATCTGGGAGAGTGATGAGTTGGGAGAGACGTTTATTATCATTGTGGGAGACCCGGCCACATGGCACAAGCATGCCCAGGACCGCCGATCCAGGTCCCAGCTCCCAGACTCTACCAAGGGCAGGCGCCTCGTGGAGCCCAGTAGAGAAATGTAGCCCCGACGAGGGTATATGCATTAACGCCAGGAGATGCTGAGGCAAATGGAGACGTCGTTACAAGTATCTTTACTACTTTTCTCTATCAAGCTATTGTTTTATTTGACACAGGTGCCTCCCATTCTTTTGCATCATCGGGGTATGCTAAGTTAGCTGGGATTGAAGTATAGTTGTTAGATGTTGAGTTGGGTGTAGCCATGCCGACTAGATCTACTGTAAGATGTAGGAAGGTACTTAGGAATTTTCTAATGGCCATTCAAGGGAAAGTATTACCAGCTGATCTTGTGATATTAGACATGTAGGGGTTTGATGTAATATTGGGTATGGATTGGTTGACAGCTAATCATGCCAGTGTTGATTGCCATCAGAAAGAAGCAATTTTTAGACCCCCTCGAGAGCAAGAATACAAATTTGTTGGTTCACATGTGCGTGCCTCGCCACAGTTAGTATCAGCCATGCAAGCAAGCAGACTACTCCTGGATGGATGTCAGGGGTTTATGGCTTTTGTAAAGGAGGTGTTAGAAAATGAATCGAAGCTTAACAGTACACCAGTGATAAGGGAATTTTCAAATGTTTTTCTAGAAAAGCTACCTAGGTTGCCTCCTGATCGCGAGGTAGATTTTGCTATAGATTTACCTTCAGGGAGAACGCCGATCTCTAAGGCTCCTTACCGTATGGCTCCATCTGAATTGAGAGAATTAAAGGACCAGTTGTAGGATATATTGATTAAAGGGTTTATCAGACCCAACGTATCGCCTTGGGGAGCACCTGTGCTATTTGTAAATAAGAAATACGAGTCTATGAGGATGTACATAGAATACAGGGAGATAAACAAGGTAACCATTAAGAACAGATATCCTTTACCCTGTATAGATGATTTATTTGATCATCCTCAGGGTACGCGAGTCAATTCTAAGATCAATCTTAAATCAGGCTATCATCAGGTAAAGGTTAAGGCAGAGGACATATCAAAGGCTTTTAGAACCAGGTACGGGCACTATGAGTTTTTGGGGATGTTGTTTGGGTTAACTAATGCACTAGCAGTATTTATGGATTTAATGAATCAGGTGTTTCATCAACATATAGACCAGTTCGTTGTGGTTTTCATTGATGATATACTGGTCTACTCGAGGAGTTTTCAGGAGCATGAGGCACACTTACGGCTGGTACTTCAGACGCTCAGGGAAAAGAGATTGTATGCCAAGTTTAGCAAATGTGAATTCTGGTTAGATAAAGCTGCATTTCTAGGGCATGTTATATCAGGGGATGGAATTTCAGTGGATCTCAGTAAAATAGAAGTAGTGGTAAATTGGGAAAGACCGAGTAATTTTCAAGAGATTAGGAGTTTCTTGGGACTGGCAAGATATTACCATTGGTTTGTAGATGGGTTCTCAAGATTATCAGGGCCTTTGACACGACTGACCAGGAAGAATGTCAGATTTGCATGGGATGATGAATGCAAGCGAAGTTTTCAGGAATTAAAACAGCTGCTCATCACTCCACCAGTACTAACGATTCCATCTGGAGGTGATAGTTATGTAATTTACAATGACGCGTCTTTAAAAGGGCTTAGCTGTGTGTTGATGCAGCATGGTAGGGTTGTAGCTTATGCCTCCTGACAGTTGAGAGAATATGAAAAGAACTATCCTACCCATGATCTGGAATTGGCCGCAGTGGTACACACACTAAAGATTTGGAGGCATTACTTGTATGGTGAGAGATGCGAGATATTCTCTAATCACAAAAGTTTGAAGTACATTTTCACTCAAAAGGAGCTGAACATGAGACAGAAGAGGTGGTTGGAACTTATTAAAGATTATGACTGCACCATCAGCTACCACTCAAGTAAAGCAAATGTGGTGGCTGATGCACTAAACCCTAAGTCAAAGGGTACAACGCAGTTAGTAACAGTAATTCAGCACCCAATTCAGATGGACTTGGAAAGCCTTGGCATGAAGTTAATGGAGGATGATCCTCCGACATTTATTGTTAGCTTGGTTATGCAACCTACGCTATATGGAAAGATTAAAGCCGCTCAAGGAGATGACGGAGAATTAACAGAGGTAATAGCCAGAGTACAGGATGGTCAGGGAGAGGAGTTTAGTATTTTTTTATGACAGAGCTCTAAGGTTTTGCACCAGATTGTGTGTGCCTACAAATGATGATATTAGGAGAATGCTAGAGGAGGCTCACGGATCTCTATATACGGTTCATCCTGACAGTACTAAAATGTAGAGGGATCTGTGAGAGTATTTCTGGTGGAGTGGTATGAAGAGGGAGATCGCCGAATTTGTGCAGTAGTGCTTGACGTGCCAGCAGGTTAAGGCTGAGCACCAGAGGTCAGTAAGGCAATTGCAGCCACTCTACATCCCTGAGTAGAAGTGGGACCACATATTCATGGATTTCGTCACTGGACTACCGCCGACGCCGCATGGTCAGAATGTCATATGGGTAGTTGTTGATCGGCTAATGAAAACATCCCACTTTTACCTATTAAAGTTAGCTACCCTATGAACAAATTGGTATAAATCTACATTCAGAAGATTGTTCGACCCCCTGGAGTGCTAGTATCTATAGTCTCAGACTGTGACCCACGTTTTATATCACGGTTTTGGAAGAGCTTGCAAAAGGGTTTGGGGTCTCAGCTAGCATTCAGCACCGCTATTCATCCTCAGACATATGGTCAGACAGAGAGGACAATTCAGGTACTTGAGGACATGCTGCGAGCGTGTGTATCGGATTTCGAGGGGAGCTGGACCCAGTATTTACTGCTGGTTGAATTTGCCTACAATAACAGCTATCAGGCTAGCATCGACATGGCACCGTATGAGGCGGTTTATGGTAGGAGGTGTCATTGTCCTTTGTACTGGGATGAGTTAGGTGAGAGGCGAGTTTTGGGGTCAGAAATAGTGTAGCAGGCATACAATAAAGTTTGACTTATCCGAGATAGAATCAGTGCAGCTTAGAGTCAACAGAAAAGCTACGCAGATACTCACCACCGGGAATTGGAATTTAAAGTAGGGGACCGTGTGTTTTTGAAAATAGCACCACTGAAGGGAGTCATGAGGTTTGGGAAGAAGGGTAAGTTGAGCCCAAGGTTTATTGGCCCGTTTGAGATACCTGAGAAGATTGGGTTAGTTGATTATCGGCTAGCTTTACCACCAGCTTTGTTCAGAATACATGACGTATTTCCTGTTTCTATGTTAAGAAAATACATCTCAGATCCTTCCCATGTCATTAGCTATGCAGAATTAGAACTTAGTGATGCTCTAGCTTATGAGGAAATTCCAGTACAAATCATGGACAGGAAAAAACAGGAGTTGCATAGTAAGAAAATACCACTAGTAAAAGTCTTGCGGAGGAATTACGCGGTGAAAGAAGCTTCTTGGGAGCTTGAAGAGGAAATCAGACAGAAATTCCCATACCTGTTTGGTGGGGTACAGCAGTGATTTGTAAGTTAAACAATAACGATTTTATTTTGTTTAGTAGAGAGTAATGAATGTGTAATTGTAATTTAGAATATAGGATCGGTAGTGTTTTGGTTTTGGGAGAATTTTCTTTTATGAGTATATTTGAAATCTCCCACAACCTTGAATGTAACCACGGTATTCCTCCGCCATAAGCGAGGGTTAATAATAAATTAAGTAACATATTTTATGCTAAGAATGGTGTTCTATACAGATAGTGAATTTTGAGGACGAAATTTTTATAAGGATGGGAGAATGTAGAGACCCGAAGAATTATAATATTCAATAATAAAAGAAAGGAGGAAGAAAAGGAAAATTTTAAGGTCACCGCATTCATCGACGAACAGGCTTATTGGGATCGTCGACATGGACACGTGTCTTGTCGACGAGAAGTTACCAAGAGGATGGTTTTCATAACCTGAATTTCATCGACAAGGAGTAAGGGTTCATCGACAAATCTCCTCTTGTACTCGTCGACGAGGTGACATGGCTCGTCGACAAGGCCACGTGTAAAGACATCTATAAATACGCAGGAAACGGGTTTTCAGCGAAGGAATTCCTCTCTCTCTCTCTCTCTCTCTCTCTCTCTAATTTTCTCTCTTTAAAAATGAGTTTCCCTCCTTCTCCCTAGGTTTTCGGCTCCAACTCTCCCTGGTTGACAATCAGAAGCTACGACAGTGATCCTGGGGAGATTCTCTACAACATAGCCGGAGCGAAATGTTGGTTTGAGAAGTTTAGGAACCATCCCAAAACCAAGGTAAGTAGATTATTTGAGTATTTTCAGTATTACCCAGTTCATTTGAGGTCAGATTCTGTATTATACGCGAATATACTGGAGTTTTGTGAAGTAAAATTAGGATATTATATTTTCAGGAATAGGGTGTTTTGGGACCCTGCAGGCAAAGGTTGAGGACCCCAGTGGGTGGTATTTCAGGAACGTGGGTAAAATGATGTATGAATTATATTTTAGGAATTGTGCATATGTGGATTTGGGAAAGTATGTATGCGATAATTATTTAGGTGAATTCAGTTGTTTGATTGGGAAATTATAGGTGTATTATCTCAGGATGTTAAAGTTATAAATGCCGCACGTGTGAGACTGTAAATAGCAAGTAGTGTTCAAGTAGTCAAGTAAGGGAAATATGCTATGTTAGGGAGATTTTAGTATGGGTTTCAATATAAATTTTAAGCTTTACCAGATTATTATTCATATTATAAAATATTAGTATAATAGAAAATGCAGATTTCCGAGCATGTGAATCCAATTATTTAATTGTGTGGCATGAGCTAGTAACAGAGCAGTATAGTATTTATACAGTTTACAAATACTATGTTTTGTAGTATATTAGCAGAAAATATCATGAGATATACATGTTTTATAGAATGATGAATTTTCAAGTATACATTCAGATAGAAATTACATAGTATACTCAGAAACATGATTTACCATATATGTATAGAAACATATACTTTAAGCAATTTCAGAACACCATGATTTCAGAAACATAACACCCAAATACTCAGATATTCAGTTATACAGACAAAATATTCAGTCAGTTTAGATTTTTAGATTTATTCAAATCAGTTTTACAGTGTTATGGTTATTTCAAAATCAAGATAAAACAGTAATATAGATATATCAGTTACATATGAATATAGTATGAGACCTTGATGGACTAGATTCAATCATTAGGGCACGGTACCATAGCTATTTTCCGTTTAGAGTGCAACCACATTACTCAGATAGTATGTGGATATCAGTAGTCGATCGTGCCTTTGTTGTGAACAGGCTCCTCATCAATTATGGTTGAGGGGGCCGATCTGATTTTGGTAATTCAGTTGACTTATCTTGGTTGGCCAACTAGGATAGGTTCCGCCTTCGGGCCGCACAACCCTGTCATGAGGGGTTAAATCATGACTTTCAATTATACATTTAGGGAGTTTTCTCAATTATTTTGTATATATCCAGATTTATAGAAACCATAGACATACCTATGAATATTAGATGTATAATGAATAGAAAATTCAGAGAAATAGTTTATGTTAAGTAACATAGGTATAAGTTATACTGTACATTATCTATACGTGTTTTCTCACATTCAGTTATTTATGGTATTTCTAAATCAGATTTTACAAATATGTAAACTCACCTGCCACTCACTAGTAATAACATATTTCATCTTAGTGAGCGTTGTCTCATCCCAATGATTTAACATTTTTCAGGTGATTCAGTTAGGTGAGCAGATCAGGCTCGTAAGTAGAGGAGACTAAATTGCTGCCCTGACTGTAGGGTGAGTATTTTGGGTAGTCATTTTTGGGTAGCCTCTACGTTTAGATGAGTATATTTTTGGAAATGGTTATGTATGTATATTTTGGGAAGAATTCTGTCACTCTGGTGTTGTATATATAGTTATGGTTGTATGTATTTTGCTTCCCACTACTTAGGTAATTTATTGTGTCTTAGATTCCATGGGTCCTATCTGGGCCGTGAAGATGGTTTGATTCATATTAAAAGAAATCTGAGTAGTGAAATTTTATAGTTAATATATATATTTTAATTAAAAAAATGGCATGAAAAATCAGGTCATTCCAGTCATAATATTTTATCAGCTTCAGCCATTTCCTCTACCTCATGTTTAATTCTTTCTGTGTAAAGAAATATTTCATACTCTTATGATCAGTAAAAATTTCACACCTACTCCCATAGAAATAATGTCTCAAAATTTTCAACGCGCATACCACCGCCGTGAACTCCAGATCATAGGTAGGGTAATTCTTCTCATATTTTTTCAACTGTCGAGAGGCCTATGCTATAACTCCCCCCTGCTGCATCAAAACACATACGAGCCCTTTATGTGACGCATCACTGTAAATTACAAAACCTTCTTCTCCTGAAGGAATCTTCAAAACTGGTGCAGTGATTAATCGCTGCTTTAACTTCTAAAAACATCGTTCATATTCAATCTGACCACTCAAACTTCACACCTTTCCTGGTCAATCTCGTTAAAGGACCCGACAATTTAGAGAAGCCCTCAATAAATCTGCGGTAGTATCTTGCCAAACCTAGAAATCTCTTAATCTCCTGCAAATTTTTCGGTCGTACCCAATCCACTGCCACCTCAATCTTGCTCGGATCCACCGAAATACCACCCCTGGATATGACGTGTCTGAGAAACGTAACTCGCTTCAGCTAGAATTCGCATTTCTTGAGATTTGCATACAACTTCTTTTCCCTCAGCATTTGAAGCACTATCCTCAGATGTTCCCCATGCTCCACTGGGCTATTTGATTACACTAGTATGTCGTCAATGAACACCACCACAAACTAGACCAAATACTGGTGGAAGACCTCGTTCATCAGATCCATAAACACTACAGGAGCATTTGTCAACCCAAACGGCATAACCAGAAATTCATAACGGCTATACCGAGTCCTAATTGCTGTCTTCGGAACATCTTCTGCCTTAAACTTCACCTGATGGTACCTAGACCGTAGATCTATCTTCGATAAAGTTTGGGTCCCCTATAGTTGGTCAAACAAGTCATTAATGCGGGGAAGTGGGTACTTGTTCTTAATAGTCACTTTATTAATTTCTCTGTAGTCGATGCACATTCTCATCAACCCATATTTCTTCTTCACAAATAATATCGGCGCTCCTCAAGGTGACACGTTGGGCCGAATAAACCCCTTGTCTAACTGTTCCTGCATATATTCCTTCAATTCTTTTAACTTCACCGGTGTCATTCTATACGGCGCTTTCGAAATCGACACTATCCCTAGAATTAGATCAATTGTAAATTCTACCTCACGATCAGGAGGTAGTCTTGAAAAATCCTCGGGAAATACATCTGGAAAATCCCTTACTATCGAGATATCCTTTAACCTCAACTCCCCTTCCAACACCTCGTTCACAAAGGCCAAAAATCTCTAACAGCCTTCAAGCAACAATATCTTCACCTGAATGGCGAATAGCAACTGTGGTGGGGTGCGCACACATGATCCCACAAATCTGAACCCCTGTCCCCCTGGAGGTCTAAACACTACCTCTCTCTAATGGTAGTCAATACTGGCATAGTGGGTAGCTAGCCAATCCATTCCCATAATCACTTCAAACCCATACATATCTAAGACCACGAAGTTAGCTGATAAAGACCTTTCCTGAATACAGACTGACCAGTTCCTGAGTACCTTCTTACCTAACATTACAATCCCACTCTACATAGAAATGGACAACCTGATATCTAGCAACTAAGTTTGTATCCCATAAAATTTAACAAACTCTCGGGCAATAAAGGAAAGAGTCGCCCATGAATCAAACAAAGCAGTAGTTGTATGTGATAGAATTGCAACAATACTTGTCACGACATCTTCGGCCACCTCGGTATCTCCTAGTGTCAGCGCATAGACTCGGGCTGGGGCGGTATTCCTCTACTGACCGCCTCAAGGTGCCTGGTGACCTTTTTGATATGGTCTAGGAGCAAGCGTAATAATTGGTAGTGCTCGACAGTCTCTCACCTTATAGCCAGGCTGATAACATCAGTAACAAACCATTTCTCTGACTCGGCACTCTCCTAGGTGTCTCCTAAAACATCTGGGACAAAGAGGGGGCATCGTTCTGCCCTGTACCGTTCGATCTCCCATCCCCTATCTCCGACCTCCTTTGCTATTCTATCTCCACCGAGGCCCCCGGCTGGATCCTACCTAAAAATCTTGAGGCATGGATCTCTTTCCTTGACTCGGTGCCGAAGCACCCCTCTGTAGGCTATTCTTAATCACTGTAGCTCTATCAACTATCTCGAAAAAAGTCAAGGCCTGGAAACCTACAACCTGCTTATATAATCCCTGATTCAAGCCCTCCTCAAACTTGCGCACCTTCTTCTCCTCATTTGGCACAAATACAGGGCAAATCGGGACAACACAATAAATCTAACTGCATACTTTTGTACCATCATATGCCCCTAAGTCAAATACAAAAACTCTGCCACCTTTGTATTTTCTAATGGTAGCAGGGAAGTATCGCTTAAAAAATAATTTCCTGAAGCAGCTTCAGGTCACCGCTACAGGCTCAGGTCTCTGCTCCTCTAACATTCTCGGTGATCTCCACATACATTTTGCCTCTCCAGTTAACTTGAATGCAGCAAAGAACACTTTATGTTTCTCAGTACAAGGGTGCACTACCAACATGTCCTCAATATCCTGAACCCATTCTCAACCACTACTAGATCGGCTCATCTAGAAAATGACAGGGGCTTCATACGCGTGAACTGCTCAATTGTGCAACTCCGCTCCCTCGAACTCCTAGCCATATTTGCCATAACTTGCTGGGTGACGCTACATAACACTGCATCAAGGTCTCCACCACCCATATTGGAAGGCCCTGCATCATCACCTCTAACATGTGCACTGCTACTTCCAGACTCTATCCTGAAAATGGTATAAAACAGTCTTAGAATTCTATTCTCACAATACCACTAATACACTTAACAAACTAGGATCCATAAAATATTCTGCTATAACCATTTTATATTCTCAATCCCAATTTAAGATTGATCCTACCACTTAGAAACAAGAATTGGCGATAGTTTACTATGATTTTCTTGAAGTCGTCACCCCAGGAAAATCACATAAACAACCACGAAACTCCTGCCTCTAGATCGCAAGACAGAACCCTAAATTTCAATCTTATACTTCATAATGACTGACTCACATCCCAGTCTTCCCATCCTCTACTCTCATCAAAATCCCTTCCTATACTCTCATATTGTATTTCACTGTTTACCAAAGTCTGCAGAACCTAGCAACCTAGGCTCTGATACCAAACTATCACGACCCTATTTTCCACCATTTTTTTCCTCTTCAATAAATAATAAATATTAATCAAACATTGGGTACGTAAAAAACTCTAATACCATTGAAACATAACTCGACCCGAAGTGGGATACCGAGTAATTAGTCCATCATATAAGAGCATACATAACAACGGAAGTCCATATTTACATACCATCCAGTATACAAACAATCAGAGTTCTATACATCTATATACATCACCAAAAGTCCATAACATATCCTAGGGGATTACACAAACACATTTCCCAACACATAATGCTTACCCTCTCTATCAGGGTACCAGCTCCCCTCTATCTCGGAGCTCTATCTCCTAGTTTGTTATAGTTCCCTGAAATATTAAAATATTTGGGTGAGACACCTCTCAATAAGACGGAATAAATTATTCACAGTGTGTGGCAATATGAGTTCAATTACATCATATCACATTCCATTTTAATACGTATAACAGTTGGGAGAATATATATATATATATATATATATATATATGTGTGTGTGAAAGTAGAATATGATTCCCAAGAGGGGGGTGAATTGGATTATTTAAAAACTTTTAAGCTTTTTTTAAAACTTTTACTTGTTTTAGTGCAACAACAAAAACGTAAGTAAATTTGTCATGCCCCGAACCAGGAAAAGGGCCCTAGGGTGTGAAGTAGTAACCTAACCTGTCCTTGTATCATACAAAACACACATGATACTATAATGAATGAGGGTCCGACCCCGTGGGGCTTCCGTACACCCTATACACATTCACATACACGACATATACGCAGCGAAAAAGTTCATTCCATACATACATCGTACCATACTAGAGTCTCTATACAAACAGAGTCTAAGCTCCATATTACAAAACATAACCCAGGGTGCCCGCAATACCCAAAACGACAACCCTGTTACCATCCAAGTACTTACACAAGTACTCTACGTAGTAAACCGACCACCACGCTCCTAACACTAGGACGCTAGTCTCGGTTACTCGAAGGACCAGAAAACATATACGTATGATAGGGGTGAGACACATCTCAGTAAGGCATATGAGTGTTATCATGACATAAAACATAACACAGTTCAGTTCCAGTATTTCCACAATACTGTTCTAATATAGTTCTCAATGCACACATGATCAATCAACCTAGTGTCGTCACACTCTTCGGCACAAACCCAGCCTGCATTACACGGCGTCCCCGGTAGATGGCGTAGCCCCAAGCTCCTATGGCATCGTACCGGTACATCTGGTGGATCCACACCCTTGGGTGATCAGCCGGTAAGAAGCGATATTTCACGCCCTCGGATATAGAACCGGACACTCTTGCCACTGGCAGGTGGTATTTCACACCCTCGGATATAGAGTCGGACACTCTTTGACAACCTGGAACAATTCGGAACACACATTCATATATCTCATTTCAGCATATCACAACTCAATGCATATTCATATAACAGTTCATTCCACACTTATTTGGTAATCACAAAATCATGATTTTCATAATACAGTTTAAAACAAGTCAAGGCACAACCATTTCCATAACACAATATACTCAATAATATATCCACGGTTTTCCAATGAAACCAGAGATGCAACCCGATGCCCCATTGATTCCCCAAAACTGTAAAGTGAAAACCCCGTAATTTTTACCCGTTAGATTTCCCCAAATAACTAGCCAAAACGTACATAGGATCGTGAACCACAGTTCTACCGAATTCGATTTCAAAAGTAACTGATATAAACAGAATCCCCTTACCTTTCCCCAAAAATCCAAACATGAACCCTACGACTCCAAAACAGCGAACTGAGTTCCCAAAACCTATAAATCACAATACGATAATTACTTACAATCTTACTCTCTACAGATCCACCGAAACGGAAATGAAAATCAAGTCTTACCTCGATTTGTGGGTCAAAACTCGAAGACCTCAAAATGAAGATCCGTTCCATAGAACAAGTAGAGATTCCTTCCCTAACCCTCGCAGTAACGTCGAATTGTCAATTTTAATGACGAACAACAAAGAAATCTAGAGAGAGAGAGTGGAGCCTCGAGTTATATATATATATATATATTATATATATATAGAGAGAGAGAATTTTGATAACTTAGCCAAGAAGCAAAGGGAATGGATATTTATAAAGCCTTTGACCTGGCCAACCTCGTCAACAAGGCGGTGTCTTCGTCGACGAGCTAGCGAAGGAAATTCGTCGACGTCGCGGTGGCCTCATTGACGAGCCTGAGATTTCAGGATTTCCCAAAATCTCTCGGCTTCTCCTCGTCGACGAACCTCTGCATTTCGTCACCGAACAATAAAAGGGCCTTCGTCGACGAAAACATTGGCTTCGTCGACGAAGCCTGCTCAAATTACTGTTTTACCCTTTTCTTATTTATTTATTCCATATCTCACGAGTTGGGTTCTTACAACCTTCCCTCCTTACAAAATTTTCGTACTCAAAATTTGTAATCTCTCATTTACGAACTCATCCACACAACCGAATACACATACCCGACTCTAGGAAGAGCCGACAGCCACTTACAATGCAGCCTCGTCACAATACATACATATATCGTCTTGGGGGTTCACAATATTACACACTCCCAGAGACTAACCACCTATCACAATACAATATCAACATTATTCACACGTACTCAACCGACTCTACTATCCAAACTACCTCTCAGAACAACTGTGGATACTTCCGGCGTATCTTCGCTTCAAATTCCCAAGAAGCTTCCCCAACCATGTAATTCCACCACAATATCTTCACTAACGGTATATCCTTGGTACGTAGCTTCTGAACTTTACGGTCAAGAACCTGAACAGGTACCTCCTCATACGTTAAAGCATCCCCAATTCCTAAGTTCTCGTAACTAATAAGATGCGACGGATCCGAAACATACCTCCTCAACATGGATACATGGAACACATCATGGATCCTTGAGAGATCTGGGGGGTAGTGCAATCTTGTAGGCTACCAGACCCACTCGCTCAAGAACCTCGAATCGTCTGATATATCTCAGGCTCAGCTTGCCCTTCTTACCGAATCTCATCACCCCTTTCATCAGAGCGATTCTCAAGAATATTTTACCCCCCGCCTCGAATTCCAACTCATGGTAGTGAACATCCGTATAACTCTTCCACCGACTCTGAGCCAATTTAATCCTATCCTGCATCAAATCCACCTTCTTAGATGCCTACCATGAGTTCAGGTCCTAAAACCTGACGTTCACTAACCTTATCCCATGACAGAGGAGAGTATATGAACGAGGTTGTTTTCTAATAGCAACGGGTAAGTCATGTTTTACGTGGTCAGGATTGGAGTCAGACTCATGATGAGTTGGAACTATCACTAGTTCTAACTCTTTTGGTGCTTCGGAAGTGAGCGTCTCATTGGACTTCGATTTTGGCCTCCTTAAGTAGACAAGTGTTTCCCTATTTGTTTGTATTTCTGCATCTCCCCCTTAGTTCAAGTTTCCTTCTGTACTAGGCAAAGGAGCGGATATAGGGTATGGAGTGGTCTCGAAAATAGCAATATCAAAATAGTCTGAGTTTGAGGGTCGAACTTTACTCAAGGACTCCCCCTGAAGAGAGTAGTAGGGGGTATGTTCGAAGAAGGTGACATCCAAGCTAACATAGATTTCTGGGAGATTGAGTGTTAGCATTTGTAACCCTTCTGTGTAGGACAGTAACAAAGAAAGATACATTTAAGTGCTCTGGGATTCAATTTGTTTCGCTTAGGTGTGTGAATGTGGACAAATATAGTGGACCCAAAGACATGAACCGAAAGATGTGAGTCGAGCTTAGAATTTGGAAAAATCACTTCGAGTTTTTGGAGCGGAGTTTCAAAGGATAGGACTCTACTAGGCATTCGGTTAATGAGGTATATGGCTGTCAAAATTGAGTCACCCCAAAATTTTGTTGACATGTGAGAGGTGAACAACAGGGCACGAGCAACTTCAAGGATATGTCAATTTTTTCGCTCAACAACCCCATTTTGTTGAGGGGTGTCAACGCAAGAGCTTTGATGGATAATACCATTCTCTTGAAGACACGTGCCCAAGGAGTGATTGAAATACTCAATACCATTGTCAGTACGAAGGATTTGGATTTTTGTGTGAAACTGAGTTTGTATCATAGAGTGAAAATTCATGAAGATTGATTGAACCTCAGTTTTATCAGCCAATAAATATACCCAACACAGAAGAGTATGATCATCAATAAAAGTAATAAACTATTTTGTATGGGTCCTATTACGAGTACGAGAAGGTCCCCATAGATCACTATGAGTCAGACTAAATGGCATGGATGGTTTATACTGAGATCTAGGAAAAGTAATACGATGGTGTTTGGCAAGTTCACACACTTCACACTGAAAATACAACGCAGTTTTATTCAAACATATTGAAGGAAATATGTGTTGCAAATACTGAAAACTAGGATGTCACATGCTTTTGTGTCATAACAAAAGTTCACTATCCCTAGGGACTAGATGTAGAATTACAAACAATAGGAGGACACGGTCCATTCACATTAGCTTTGTCAAATTAGTAAAGCCCGTCACATTCCTTAGCATTTCCAATCATCTTCCCTGATGATAAGTCCTGAAAGACACAATGAGAGGGTAGGAATTTAGTTGAGTAATTAGACTGTTTGGTTAAGTAACTAATATACGGAAAATTGCACGATAAATTAGGAACATGCAGGATAGACTCATAAGTAATAGATTCAGAAATACGAATACTCCCTTTGCCAGCGACAGGGGATAGAGTCTCATCTGCAATTTTGACTTTTAAATTACTAGAACAAGGTGAGTATGTAGAAAATAAATGATGAGCATTGGTCATATGGTCAGATGCGTCAGAGTCAATAATACAAGGGGTAAAATGAGGAGTGGTACTAAGGGCTGTCAAAAAAGTAACTTGTGGGCTAAAGAGACTAGCAAACTGACCCGAGGCTTGGAAATTGGAAAATAGCTCATATGTTTTCACAAGTTTGTCGGAATTAAATCCCCCAGTAGAAGTTGTTGGGCCATAGGCTTCTATGGGTATTTTTTTGCCCTGGGTTTCAGTGGAGGCCTGAAGACCTTGGGCTTTATTGGGCTATCTGATCTTCCAATCTGTGGGCTTGCCATGTAAGGTCCAGCAGGTGTCTTTAGCATGGCCCGTTTTTTTACAATGCTCACGTAAAGGGCTCGGGTGTGTTATGATGCAACAGGCGAGAGTTGTAGCATATGCTTCCCAACAACTCAAAGAATATGAAAAAAAAAATTACCTTACCCATGATCTAGAGTTAGCAATAGTGGGTTATGTGCTGAAGATTTGGAGGCATTATTTATATGGTTGTAGATGTGAAATCTTCACAAACCACAAGAGCCTTAAATATTTCTTCACACTGAAGGAGCTGAACATGAGGCAGGGGAGGTGGCTAGAGTTAATTAAAGATTATGATTGTACTATTAGTTACCACCCAGGAAAAGTAAATGTGGTAACTGATGCATTGAGTCGGAAATCAAAAAGTGCCTCAGTATCAGTAGTGGTGGGGTAGCATCAAATCAGAATGGATTTGGTAAGGCTTTGGGTGGAGTTTGTAGAGGGTACTCACCAGGCGTTCGTTGCTAATCTGGTTATACAACCCACGTTACAGGAAAGAATTAAAGCTGCTCACATGAAAGATGATGAATTATTAAAGATTATGGATAAAGTGCGGAATGGTCAGGGAGTAGAGTTTAATGTCTTAGAGTATGGAGCTTTGAGGTTCTGTACCAGACTTTGCGTACCAACTAATACTGAGACTAAGAGAGTTATCATAAAGGAAACACATCAATCCCTATATACAGTGCACCCTAGAAGCACTGAGATGTATAGGGACCTTCGGAGAGTCTTTTTAGTGGAGTAATATGAATAAAGAAATCTCTGAATTTGTAGAACAGTGTTTGACATACCAGCAGGTGAAAGCTTAGCATCAGAGACCGGCGGGATCATTGCAGCCACTTCACATCCCCGAAGGGAAGTGAGAACACATTTCGATGGATTTTGTTATAGGATTACCTCCAGCATTGCATAAACATGACGCCATCTGGGTAGTCGTTGACCGATTGATGCTTCATGAGTAGACTGACAGAATTATACATACGAGAGATAGATTGTACGGTGTGCCAGTGTCCATAGTTTTAGACCGGGACCCACGGTTCACATCTCATTTCTAGAGGAGTTTGCAAGGAGTCATGGGTTCTCAATTGACATTCAGCACAACATTTCATCCTCAAAACGATGGACAAACAGAGAGGACTATACAGATATTAGAGGATATGTTGCGAGCTTGTGTGCTGGGCTTCAGAGGTAGTTAGATAAAGTTTTTTCTATTAGTTGAATTTGCATATAATAAAAGCTACCAGACCAGCATTGGGATAGTACCATATGAGGCATTATATGGTATGAGGTGCTGATCTTCATTATACTATGATGAAATTGGTGAAAGATAGATTTTGGGACCAGAGTTAGTCCAACAGACTTATAATAAAGTTAAACATATCAGAGACATAATCAAGGCAACTCAGAGTCGGCAAAAAAGTTATGCAGATACTAACTACTATGGTAGTTAGTGTTTTTAGTTTTGGTTATGAATGGTTTTGGGAGAGTTTTTATTTTATGTGAATGATTGTAATCGCCCAGGACCCTCTCTTATAACCACGATATTCCTCCGCCATAAGTGAGGGTAATTAATAAAATTGCAATGTTTTTCCTCAAGGTTGGAAAATGTGATAGATAGCAAATTTCGAGGACGAAATTTTTGTAAGGAGGGGAGAATGTAGAGACCTAGAAAATTGAAATAATAAGAAAACAGAGAAAAGAAGGAAATTTGGTTTGGTGTAGACCAAACCGTCGATGATTTTTTGAGAAGCCAGAAAATCAACCGCAACCCAATAATGGCAAAACGGTGAAAATAGGTTTGGTTAAAAACCAAGTCGTTGACGGTTTTAGGGAAACCATCGACGGTTTTGTCTAGTAGTGCCGAATTAAAAAGGGATCTCGCAAGCTCATTTTCATTTAAATAAAAATAATCTCTCCCTCTCTTTCTCTCTAAACCACGAAACCCTCTCCTTTCTCTCTTTGATTTATCTCCGATTACAACCCGATTCGACGATCAGTCTTTGCTACGGGGTCCTAGGAGCAACCCTTAACAGGTTGATTGGAGCAATTTTGAGTTTTGAGGTTCCTGGGTGTCACGCCCCGAACCCGATAATGGGCCCCAGGGTGTGATGTAGTAACACAATCTGTCCCTGTATCATACAAAACACACATGATACTAAAATGAATAAGGGTCCGGCCTCGTGGGGTTCTCGTACACGACATATACGCAGCAGAAAAGTTCATTCCTTACATACATAGTACCATACCAGAGTCTATACAATAGAATCTAAGCTCCATATCACAATACATAACCCAGGACGCTAGCAATACCCAAAAAAAAAACTTTGTTACAGTCCAAGTACTTACACAAGTACTCTACGCAGTAAACCGACCACCACACTCCCAACACTAGAACGCTAGTTCCGGCTACTCGAAGGACTTAAAAACATGTACGTACGATAGGGATGAGACACATCTCAATAAGGCAGAATCAAGTTATATCGATGTGTGGCATATGAGTGTTATCATGACATGAAACATACACAGTTCAGTTCCCGTATTTCCACAAAATAGTTCCAGTATAGTTCTTAACACACACACACATAATCAAGAAACCCTTCGAAACGAAGTCAGCCCGCATTACACGGCATCCCCGACATATGGCGTAGCCCTAGGCTCCCATGGCATCGTACCGGTACATTTGGTAGATCCACACCCTTCGGTGATCAACCAGTAAGAGGCGATATTTCACGCCCTCAAATATAGAGGCGGACACTCTTGCCACTGGCAGGTGATATTTCACGCCCTCAAATATAGAGTCGGACACTCTTGCCACTGGCAGGTGATATTTCACACCCTCGGATATAGAGCCGGACACTCTTTCACACCCTGGAACAATTCGGAACTCACATTCCCATATCTCATTTCAGAAAATCACAACTCAATGCATATTCATATAATAGTTCATTCCACACTCATTTGGTAATAAAAAAATCACGATTTCAAAATACAGTTTAAAACAAGTCAAGGCACGGCCATCTCCATAACACAATATATTCAACAATATATCCACGATTTTCCAACGAAACCAGAGATGCAACCCAATGCCCATTTTTTCCCAAAACTGTAACATTAAAACCCCGTAATTTTTACCCGTCAGATTTCCCTAAATAAGTAGCCAAAACATTCACAGGATTGTGAACCACAGTTCTACCGAATCCGATTTTAAAAATAACCGATATAAACAGAATCCCCTTATCTTTCCCCGAAAATCCAAACACGAACTCTACGGCTCCTAAACAACGAACCGAGTTCCCAAAACTTATAAATCACAGTACAATATATACTTACAATTCCATTCTCTACATACCTACCAAAACAAAAATGAAAATCGAGCCTTACCTCGATTTTGGGTCAAAACTCAAAGATCCTCAAAATGAAGATCCGTTCCATGAATCATAAAGAGAATCCTTCCCTGATCCCTGGCAGTAACGTCGGATCGTCAATTCTAACGACGAATGGCGAAGAAATCTAGAGAGAATGAGAGATGCTCTAAATTCTAGAGAGAGAGAGAGGATTTTGATAACTTAGCTTCAAAGCAACCCAAAAGGATATTTATAGCTCCTTCGACTTCGCCAACCTCGTCAACGATGCGGCATCTTCGTCGATGAGTCAACGAAGGGAGTTCATTGACATCGTGGTGGCCACGTCGACGAGCCTGAGATTTAAGATTTTTCTAAAATCTCTCGGCATCTCCCCGTTGACGAACCTCTACATTTCGTCACCGAATTATAGAAGGGTCTTCATCAACGAAAACACTCGCTTCGTCGACGAAACCTGCTCAAATTACTATTTTGCCCTTTCTTATTTATTTATTCCATATCTCACGGGTAGGGTTCTTATACAGCACCACTCCAAAGTTGAGGTAAGGGTGATAAATATGTTAAATGCTTGTAATTTAATTGATTAAATGGAGTGTTTAGGCTTGGGGATGTTTAAATGATTATAATTCTGGGGTTGAGTTGATTGAACCAGATATATGATTTCAGGGTTTTGAGCTCTGAACGCCACGGGCGTGGGTTTAGAGATCGTAGTAAACACCCTCTCAGTAAGCAGGTAAGGGAAGTTATGTCAGTTAGTTTTAGAAATTCTATCAGTTAAAGTATAGTATTTAATTATGGAATATTCGTATATGATTTTCTGAATATTACGGGATACGAATTTATGGGTATGGGAATTTATGACTTTTCACATGTTATGTACATTTGGGAAAATTCAAAAATTTGGGTTTCAAAAAAACCCTATAGATGATATATATTATTTCCATTCAATAGAGAATATGATTTTCTCATACAGTAGTAAAATGCAGTTTTTTTTTTAATAGATTATAGTATTGTGAGTATTACCCCAAATTGTGTGGTATGAGAAATACTAGTTTTAGTATAGAATTTTAATTTAGAATTTTAAACAGCTTTTACAGAACCATGATATTATAGCTATTACAAAACCATGATATTATAACTTTTATAGAACTATGATACTATAGTTATTACAGAATCATGGTATTACAGTTATCATAGAATCATGGTAAAAAAGTAATATACATAAATAGTATTATAAAGTATCAGAACCCTGATGGACCAAAAATAGAACACAGAGCACGGTACTGTAGTTAATACAATATAGATAGTGCAACCACGCATCTCAGATAGAGTGTGGAATGACAGTCGATTGTGTCTCAGAGGAGAGTAGAGGAGTTCCCTGGTAGTCTATACCAAGTTGAGCAGGCCAATCGTACTACAGACGGATTATAGTTTGGCTTAACTTGGTAGGCCAGCCATGGTTAAGTTCAGCCCACGAGGCGCACAACTCGATCATGTGGGGTTAATTCATGATTATAGTTATCTAGGGAAGTTTTCACAATTATATATACGTAGATTTATAGAAACAAAAACTATGAAATACAATTAGAAGTATGTTCAAATAGAAAATGTGTACTTTAAATGGCGTAGGTGTGAGTTGTACTACGTATTTATATTAAATTGCTATTTCAGTTAGAGATTAAATTAACAGTTATGTTATGCATGTAAAAACTCATCTGCCACACACTGGTAATAACTTATCCCATCTTAATGAGAGGTGTCTCACCCCGATATTTATCCCAATATTTCAGGACCCCGAGAGGACCAAGCTTAGAGCTCCAGGGCAGAGCATAGAGAGTGTGTTGAAAGTAAGTGCTGGTGAGAATTGTTCTTGTATGCAGAAATATTTTGTACACCCGGATTTAAAATAGTGCGTTGGAAAACGAAATTATGTATATATGACAGCACAAGAATTCTGGTATCATATTCCAGCTTTGCTAGTTGTGATTCTACTGCATGGATAGAATGTGAATATAAGTATCCCTGGTACCCCACTCTAGGTCCAGGTTGACGTTATGATCATTATTACCATAGTATCAGAGGTATAGAGTTATTATTTCAAAAAAAAATTGGTAGTAATTTTGGGTCGTTACAGCACAGAACAATAATTCAGAAGTAGAGGTGGAGCAATTCAGAAGCAGAAGCAGAGCAAGCAACCAAACAAACCAATTAGACTTAGAAGAACAGGTGAGTTCAATTCCCCCACTAGAGAAGAAGACCACAGAAGAGGAGAAAAGAAGGTAAAATCTGAAGCTCTCATTCCTGCTTCAATTAATTCATGTGATGCTTGTGTGTGAATTTGAGTGTAGGGAATTCCTCTAGGTTTGAAGGTTCATATTTGATTCTGGACTTTGGTTTGATAGAAATTAGACCAACCCCCAACTTCCCCAAACCCGAACCAGAATTCGGGTTCGAACCCATTTTGAAAGTCACCAGACCCAGACCCAAGGTTAAAAATACCCAAAGCCCAATTAGATTTTAAAACCCCCTCGTGCCCTATTTCTATTTTAAACCCTAAGCCATTTGAAATTTTAACCCCCAAAGCCCATTTTCAAATTCTAAACCAGCCCACTTCCAAACCTCAAAACCCTGTTGACTCTATGAGTCCAATCCTGTTTTGATAATGATAAATCACTTTGTATTTGATCTGTGCAATTGAGTTTGTGAACAAGATCATGATTTAGAATGCACGAACGGTGATCTTGATGTGGAAGCCACGAGGAACCTAAAGTATATATCACTTGGCTCAAACCATGGATCTAGAAGAATAAAAGGATGGAGAAGCAAGCTTCAAGTTCGAGATCGTCAATGGGAATGGGAATTTAGAATTAGAAGTATTTACATGTCATATGATATATTTTGAAGCTTAAATATACCTTAGGACTCATGCATTCATGAAAAATTCATTTACATTAGTCCAGGTTGAATAAATTTTTCAAGGTAAATTTTAGAGGCCTCGTCGACGAACCCAATGGCCTCGTCGGCGAATGTATGAAGGCCACTTGGTGACGAACAATGTTGTCTCGTCGGCGAACAAATACCGAGAGCCTAAAAAGTTCAAATAGTGCTCTCGTCGATGAACTCTTGGCCTCGTCAACGAACGAGTGCTATACACTCGTTGACGAACTTACCCACTCGTCGGCGAAGATCAGGATGTTGATTCACGTTTCAGCGTGGACACGGACGAAAACTTATGTTTTTAACTTGATCCAACGACCAGGATTAAATATAGGGCTGAGAACACTTATAAAACTAACCTAAGAACCCTAGTGCCTCACTTTTTGCATATCATTGGGAGCCTTGAACGTATACACATCTCTAGAAAGCATTGAACACATTGCTAAGCCCTTGCCTGTGATTCCAAAGCATTGACATCAAATCTAAGCTTGGGTTACGTTGATTCTCAAAAGGCATTCCTGCGAATATTGTGCAAACAACTTGGGTATTGAGGTTTGGTGATCAAACTACTTGCTGGTTTATTCTCAAAGATTTTTTTACAAACGTATTCTTGAATATTTATTTGAGAGATTGATTTTGATTTATTAATTATATATACATTCTGTGAAAGATCATTATTTGAGAAAAGTTTTTGGGAACAGTATTCTAAAGTGTTGAAACCTTGTAATATTCAAAAGTATATTTTATTCAAAATGACCTACTTTATTTGTGCAAAAAGTATTTGAGAAATATTGTTCAAATCTTTGAAAAACTATCAAGTTTAGTGTTTACTGAAAGATTTAATCTTATGAGTTATTTGATACCAAGAACTTAGATTTACATAATATTCGAATCTATTTTTTAAGAATCTTATTTGATGTTCTTGCATAAAGTGATTCGAAATCCAACTCCAAGATCTCCAAAGTATTTATTTATAAAAAAAAATTAATTTTTGGGAGATATTGCTTGAAGGATAGATTTGTGAAACATATCATTTGACTTATAAAAGTCATATTTTTACAAACATACTAAGCTTCAAGTATTTATCATATGATTATGTGTTAGGATTTGTATTGTACTCACTAGCTTGTGGAGAAAGCAATATTGAGTTTGTTCAGAATTCTAATTCTATTTTTTAATCATGGTTCGAGTTGTGAATTGGGTGAGGAGGAAGTTGTGCATCTCTTAAGTAGTAGAGTAGGAGGAAGTTATGCCTCTTGTAAGCAGCGGATCATAAGGGAAGCTCCATCCCAATTAAAGGAGCAAGTTATTTAGTGGAATCCTTGAGTGGGTTACTCAAGGCGAGGATATAGGCTGAGGTAGGCCGAACCTCGTAAAATTGAGTTTGCATCTCTCTTACCTTTATCTCTATTTAAATTCCGCGTAATCATATTGTGTATGTGTTAATCAATTGGTGTATGTTTGAATAATTGGGGTAACATTGTATGCTTGATAAAGACACTTAAAATTATGCACTGGGTTGATTAATAAAATTGATTGAAATAGTAATTGGCAGCTTGCAAGTTTAAAATTATCGTTTACAAAATTATACCTAAAGGATCTAGTTTTATAAAATGCCCCAATTCACCCCCTCTTGGGATAACACCGTAATTCAAAAACTCCAATCCCATTTTTAATTTTTACCCCATTGCCCATTTAACCCTAAAGCCAAAAGCCCAAATTGCCACGTGTCTCAACCCCACTCAGGTATACCCGAGTCCCCCACTCACGGGTTGACTCATGCGAGTCAACCCTTATTCACTCATCCGGTTGGGATGAGTTCGACTCATCTTCGACTTGCAAACCATCCCTGAACCCTAACTCCCAAATCGGAACCCTAGCCCATTCGAGCACGAGAATTCTATATGTAAAATCACAAAACTCAGAAAATAGTATTGAACAGTAGGTACTCAAATCACACACAGCATCAAACTACGCTTAAAATCACACAAGGAAGAGAGAGGAAAGGAATAGGAATACTCATATGAGGGTCTTCGAGAGCTAACAGAGTCATTGTCTTCAGACCAGAGAGTGATGGCCAAGGTATTCAGCTGTAGGTTGCAGTGAACTTCTATTTTCTGCTCTCGGGTTGCACAGAGAATATTCAGAGAGAGATAGCAGAGATCTCCAAAATAGGAGATTAGGGTTCCTACTTGTTCATTTGTAGGAGAAAGGAGACTAAGGACAGGAAAAGAGTCCAAAACCCTAGGGTCTCGCTCATAGAAATTCAGGGAGGAGGAAGAAGAAGGGGGTTAGTTTAGGGTTTCTGAGTTGTTCGTGGGGGAGGAAGAAAGCGACTTTGAGTGAGAAGTGGATCTAAGACCCTAGGGTTTCAGATCGTGAGAATACAAAGAGAGAACTGAGAGAGAAGAGAGCAGAGAAAGGAAGGAGAGAATTGAGAGGTGAATTGTAGGATCTCAGAAACCCTAGGGTTTCTGAGTTTGGGACGTAGAAAAGAGAGGATGGGAAAGGAGAGAGAGTAGAGAAGAGAGGAAGGCAAAAGAGAAATGAAAATGAGAAGGAAGAAAAAATTTGGGTTTAAATATTTTAGACCTTAGGGCCACAAGATTTCAGCAAGTGGCACGTTTTTTACCATTTGATCAAAAGGTCACGTGGCTCTCAGCGTATCGCACAATGTGTGTTTGTTGTCCACACCTTGGATGAAGCCACGTCATCAATCTGTTCATGCCTCACCTCCACCGTTGGATTGCCACTCCTCAACAATTGTCGCGATCCCCCGTGTCATACGTTTCTCAAAGAACGCTTCCCCTGAATCAATGACACCTGGCAACCCTATATCCCACAGCCTTGCATTTAGTGGTTCATAAGAGTCGGTAGATCGTCCATTGTGAAGCACAATGAAACAAATGGTCATCCGGTCCATTGTCTCAAAGCCCTCACGCAATGCCGTTGGCATGGTTTAACCAGACCATAAAACGCTTGACCCCCTTAACTGACCGGTTTCCCTAGGCTGGTGGGGTCTATGGAAACCAGTCCGGGGCGATGGGTCTATGGACTGGCCTGGACTGGTTCACTTGGTTTTTTTTTTTTTAATCATTTTAATGTTTTAAAATTCAAAAAAAATTCAAAAATCCATAAAATTTCTATTTAAAAAAGTACAAAAAAGTTTTTAGAATAAATTCTTCAAAAAAAAGAAAACATTTTTTTTTTTTTTCTTACTCATTTTCATTAATGAACGTAATTTTAAAATTCAGAAAGAAAAAATTTTTAAAAATATTAAAAAACCAAGAGAAAATACCAAACAAATTCACAAAAATATTTTGCAACCAAAATTTATTTTTTTCACTAGAAAAATCACAAAAAAAAATCAAGAACTATAAAAAATTCAAAAAATATTTTTGACTTGATTTTAACCATTTCCCTTAATTGTCTTTTTGTTATTCATTAATTGGGAAAAAAATTTAACAATTTGTTAAAAAAAAATTCAGAAAAATTATAGAAAAAATAAAGATGTTTTAAGGTTGAAAATCATTATGACACCCTTTTAATCATAAAATAAGATCCAAAACCTCCAGAATAATATTTCGTAATTAGAAAGGTCCAAGAGATGTCAAAATACTGGGGGTGTATTTTGTAACATACTCCGATTTTCAAAGCCCTATGATTTAATGGGAGGCTAGCTCTTCGAAGTATTGGCAGGTCTCGGTCTGAGGGGAATACTTTATATAGTTATTTATACTGTGCATTTTTTCAGTTTTGGCAAGGGAGTAATGTAAAGGCTTATAAATTAATTTATGGGATTAATTTGATTAAATTAGGTACCGTTCATAGAACGAGTGTGTAGGGGGTGCTAATACCTTCCTCTCGGCGTTACCGAATCCAGATCCAACTTGGTTAACGCAGGACGATTTCTACCCTTAATTGGGTAGTAATCAAGTTTTCACCACGCTAAAAAATGTTAGTGACAACTTATACACCATGTTTTTCCCCAAAAAAAATTTGTTAAAACCCACCTTGTCCAAGTTTGCCTCAGGACTGCCGCGACACATTGAATGGTGGTAGGACTTATCTTGTTGGCGGAAAACCACAAGTTCTGAAAATCTATATCTGGTTGCGATTAACTAAGGAATACCATTTTGAATGTTATGATTGATTCAAATAAAATATATCACGATCTTATTCATATTACTAAATACTCGGGAGATTTGGTTATTGCATGAAATTTAGAATCTGATATTGATTGACTAAATACATACTGAAGTATAAATTTGATAATAATTGTAGCATTCAGTAGTATTTATACTCTAGGGTTGAGTGATTGGTATGATACAGTCGCTAATTAGATTATTATGTGATGATAGAAGGAGTTGTGTTGTGGTGTTTAAATTAAAAGGGTTAAATAAACTGAAATTATGCTAAGTAATTTTAAATACCCAATTCACCCCCCATGTGATATAGAATTCTTTTAGCTTTATATTTCATGTTTGGGCAGCTAGAAAACCTATTGTTGAAGTTGTTTTTTTGTTTTTTTTTTTGTTTTTGCTGTTTGGTCCTCGTGTTGTTGGTCGTTATCCCCCGGGCTCTCGAGGGGGTCTAAAAGTGCTTCCTTTCTGATTGGCAATCAACAGGCATGATTAGCGGTCAACCATCCATACCAATATTACATCAAAACCCCTACATGTCTAAAATTATAACAAGATCAGCTGGTAATACTTTCCTTGAATGGCCATAGAAAATTCCAAGTACCGCCGACCGCGGACAGGGAGATCGAGGCGGACGGGCGACACCCAAACGCAACAGCGAACAACGCTACGTCACTCCCAGCTAATCTTAGCTTTACCACGATGAATGCAAAAGAATGGAGGCACCTGTGTCAAATAAAACAATAGCTGGAGAGAGAAAATTGGTACGGTCGTACAACCCCCGCTCGGAGCCAGCTGGGCCAAAGAGTTAGGGCAGACAAGGGGACTCCCTTCTATCTCTGTTCTTCCTCTTTTTCTACCGTTTTATTCCTTTCTTGGCCACTCTATAATTTCTGGCCTTCTCTTCCCCTTTCCTTTCGTTATTCCTTCTCCCCCGTCTGTCTCCCACCTTTGCCTCTTTTGCTCCTTCTAGCATCTCCTGGCGTTAATGCATATACCCTCGTCGGGGCTACATTTCTCTACTGGGCTCCACGAGGCGCCTGCCCTTGGTAGAGTCTGGGAGCTGGGACCTGGATCGACAGTCCTGGGCATGCTTGTGCCATGTGGCCGGGTCTCCCACAATGATAATAAACGTCTCTCCCAACTCGTCACTCTCCCAGATTTTGTCTCCTGCATGTCCGATACGCAGGGTAGGTCTACACACCTTGATTCTCATGAGGTCCCGTCATCTACCTCTGACCTCCCCTATAACGGTCTCCTCTCCATGGGCCCCAACTAGAACCCGCATGAAAACTCTGAGGTGCAGGCCTCTTTCTCTGACTGAGCTGCAATGCCTCTCTGCATGTCACTCTCAATAACTACAGCCCTATTCACGTCTTCCGTGAATGTCTGAGCCCGAAAACCGATAACCTACTCAAATAGGTTCTGTCTCAGAGCTTCTTCAAACTTCCTCGCCTTTTTCTCCTCATCCGGTGCTAAAAATGGGGAAAATCGAGACAACTCAATAAATCAAGTTGCATACAGTGATACTGTCATCTGATCCTGAACTAGGTGCATGAACTCTACTGCCTTTGCACTCTAAACGATAGCAGAGAAATATCACTCGAAGAATAGATCCTTGAATCGACTCCACGTTACTGGCACTGGATCCGGCCTCTGCTCCTCAATCAGTCGCGTTGATGTCCACTAGCGTTTTGCCTCTCCTGTCAGTTTGAATGTCCCAAATACTACCTTATGTTCATCTGTACATGGAAGCACTACCAACGTCTCCTCAATGTGCTAGACCCATTTTTCAACCATAATCAAGTCAACACCTCTAGCAAATGATGGGGGCTTCATCCGCGTAAACTGCTCGATCGTGCAGCTACGCTTCCCTAAAGTCCTTGCCATCTCAACCATCACCTGCTGGGTGACTCTGCACAATACTGCATCAGTATCTCCACCTCCAATACTGGAAGGTCCTGCCCTATCATCCAAAGCATTCATACCACTGCTCCTTGGGTCCATCTCGAAAAGACAAAGAACACAATTTAAGGACCCTTTCTCCTGTACATATCTAATTTATTTCATTCAATTGAAATCTCATATTCACTATTAACTACCCTCCCTGATCTTATTTCAAAATTCAATCATGCAACCAAAATACACGACCTGACAATAGTTTACTATGACTTTCCTGAAATCGTCTCCCTAGGAAAGACACAAAAACCACCACAGTTTCCTGTACCCGAACTACAAAACAAAACCTCAAATCCTTCCTATACTCTGGTATTACTTCCGCTCCACTGTAAAGTTTACAAAACCTAGCAACCTAAGCTTTGATACCAAACTGTAATGACCTAATTTTTCATGTCATTTTTTCATTTAAAATATATATATATATATATTAACTGTAAAATTTCACTACTATGATTTCTTTTAATATAAATCAAATCATCACATGACCCAGATAGGACCCGTGGAATCTGAGACATAATAAATTACCTAAGTAGCGGAAAGTAAAATACATACAACGATAACTATATATACAATACCAGAGTGACAAAATTCTTCCCAAAATATACATTCAAAACCATTTCCAAAAATATACTCATCTAAACCTAGGGGCTACCCAAAATACTCGCCCTACAGTCAGGGCAGTAATTTAGTCTCCTCTACCCGCGAGCCTAATCTGCTCGCCTAACTAGATCACCTAAAAAATGTTAAATCACTGGAATGAGACAACACTCATTATGACGAAATATGCTATTACTAGTGTGTGGTAGGTGAGTTTACATATTTGTAAAATTTGATTTAGAAATACCATTAATAACTAAATATGAAAAAACACGTATAGATAATGTACAATATAATGTATACATATGTTACTTAACATAAACTGTTTCTTTGAATTTTCTATTCATAATACTTCTAATATTCATAGGTTCGTCTACGGTTTCTGTAAATCTGGATATATATATATATATATATGTATATAATAACTTAGAAAACTCCCTGAATGGATAACTGAAAGTCATGATTTAACCCCTCATGATAAGGTTGTGTGGCCCGAAGGCGGGACCTATCCTGGCTAGTCGACCAGGATAAGTCAACTGAACTCCGAAAGTCAGATCGACCTCCTGAACCCTAATTGACAAGGAGCCTATCACAACATAGGCACGATCGACTGCTGATGTCTACATACAATCTGAGTAATGTGGTTGCACTCTGAACTGAATAGCTACGGTATCGTACTCTGCTGACTAAATCTGGTCCATCAGGGTTTGATACTATATACATATGTAACTGATATATCTATATTACAGTTTTACCTTGATTTTGAAATACCATAATACTGTAAAACTGATCATAATAAATCTAAAAATCTAAATAACTGATTAAATATTTTATATCTGTATAACTGAATATCTGAGTATTTGGGTGTTATGGTTCTGAAATCATGGTGTTCTGAAATTGCTTAAAATATATGTTTCTGTACATATACGGTAAATTATGTTTCTGAGTATACTATATAATTTCTATCTGTATGTATACTTAAAAATTCATCATTATATAAAACATGTATATCTCATGATATTTTCTGCTAATATACTGTAAAACATGGTATTTGTAAAATGTTTAAATACTGTATTGCTCTATTACTAGCACATGCCACACAATTAAATAATTGGATTCACATGCTTTGAAATCTGCATTTTCTATTATACTAATATTTTATAATCTGAATAATAATATAGTAAAATGTATAACTTATACTGAAAACCATTCTAAAATCTCATAGCATAGCATATTTCCATTACTTGACTATTTGAAGACTAGTTGCTATTTACAGTCTCACACGTGCAGCATTTATAACTTCAACATTATGAGATAATACACATATAATTTCCCAATCAAACAAATGAATTCACCTAAATAATTATCGCATACATACTTTCCCAAATCCACATATGCACAATTTCTAAACTATAATCCATATATCATTTTACCTGCGTTTTTGAAATACCACCCACTGGGGTCCTCAACTTTTGCCTGTAGGGTCCCAAAACACCTTATTCCTGAAAATATAATATCCTAATTTTACTTCAAAAAACTCCAGTATATCCGTGTATAATACATAATCTGGCCTCAAATGAACAGGGTAATACTAAAAATACTCAAATAATATACTTACGAGGATCACTGTGGTAGCTTCTGATCGTCGAACCGGGGAGAGTCAGAGCCAAAAACCTAGAGAGAAGGGGGAAAATCTATTTTTAAACAGAGAAAATTATAGAAAGAGAGAGGAATTCTTTTGTTGAAAACCTGTTTCCTGCATATTTATAGATATCTTGACACGTGGCCTTGTCGACGAGCCACGTCACCTCGTCGACGAGTATAAGAGGAATTTCGTTAATGAACCCTTACTCCTCGTCGATGAAATTCAAGTCTTGAAAACTGTCCTCTTGGTAACTTTTCATTGACAAGATAGGTGTCCACGTCGACGATCACAATAAGCTTGAGCGTTCGTCGATGAGACCCTGCTGACCTTCTTAAAATTTCCCTTTTCTTCCTCCTTTCTTTTATTATTTAATATTATAATTCTTCGGGTCTCTACATTCTCCTCTCTTTATAAAAATTTCGTCCTCAAAATTCACTATCTGTATTGAACACCATTCTTAGCATAAAATGGGCTACTTATTTTATTACTAACCCTCACTTATGGCGAAGGAATATTGTGGTTACATTCAAGATCCTGAGAGATTACAAATATAGTCATAAAAGAAAATTCTCCCAAAACCAAAACACTACCTATCCTATATTCTAAATTACAATTACACATTCATTACTCTGTACTAAACAAAATAAAATCGTTATTTTTTAACTTACAAATCACTACTGTACCCCACTAAACAGGTGTGGATATTTCTGTCTGATTTCCTCTTCAAGCTCCTAAAAAGCTTCTTCCACTGTGTAATTCCTTCATAGGACTTTTACTAGTGGTATTTTCTTACTACGCAATTCTTGTTCTTTCATGTCTATGATCAGTACTGGAATTTCCTCATAAGCTAGAGCATCACTGAGTTCTAATGTAACGACCCAAATTTAAAATGAAATTTAAATGATAAAGGAAAGGGGATCATAAGGGCTTCGTCGATGAATACAGGGGATTCGTCGACGAATACAGGGGATTCGTCGACGAAGGCTTAATAAGATTCGTCGACGAACACAGGGGATTCGTCGACGAAGAAATTCTCAGCGGGGGTTTTTGTGCCGACTGAATTTCATCGACGAAGACTGAATTTCATTTACGAAATTAATGAGAATTCGTCGACGAAGGACGTGGCTCGTCGACGAAATCTCATGTTCTATAAATATGGAAAATCCGGATTTTGCTTCAAGATTAAGAAATTTATCATCTCTCTCTCCTCTTTGGTTCTCCCTCTTTCTTTTGTCGATTTCAGGCTAGATCTTTGTCAGTTCAGCAATCTGAAGTCACCACGACGCTCTTGGGGAAGTTCTCTCCAAATCTACTGGAGCAGATCGTTGGTGAAAGTAAGGTGGAAACCATCCCAAATCCAGGGTAAGACTTGTTACACAATATTTGTACTTTTGACAGCTGAGAAAAGTGTTATACACGTAGAAATATTGAAGTTTAATACTGGGAGTTTTCATTTCCAGGGGTGTTGAATTGGGAACGTTGGAAATCATCCCTAAGTTGCGGTTAGGGTTTTAAAGCTGAATTTGACTTAACGGTAGTTATAAGAAGTGTTATGCACGTAGAAATATTGAAGTTTAATACTGGGGGTTTTCATTTTTAGGGTGTTGAGTTGGAAACCCTGTGGGTGCGGGGTAGATTTTCTTAGGGGTTTTCAGGAATCAGGTAAGAGGAAAAACTAAGCTAGTTTTGTTTTGAGAAAACGCATGTATATATAACATTTGGTTTCAGGAAAAATGAATATATATATATATATATATGATTTATATTTGGAAAATATTTGTTAGTGTGGCATGAGTATAAATGATATGAAATACTGCTTTCTGGGAATGTGAATGATATGGATTTTTATAATGTGTAAAACCGGTGTACGGGCCGAGATTTTTATATGATTTGCCGGCGTATGGGCCGTGCTATGTGGATATGTTTGCCGGCATACGGGTCGTGCTATTATGTGATTTGCCAGCGTACGGGCTGTGTTATGTAGATATGTTTGCTTGCGTACGGGCCGTGTTATGATGTGATTTGTCAGCATACAGGCAATGTTATGTGGATATGTTTGCCGGCATACGGGCCGTGCTATGATGTGATTTTCCAGAATACGGGCCAAACTATGATAAAATGTGTAATACCGGCATACGGGCCGATGATTTTCATGATATACGTATATATGCAAAATGATATGATTGATGTGAAAATTAATGATATGAGATATCCATGTATCACAATTTTAGTATATGTATATGATATCAGAACCTAGTTGGCTTGGTCTAGGCTAGCATTTGCACGGTATCGTTGTTATGTGTCCATGGTCTTCGTGATCATGATATTTGTGTTAATGCCGCTGTAGGAAGTGGTGTGAGATTGGATGGTCGATGTGGTTATTAAGAAGTGTGTGTGATCGCCCCTGGTGTACGGACCATGTCAGGTAGACCCATCGGACTTACAGACTAGATATTTGACTTGGCAATGGTCGGCCAACCATTGTTAGGTCCCGCCTTCGGGCTACACAACCCAGTCATGTGGGGGTAATATATGACAACAGTCAGCTAACCTACCAGGAATGTTTTATGTTGTTATTATTATATGAGATGAAATATGATTATGAAAATGCAGTATGTTCTGCCATGTTTTGATGATATATGTATGTTTTCCCAGATTTGATAAACAGTTACTGAACATGTTATGTATGATATATGTAGAACACGAAATACTAATGTTGCCACACACTGGTATTAGTTTATTTCCCTTACTGAAAGGTGTCTCACCCCTAAATTTTATAAACTTTTCAGGAGCTCTAGATAGGAGAGCGGGAAAAGCCCCGCTGATATAATGCAGTTTGTTTGCCCTTTTTGGAACGGTAAGTTTTATAGGGACAGTTAAATTTTGTGGGGAATGTCCTTAGATTTGATTTTTGGGATGTATATACCGTGATACTGTGATTGTAGTAACTCTGGTCATTGTGATATATGATATGAGATGTATATGATTATATGTTTCCCGCTGCCTACGCTTCCGTTGGATGTTCTAATGTATCTCTGGTACCCACGGGTCTAGGTGGATTGTGATCTACTGAGTTGGAATATGAGATTGATGACATTGATATTTTATTATTATGTAAAAAAAAAATAGGGAAAATAAGCAGGTCGTGACATCTAATTTTTCATTTCTCTTTTGCCATCCCCTCTTCTTTGCTCTCTCTCCTTCCCAATCCACTCTTTTTTGCGACCCTAAACTCAGAACCCTAGGGTTTCTGAGATCCTGTGATTCACCTCTCCGTTCTCTTTCCTTTCTTTGCTTTCTTCTCTCTCAGTTCTCTCTATTTTCTCACGATCTGAAACCCTAAGGTCTCAGATCCACTTCTCACTTGAAGTCTCTTTCTTCCTCCCCACAAACAACTTAGAAACCCTAAACTACCCCCCTCCTTCTTCCTCCTCCCTAAATTTCTATACAGAGCCATGATTATACAGTGTTTTTACAGAACTATAATTGTATAGAGCCATGATTATACAGAGCTTTACAGAAGCATGATATATAGAGCATATAACCATGACATACAAAATTACAGATGATACAAATATACAATTATTATAGCATCTTGGTTAATGTAGTTGATACTGAATCATGGTAAAAAATGTAGATATTATATAAAAATAGTATTATATAGTATCAGACCCTGATGGAATGAAGTTGTTTACAGAGCATAGTACCGTAGCTATACAGTATAGATAGTGCAACCATATGTCTCAGATAAAGTATGGTGTTGAATGACGATTATGCCACAGGTAGAGTAGAGGGCTCCTTGGCATCTGGACCAAGTGGAGCAGACCTTTCGTGCTACAGACATATACAGAAATACAGTTAGACTAGCACTGGTAAGCTAACCAGTGTTTAGTCCCGCCTACGGGCTACACAACCCTATTATGAGGGGTTAAATCATGACATACAACCATCTAAGGAAGTTTTTAGAATTATATATACAGTATACACATAATACAATGATTATATAGTATAGATTTGAATAAATAACTCAGAATTACTGTATTTTAAATGACATAGATGTGGGTTATAGTACATATATTTTTACATGATATCTTATTTATAGTTCTAATTAAAATTATGTTTTACATGTAAACTCATACGCCACGGACTGATAATAACATGTTTCTCCTTATTGAGAGGTGTCTCATCCCAGTAATCTATCGTATTTCAGGTGAACTAGCTTGACGAGCATATTAGGCTTGGAGATAGAGGGGACATTTGTATTACCCTATTTGCAGGGTAAATGGTTCAGAAAGATGTATTTTTGAGTAGATTTTAGAAGGTCTTGAGAATATTTTTGGAGAGATGTATATATATATATATGTTTGGGAAAATACTGAAATTATGGTTGTATTATTTTATATTTTCCGCCACATAGGTGTGATATCTTATGAACAGGAAATACCTCGGGGCCACTTTGGGACCAAGAAGTTAAAGTACATAATACAGGAACATCAAAGTAATATGATTTTATAGTAGGAAAAAAAAGACTAAAATTTTTGGATCATTACACTGCATGTTTGGTTTGACTTGGGAATGGAATCAAATTATTGCTGATTGTGTATTATACACAAGAATTCGATTAGTTTGGTTTTCCAAAGTTCCTCTCTAGTTCAAAGAATAAAGGATTTGCCTTTTCTTTGCAGGTCTTCATGCCTCACTCAATTTCTATGGAAATTGAGACCAATAGGACTACAATGATTAGTTCATTTAGTTTTTAGTAAAATTTTGAGAGAGTAACACTAAATTAGACTTTACCCCTGTAAGGATTTTATGTTAGAAGCACTTCCCCTTAAGCAAAAATTTTTTAAACAAAGTGGGTCAGTCAAAACACAACATAGTTGGCAAGTACAAAATTTCTTAAATAACATCATTTTCACCCGAAAATAAAAAGATATAGAAAATTATAATGCATGATAACATCCTTCCAAAATAGTGTTGGAAAAATCTAATGTAAAACATCAATCATAAATAATGCACATTTGCTTTATCAACGTAAATTCCTAACGACTTGTACCGTAATAACCCCAAAAAGGGTTATACAAGATTAGTGGGGTAATTCCCAAATTTATTTTTATTTTTATAAATTTTATTACCTCCTGAAGTAGAAGCTTCAAGAGGGTTTCAAAAGGATAAAAAAATCTAGAGGAGGCATCCTGCGTAGGACAACCCCCCCTTGTCTTTCTGAAGTTCTCTCTCTCTCCTCTCGTTCTCTCTCCCTCTCTCCTCAGTTCCGTGAAGGATTTTCGCCCGATCGGAAATTGGAAGATACCGCTTGACTCCATTCTCCGTTGCCGTCATTTCTACCAGAGCGGATTGATGGTAGGAGCGGCATAGGAGTATCTCCTAGGGTAAGCTAATTTCTGCTTTCATCTCAATTTCTTGCAAATTATAAGCCCAATTGACGATCGGACACCACCACGAGAATTTAGGGGTAATTCTCTACAAGTCTAGCAGAACAGATTTTTCGTGAGATTATCGTGGGCATAACCCCAAATTTGGGATATAGGGGTTATTAAGGGGTTTATTATTATTTAATTAGGGTTAATTTATAAATGGTAGAATATTAAGCATCTGTGGTTGAAGTAGAATTTTTGAAATTTAGGACCCGGGTGAGCGCCGCGGGTTTAATTTCGGGACTCGTAGGCATAGTTTAGAAAATTAAGTGAGGGTGTTAAATAATAGTTTAAATGTTAATTTGGGGTATATGGAGCCTAGGAAAGGTTAGATAGGTATTATTTTGGGGAAATGAGTTAATTAATTTGGAAAAAATGCAAATTGTAGGATTTGAGTTTCGGGCGCCAAGGGCGTAGGATTTGGGTCCTAACGAGACTCTCAATAAGTCAGGTAAGGGGAATAAATTATAGTGACACTTTTAGAATTACCGTTTGAATTAATATGTGAAAATGAGCATATGGTATTTTGTCTAAAAATTATTATGATTTCGATATTAGATAAATTGTATGGCATTTGAGTAATATTGAATTGTGATATTTTGGAGTGTGAAATTAATATATTATGAATATTAGATGAAAATTGTGCGGTATATGACGTATATTAAAAAATGTAAAATATAACGATGAGTATTTTCTGAGAAAATATTGAAATGAGAATTATTAATGTGATTAGTGGAAAATAATGAAATATGGTATTTATATATAAGTAGAAATTATTTGCATGAAAAATGAGATTTTGCAAATTACTGATATGGGTCTTTTGGGAAATGTTGAAATACGTGAAACACGATATATACTATTATGAGATGATGAAATGTGCACAAAAAATGATGAGACCATTTATATTGAGATGAATTGAGATATACTAATATGTGATTAATAATGTATATTGATATGGAAATACTGAAATATAATTGATGAAATGCCAATACTGTATAATGATTGCGGTTATATGGTAGTGAACCATGATGGATGGTTATGGAAACCCTAATGATAGGTAGTGCAAGCACACAAACTCTTGGAGCGTGTGGCGTGACAGTCGACTGTACCATTTTGTAGAGTTGTTGTGCCCCCTGAGTCCGGATCAAGGTTATAGGCCGGCAAGTCGTACTACAGGCGCGATATGTGATATAATATTTTGATCTAACCGGGTTGGTCAACCGCGGTTAGATCCAGCCTTTGGGCCGCACAACCTTGATCATGGGGGGAAGCATGACGTGAAAAGAAAGATCCTCAGGATAACCATGAGTTACAGACGCGATATTGGTACTAGGTACCAATGATACTCATGAGCTAGATAGTAATATGGAAACAAAAAGTGAAAGAATGATAAAATTGGCTAAAATGAGAAATGAAAGAAAGAATGGAAATTGAGAAATAAAGAATGATAAAATTGAGAAATGGATCCATGTGAGTTAATAATATAAATAATTGAGGCGAAGTGAAATTCTCCGTCTGAGGGCTTATTGAGTAAGGTGAGGGCCCTGATAGGTATCAGATGTGGTCATACCTTGTTACATAACGTGTTAGGGCAGAGGGAAGCTACCTGTATGGGCGATAATCTTCCTTATTCTCAGGAACTTCGCAGGTAAAAATATGTTGGAATGATTGAATTTGAGAAATTATTTTAAAGCTTATAAAAGCTTGTGTTGTATATCTATATGATTATGAAAATATATTTATCAGTGTATTTTTCTCAAATGAAATGTTATTTTGAAAAGTAAAGCTTGTTATAACTGAACTCATATAGCCACACACTGTAAATAATTTATTCCTTCTTGTTTCACCCAAATTATCTAAATTTTTCAGGTTGCAGAAAATAGTCGGGTGATAGAGCTCCGTGACCATAAGGAGCTGAGACCCTTACACACAGGGTGAGTTTTTGGACTAGAGTTGAGTTGTTTTTGAGTATGAGATAGTGATGTATATATATATGTTGATACTCTTGATATTGTATTCAGACTGTTATGTATATACCGTCTTCCGTCGTTAGGTTATATGAATAAAATAACTTTTAACCCAGTACCCAATGCGTCGGGTCATCTGAATGGTAATAGGGTGGTTGACGTGGCCGATTTTTGGACGTTGTTGATGACGAGTGAATATTTATTTATTATTTATCTTTGTTTAAAAAAAATTGTATAAAAATCGGGGCGTCACAGTTTGGTATTAGAGCCTAGGTTGCTCGGTTCTGTAGACTGTAGTAGACAGCGGAATACAATACCAGAGTATAGGAGTGGATTATGAGGGGAATAGGAGATGGGTAGATTGAAATGTGAGTTAGTGTTTGTTAGAGGATGAGGTGAGAATTTAGGGTTCTATCTTGCGGCCTAGAGATAGGAGTACCAGGGTTGTTTCTGTGTTTTTTCTGGGGTGACGATTTCAGGAAAACCATTGTTACTATCGTTAGGTCTTGTTTCTGAGTGGTAGGACTGAATCTTAAATGGGTATTATGGATGTGAAGATAAATGGTCGTAGAAGGGTAATTTATGAATTATTGTAGTGTATGGGTTGTGTGATGGTAATTGTATGCTGAGATTAGTTGCTCTCTTTGTAGGATGGATCCGGGGAATAGTAACATAAATGCGGGAGATGATAAAGTAGGACCTTCCAGTATGGGTGGTGGAGACCCTGACACAGTGTTGCGTAGTGTCACTCAGCAGGTGATGGCTGAGATGGCCAAGAGCTCGGGGGAGTGGAGCTGCACGATCGAGCAATTCATGCGTATGCGACCCCCATATTTTGCTGGAGGAGCGGACCCATTGGTAGCAGAGAACTGGGTTCAAGATATAAAAGACATATTGACCGTTCACTCATGTACAGATGAGCAGAGGGTGTTATTTGCCACATTTAAATTGACCGGGGAAACAAAGCGTTGGTGGAGGTCAGTGAGATTACTTAAGGAGTAGAGGCCTGAACCTGTAGTGATGACGTGGAGTCGCTTTAGGGAGATTTTCTTCGAGTGGTACTTTCTCACTACGGTCAGGAGTGCAAAGGCATCAGAGTTGCTGTATCTGACATAGGTGTCTGTGATGGTGCAACAATATGCAGCGAGATTCGTTGAGATGTCCCGGTTCACCCCATGTCTGGTATCAGATGAGGAGAGGAAGGCGAGGAAGTTTGAGGAAGGTCTAAGGCAGAATCTATATGAGCAGGCTGTAGGCTTCCGAGCTCAGACCTTCTCAGAGATAGTGGACAGGGCTATAGAGGGGCGCAGTAGCATAGAACCAGAGGAAGAGACCCGTGCCTTCTGATTTTCAGGTAGGGTCCAGTAGAAGGCAGTAGAGAAGATATGATAGCAAAGGGGGATGACGATAGGGAGAAGGAGATCGAGCAGTACAGGGCAGACTAATGCCCCCTCCTTGTCCTTGATGTTTGAGGAAGCACCCAAGAGAGTGCCGAGCGAGGGAGGTTGTCTGCTATCAATGGCACCAGCCTGGGCATATCGTAAGGAGCTATCAGGCACTGCCAGTGGTAGCGGTTGTTCCTCGACCATATAAAGGAGGCTATCAAGCACCTCAAGGTGGACAACAGAGGAATATTACTCCGACATGAGTTTATGCACTGACGCCGGGAGATACTAAGGTGGCAGGAGATGTGGTGATAGGTACGGTTTCAATATTGTCATTTAAAGCTACCGCCTTGTTTGATTCTAGGATGACTCATTCTTTTATCGCCTGGGAATATGTTAAGTTATGTGGCTTTGAATCTCAGCAGTTAGATATTAGTCTGTCTGTTGCTACGCCGATTGGGGCTGTAGGGATATGTAAAAAGGTACTCAAGGACTGTCCAGTGGGTATTCAAGGGAGGTCTTTGTCAGCTAATCTGGTGGTTTTAGACATGCATGAGTTTGAGATAATCTTGGGTATGGACTGGCTAGTTGCCCACTATGCCAGCATTGATTGTCATCAGAGAGAGGTATTATTTAGATCCCTAGAGGGATAGGAGTACAGATTTGTGGGATTAGGGGTGTGCACCCTACCTCAATTACTATCTGCTATTCAGGCACGTGGATTTCTGTTAGAAGGTTGTCAGGGATATTTAGCCTATGTGAAGGTAGTATCAGAAGGAGAGCTAAGGGTGGAGGATATCCTAGTGGTGAGCGATTTTCCTAATGTATTCTCCGAGGATTTGCCGGGGCTACCTCTTGATTGTGAGGTAGAGTTCATTATTGATCTGGCTCCGGGGACAATGCCGATTTTGAAGGTGGTGTATAGAATGACACCGATAGAGCTGAAAGAATTGAAAGAATAGTTGCAAGAACTGTTAGATAAGAGGTTTATTTGGCCCAGTGTGTCACCCTGGGGAGCACCGGTTTTGTTTGTGAGGAAGAAGGATGAGTCGATCAGGTTGTGCATTAACTACAGGGAAATAAATAAAGTTACTATCAAGAATAAATACCTGCTCCCGCGTAACGATGATTTGTTTGACCAGTTATAGGGGACAGAATTTTTCGAAGATAGACTTACGCTCTGGGTACCATCAGGTGAAAGTCAGGGCAGAAGATGTTCCGAAGACGGTATTTTGAACACGGTATGGACACTATAAATTTCTAGTTATGCCGTTTGGGTTGACGAATGCTCGTGTTGTGTTTATGGATTTGATGAATAGGATCTTTCACCAGTATTTGGATCAGTTTGTCGTAGTATTTATTGATGATATATTGGTGTATTCGAAGAGAGCCCAGTGGAGCATGAGGAACATCTGAGGATAGTGCTTCAGGTGTTGAGAGAAAAGAAGTTATACGCGAACTCAAGAAGTGCGAGTTCTGGATGGAACAGGTTACCTTCCTTGGACAAGTTGTATCTAGGGGTGGTATTTCTGTTGATCCGAGTAAGATTGAGGCAGTAGTAGACTGGGTACGACCAAAGAATGTGTACGAGATCAGGAGTTTCCTAAGATTGGTTGGGTACTATCGCAGGTTTGTTGAGGGCTTCTCTAAATTGTCAGGCCCATTGACCAGATTGACTAGGAAGGGAGTGAAGTTTGAGTGGTCTGATGAATGTGAATAGATCTTCCAGGAATTGAAGCAACGACTCATCACTGCGCCTATGTTAATGATTCCTTTAGGAGAAGAGGGATTCGTAATTTATAATGATGCATCCCATTAAGGGTTCGGGTGCATGTTGATGCAGCGAGGGAGAGTGATAGCCTATGTCTCACGAGAGTTAAAAGAATATGAGAAGAACTACCCCACCCGCAATCTAGAATTGGCAGCGGTTGTTTACGCATTGAAGATTTGGAGGCACTATCTATATGGGGGTAGGTATGAGATATTTACTGACCATAAGAGTTTAAAGTATTTTTTCACGCAGAAGGAATTAAATATGAGGCAGAGGAGATGGCTGGAGCTAATAAAGGATTACGACTGTACTATCAACTACCACCCGGGAAAGGCTAATGTGGTTGTTGATGCTTTGAGCCGAAAATCAGTGGATTCATCTGTGTCTGCAGTGGAGATTCAGCATTCAATCCAGATCGATCTAGAGAGGCTCGGTGTGGAGCTGATAGAGGGCGATCACTAGGCGTTTTTTGCTGACTTGGTTTTGCAGCCAACTCTACAGGAGAGAATTAAAGTAGCTCAAGGGAATGATGCAGAACTAGTAGAGCTTATGGGGAAGGTACAAGATGGTTAGGAAACAGAGTTCAGCATCTCAAATGATGGAGCCTTGAGGTTCTGAACCAGGTTATGCGTTCCTTCCGACCCTGATATCAATAAGGTTATTCTGGAGGATGCACATCGGTCCTTGTATATTGTACATCCAGGTAGCACTAAAATGTACAGGGATCTTCGATAGTCCTTCTGGTGGAGCAATATGAAGAGGGAGATAGCCCAGTATGTGGATCAGTGTTTGATGTGCCAGCAAATGAAAGTTGAGCATCAGAGACGAGTGGGATCATTGCAACGACTCCACATTCTTTAGTGGAAGTGGGAGCATATAACGATGGATTTCGTCTCAGGATTATCGTCGGACAGGACGCTATCTATGTAGTGGTGGATCGATTGACAAAGACTATACACATTTTTTTCCAATCAGAGTTAGTACTCCATGGATAGATTGGCTAAGTTATACATCTAGGAGATAGTTAGGCTCCATGGTGTCCTAGTGTCCATAGTTTCAGACAAAGACCCACGGTTCACATCTCGTTTTTGGAAGAGTTTGTAAGGAGTTATGGGTTCTCAGTTGTCGTTCAACACAGCTTTTCATCCTCAGACAGATGGGCATACGGAGAGGACAATATAGATTCTGGAGGATATGCTGCAAGCATATGTGCTAGACTTTGGAGTTCATTAAATACAGTATTTGCCACTGGTCGAGTTTGCGTATAACAACAGCTATCAGACCAGCATTGGTATGACACCGTATGAGGAATTTTATGGTAGGAGGTGCCGATCCCCGTTATACTGGGATGAGATTGGGGAGAGACAGATATTGAGGCCCGAGCTGATACAGCATACTCAGGATAAAGTTAGACTCATCTGAGACAAAATTTGAACAGCACAGAGCTGGTAGAAAAGTTACGCAGATATTCACCAGCAAGAACTGGAGTTTGATGTAGGAAATCATGTGTTCCTGAAGGTGGCGCCGATGAAAGGTGTTATGAGGTTTAGGAGGAAGGGTAAGCTAAGCCTTAGGTATATTGGACCATTCAAGATTCTTGAAAGAGTGGGTCCAGTTGCCTATCGGTTGGCATTACCGCCGGTTCTGTCTAGGATCCATGACATATTCCACGTTTTTATGATGAGGAAATATGTCCCAGACCCCTCCCATGTGATCAACTATGAAGCGCTGGAGTTGGGAGACACTTTAACTTATGAGGAAGTACTAGCATAGATTCTTGATTAGAAGGAATAGGAGCTACGCATGAAGAAGATTCCACTGGTAAATGTTTTGTGGCGCAATCATGCTCTTGAGGAGGTTTCCTGGGAATTAGAGGATCAAATATGTCAGAGATATCCACACTTATTCAGTGGAGTTTAGAGTTGAGCTAGTCAGAGTAAAAAGGAATAATATTGTGTATTTTTATATATATAGTGTAACGTAGGATAGATAGGGTTTTTAATTTTTGAACGTGAATGACTTTGGGAGAATTTTGAATAGTTGCAATCTCCTAGAACCCTTATTGTAACCACGGTATTCCTTCGCCATAAGTGAGGGTAGTTAATAAAATTGGAAGTATTTTCTCTAAGAATGGGAAGTAGACGAATAGTAAATTTCGAGGACGAAATTTTTATAAGGAGGGGAGAATGTAATAACCCCAAAAAGGGCTATATAGATTAGTGGGGTAATTCATAAAAAAATAATAATTAATTAATTAATTAAATTTATAAAAAAATAATAATTAAAATTTATTTTTATTTTTATTAATAAAATAAATTATTATTATTATTATTATTATTATTATTATTATTATTATTATTATTATTATTATTACCTCCTGAAGTAGAACCTTTTGGAGGGTTTCAAAAGTGTAAAAAAATCCAGAGGAGGCATCCTAGGAGCGTAGGACACCCCCCCTTTCCTTTCTAAAGTTCTCTCTCTCCTCTTGTTCTCTCTCCTTAGTTCCGTGATGGATTCTCGCCCGATTGGAAATCGGAAGATACCGTTAGACTCCATTCTCCGCTGCCATCATTTCTACCGGAGCAGATTGGTGGTAGGAGCGGCGTAGGTGTATCTCCTGGGGTAATCTAATTTCTACTTTTATCTCAATTTCTTGCAAATTATAAGCCCAATCGACGATCGGATACCACCACGAGAATCTAGGGGTAATTCTCTACAAGTCTAGCAGAACGAATTTCTTGTGGGATCGTCGTGGGAATAATCCCAAATTTGGGATATGGGGGTTATTAAGAGACTTATTATTATTTAATTAGGGTTAATTTAGAAATGCTAGAATATTGAGCATCCGAGGTTGAAGTAGAATTTTAAAAATTTAGAGCCCGGGTGAGTGCCACGGGTTCAATTTCGGGACCCGCATGCATAATTCAAAAATTAAGTGAGTGTTAAATAATAGTTTAAATATTAATTTGGGGTATATGGAGCCTAGGAAAGGTTAGATGAGTATTATTTTGGAGAAATGAGTTAATTAATATGGGAAAAATGCAAATTGCAAGATTTGAGTTTCGGGCGCCAAAGGCGTAGGATTTGGGTCCTAACGAGACTCTCAGTAAGTTAGGTAAGGGGAATGAATTATAACAGTATTTTTAGAATTACTGTTTGAATTAATATGTGAAAATGAGCATATGGTATTTTGTCTGGAAATTATTATGATATCAATATTAGATAAATTGTGTGGCATTTGAGTAATATTGAATTGTGATATTTTGGAGTGTGAAATTAATATATTATGATTATTCGATGAAAATTGTGTGGTATATGATGTATATTGAAAAATGTGAAATATAATGATGAGTATTTTCTGAGAAAATATTGAAATGAGAATTATTGATGTGATTAGTGGAAAATAATGAAATATGGTATTTATATGTGAGTAGAAATTATTTGCATGAAAAATGAGATTTTGCAAATTACTGATATGGGTCTTTTGGGAAATGTTGAAATACGTGAAATACGATATATGCTTTTATGAGATGATGAAATGTGCAGAAAAAATGATGAGAACATATATATTGAGATGAATTGAGATATACTGATATGTGATTAATAATGTATATTGATATGGAAATACTGAAATATAATTGATGAAATGCCAATACCATATAATGATTGCGGGTATGTTGTAGTGAACCCTAATGGATGGTTATGGAAACCCTAATGATGTGTTGTGATATTGAGCATGATACCGTTGCTAATGGTATAGTGCAACCACACAGACTCTTGGAGCGTGTGGCGTGACAGTCAACTATGCCATTTTGTAGAGTTGTTGTGCCCCCTGAGTTCGGATCAGGGCTATAGGCTAGCAAGTTGTACTACAGACGCGATATGTGATATGATATTTTTATCTAACCGGGTTGGCTAGCCGCGGTTAGATCCAGCCTTCGGGCCGCACAACCTTGACCATGGGGGGAAGCATGGCGTGAAAAGAAAGATCCTCAGGATAGCCATGAGTTACAGACGTGATGTTGGTATTAGGTACCAAGGATACTCATGAGCTGGATAGTAAAATGGAAACGAAAAGTGAAAGAATGATAAAATTAGCTAAAATGAGAAATGAAAGAAAGAATGGAAATTGAGAAATAAAGAATGATAAAATTAAGAAGTGGATCAGTGTGAGTTAATAATAAAAATAATTGAGGTAAAGTGAAATTCTCCGCCTGAGGGCTTATTGAGTAAGGTGAGTGCCCCAATAGGTATCAGATGTGGCCATACCTGACTGCATAATGTGTTAGGGCAGAGGAAAGCTACCTGTATAGGCGGGTAATCTTCCCTATTCGCCGGAACTTCGCAGGTAAAAATGTATTGGAATGATTGAATTTGAGAAATGATTTTTAAACTTATAAAAGCTCGTGTCGTATATCTATGTGATTATGAGAATATATTTATCAGTGTATTTTTCTCAAATGAAATGTTGTTTTGAAAAGTAAAGCATGTTATAACTGAACTCATATGGCCGCACACTATAAATAATTTATTCCTTCTTACTGAGATGTGTCTCACCCTAATTATCTAAATTTTTTAGGGAACAAGGATAGGTCAGGTGATAGAGCTCTGTGACCATAGGGGGTTGAGACCCAGGCATATAGGTCGTGACCATAGGGAGCTGAGACCCTGACACATAGGGTGAGTTTTTGGACTAGGGGAGGTGTAATTCCTCTAGAGTTGAGTTGCTTTTGAGTATGAGATAGTGATGTATATATATGTATGTTGATACTCTGGGTATTATATTCATACTGTTATGTATATACCGTCTTCCGTTGTTAGGTTGTATAAATAAAATAACTTTTAACCCGGCACCCAATGCGGGTCAAGTCATATGAATGGTAATAGGGTGGTTGATGTGGCCGATTTATGGACGTTGTTGATGACGAGTGAATATTTATTTATTATTTATTTTTGTTTAAAAAATATTTGTATGAAAATCGGGGCGTCACATGTACTAACTGCACAAATGTCGGAAACTCTAGGTCCAATGATGTGTGAGTGGGAGGAGAGGCATGGAAGCAAATATTTAGATGCCTTTGTGATTTCAGTTCTCCATTAGCCCTCCAATTTAAATAGCTCTATTCTTGGGTTGCAATGATGCAGGATAGCATCATGGAACTGTAGCTGAGAGAGTGTGGGGGGGAGAGAGGAGAGAAGAGGGGAGGAAGAAGAAGAAGAAAGAGGAGGAAGAAGATATAATGAGGGATTCTAACAAATGTAAATAATAGAAATGACTAGCTCCATTCTATGTTGAAAAATGGGGGGTGGGGAAAACAACTCGAAAATGGGATTCAAGGTGCCCAAAACATGGAATACGCATATTTTTGTCACAAATCAACTACCGCCATTGTACTCATAAGTAAAATGACCTATGTGAATTAAACTTGCGAAATGTGTTCGCACTTCCCTTCAGGGATGTGAAGTGGCTGCAATGATCCCGCCAGTCTCTGATGCTAAGCTTTCACCTGCTAGCATGTTAAACACTGTTCTACAAATTCAGAGATTTCTTTATTCATATTACTCCACTAAAAAGACTCTCTGAAGGTCCTTATACATCTTAGTGCTTCCAGGGTGCACTGTATAAAGGGATTGATGTGTTTCCTTTATGATAACTCTCTTAGTCTCAGTATTAGTTGGTACGCAAAGTCTGGTACAGAACCTCAAAGCTCCATACTCTAAGACATTAAACTCTGCTCCCTGACCATTCCGCACTTTATCCATAATCTTTAATAATTCAGCATCTTTCATGTGAGCAGCTTTAATTCTTTCCTATAACGTGGGCTGTATAACCAGATTAGCGATGAACGCCTGGTGATTACCCTCTACAAACTCCACCCCAAGCCTTACCAAATCCATTCTGATTTGATGCTGCCCCACCACTACTGATACTGAGGCACATTTTGATATCCGACTCAATGCATCAGTTACCACATTTACTTTTCCTGGGTGGTAACTAATAGTACAATCATAATCTTTAATTAACTCTAGCCACCTCCCCTGCCTCATGTTCAGCTCCTTCAGCGTGAAGAAATATTTAAGGCTCTTGTGGCTTGTGAAGATTTCACATCTACCCCCATATAAATAATGCCTCCAAATCTTCAGCACATAAACCACCGCTGCTAACTCTAGATCATGGGTAAGGTAATTTTTTTTTTTTCATATTCTTTGAGTTGTCGGGAAGCATATGCTACAACTCTTGCCTGTTGCATCATAACACACCCGAGCCCTTTATGTGAGCATTGTAAAAAAACTGGCCATGCTAAAGACACCTACTGGGCCTTACATGGCAAGCCCACAGATTGGAAGATCAGACAGCCCAATAAAGCCCAAGGTCTTCACGCCTCCACTGAAACCCAGGGCAAAAAAATACCCATAGAAGCCCATGGCCCAACAACTTCTACTGGGGGATTTAATTCCGACAAACTTGTGAAAACATATGAGCTATTTTCCAATTTCCAAGCCTCGGGTCAGTTCGCTAGTCTCTTTAGCCCACAAGGTACTTTTTTGACAGCCCTTAGTACCACTCCTCATTTTACCCCTTGGATTATTGACTCTGGCGCATCTGACCAAATGACCAATGCTCATCATTTATTTTCTACATACTCACCTTGTTCTAGTAATTTAAAAGTCAAAATTGCAGATGAGACTCTATCCCCTGTCGTTGGCAAAGGGAGTATTTGTATTTCTGAATCTATTACTTATGAGTCTATCCTGCATGTTCCTAATTTATCGTGCAATTTTCCGTATATTAGTTACTTAACCAAACAGTCTAATTACTCAACTAATTCCTACCCTCTCATTGTGTCTTTCAGGACTTATCATCGGGGAAGACGATTGGAAATGCTAAGGAATGTGACGGGCTTTACTAATTTGACAAAGTTAATGTGAATGGACCGTGTCCTCCTATTGTTTGTAACTCTACATCTAGTCCCTAGGGATAGTGAACTTTTTTTATGACACAAAAGCATGTGACATCCTAGTTTTCAGTATTTGCAACACATATTTCCTTCAATATGTTTGAATAAAACTGCGTTGTATTTTCAGTGTGAAGTGTGTGAACTTGCCAAACACCATCGTATTACTTTTCCTAGATCTCAGTATAAACCATCCAAGCCATTTAGTCTGACTCATAGTGATCTATGGGGACCTTCTCGTACTCGTAATAGAACCCATACAAAATGGTTTATTACTTTTATTGATGATCACACTCTTCTGTGTTGGGTATATTTATTGACTGATAAAACTGAGGTTCAATCAATCTTTATGAATTTTCACTCTATGATACAAACCCAGTTTCACACAAAAATCCAAATCCTTCGTATTGACAATGGTACTGAGTATTTCAATCACTCCATGGGCACGTATCTTCAAGAGAATGGTATTATCCATCAAAGCTCTTGCGTTGACACCCCTCAACAAAATGGGGTTGCTGAGCGAAAAAATTGACATATCCTTGAAGTTGCTTGTGCCTTGTTGTTCACCTCTCACATGTCAACAAAATTTTGGGGTGACTCAATTTTGACAGCCATATACCTCATTAACCGAATGCCTAGTAGAGTCCTATCCTTTGAAACTCCGCTCCAAAAACTCTAAGAGATTTTTCCAAATTCTAGGCTCGACTCACATCTTTCGGTTCATGTCTTTGGGTCCACTATATTGGTCCACATTCACACGCCCAAGCGATACAAATTGAATCCCAGAGCACTTAAATGTATCTTTCTTGGTTACTGTCCTACACAGAAGGGTTACAAATGCTATGACTCAAATCTCCCAGAAATCTATGTTAGCTTGGATGTCACCTTCTTCGAACATACCCCCTACTACTCGCTTCAAGGGGAGTCCTTGAGTAAAGTTCGACCCTCAAACTCAGACTATTTTGATATTGCTATTTTCGAGACCACTCCATACCCTATATCCGCTCCTTTGCCTAGTATAGATGGAAACTTAAACTAAGGGGGAGATGCGGAAATACAAACAAATAGGGAAACACTTGTCTACTCAAGGAGGCCAAAATCGAAGTCCAATGAGACACTCACTTCCAAAGCACCAAAAGAGTCAGAACTAGTGATAGTTCCAACTCATCATGAGTCTGACTCCAATCTCGACCACGTAAAACATGACTTATCCATTGCTATTAGAAAACAACCTCGTTCATGTACTCTCCACCCTATCTCAAAATTTGTATCTTACAATGCTCTTTTTTTCCAAGTGTCATGCTTTTACTTCTAACCTTGACAAAATCCAGATTCCTAAAAACATTCAAGAAGCCTAGGAGATTCCAGAGTAGAGAGAGGCAGTGATGGAAGAGATAAAGGCACTAGAAAAGAATGGAACGTAGGAGGTGATGACTTTGCCAAGGGGGAAGAAACCAGTGGGCTGTAAGCGGGTGTTCACAGTAAAGTACAAGGCCGATGGCACAGTAGAACGATACAAAGCCCGTCTTGTGGCAAAGGGGTTCACTTAGACATACGGTATTGACTAAATCGAGATGTTTTCACTAGTAGCAAAGCTGAACACTATACGGGTTCTCTTGACCTTGGCAGCAAACCTGGACTGACCACTCCATCAGTTTAACATCAAGAATGTTTTTCTAAATGGTGAGCTAGAAGAAGAAGTGTTAATGATGCTACCATTAGGATTTTGCAAGGAGGGAGAATAAACCAGATTGTGTAAATTGAAGAAATTCCTATATGGACTCAAGCAATCACCAATGGTGTGGTTTGATAAATTTGAAAAGGGGATAAAGAATCAAGGATACCGACAGGGCCAGTCAGATCACACTATGTTCTTCAAACCGTCCAATGAGGGAAGAAGAACCATCCTGATTGTGTATTTCGATGACATCATTCTCACTGGAGATGACACAGGAGAGGTGGAGAGACTGAAGAAGATCTTAGCCACAGAGTTTGAGGTAAAAAACCTGGGTCAAATGCAACATTTCTTGGGAATGGAGGTCGCCAGATTAGGAAAAGGAATTTGTGTCTCCTAGAGAAAGTATATACTTGACCTTTTGACTGAGATTGGCATGCTTGGTTGTAAACCAAGCGATACTCCTATCGAGGCACGAAAAAAAACAGAAGACGTAGGAAAGCCTATGGATAGAGAGAGATATCAGAGACTAGTAGGTAGATTGATCTACCTCTCTTACGCTAGACCTAACATTGCTTTCGCTGTAAGTGTGGTCAGTCAGCACATGCACTCACCAAAGGAGAGTCACCTAGAAGTAGTATATAAGATTCTTAGATATCTGAAAGGCTCTCTAGGGCAAAGACTATTCTTCTAGAAAGGTGACAGTAAGAAGGTAGAGATTTACACAGTGCGGATATGGTAGGATTAGTAGAAGATAGAAGGTCTATTATCGACTACTCTACCTATGTTTGGGGAAATCTATTCATCACGAATGCCTTTTAAAACATTGGTTAAAATCATTATTAAAGAAAGTGATTGCAAAAAGAAAACAAGGCATCCTGCTGGCAAGGAAACAAAATATATAAAGGAGAAAACTGTATAAAGAAGCTAATAGAGCCTCATTTGAAGAAACCAAATGCATAGGAGCATAGCATGGACAAGAAAATTGCTTTACAGCATGGTAAACTGACAGTTTCCACTTCGTGTTTGAAAGTAGCATTACACCTCTCCAACTATAGCTAGACCTTCTAGCAGGAGCGGCTCTTCCCAATATGGGGCCCTAGACGAATGATTTAATTAGGAGCCCTTAATATTTTTGTTTAATTTTTAGTTTTATTTAAAATTAATTTTTCTAAGTACATCAAGTAATTTTAGCTGCACTGCATGTGCACTCCACCCACCAAACACATAAATTCCATGAAACTAACAGAGATGGAGAATGGTGAATGCATGCAGCAGGGGTATTGAGTATTGACACGGCAGCTAGTAGCTATAAATAATGTTAACATTATTATATTTAAAAAAAAAATTTGGGGCCCCAAGGGCTCTAGGCAAGCACCTCAATGGCCTTAATGAAGAGCCAACCCTGCCTTCTAGATAATCTTTCCCTCCTCCACACTTCAATAACTCATAAAATTGTGCAGAAGAAAACTATTTATAAAAGAAGGGCCTTTCTCTCCATAAGCTCCGATCAAACACTTCAATGTAAAGGATTCATGTTTTATTTTCAAATGTTACATCTACATATCATCAATGAGAAGTTGTCTTAAATTAAAACTAGGTTGTTGAATTCCTTTTGTATCCCCTAGATAGTTGGAATGTTGTCCTATTTATAAGTCACTCACGTACTCCTTTCTTCCTAGGAAAAAGGAAAAAACAATAATCTCCATGTTGCTATTTGTTTCTTACTTGTTCTATAGAGACCTGACAAAGCAAATATGGATATCCGTGGCAGATTTGGTGGATATAATCAAATGAGAAAATTATAATCCATATCTGAATGGCAATTTAGATTGGATAACTCATGGTGGGTGGCAAGTAATCCATCATTCCTAAGAATAATTTTTTAATATTTGACCGACTTTATTTCGTAGCATGATAATTGAAGTTGTGTAGGAATTTATAATTTGATAAATTATTACACATTTAAAAACTACTCGCAAAATTTTAAAAAATTCTAATAATTTAATAATTTGGTAATTGTGCATTCATGTAAGCAAAATTATAGATGTAAAAATATAAAGAAAAATAATCCAAATCTAAATAAAAAAGCATAACATTCTTAAAATTATTAATATAAACGTAGAACTTGCCCTCTAAATCTATATAGGAAACATAACTTTTCTCAAGACTTAATTCCCAAAAATTGACAAAAGCCCACAATTCAAATAGTGTTTTTCCATATAAAATATAAAAGGCATAACTTTCTAAAAACTAATTTTTAAACAAATTGCCGAGTGAAACTTCCTCAATAAATTCAAAAGTGTGATAAGTCCCTCTAATCAATTGTAATGCTTTGATTTGTCACATCATAGTATCCACCATAGGCATCGTAAAGCAGATTGGATTGCATAATATGGTGGATAATTTGAGCAAATTACAACCCATATCAACTTGTTTCGCATGCAGATTGGATATGAGCCGCTTTAAATGGATTGGATGAACTACATTTGTATCTAGGTGTTTTTTTTTTTCTCTCACTAGATTGGAAACCCACATTGAGCCTAGGCTACACAACAGGAGTTAGTGACTTTAATGGGATGTCTCCTAGCTATTAGTCCTGCATTTTATGCCTTTATTCCCAAGTTCTTAATGAATCTTATCCTCTTACTAGAAGAATGTCTTTTTTGATATTGTGAAGTTTTCTAATTTGACAAAATTGCTTCTTTGTTTTGGACAATTGAGATTCTTTTCAGCAAAAAGATGTTGAATGTGGAGGTTAGTCCACTTCCATTTTTATTTTTTATTGGCATGCATATTTTGCTGATCTTAACATTTTATTGTGTTGATTTAGTCCATGTTTTTCATCATCTTGTTTTATTTTAGCTAACAAATCTGTAAAATTTACTAGAATGCTTATTTTTATTATTATATAAAATAAAATTTTCATTAAATTACAAACTAATACTTTTGGGAGTAGCCAACATAGTGTCGCGGGCCGACTATTTTCACACCTTTGTGAAAAGACCGTGCGGCGCTAGCATTTACATGATGGAAACCCATCCCCAACACACGAGACAAACGGTCACAGGCAAGCATAATGCTTTGAACAAGCTAAGCTCTTGACACATAGCAATGTCATGATACAACACATGTACAGGCTAAGGAAAGACATTACTCTGTATTATTATTAGCTTTTCTATAGATTTTTCAAGTATTGGCTGATTCTAAATGAGACACTAAAGAATTAATATCACACAACGGAATCCACAACCACGGAACCACTACAAAGGCACAAGTAGCATTTGATAAGCTTAAATAAGAATTGAATGCAATTTTGAATGAGGTTCTGAATATAATTGGAATTGTCCGTGTAGTTGAATGTTGAATTATAAGTCATTTGGAAACTCATCCCAGAATATGTCTGTAGGATGGGATTTGAGAGATAAGGAGAAGTGTGGCATGGAGTCTTGTGTAATTTACATTTTTGTTGGGGCGAAAATGTTCAACAGAGCCTTTGAGAAGGCCTCTTATTGATGAGCAATGGAAAGATCTCTGGTTGAGTTAAGGTAATTCAGCACCAATTAAGAGGTTTACCTCTCTCTTAAGAGAAGTTAACTGCAAACAAATGGGGCGTTGCACTTACATAACAAGCAATCTGGCACAATCTTATGATCTCATTCACTCTATATTTTTGATGTTCCTCTCTCTTGGCGCTAGTGAACTGCACATGAAGTCCCACACTTCTTGAAAAAAACAGTAGCTTTTCTAATTCGGTCAGCATTGCCACAAACCAGCTGCCTTGAGAGGAGACTAACAAAACTGATTGATGCATGGAAATAAAGTTCCTTACTGACCGTCCCATCATAATTAAGTTTAGCAGAAGATAAAATGGGGCTCCAAACTGACATGTCTACCACAATTTTACAATGCTAGTAACTCTTGCCTCACCAGTCAATACTGATCCAGAGCCTGCATCAAGACATTTTCCGAAGGCCTTAGCAAAGACTGAGGCATGAGTTTTCTTAGGGTGCCTAACCTAATCAAGCTACTCAACTAATATATATAGAGCACTCATCTGTAGATATATTAGAATTCTCTTGACAATAATCATGAATGCACTACAAATTACTCTTAACGAAAGCATAGTGGTAAACAAATGATCCACGGAATCATTATTGCAAAAAGTGCAATCCAAATTAGAAACCTTAATGAATGTTAAAATTCTATCCCCAATGGATAAATTACGGTGAATAAGCTGCCAGTGAATATTTTAATTCTACGCTTCAATTTCTGGACACATGTATGAGGCATTTTTTAGCCCCAACAGGATAGGAAAGCAACTCCATCTGCACTTATGTTACGCGGAGTACATATTGTGTTTGAATGGATAAGTGCTCTCACCCATCAGCACTAAAATAGGCAGGCTGCTCATGCATCTAGCTAGGCGAGCACACTTGGGGATGTAGGCAACCGTGCTGTAAGAACCTCAACCCCAGTTTCGGTCACCTGCATGGAAATGTATTCATGAACATTGGAAAGAAATACATAGAGATCTCTGTGCATTAAAGCTGGGCAACCACCCAGACCTGAGATACAAAAAAAGTTGAACACAAACCAAACCATCCCCTCCCCCCTTTTTTTTCCTATAATTTTCTCACCAAGAGTTTCAAAAACAAAATATTAGAAAAAAATAATGATATTCACAATTCCTAAAATGATGCATCATTTATGTGGATTGGGTCCCAAATCAATTCTAAGCATTTAGGTTGGCGTCAGAAACTTTGATGGGAAATGTTAACATAAGAAAATTAGATGGTTAATTGGTTTAGCAGACTATAGAGTTCACTCACAAACAAAACTGCTGAAAAGAATCATTCCAAGACCCAAAGACGTGTAACGAGATGCAGATAAGGATAAACCTTTCTACAAGTCGAGGAAAAGTTTAAACACAAATTCCTCTTTACCCCCACTCTCGGATTCTTACCTCTTTTTTCCCCACCAGAAGCTCAACATAAAATATGAGAAAATTATGTGAAAGCAACTTTTTTCACAGCTCCTCTACTACATGCAACATTTTGGATTAGATGGATTAAAGCTTCTATGGTCTTCTATATAATAAAACTTTAAACTAGATTTAACCATTAGTTAAGCAGTCTGTAGAGGTTATTACACGAGTCATTGAAAAATAATTACTCCAGCACAGTGGCCACTGAAGCAGATGCTTGGCATGCCTGTTAAATTTTCATACAATAACTACGGCAATTAAATTTGGTTATCTTATCATCACTGTAGTTTGTGGAAGTGCAGTTTTACCAGAAGGGTATGTTCAAAGTGGGCACTGCGTTTGCCATCTACAGTAACAGCAGTCCATCCATCAGGCCACATCGCCAAACCCCTATTAAGAATTTCTCGTCAGAAATAGATGGAAAAGTGAAGATATTGTGAAGTCAATCACGTAAACCACCTAGAATACCTGCATTAATCATTGGCTCAATTGTAAAAGGTCTGCCCAGCCTTTATTACACCAACTGCTTTATTTCCTGCTCTTTGAGTTAAAGCTAGCAATAAATGAACAACCAAAAAGAACTGCTAGCAGGTTAGGTCTTAATGATTTTGTAAAACATCAGGAAAATATGGTAGCCAATTCATGTGATATGCTGCATGATTCCATTGGGCATACATTGCATTACTTCTACATAAAAGAAATTCAGGGTTCAAAATCGACTTTCTGAAGGATACTTGCATAATCGGGGATATTTGGTGCACAATGAAACAACTCTCCAATACCATGACCACAATATGATCGCACCTATATATGTAAATGAGATGAGGGTAAGATTTTTCTGGAATGTTGCCAGTTAGTTAAATAAGCATAAGAATGGTCTATAATTAAAAGCATTAAAGTTGTGTTTGGGAGCAATGATTTCAGGCCATGAATTTGAATTTGTGGGGATCTGGAGGAAACTCAATACAATTTGCATTAATTAATTAATTAATTTAATTTTAAATCCAAATCCAAGGTCCAAATCCCAAGCTCCTAAACACATTATAAGTGACACATTACCACAGAGAACCCAGACATTAATGCATGCTGATTAATAACTTCCCCAATTTCGTGAAACCATCCTCCAGGTTTTACTGTACTTGGAAAAATACGAAGCAGGAATCAAAATTTTGGTCCTAAAACTATTGAGAATTAAACAAAAACTAATCAAAAGAAATGTAATAAAGTTTTAAACAAACTAATTGTCCCTTGCAAAATCTGCAGAATCAGATCAATACAGTCCTCCACATGAAATTTGATGTGCTTATTAATGAGAAGAAATAATTTTAATGAACTGAGAATAAGAAATCTTCCCAGAAAGAAGCAGAAGACAAGAAAACTATAAAACGCTTACATCAAAGCACCCTTCAAATCTCTTGGACAACGGACATAGTTAAGACCCCCAAAACCCAAAAGAACATGCCAAAAAATAAGTGTAAAAATAAATTTCTCCCAAAGAAAAGAAAATCTGGTGAAGTCTTTTGATCTTTGAAGATTATAGCATTCTTTTTGAGCCAAAGCACCCACAACATTGTAAAAACTGCAGTGTCCCAAAAAATCCTTCCTTGTTTATTCTTACCAAAACCTCAAAACTTCACAATCAGAAAGTCATGAATAGTTTTTGGAGCCACCCAATCGTCTCCAAAATATGAAAACGAATTGTTCCACATGTATCTCCAAAATATAGTATAAAGTGTATTCTTGTCTTTCAAGTATTAGTAATATATAAAAGGGCAGACCTAGAGCTGAAACATAACTCCGGAAACTGCTGCCTCCTCCTTCCTCTTTCTTTCTTCTTCTTTTCTTCTCTTCTAATCTTCTTTTCTTCTTCTCATCTCCATCTCTAACTTTACAACAGCAGTCTTGGGTGAGCAGTTCAGCAATACAATATAGTAGCAGGCTCACATAGAACCACCGGGGGATTTAGTAGGTGTACCAGTAAGTGTTGCAAAAGTCTCAATATCTTCAATGTTGGGCTCCAGTTATGTTTAATCCATGGAGCGACGGCCCAGGTTTGGCCAGAAATACTGAGTCTCGCCCAAGTGCTCGACCAGGAAGACCCTGAAGGGCGACCAAGTCGAGATTCTGAGATATCTTGAAGGGCGAGATCCTAAGAGGCTCGACCATCATCTCAACCAATAAGACTTAATGGTGCGACTAGGTCGAGGATGCTGAAGTTCAAGATTCCTAATTTCCCGCGAGGCTCGACTAGGTCGCGATCATGGGGAACAGAGGTGCAACTAGGAAGACAGCGACAATCTTCTGTGCGAGATTTTGGCAAAACTTTCCTATTTCGAAAGTCATGATCTTGTAAACCCTAAGATATATATTTCTAATGTTCGACTATGTGTGTAGAGCGGCGTAGAAGTGTGCAGCAGCGTACAGAGTGTTGTGAGCTCTTGTGTGCACGATCCAGAGATGTTCGCTTTGGTGTTTAAGGTGTGTGCACGTTGTTTCTTCCTTGTTAAGACTGAGAGAAACTCAGTAATTGCTACACTCTGTATACTTCCCTGATAATAGTGAAATCCCTGCAACTCCATGGACGTAGGCAAAATTGCCGAACCACATCAATATTGTCTTGTGCGTGTGTGTGATTATTTTCTTTGGCATGTGCTTGTTTCTATCTTGTTTCTCACAGGTTTTGTGTTCTGGGAATTTCCGCGTGTTTGTTTATTCCCCCAACATTCAAGAGGTCTCATGTTCAAGGATGTGGAGAATGATGTGACCCGCCGAATAATATAATTAATAACAAATAGAAAACAACAAAATGCTCAAGAGCAAACAAGGAAGTTGTTCTCTTGGTTCATGAGAAGAAGGCATCCCCAACTAGGGTCGTTACTCCTCAAATCTAATCTCTACCAGTAACTAAGGTAAGAAATACAGACCCCTAGTTCTCTTAGTCCATGAGAGGAAGGCATCCCCAACTAAGGGTCTCTCCACAAGGCTTATCTCTACTTGTAACTAAGGAAAGTGAGGCATACCCGCAGTGTGTACCCAAAGCTAGCATATAATAAAACAAGCATATGAGAAAACTTTCAACTAATTCCATACCCACTCTAACCCAGCAATCCAATTACAACGTAACTCCAAGAATTTAAAGAAAACTATGGGTTATTGATAAGAAATTAAAGAATTCGCTAAATGAGCCCAAGTATTTGGCATTAGCTTGTCTTGGATAAAAACAGTTAGTTATATGCATGAAACTACCTTTGAAGTTATAGTTTGTTGCAATCAAGGATTCTTTTGAGAGACAAATGGAATACGATATCCACTCGAGGTCACTTCACCATAAATTTTGCATGGACATCATTGCTGAGATAATTCCTTAATAAAGCAGGCACTACCTACTTTTACCAAAATTTTAAGGGGGAATAATCAACCCTAGAGGTGGCCAACAAACACTTCCTAAAATTTAAATTCCAAAGCACAATATTTTCTTCTAAAAATATTTGGCTACAAAAAAAATCCTAAGATTGTAAAATTTCCTACTCAAACATAAGATTAAATTTCTAATTAAAAATCTAAATGAATACATGTGAAATACTAATCACTTGCAATGCGCTCAGGTGCTGGGCAATTCGTAATTGTTGCAAAAAAAAATGTCATTTAGGAGCCATCAAGAGCCATTTTTTCTCATTGTTGGCTACTAAAAAAAATTCTAAATGAATAGAAAACCCAAAATTCCTAGGTATAAAAAAAAATAGTGAGAGAGAGAGAGAGAGAAACATGACACAAGCACTAGCTAGACAAATCAAATACGAAGGAAATCAGTCCACATACCAATGGATATTGCATCGGACAAGCTGTCGAGATGCTTCATCAACGTTTCCCACAAAGTATGATTCGTTAAGGTCACCTGCACATTGAGTTAACATGTACAACAACAGAGATTCAAACCATGTACAAGAGATATCCTAGTGAAATGGCTAAAAGCATCTTACCATGTACACCTTTGTAGTTCACAATCACATCAATATTTACAATATCACCATCTTCTAGTTTCCTGAATCAAATAGTTAGTTAGATATAATTATAAATGTTAGAGAAAAATTACACTTTAAAATCAAACTATGGAGAATATAGGTTAATTGTCTTTTGGATAAGAAAAAAAATTATTATAGAACAAGCAACAACAACAAAACCCAGCCTTAAGTCCCACTAGGTAGGGTCTGCTACATGAATCCTTTTCTGCTAATTTATGTGATCATGGACAATTTCTTTCAACAAATTCAAGGCTATTAAATTCTTACTCACTATCTCATTCCAAGTTGTTTTAGGTCTACTCCTACCCCTTCTAGTACCCCTCACAACAACTCACTCTTCCTCACCGGCGCGCTATGCGGCCTATTTTGCAAGTGCCCAAACCATTTGAATCGTCCCTCCTTTATCTTCTACAGGAGCTACGCCTAACTTACTGCGAATATGTTCATTTTTTAATTTATCTTTCAGTTATACCATTCATCCATCTAAGCATTCTCATCTCGACAACTTTCACTTTTTTGTTTCTTAGTTGCCCAACATTCTGATCCATATAGCATAGTTGGTCTTATAGCCATTCTATATAACTTTCTTTTAATTTTAAAGATATTCTACGATCACAAAGCACACTTGAAGCAGTTTTTCCATTTTATCCAACTTGCTTTAACTCTATGCATTACATCCTCTTCAATTTCTCCTTTAGTTTGTATAATAGATCCAAGGTATTGAAATCTACAAGTGCTATTTATTTCTAAATTATCAAGTTTAACTTTGTCTCCAATATTCCTCCTATTATTATTGAAATCACATTTCATATATTCTATCTTATTTCTACTTGTCCTAAAGCCTCTAGATTCTAAAACTTCTCTCCATAATTCTAACTCAGCCTCTACTCCACCCTTGATTTCATCAATCAATATAATATTATCTACAAACAACATACACCATGGAACCTCATTTTTGATACTCCTAGTCAGTTGAACCATCACTAAAGCAAAAAGATAAGGGGTTCAAAGCAGATCCTTGATGTACACCTATTGTGATTGAAAATTCTCTAGTCTCTCCACCTATAGTTCTTACACTAGTCATGACACCATCATACATATCTTTAATGACATCAGTATACCTACTACATACACCCTTTTTTCCTAAAACCCACCATAGAACTTCTCCAGGTACCCTATCATATGATTTCTTTATATCAATAAATACCATATGCAAATCCTTCTTCTTTTCCTTAAACATTTCCATTAATCTTCTTAAAAGATATATAAATTATGTAGTAAATCTCCTAGACATTAAACCAAATTGATTTTCTGGGACCTTCGTTGCTAACTTTAATCTTTGTTTAACTACCCTTCCCCATAGTTTCATCGTATGACTCATAAGTAAAATTCCACGACAGTTACTACAATTTTGAATACCTCATTTATTTTTATATATAGGTGTGGAATGACAGTCACCAGTCCGGACAGCAACCATTGTTGGTGAATGACAACCAGTAGTGTGAACGACGGCCACGATTGGTGAATGACGGCCACCTACCATGGTCGGTGAGCCACCACTACCATGAGATCTTGCCACAAGCCAGAGGCTATAAATTGAGAACCCCCCATCGAAGTTAAAGAGAACTCAACTTGCAAATTGTGTCCTCTTCTATTTTTCCATATTTTATTCTCTATGAACATGTTAAATAGGGACCCGACTATATAAAGAATACACAATTGAATATACAATTGATTCATTCTCATTCTCTACAGTATTCTTACAGTTTCAACATGGTATCAAAGCTCCATAAAGACATAATTTGATATAAAACATGGCAAAAAAGTAGAAACATGTATAAATTTGAAAAGTATAAAAGGCAAGAAAATACGCAAAAAAAGCCATTAGTGAAGCTAAACAAAGAAAAGAGAAAAGAAATATCTCACGAGCAAGAAATATTCCACATTCCAAGGTGCCACAGAAGCTTCACCGAAACAAGAAAAGAGAGGTTCGAAATGTCAGTTGCCACTTGACAATGAAGGAAAAGGTGAGCCCTGTGATGCAAGAGCAGCATCAAAAGGATCTGCAGCCATGGAAGAGAGAAGAAGAAATTAAGGAGGATGGAGAAGAGAGGAGATACAACGGGCAATCACATGTTCAACTCAATTGAAATTCATCAACAATTGCCTACGACATGGCTTTCACACTATTTATAAGAAAGCCTCTTCACATGAAAGTACACATATACCCCTAAAACTACATTACACTACAAACATGCCCCTATAATATACAAATATTACAAACAAGCCCCCCAATACACATATTACTATACTAATTACACTAAACAAAATAAGCTACTAACTAAACCAAAAAACCCATTGACCAAATCCTTCTTAACTATTCTCCAACAATGTCTTTCCAAGGTCTTATTTCTTGTCCTACATCACCCCGTTTTGTTGGGGAGTTGTAGCACATCAAGCACATATCAAGACTGACCAAGGATAAACAGAGGTCTGCGTGACCATACCCAAAATTTTTGTGGTAATCCACTTCCAAAAGACAATCTATGCACAAATCATGCAAATCTGGTTAAGCTAACATAATTTTTATCACAGAAAGAAAATAGAAAGAGAAAAATTAAAATTGTCACCTACTTGGGCATCTGATGAGAATTCACTTTTGCTTTCATCTCAATATTAAATATTTGCAAGCGATCCTGAGTTGTTCCCGGAAGTTCGGCTTCAAAAGGAGTTCAAAATTAGTAAGGCATAAGTATGAATAAATGAAAGACATAAAAAATGAGGCACGAATTGATAACAATATAAAATTTCATTTTTATCTAGTAGCCGTAACATCACTGACATAAAGAACTACATCAAATAATTTACCCGCTAAACACATTTGAAGCTATGAAAATATTCAAAAAAGGACCACACAAAGAGGGCTTTGGGTTTAAGAATAATATTCCCCTTCCCCAGCACAGTAGCTTCACTAATAAAACAAGCCCTCAAAAATTTTTAAAAAAAAAAACTGTCACTTAAATCCATATTTCTAAATGTTTGTATAACTTTTATTTTTTTAAGATAAAATAAAAAATTAATGGGAACAAGGACTGTTGTCGTAGTCTTCGGCAATCATGCCCAATACAACACAATCTAAAATGTGATGCAGTGGAGTATACATTTTAAAATTAAAATTGAGCATACAGGGCAAGCTACTTTAAAACTAGAGATTAGATCCTCTAGTATAAATGGAGAGGAATGCAACATCGAACTATTTAACGTTCAAATTTCCTTATCACTTTGCGAAGGCACTAACTATTTAGTCACCAACTCGGTTGCTGATCCATAGAGAAAAGCTGCATATTCCCTTTGACAAGTTGTGGCCTCTACAAAAAGGAGAAAGAAATTAGTAATACAAACAGTAACCCCACAAAATAAATAAAATGAGATACTTCCAGACAACGTATGGGCACATGCCATTGGTTTTAGTACTATCACGGAATCCATGATTTTGTTATTTGAGATTTTACGTGGGTAGGGGTTCTTCATCATGAATTCAAAAACATATGACCATTACTCCATCTAAAAACCGATTGTGACAAATCCCATATGCTTGTGAAAGAAAATGCAATCGGGTGATACTCTTCTAAATTACTAAATGGTGTCAATCCTTCATCCTTGAACATAAATCAGCACTGAGACAAAGGCAATGTTCTTAGGTCTGAACATATTATCAAGCAGGCTTCAGTTTACACCAGACTAGATCTCAGGTTTATATTGAAAGCAAATATATGTTCATAGCACAATGCCAACTGCTGGCTGTATTTCACTCGTTTTTGGGCAGAAATGTGTTCATGAGTTTATGAAAGCAACACCTGGCATTGCAAACACATCGTGTGTAGCTTACACCATGCATGCAAAGCATAAACAATTGTCTTGACTATATAATGACCGCATAGCAGGGAACATACTATGATAACCACATACCTCAGGCGAACCCAAAGCAATTCCAATCAAAACCAACCACTTTTCATAAAGATCACATCAATAATTAATTATCTAATTTTTCACCCAAGGTAGTCTTTCTAAGTATTCTGGCTTGGGTAGTGCGTTTTAGGAAAATTTTTAACATCTTTCCCTTGGTTGAAACTAATTGAAATGGATAAATTTCCCTTTTGATCTAAATTCTGATTTGCACTATATTCTACATGTTCCATGACCTCAAAAAAAAAAAATCATTTTCCAACATGTAAAATTCAATAATAAGGAATTTAGTATGCTTTGAGCTCATTACCAGCACTTCCCCAAAGTGGAATGACATATGTCTATAGCATGCAAGAGAAAAATAAATTCTCTTCCACCCCCCAACTATATTGTAACATTGTCCTCAATGATGCAAGAGAAATGAAAGAATATACACAAAGAGAGCAGTTAAAGGGGCAAAACTACTATAGGATGAACCAAGAAAAATTGAAGGAAAGAGGAAAAAGAAGTACCTAAACAACTTTAAAAAGAAATAAAAAAAATAGAAATTGAAGAACAAAAGAAAACAATGAGAGGAATAAAAATAAAAATGGAAAGGTCAAGAAGCCATACTAATTAGGATCAAACAAATGTAGAGTAGAATCCTCAGGTGCAAAGTTAGAAATAAAGCGCTTGAGCCTTTGATTATTAAAATGCGTTTATATTGTCAATTTTATGTTTCTTTTGTGGATTTCTCAAGATTTTGTGAAAAAAAAATCACAATTTATGATTTTCATTTATTATTATTTTTATTTAAATTGGTTATTGAATTTGAATTCTAATTTAATTTCAGTATTTGACATTTAATATTTGAGTGTTTGCTTGATATGTTTGCTGTTTTTTGTTTTTTGTTTTTTCTAAATTTCATGCAACTTTTTGAGACAAACTTATTCATAGATGGATTTAGTCAAAATATTTTTTGTTTTTTTTATGTCATGTAACTTTTTGAGGCAGACGCGCTTGTAGATGGGTGACTAACACTTTAGTTACAATTTTATACACAATAGTTACGAAGCTAATTGGCGCTACTTTTACTACACAATCTCTTTTAGATGCTAGGTAACTAAAAGTAGATTTCATATTCCTTCCTACCATTCCATTATCAGAACACTCATGAAAAAAAATTGAAAAGGTCTCCCATCAAGAAGTCCCAACAATTCTAAAAAACATAAATGCCATAGTAAAACCATCCTACCCAATCACCTTCTTCTATCCATCCCAAAAACCAAACTCTTAATCTTCCCTTCCTCTAAAGGTCTCTCTAATAAAATTTCATTGCCTACAAATGTAGGATACCCAATCCCTTAACCATATCTTCATCCTCCTCTAAAAAGTGGTACCCACAAAATTCAGTAACCAAAATTGCAATACGGTTAGGATCCCTAGTAACCACTCCGCTATCATCCTCTAGTTCCAAAATAAAATTCCCTCTTCTCCTACACTAAGAACCCTATGGAGGAGGCTTAGAGTTACAATCCCCGTCCCTAACCCAATTCATTCCCAACTCCTCCCTCCAACTCATCTCATCCCTTAGAAAGGAGCTTTGGCTTTTTGAATGAAAGAGTGAGAAGCAAAGGAAGTAGCATTTAGGAGCATGAATCAAATTACAAAATAAGGATACAAAAAAAAAATACCGAAACAATCTAGGCCTCAAACTCTTATGTCACTCCCAAATTGGGGCCGAAAAATGAAGCACATTGAGCAAAGGGTGATATATGACAAGAAACAAGACCTTGGGGAAGATCCATGTTGGAGACTGCTTAAAAAGAATTGGATTGATAATTGTTGGGTTTCATTAGTAGCGTTTTAGGTATTTAGTTTAATTAGTATAGTATCATGTGAATTTTGGGGGCTTGTTTGTAATATTTTTGTGAAGTATGGGTTTTCTTATAATTCAGGCAGTTTTAGGGATATATGTGTAATTTTATATCTTTAGACTTTCTTATAAATAGTGTGTGAAAGCCATGATGTAGGCAGTTGTTGATGAATTTGAATTGGGATTGAACATGAGCTCCCCTTTGGTATCTCCTCTCCCCTTCCTTCCTCTCCCTCCCTCTTTTCTAGTTTTTCTAGTCCCTCCCATGGCTGCAGAACCTTGGTGTTGCTTCTGCATCATTTGGTATCAAAGCCCAACTTCGATCTCCATTCTCCATTTCAATCCCCCAGCGTCCCCTTCTTGCTTCTCTTCTGCCTGTTCTTCTCCCCCTCTTCTTCCCTTCTTCTATTTTTCCCTCCTAATTCTCTCTATTTCTGATTTCTTCTCTCCTTCTCCTCTTCTCTCCCCATAATTCCTTGGTTCTCTCAGTTTTCTTTCCTTTCTCGCTTTCTAATCTAAACTCGCCCTTTTCTATTCTCCTTCTCCTTCTTCTCCTCTTTTCTCTTTTCTCCTATTCTATCTCTCTACACTCTTTCTTCTTCTCTATTTTTCTTCTTCTACTCTTCTTCTATTTCTCTCCCCATAATTCCTTGGTTCTCTCAGTTTTCTTTCCTTTCTTGTTTTCTAATCTGAACTCTCCCTTTTCTATTAGCCCAAAACTAATGTTTTACTCTAACTATTCGAGCCCAGCCAAAACACAATATTGTTATCAAGCCCATCAAAAACTCCTAAATCAGTTCAATCAAAAGCTTAATACCCAGACGAAAAAATAAACATTCAATATGCTCACTATACAAATTTTTTAAGATACTGTTATTAAATCAGCCATTTTTCATGTTATGGAAATTTAAAATACCATTCATATTTAGCCACATAATACAGGGATACAAACTTTGCATGAACAATTTAAATTTCCCCTTCCAACTAAAGGTACTAGTCTAGGGCACCCTAAGCTTAAATTTCAAGAAAACAATAAGGAATGATGATACATTACGGGAGAACATTTTAATAAAAGGAGATCACATGTTAGACAAAGAAATATAAAACAATGTGGATGTTATATGATTCAACAATTCAACCTCTAGTAAAATATACAATGTTTTCATTCAGTTAAAAAATTACCCAAAAGAGTTGCGGCAGGACATGAAGACGATAATAAAAAATGGGCAGCAACAAAAGATGGGAAAAATCATCACTTACTAAAATGATCACAGTTCCTTCTCGGAAGAAAATTCAACACCAACCTATGTGCCAAGACTGAAAAACAAGTCTCCACATAATATGGATATTTGTTAAGCCTAAATCCCCAATGCCTTAATGATCGCTTTTATGTCTTCAATATTTTGTTCCATCAGTTTAAACAATAATATGCTTCATTTAAGGATATTATAAAATAAAACTATTTCTACTAAAATTCATAACAAAATGAAGCTCATCATGTGCAAGGAGTTCATGGACAAACCGGCTGTTATTTCACCACAAGGACCAGCAGTCTTCAAAGCTGACCCCTTTGGCACATGTTTATCCAATTAGTTGGATTTGTCCTTCATCGATTCAAAGCTTTCGTTAGTTTGTTAACTGCCTGTTTAAAGGCAAGTTGCCCAAATAATAAAACAGTACAAATAATCACAAGTAAATGATATTACTAAAAAAAACAAAACAACAGCTCTGAATGATGCCAGAAATTACAGACCGCAGAAGCAGAAATGCTGAGAAAAAGAAAGGCTTCAAGGGAAAAAAAAAAAAAACAGCTCAGTTTCCAAATACGACTGTCAAAAAAAAGGTTGGGGGAGGAGGGGCAACAAACATCAAAGAGGTGACATAAAGGAACAGAGCAATTCTGAAGAAGAAGAAGAAGAAGAAGAAGAAGAAGAAGAAGAAGAGACTAAGGAGCAGCAGAACAAAAATTTCCGAAAAAGAAATAGAAACTCCAAAAAATAAAAGGACAGGAAAAGAAAAAAAATTAGCAAAAAAGGGGGATTGCAGAAGCATCTGAGAGCAGCACAGCTGGCTAAAATAAGAACAGAAGAAAGAAAGCAGAGAGCAGCTGAGCATATATGTTAGGAAAAAGTTGCAAAAATTCCACAAGAGGGAAGAAGAAGTATAATGTCAACATTTGTGAGGCGTGCCTCATTGCACCTAAAGGTCGCTTTGGTTCGACCCATATGAGGCACAAGCCTCATCGCCTCAGTGCACCTCACGCCTAGGCATGCCTTTGACAACTATGAGCTCATCATTTGATGGATAATTTTGGTTAACGTTTGTCTGATTGTGGAGGAAATGAAATTCGGCAGGTTGATGTTAAGGCAAAGAAGAATCAGAGAGAATTGGCATTGTCTTAAGAAAAAAAAATCTTATATCCTAGCCTAGGCATTTCTCTCTCTCTCAATATATCTTCTCTTTTATCAAAAAAACATATAACTATAAAATGAAGTTGCTGAGCTATTTAACTATTCCAGACCATAGCACCTACTGCAATTTCTTGAGAGCTAATAGTCAACAAAAGTTTTGAACATAGCAAAAATGTTTTCACTCATTAGCGATGAAGTACCTTAACAATTATAAGCGAAACATTGTACAGTGAATACCTTCCTTGCACAAGACGTATAAAGTGTTGAGGGGCACAAAGGCTCGCTCCATGTCCATTGTCAACTAGTGCAACCGCCATTTTCTTGGCTTCATTCTGAAACTCATCCAGTCGAGCACAGGCAATTGCCACGACCTAAGATAAGATATAAATTGAACAAGTAATAAATGGTGAAGAAGAAGACAAATATGGTGATGGTCATAGAGATGGTGGTGGTGGGGATGACCATGATAATGAAAATTAGTGTTCGTGCAATAAAAATTCTATCTTGTAGGTACATCATACCTGTCTCTTGAAAGGAAGATATCTTCCCATACTTGGCATAGCATTTGCAGCAGCGGAAACTATATCAACCAAGACATGATGAACCTAATTTCAACAGTTAGGCAAGAACTCCATAAATAGCAGACAAGGTAACCAAAAATGAAGTTAAAAGAATCCCTCTACAACAATATATAATCCAGCTTTCATTAGTACTAAAATGAGATTAAAATTGTATGTAAAATACCCTGCACAATGGATTCTAAATTGAAAAAACATTAGTACTAATACTTGAGTTTTACAATATCAAAATACTCAAAACTAGGAGGGTTGCGTTAAGTAGCTGACAGCCAGAGTAAAATTTGTCAGATCACTAGGATATGAATCCTTACCAAATATTTATTGGGGCGTCCTCTACAAGTTGCACTTGTATCACCCAGGTGTAGCGAAACTGGGCGAGGGTAAGCTAGGTCGTCACCCGGAAGCGATGCGCTGTGTCGGAGCCCAGGTACAATGTCAAATATGCGAGGGTTCTTGCATCATTTTAAACATGGGTAGGTAAAGAAGCTAGTTCAAGAAACGACGATTACATTAGCATATTGGAATATAGGGACACTTATGGGTAAAAGCATGGAAATTGTGGACACAATGATTAGAAGAAAAATTAATATAATTTTCCTTCAAGAAACTAAGTGGGTGGGGGAGAAAGCAAGAGAAATTGATAAATCAGGATTTAAACTTTGGTTTGTTCATAGGAGGGAATTTCCTTTCGGTTTGTTCTATGTGCAGAGAGCAAGCTGTGGTGCGTATAAGAAGAAGAAGATCATTGGCAATCACACTATGGATCTTAGGCATCACATGTCAAGTCAAGACAGCAGAAGTAATTTCTTGCAGGCAACATGAATGCAATCATATTTATGAAGGTGAAACTTGGAGGCTAACTTCTCTTGGCACCCAAGGTTTGTACCCTCTTTCGGACCTACAAAACTTATTACATTCCGCCACAACTTACAAAATCAAGCCCAGAATTAAAACTCCGAGCTAACTGCCCAATACAACAGCCAAAGATTAAAATAACTAAAATTCCCCTACAATTTTAAAAAATAACAGAGAAATAACATACTAAACTTTAAGACAACTTAAGCAAATAGAAACAAAAATCCTACAATGTACTTAATAACCTCCCAATTGGTCCCAAATCATCTTAGCATTGCTGAATGAGAACTCTAGCTAAAATCAAGGGCTTTGCTTTTTCTTCTGTGAACTCAATGTGGCTGCAATAGTCTCGTTGTTCCCATCAGCAGATAGAATACTGAAAATTTTAAAATTCTAATTTTTCCTCTGGGGTTAAAGGGTCTTTGAGCCTCATTACTTTACAGTTTGTTTCCAGTAACCGCATCAAATAAAGTCCATATTAGACCAAACTTGAGTGGAGAAAGACCTCACAGGACTTGCCCATGTGCATTGTCACATAGGCATATAAAAGAAGGGTGGCTTTCAGCCTCATTAGTTTACAGTTTGTTTCCAGTAACCGCATCAAATAAAGTCCATATTAGACCGAACCTGAGTGGAGAAAGACCTAACAGGTCTTGCCCATGTGCATTGTCACACAGGCATATAAAAGAAGGGTGCCTGGGCACACTCATCTAGTTGTCTGAACAGGAATTGGATTAAACTGAGAATTATAATGCAGAACTAAAATTCCAGCATGATATTAGCGAAAAAACAAAAAAGTGAGGGCTGCTTGTTATCACTAGCCAAAATTATGAAAATAAAAACCAGATATAGAACCTTAAAAAATAAAAAAAGCAGCTTAGCTAGTATATTCCCACAAGGCCAAAAACTGAACAAACTAAAAAAAAAAAAAAACTGATTTGAGCACAACCATTTTTTGTCATTAGGTCACACGACAATTAACTATCATACCATCCTTCAATCACGATAAATTTTCCATCATTTACGTAACAATTTAATGGTACCATTATAAAGCCTTAGTAAATCAAGCACTAGAAATAAATACAAAACTTGAATCAATTAAAATATGATTATAATAATGAAAACATTTTTTGCATTAGTACCCCAAGAACAATACTATTTTATATGAAGGCTGAAACGTTCTTTTAATGAAGTTTCTTGTTCTTTAAAATTTTTAGAAATTTACTGGAAATTCTCTTTCTCTAGAAGCCTTGGATTTTGATTTATATTGGATTTGGATAAGATGTAATATAAAATTGTATTTAAATATTTCAAAATCCACTCAAATCCAGACGCAGGATTTTGTTTTTATTTTTATGTGCGATGATTTTATCCCCAAAAAAATAATTGAATATTAAACTTCTGCAGAAATAGGTTGCCACAAAAACAAAATAAGGAAAATCTACCTTTAAATTGTTGCCACAAAACTAGGAATAAACAACAAAAGCTGAAAGCTACCAACAAGGACAAACATATCATCGTCACTACTTTTTGTAGTAAAAAAAAATAAAATGCAAATGATACAAATAGCACCTTAGTGGAAGAAACAAACACCAAACTAATGTCGAAAAAAAAGGCAGAACAAGCTGCATGTTCACACACACACACACGTGGTGTGCGCCTGATAGATGACTCAGGCATGAATGTTTTTTCCATTCTTACACAGCCACATGAATAGCGTAGTTATAATTGAAGATTCATGCATTACCTAAAATTGAAACCTAGATGTCTTGATGAATGAGAGAGATATTTCAATGACAAACTAAGCACTAAAGGCTTATGAATAAGGAGGTTAATGGAAAAGTAGGCTCCAAAGCATCCTCACAAGGATCTCTAGTTCAGTGCAGAGGAGAAAACAGAACTTAAAAAACATTTGAAACCATTTAAAAAATATGAAGGCAATTGTCATTGAAAATATGAAGTCAATCATCTAACAATGGATCATCTAATAAGATTATGTTTTCTCTAAAAAAGTCATAGGAAATCAAGATAATGAGGATTTCAATAATTATGCGATAAAATATTATGTGTCCGACGCACAGTTGTTGAATTGAATTACAATAGAAGGGCTTTTTTCCATTTTCACTTTTTTAATTTTATTGATTTATTTATTTGCTAGGCTCACTTTTTAATTTTTCATAAATATAATTCTACTAAAAAAGGAGAGAAAAATATAACAACGAGGGGGAAAAACAAGGAGAATAAGATGTTTTTCCTTTACAAAATGAAAATAGCGACAGAATCAAAGAAAAAAAAACACAACACATTTAATGAAGCAAATTCAACCAATCCCACAATATGTCTTCCATAGAAACATGATGAAAGAAAAAGAAACCATTTGCTCAAACCCAAGATGCCACAAGCAACACCACTCAACTCCGAGGGAAGTTATTAGAAGTAGCCACATCTTTTAAAAATTTTGGCAATCCTCCACTATAACAATACGTACAACAAAGTTTTCCTATCTTTTACCTAACCAAACCCTAAAAAAAATAGTGCAACAAGCCTTGAACGTGGCTCCTAAGTTTCTCCAAAAATACCAAATAACTTCTTTCAAAGAGCAGGGCGAAACAAATGTGGACAAGTCTCCCCACTCCTCAAAAAAAGGACATAAATGTCAAGCCTTATTAGGTCGTACACATGTTACAATTTTTACTGCTAATAACAAATTTGGTCCCGAAGCAAGGGAGGTGGTGGATGAGAAATATAAAAAATGTTGTTTCATGGATTAAAACTGTGGACAAAGCAGAGCATTCTCAAACATGGTTTTATAGCGCGGCTAGCTATCAAAAACAGACTCAGAAGACAAAATCTTAAGTGTTACATGGGGCAAAAGTTATGATCCTACATGCATAATTTGTGGTACTTGGCCAAAAACCAGAGAGTTTTTTCTTTCAATGCAATGCATTAAATCAAGCATATCAAAAAGCTTGTGCAATTTGATACTTCAAAGATTTGAAACAAATTGGGATGAAAAAAATATGGGGTTATTTTCAACCATGGGAAATAAAAGTCATGAGGAAAAACGTAAAATGGCATGACCTGCTGCTATCTACAACTCATGGAAAGCAAGCAAAGGATTGTTCTTTGACGATAAAGGAGTTAACCAGATTTGGCAGCTGCTCAAGTTGCAGGTGATATCAAAATATGTTTTGCACAGGAAAGCTGGTCTTTTCTCAGTTTGCTGCTTTATTTGAGTTGTGGATGCTTTTTCACATATTGCTTGTGCTTGGTTTTTCTATTGTCTGACACTCTGCATATGTTCTGTAAGGCAATGCCATTCTTCGGCAATGATTAATACATGGAGATTAATTCTTCCTTAAAAAAATATGGTGGATGAGAGCTATTTAAATTGGAGGGCTAATGGAGAACTGAAATCACAAAGGCATCTAAATATTTGCTTCCATGCCTCTCCTCCCACTCACACATCATTGGACCTAGAGTTTCCAACATTTGTGCAGTCAGGAATTTACGTTGATAAAGCAAATATGCATTATTTAGGATTGATGTTTTACATTAGATTTTTCCCACGCTATTTTGGAAGGATGTTATCATGGGTTATAATTTTCTATATCTTTTTATTTTCGGGTGAAAATGATGTTAGTTATGATATTTTGTATTTGCCAACCATGTTGTGTTTTGGCTGAGCCACTCTATTTACAAAAAATTTGCTCAGCGGGAAGAGCTTCTAACATAATTTCTTTACATGGGTAAAGTCTAATTTAGGGTTACTCTATCAAAATTTTACTAAAAATTAAAGGAACTAATCATTGTAGTCCTATTGGTCTCAATTTTCCACAGCAAATCAAGCAAGGCATGAAGATCTGCAAAGAAAAGGCAAATTCTTTAATCTTTGAACTCAGGAGGAACTTTGGAAAATCAAACTGATCTGATTCTTGTGTACAGGAATGCACAATCAGCAATAATTTGATTCCACTCCCAGGTCAAACCAAGCATGCAGCATAAGTTTACCATACCATTTCTAATTCCAATGCATTCCAATTCCTATCCTGTCCATGGACCAAATGCTACCTTACAAAAGATTTGAAAGCCTGAGACTTGTTTGCCACTGTCCTCTAATAACACCAAAGCCTAAATAAAGTCAAATTTCAAAAAATGTCAGACATTTTCAGAATTAGAAATCCCACAAGTTAATTTAATGCTAAGAGTTAAGCCTATGATTGCCACGCATGACGTAGCTGAGGCTCAGTTAATCTCCAAGATAACTGGCCATGAATATCTTGGTGCAGTACAGGCCCAGAAAAATACTAATATATTAATTAACAATCGCACATCAGATTTCAGATAAATGGGATGGAATCATAGAAAGCTAGTTAGGAATAACAAGAATGGAGGGCCAGACAACTTCATGCTCATCACATCAGGAAAAAGAAGAAAGAGGGGAAATAAAAACCATGATAAAATTATTAAAAAATAGGCTGACCTGGCTGAGCACCAAGTTCAATGACATGTAGCTTTGACGTAATTTGTCCAGCATTGATGCTCTTTGTGGCAAAAGAAAAAGGGTAGAAGGATTCCAATTCACTGCAACCCGTGCAAGAAATACGAAAAAATCACAAACTTGTGTAGCAAAAGGGCGGGCAGTAGTAGTGCAGATATACACAAAAGGCTGAAGGCCATAGACAATGGTGAAAGGGGGAACTCTCACTTTTAGTGAGGAAAACGATGCAACATGCGCTTCCAGAACTTGATTCCGCCGCTGATCTTGAGAGAAAAGCTGCATATTCCCTTTGACAAGTTGTCGCCTCAACAAAAGGGAGAAAGGAAATTAGTAATACAAATAGTAACCCCACAAAATAAATAAAATAAGGTACTTCCAGACAATTGTATGGGCACATGCCATTGGTCTTAGTACTATCATGGAATCCATGATTACGTTATTTGAGATTTTCCGTGGGTAGGGGGGTTCTTCATCATGAATTCAAAAACATATGACCATTACTCCATCTAAAAACCGACTGTGACAAATCCCATCTGCTTGTGAAAGAAAATGCAATCGGGCAATACTCTAAATTACTAAATGGTGCCAATCCTTCATCCTGGAACATAAATCAGCACTGAGACAAAGGCAGTATGCTTAGGTCTGAACATATTATCAAGCAGACTTCAGTTTACACCAGACTAGATCTCAGGGCATATATTGAAAGCAAATATATGTTCATGGCACAATGCCAACTGCTGGCTGCATTTCACTCATTATTTTATTCTAAATATCATTTTCTCGCCAATGAGATTGACATGCTCCTTTCCAATATCTAATTAATATCCCAGAATAGGGAGGCCAAGCAAATATGCAACTGTAGTTCGCAGAGTTTTGTTACATCAAATTACAATCAAATTGCAAACACGTGCACCCATTAAATTATGTCTGAAAAACTAGCAAAAAGGAAAATAAATCCCTAGGACCCTGAGCTAGCTCTTCTGTTCACTCTGAACAAACTCTAAACTAGTTGATATGGCAATGGAAATTTTAAGTGTATTGCAAGTTTTATGACAAGAAAGATGTTTATCACATTATTAAACTGCAACAATATATTAGTGAGAATATCAGAAATTAAAAAATTACATCACCTTTGAAAATGAAAATTGACAATTGAAATTTATTAAAATTAAAAATAGAATTGAAAATGAAGTGTAGAGGGTGACGTAAGTGAGTGGAGGCATAACATTTATTTTCTCTCAAACATCTTTACACGTTCAGAGTCACCTACATGGGAGAAGCAGTTAGACCCACTTTACAGAAAAAGGTGAAACATAATCTTATGCGGCCATGAGGGAAAATAAATGTTTCTAACATTCAATTGACCAAGGATAAACAGAGGTCTGCGTGATCATACCCAAAATTTTTGTGGTAATCCAGTTCCAAAAGACAATCTATGCAGTAATCATGCAAATCTGGTTAAGCTAACATAATTTTTATCACAGAAAGAAAATAGAAAGAGAAAATTTTAAATTGTCACCTGCTCGGGCATCTGATGAGATTTCACTTTTGCTTTCATCTCAATATTAAATATTTGCAAGTGATCCTGAGTTGTTCCCGGAAGTTCCGCTTCAAAAGGAGTGCAAAATTCATAAGGCTTATGAATAAATGAAAGACATAAAAAATGGGGCATAAATTGATAACGAAATAAAATTTGTTTTTTATCTAGCAGCTGTAACATCAGTGAAAATTAAAAAAAAAATGATAAAGAACTACAAAAATTTATCTGCTAAACACGTTTGAAGCAAAGAAAATATTAAAAATAGGACCACTCCAATACGCCTTTGTGTTTAGGAATAATTTTCCCCAGCACAGTGGCTTCACCAATAAAACAAGCCCCCAATTTTATTTTAAAAAAACTATCACTTAAATCCACATTTTTAAATATTTGTATAATTTTGCAACTGTCTTGACTATATAATGACAGCATAGCGGGGAACATACTAAGATTAAACACATACCTCAGGCGAACCCAAAGCAATTCCAATCAAAACCAACCACTTTTCACAAAGATCACATCAATAATTAAGTATCTAATTGTTCACCAAATTAGCTGTTCTCTCAAACATCTTTACAAGTTAAGAGTCACCTACATGGGAGAAGCAGTTAGACCCACTTTACAGAAAAAAGGTGAAACATAACCATATGCAGCCATGAGGGAAAATAAAGGTCTCTAACATTCAATTGACCAAGCATAAAAGGAGGTCTGTGTGACCATACCAAAATTTTTTGTGGTAATCCACTTCCAAAAGACAATCTATGCAGTAATCCTGTAAATTTGATTAAGCTAACATAACTTTTATCACAGAAAGAAAATAGAAAGAGAATAACTAAAATTGTCACCTTCTCAGGCATCTGGTGAGACTTCACTTTGGCTTTCATCTCAATATTAAATATTTGCAAGTGATACCGAGTTTTTCCTGGAAGTTCGGCTTCAAAACGAGTTCAAAATTCACAAGGTCTAAGTATGAATAAATGAAAGACATAAAAAATGAGGCACAAATTGAAAACGATATAAAATTTCACTTTTATCTAGCAACTTTAACATCAATGACAATAAAAAAAAATGATAAAGAACTACATCAAATAATTTATCTGCTAAACACGTATGAAGCTATGAAAATATTAAAAAAAGGACCACTCAAAGAGGCCTTTGTGTATAAGCTAACATAATTTTAATCACAGGAAGAAAATAGAAAGAGAAAAATTAAAATTGTCACCTGCTCGGGCATTGGATGAGACTTCACTTTTGCTTTCATCTCAATATTAAATATTTGTAAGTGATCCTGAGTTGTTCCCGGAAGTTCGGCTTCAAAAGGAGTTGAAAATTCATAAGGCATAAGTATGAATAAATGAAGGATATAAAAAATGACGCATGAATTGATAATGATATAAAATTTAATTTTTATCTAGCAGCTGTAACATCACTGACAAAAAAAAAAAAAATCATAAAGAACTACATCAAATAATTTATCAGCTAAATTATTTGAAAGCAAATATATGTTCATAGCACAATGCCAACTGCGGTGTATTTCACTCGTTTATGGATAGAAATGTGTTCATTAGTTTGTGAGAGCAACACCAGGCATTGCAAACACATCGTGTGTGTCCCAACCTGCAGCATAGATCATGCATGCAAAGCATAAACAACTGTCTCGACTATATAATGACAGCATAGTGGGGAACATACTAATGATGAACACATACCTCATGCAAACGCAAAGCAATCCCAATCAAAACCAACAACTTTTTAGAAAAATCACATCAATAATTAATTATCTAATTGTTACAAAAATTAGCTGCTCTCTCAAACATCTTTACACGTTCAGAGTCACCTACATGGGAGAAGCAGTTAGACCCACTTTACAGAAAAAGGTGAAACACAACCTTATGCAGCCACGAGGGAAAATAAAGGATTCTAAGATTCAATTGACCAAGGATAAACAGAGGTCTGCGTGGTCATACCCAAAATTTTTGTGGTAATCCACTTCGAAAGTACAATCTATGCTGTAATCATGCAAATCTGGTTAAGCTAACATAATTTTGATCACAGAAATAAAATAGAAAGAGAAAAATTAAAATTGTCACCTGCTGAGGCATCTGATGAGACTTCGCTTTTGCTTTCATCTCAATATTAAATATTTGCAAGTGATCCAGAGTTGTTTCCGGAAGTTCGGCTTCAAAAGGAGTTCAAAATTCATGAGGGATAAGTATGAATAAATGAAAGACATAAAAAATGAGGCATGAATGGATAACGATATAAAATTTCATTTTTATCTAGCAGCTGTAACATCACTGACGATAAAAAAAATGATAAGGAACTACATCAAATAATTTATCAGCTAAACATGTCTGACGCTATGAAAATATTAAAAAAAGGACCACTCAAAGGGGCCTCTGCGTTTAAGAATCATTTTCCCCAAGACAGTTGCTTCACTAATAAAACACGCCCCTCAAAAAATATTTAATAAAAAAAACTGTCACTTAAATCCATATTTCTAAATATTTGTATAATTTTTATTTTTTTTAGATAAAACAAAAATTAGTGGGAACAAGGACAGTTGTCGTAGTCTTCGGCAGTCATGCCCAATACAACACAATCAAAACTGTGACGCACTGGAGTATGCATTTTAAAATTAAAATTAAAATTGAGCATAAAGGGAAAACTACTTTCAAATTAGAGATCCTCTAGTATAAATGGGAGACGAATGCAACATCGAACTGTTTAACTTTCAAATTCCCTTCACACTTTGAGAAGGCCACTAACTATTTAGTCACCAACTCTGCTGCTAATCCACAGAGAAAAGCTGCATATTCCCTTTCACAAGTTGTGGCCACTACAAAAAGGAGAAAGGAAATTAGTAACACAAACAGTAACCCCACAAAATAAATAAAATAAGATACTTCCATACAGTTGTATGGGCACATGCCAATGGTTTTAGTACTATCATGGAATCCATGATATATTGATCCAGTTTTAGTTTATTTAATTTTATGAAAATTTTGGTTGATTTACAAAAAATTCCATTAATTTTTGTTGCCTTACAAGAGATTTGAAAGCCTGAGACTTATTTGCCACTATCCTCTAATAACACCAAAGCCTAAATAAAGTCAAATTTCAAAAAATGTCCAAGACATTTTAAGCCTCTTCAGAACTAGAAATCCCACAAATTAATTTAATGCTAAAGGTTAAGCCTATGATCAGCATGCATGACGTACCTCAGGCTCAGTTTTTCTCCAAGATAACTTGCCATGAATATCTTGGTGCACTACAGACCTAGAAAAATACTAATATAATAATTAAGAATCACACATCAGATTTCAGATAAATGGGATGGAATCATAGAAAGCTAGTTAGGAATAACAAGAATAGAGGGCCAGACAACTTCATGCTCATCACAACAGGAAAAAGAAGAGAGAGGAGAAATAAAAACTATAATAAAACTATTAAAAAATAGGCTGACCTGGCAGACCACCAAGTTCAGTCACATGTAGCTTTGATGTAGTTTGTCCAGCATTGATGCTCTTTGTGGTAGAAGGATTCTAATTCCTTGCAACCTGTGGAAGAAATACGAAAAAATCAGAAACTTGTGTAGCAAAAGGAAGGGCCAGTAGTAATACAAGTATAGAAAAAAGGCTAAAGACTATGACAATGGTGAAAGGGGGAACTCTCACTTTTAGTGAGGCAAATGATGCAGCATTCACTTCCAGAGCTTGACTCAGCCGCTGATCCAAAGAGAAAAGCTGCATATTCCCTTTGACAAGTTGTGGCCTCTATGAAAATGAAAAAGGAAATTAGTAATACAAACAGTAACCCCACAAAATAAAGAAAATAAGATACTTCTAGACAGTGGAATGGGCACACGGCATTGGTTTTTTAGTACTTTCATGGAATCCATGATTGTATGGGCACAATCTACGCAGTAATCATGCAAATCTGATTACGCTAACATAATTTTTATCACAGAAAGAAAATAGAAAGAGAAATATTAAAATTGTCACCTGCTCGGGCATTTGATGAGAATTCACTTTTGCTTTCATCTCAATATTAAATATTTGCAAGTCATCCTGAGTTGTTCCCGGAAGTTCGGCTTCAAAAGGAGTTCAAAATTCATAAGCCATAAGTATGAATAAGAGAAAGACAACAAAAATGAGGCATGAATTGATAACAATATAAAATTTCATTTTCATCTAGCAGCTACATCACTGACAATAAAAAAAATGATTAAGAACTACATCAAATAATTTATCCGCTAAAAAGTCCTGAAGGGATGAAAATATTAAAAAAAGGACCACTCAAAGGGGCCTTTCTGTTTAAGAATCATTTTCCCCAGCACAGTAGACTCATTAATAAAACACGCCCCAAAAAAATTATAAAAAAAAAACCATCACTTAATTCCATATTTCTACATATTTGCATAATTTCTATTTTTTTTTTAAGAAAAAAACAAAAATTAGTGGGAACAAGGACTGTTGTCGTAGTCTTTGGCAGCAATGCCCAATACAACACAATTTAAACGGTGCTGCACTGGAGTATGCATTTTAAAATTAAAATTTAGCATACAGGGCAAACTACTTTCAAATTAGAGATCAGATCCTGTAGTATAAATGGAGAGGAATGCAACATCGAACTGTTTAACGTTCAAATTTCCTTCACACTTTGAGAAGGCCACTAACTATTTAATCACTAACTAAATAAATAAAATAAGATACTTCCAGATAGTTGCATGGGTGCATGCCATTGGTTTTAGTACTCTCATGGAATCCATGATTTAGTTATTTGAGATTTTCCGTTGGTAGCGGTTCTTCATCATGAATTTAAAAACATATGACCACATGACCATTACTCCTTCTAAAAACCGACTGGGACAGATCCCATCTGTTTGTTGAAGAAAATGCAATCGGGCAATACTCTAAATTACTAAATGGTGGCAATCCTTCATCCTTGAACATAAATCAGCACTGAGACAAAGGCATTGTTCTTAGGTCTGAACATATTATCAAGCAGGCTTCAGTTTATACCAGACTAGATCTCAGGCATATATTGAAAGCAAATATATGTTCATAGCACTGCTGGCTGTATTTCACTCGTTTTTGGGTAGAAATGTGTTCATCAGTTTATGAAAGAAACACCAGGCATTGCAAACACATCATGTGTGTCCCAACCTATAGCTTACATCATGCATGCAAAGCAGAAACAACTGTCTTGACTATATAATGACCGCATAGCGGAGAACATACTAATGATAACCACATTCCTCAGGCGAACCCAAAGCAATTCATATCAAAACAAACCACTTTTCAGAAAGATCACATCAATAATTGATTATCTAATTATTCACCAAATTAGCTGTTCTCTCAAACCTTTACACGTTCAGTGCTACCTACATGGGAGAAGCAGTTAGACCCACTTTACAGGAAAAGGTGAAACATAACCTTATGCAGCGATGAGGGAAAATAAAGGTTTCTAACATTCAATTGACCAAGGATAAACATAGGTCTGTGTGACCATACCCAAAATTTTTGTGGTAATCCACTTCCAAAACACAATCTATGCACAAATCATGCAAATATGGTTAAGCTAACATAATTTTTTATCACTAAAATAAAATAGAAAGGGAAAAAAACCAAAACACACAGACTTCTCTCGGGGCTCAAAAATTGCAACCTAGATGCTTAAAATTAAAATTTTCACCTGCTCGGGCATCTGATGAGACTTCACTTTCGCTATCATCTCAATATTAAATATTTGCAAGTGATCCTGAGTTGTTCCAGGATGTTCGAATTCAAAAGGAGTTCAAAATTAATAAGGCATAAGCCATATAAATGAAAGGCATAAAAAATGAGGCATGAATTTATATCGATATAAATTTTCATTTTTATTTAGCAGATGTAACACCACTGACAATAAAAAAAAAAATGATAAAGAACTACATCAAATAATTTATCTTCTAAACACGTTTGAAGCTATGAAAATATTAAAAAAAGGGCCACTCAACTCAAAGAGGCCTTTGTGTTTTAGAATCATTTTCCCCAACACAGTAACTTCACTAATAAAACAAGCCCCCAAAAAAATAAATAAATAAAACTGTCACTTAAATCCATATTTCTAAATATTTGTATAATTTTTATTATTTTAAGATAAAACCAAAATTAGTGGGAACAAGGACTGTTGTCGTAGTCTTCGGCAGTCATGCCCAATACAACACAATCTAAAATGTGACGCAGTGGAGTACGCATTTTAAAATTAAAATTTAGCATACAGGGCAAACTACTTTCAAATAAGAGATCAGATCCTCTAGCATAAATGGAGAGGAATGCAACATCCAACTGTTTAACGTTCAAATTTCCTTCTCACTTTGAGAAGGCCAAAAACTATTTAGTCACCAACTTAAAGAGCACTAGTAATACGACATTTCCTATTGGCACAAGGCTTTGTGTGTGCCACAACCTTACTTGAACAACTTTTCCTTTTCCTATCCCCAAAATCCCTTCCCACACATGCACATGCTTTTCGAAGGAAAAAAAAAAGAAAAATATACTGGATCGCACACAATAAGTAGTAAAACTTCCCAATATCAAAACTATAGATCGTGCACCGTTAACTATTAATATTATGTAATGCGCGCAGATCTAGACAAGCACCGTGTATATCAAATCTATGAGAATTGTCAGATAAATAACCAAGGGGTTATCATTGGTGCACAATGATAAATAACCACATACCCGAGGCGAACCCAAAGCAATTCCAATCAAAACCGACAACTTTTCAGAAAGATCACATGAAATATCTAATTGTTCACAAAATTAGATGTTCACTCAAACATCTTTACACGTTTAGAGTCACCAACAAGGGAGAAGCAGTTAGACCCACTTTACAGAAAAAGGTGAAAAATAACCTTATGCAGCCATGAGGGAAAATAAAGGTTTCTAACATTCAATTAACCAAGATTAAACAGAGGCATGCGTGACCATACCCAAAATTTTTGTGGTAATCCACTTCCAAAAGACAATCCATGAAGCAATCATGCAAATCTGGTTAAGCTAAAAGAATTTTTACCATAGAAAGAAAATAAAAAGAGAAATATTAAAATTGTCTCCTGCTAAGGCATTTGATGGGAATTCACTTTTGCTTTCATCTCAATATTAAATATTTGCAAGTGATCCAGAGTTGTTCCCGGAAGTTCAGCTTCAAAAGGAGTTCAAAATTTGTAAGCCATAAGTATGAATAAAAGAAAGACAACAAAAATGAGGCATGAATTGATAACGATATAAAATTTCATTTTTATCTAGCAGTTGTAACATCACTGACAATAAAAAAAATGATAAAGAACTACATCAAATAATTTATCTGCTAAACAAGCCTCAAGCCATGAAAATATTAAAAAAGGACCACTCAAAGAGGCCTTTCTGTTTAAGAATCATTTTTCCCAGCACAGTAGACTCACTAATAAAACACGCCCCCAAAAAAATGAAAAAACAAAAAACCTGTCACTTGAATCCCTATTTCTAAATATTTGTATAATTGTTTTTTTTTTTATGAAAAAACAAAAATTAATGGGAAGTGATTAAAAGTAGTCACCTGCTCGGGCATTGAGACTTCACTTTTGCTTTCATCTCAATATTAAATATTCGCAAGTGATCCACAGTTGTTCCCGAAAGATCAGCTTCAAAAGGAGTTTAAAATTCACAAGCCATAAATAAATGAAAGACATAAAAAATGAGGCATGAATTGATAACGAAATAAAATTTCATTTTTATCTAACAGCTGTAACATCACCGACAATAAAGAAAATGACAAAGAACTACATCAAATAACTTCTCAGCTAAACACGTCTTAAGCTATGAAAATATTTTAAAAAGGACCATTCAAAGAGGCCTTTGTTTTTAAGAATCATTTTCCCCAACACAGTAGCTTCACTAATAAAACAAGTCCCCAAAAAATTTTTTTTTTATTAAAACTGTCACTTAAATCCATATTTCTAAATATTTGAATAATTTTTATTTTTTTACGATAAAATAAAAATTAGTGGGAACAAGGACAGTTGTCGTTGTCTTCGGCAGTCATGCCCAATACAACACAATCTAAACTGTGACGCAGTGGAGTCAATTTTAAAATTAAAATTGAGCATACAGGGCAAACTACTTTCAAATTAGAGATCAGATCCTCTGGTATAAATGGAGACAAATCCAACATCGAACTTTTTAACGTTCAAATTTCCTTTTCACTTTGAGAAGGCCACTAACTATTTAGTCACCAACTCTGCTGCTGATCCACAGAGAAAAGCTGCATATTCCCTTTTACAAGTTGTGGCCTCTACAAAAAGGAGAAAGGAAATTAGTATTACAAACAGTAACCATACAAAATAAATAAAATAAGATAGTTCCATACAGTTGTATAGGCACATTCCATTGGTTTTAATACTATCATGGAATCCATGATTTTGTTATTTCAGATTTTTCGTGGGTAGGGGTTCTTCATCATGAATTCAAAAAAATATGACCATTACTCCATCTAAAAACTGACTACGCATATCCTTGTGAAAGAAAATGCAATCGGGGCAATACTCTAAATTACTAAATTGTGCCAATCCTTCGTCCTTGAACATAAATCAGCACTGAGACAAAGGCAATGTACCTAGTCTGAACATATTATCAAGCTGGCTTCAGTTTACACCCGACTAGATCTCAGGGCATATATTGAAAGCAAATATATGTTCATAGCACAATGCCAACCGCTGGCGGTCTTTCACTCGTTTATTGGTAGAAATGTGTTCATCAGTTGGTGAAAGCAACACCAGCCATTGCAAACACATCGTGTGTGTCCCGACCTGCAGCTTACATCATGCATGCAAAGCATAAACTACTGTCTTGACTATATAATGAGAACATAGCGGGGAACATACTAATGATAACCACATACCTCAGGCGAACCCAAAGCAACTCCAATCAAAACCAACCACTTTTCAAAAAGATCACAACAAAATAATTAATTATCTAATTGTTCACCAAATTAGTTGTTCTCGCAAACATCTTTACACGTTCAGAGTCACCTACATTGGAGAAGCAGTTAGACCAGTTTTACAGAAAAAGGTGAAACATAACCTTATGCAGCCAGGAGGGAAAATAAAGGATTCTAACATTCAATTGACCAAGGATAAAAATAGGTCTGCGTGACCATACAAATTTTTTTTCAGGTAATCCACTTCCAAAAGACAATCTATGCAGTAATAACGCAAATCTGGTTAAGTATGAATAAATGAAAGGCAATAAAAAATGAGGCTTGAATTGATAACTAAATAAAATTTCATTTTTATCTAGCAGCTGTAGCATCACTGACAATAAAACCGACCACTTTTCAGAAAGATCACATCAATAATTAGTTATGTAATTGTTCACCAAATTAGATGTTCTCTCAAACACCTTTACACGTTCCGAGTCACCTGCATGGGAGAAGCAGTTAGACCCACTTTACAGAAAAAAGTGAAACATAACCTTATGCAGCCATGAGGCAAAATAAAGGTTTCTAGCATTCAATTAACTAAGGATAAACAGAGGTCTGCGTGACCATACCCAAAATTTTTATGGTAATCATGCAAATCTTAATAAGCTAAAAGAAGTTTTACCACAGAAAGAAAATAGAAAGAGAAATATTAAAATTGTCTCCTGCTCGGGCATTTGATGAGAATTCACGTTTGCTTTCATCTCAATATTAAATATTTGCAAGTGATCCTGAGTTGTTTCCGGAAGTTTGGATTCAAAAGGAGTTAAAAATTAAAAGCCATAAGTATGAATAAAAGAAAGACAACAAAAATGATGCATGAATTGATACTGATATAAAATTTCATTTTTATCTAGCAGGTGTAACATCACTGATATTAAAAAAAATGATAAAGAACTACATCAAAAAAAATTTCTGCTAAACAAGCCAGAAGCTATGAAAATATTAAAAAGAAAAAGACCACTCAAAGGGGCCTTTCTGTTTAAGAATCGTTTTCCCCAGCACAGTAGACTCATTAATAAAACACGCCACAAAAAAAATGAAAAAAAAAACTGTCACTTAAATCCATATTTCTAAATATTTGTATAACTTTTAGTTTTTTTAAGAAAAAAAAAATAGTGGGAAGTGATCTGAAGTTGTCACCTGCTCGGGCATTGAGACTTCACGCATGAATTGATAATGATATAAAATTTCATTTTTATCCAGCAGCTGTAACATCACGGACAATAAAAAAAATGATAAAGAACTACATCAAATAATTTATCAGCCAAACACGTCTTAAACTATGAAAATATTTTTAAAAAGGACCACTCAAGCAGGCTTTTGTTTTTAAGAATCATTTTCCCCAACACAGTAGCTTTACTAATAAAACACGTCCCCAAAATATAAAAAAAAAAAAAAAAATGTAACTCAAATCCATATTTCTAAACATTAGAATAATTTTTATTTTTTTACGATAAAATAAATATTAGTGGGAACAAGGACAGTTGTCGTAGTCTTCGGCAGTCATGCCCAATACAACACAATCTAAACTGTGATGCAGTGGAGTGCATTTTAAAATTAAAATTGAGCATACAGGGCAAACTACTTTCAAATTAGAGATCAAATCCTCTAGTATAAATGGAGACGAATCCAACATCAAACTGTTTAACGTTCAAATTTCCTTTTCACTTTGAGAAGGCCACTAACTATTTAGTCACAAACTCCGCTGCTGATCCACATAGAAAAGCTGCATATTCCCTTTAACAAGTTGTGGCCTCTACAAAACGAGAAAGGAAATTAGTTTTTTAATTATGATTGATTTTCATTAATCCTTAGAATTTCACTATAAGTAAATTTTGTGTAAATTCACACACACAAAAATTTTATTTTTGAAACCAAATTATGCTTGCTATTTGAATTGGTTACAATGGTTGACAGTAGTGCCCCACGCAATATTAATATTAGATTTTACAAATAATAAATTATTGTGATTGCAAGAATATAAATCAATAAGAAAATAAACGTAATATTAATTGAGGGGAATGGTGTAATCCTAAGGGGGGGGGGTGAATTGGAATTTTAAAAACTTTTGCAGATAATTTAACTGATTCAACAAACAATATCCCAATCAAAATTAATGCGTGTATAAGATAAGAGAGAGAGAGAGAGAGAGAGAGAGATTGACACCAAAATTTTAACGAGGTTCGGCTATTCCCGCCTACGTCATCGCTTTGCGCAAAATCCCCAAGGATTCCACTAACCTGCACCCTTAATCGGGCCGAGCAAAACCGTTACACATTCCTTCAAATAGGATGGAGCCCTCCTCTCCAAGCGATATCATACGTTTGGTACACTCCTTCAAATAGGGTGGAGCCCCCCCACTCCAAGCGATACCCCACGCTTGGCCCACTCCTTCTAGGCGGAGCCACCTCTTCAAGTGATGTACCCTCACTTGGGCAAGGTTCACAATGCGAACCGCGAAGCAACCTTAATCGGGCGGAGCAAAACCATTACACACTCCTTCAAATAAGATGGAGCCCTCCTCTCCAAGCGATACCCTACGTTTGGTACACTCTTTCAAATAGGGTGGAGCCACCTCACTCCAAGCGATACCCCACGCTTGGCCCACTCCTTCTAGGCGGAGCCACCTCTCCAAGTGATGTACCCTCACTTGGCCAAGGTTCACAACGCGAACCGTGAAGGGCCTTTTAAAAAAAAAAAATTTTGCGTACAATAAAATGCTTCTACAAAAGCGGATTTGTACAATTTAAAATCTAGATGCACTCTCAAATGATTTAAAATCAAGATGCACTCTCAAACGATGCACCATTCGCTTCCAGACCTTGACTCAGCCGCTGATCCAAAGAGAAATGCTGCATATTCCCTTTCACAAGTTGTGGCCTCCAAAAAAAGGAGAAAGGAAATTAGTAATACAAACAATATCCCCACAAAATAAATAAAATAAGATACTTCTAGACAATTGTATGGGCACACACCATTGGTTTTAGTACTTTCATGGAATCCATGATAGTGTTATCAGAGATTTTCTGTACATAGGGGTTCTTAATCAAGAATTCAAAAACATATGACTATTAATCCATCTAAAAACCGACTGTGACAGATCCCATCTGCTTGTGACAGAAAATGCAATCAGGAAATACTTTAAATTACTAAATGGTGCCAATCCTTCATCCTTGAACATAAATCAGCACTGAGACAAAGGCAATGTACCTAGTCTGAACATATTATCAAGCTGGCTTCAGTTTACACCTGACTAGATCTCAGGGCATATATTGAAAGCAAATATATGTTAATAGCACAATGCCAACTGCTGGCTGTATTTCACTCGTTTTTGGGTAAAAATGTGTTCATCAGCTTGTGAAAGCAACACCAGGCATTGCAAGCACATTGTGTGTCCCAACCTACAGCTTACAGCATGCATGCAAAGCATAAACTACTGTCTTGACTATATAATGACAGCATAGCGGGGAAAATACTAATGATAACCACATACCTCAGGCGAGCCCACAGCAATTCCAATCAAAACCAACCACCTTCCAGAAAGATGACATCAATAATTAATTATCTAATTGATCACCAAAGTAGCTGTTCACACAAACATCTTTACACGTTCAAAGCCACCAACATGGGAGAAGCAGTTAGACCCCCCACTTTACAGAAAAAGATGAAACATAACCTTATGCAGCCACGAGGGAAAATAAAGGTTTCTAACATTCAGTTCACCAAGGATAAACAGAGGCCTGTGTGGTCATACCAAATTTTTTTGTGGTAATCCACTTCCAAAAAACAATCTATGCAGTAATCATGCAAAACTGGTTAAGCTAAAATAAATTTTAATACGGAATGATAAGGCATCTGATGAGACTTCACTTTTGCAAGTGATCCTGAGTTCTTCCTAGAAGTTCTGCTTCAAAAAGGAGTTCAAAATTCATAAGGCATAAGTATGAATAAAAGAAAGACATAAAAAATGAGGCATGAACTGATAACGATTTAAAATTTCGTTTTTATCTAGCAGCTGTAACATCAGCGACAATAAAAAAAAATGATAAAGAACTACATCAAATAAATTATGTGCTAAACACGTTTGAAGCTACGAAAATATTAAAAAAAAAGGGACAGCTCAAAGAGGCCTTTGTGTTTAAGAATCATTTTCCCCAGCACAGTAGCTTAACTAATAAAACAAGCCACCAAAATTTTTTTTTTTTTTAAAAACTGTCACTAAAATCCATATTTCTAAATATTTGTCTAATTTTTATTTTTGAAAGATAAAACAAAAATTTGTGGGAACAAGGAGTGTAGCAGTAGTCTTCGGCAGTCATGCTCAATAAAACACAATCTAAAATGTGACGCAGTGGACTATGCATTTTAAAATTTTAGTATAGAGGGCAAACAACTTTCAAATTAGAGATCAGATCCTCTAGTATAAAAGGAGAGGAATGCAACAGCGAACTGTTTAACATTCAAATTTCCTTCTCACTTTGAGAAGGCTACTAATTATTTAGTCCCCAACTCCGCTGCTGATCCACAGAAAAAGGCTGCATATTCCCTTCGACAAGTGTTGGCCTCTGAGAAAAGGAGAAAGGTAATTAGTAATACAAACAGTAACCCCACAAAATAAATAAAATGAGATAATTCCAGACAGTTGTATGGGCACATGCCATTGGTTTTAGTACTATCATGGAATCCATGATTTTTTTATTTCAGATTTTTGACGGGCAGGGGTTCTTCATAATGATTTCAAAAATGTAACCGACTGTGACAGATCCCATCTTGTAAAAGAAAATGCAATCGAGCAATACTCTAAATTACTAAATGGTGGCAATCTTTTTTCCTTGAACATAAATCCCCACTGAGACAAAGGCAATGTACGTAGGTCTGAATAATATTAACAAGCAGGCTTCAGTTTACACCAGACTAGATCTTAGGGCTAATATTGAAAGCAAATATATGTTCAAAGCACAATGGCAACTGCTGGCTGTATTTCACTCTTTTTTGGGTAGAAATGTGTACATCAGTTTGTGAAAGAAACACCAAGCATTGCAAACAAATCGTGTGTGTCCCAACCAAAAGCTTACATCATGCCTGCAAAGCATAAACAACTGTCTTGACTATATAATGACAGCATAGAGGGGAACATACTAATGATAACCACATACCTCATGCGAGCCCACAACAATTCCAATCAAAACAAACCACTTTTAAGAATGATTAAATCAATAATTAATTATCTAATTGTTCGCCAAATTAGCTGTTCTCTCAAACATCTTTACTCGTTCATAGTCACCTACATGGGAGAAGCATTTAGACCCCACTTTACAGAAAAAGATGAAACATAACCTTATGCAGCCACGAGGGAAAATAAAGGTTTCTAACATTCAATTGACCAAGGATAAACAGAGGCCCGTGTGACCATACCAAAATTTTTTGGGGTAATCCACTTCCAAAAGGCAATCTATGCAGTAATCATGCAAATCTGGTTAAGCTAAAATAATTTTTATCACGGAAAAAAAAATAAAAAGAGAAAAATTAAAATTTTCACCTGCTCGGGCATCTGGTGAGATTTCACTTATGCTTTCATCTCAATATTAAATATTTGCAAGTGATCCTGAGTTCTTCCCGGAAGTTCTGCATCAAAAAGGAGTTCAAAATTCATAAGGCATAAGTATGAATAAAAGAAAGCCATAAAAAATGAGGCATGAACTTATAACGATTTAAAATTTCATTTTTATCTAGCAGCTATAACATCAGTGACAATAAAAAAAAATGATAACGAACTACATCAAATAATTTATGTGCTAAACACGTTTGAAGCTATGAAAATATTAAAAAAAAGGGACAACTCTAAGACGCCTTTGTGTTTAAGAATCATTTTCCCCAGCACAGTAGCTTAACTAATAAAACAAGCCACCAAAAAAAAAATTTTAAAAAAAAACTGTTAATAAAATCCATATTTCAAAATATTTGTCTAATTTCTATTTTTTTAGCATAAAACAAAAATTAATGGGAACAAGGACTGTAGCAGTAGTCCTCGGCAGTCATGCTCAATACAACACAATCTAAAATGTGACGCAGTGGAGTATGCATTTTAAAATTAAAACTGAGAATAGAGGGCAAACAACTTTCAGATTAGAGATTAGATCCGCTAGTATAAATGGAGAGGAATGCAACATCGAACTGTTTTAACGTTCATATTTCCTTCTCACTTTGAGAAGGCTACTAATTATTTAGTCCCCAACTCCGCTACTGATGCACAGAGAAAAGCTGCATATTCTGTTCGACAAGTTGTGGCCTCTGAAAAAAGGAGAAAGGAAATTAGTAATACAAACAGCAACCCCAAAAAATAAATAAAATAAGATACTTCCAGACTGTTGTATGGGCACATGCCATTGGTTTTAGTACTATCATGGAATCCATGATTTTTTTATTTGAGATTTTCGACGGGTAGGGGTTCTTCATAATGATTTCAAAAACGTATGACCATTATTCTATCTACAAACCGACTGTGACAGATCCCATCAGCTTGTGAAAGAAAATACAATCGAGCAATACTCTAAATTACTAAATGGTGGCAATATATCAGCACTGAGACAAAGGCAATGTACGTAGGTCTGAACATATTAACAAGCAGGCTTCAGTTTACACCAAACTAGATCTTAGGGCATATATTGAAAGCATATATGTTCAAAGCACAATGGCAACTGCTGGCTGTACTTCAATCGTTTTTTGGTAGAAATGTGTTCATCACTTAGTGAAAGCAACACCAAGCATTGCAAACAAATCGTGTGTGTCCCAACCTACAGCTTACATCATGCATGCAAAGCATAAACAACTGTCTTGACTATATAATGACAGCATAGCAGGGAACATACTAATCATAACAACATACCTCAGGCGAGCCCACAGCAATTCCAATCAAAACCAACCACTTTTCAGAAAGATTATATCAATAATTTAATATCTAATGGATCACCAAATTAGCTGTTCTCTCAAACATCTTTGCACGTTCAGAGCCACCAACATGGGAGAAGTAGTTAGACCCCACTTCACAGAAAAAGATGAAACATAACCTTATGCAGTCACGAGGGAAAATAAAGGTTTCTAGCGTTCAATTAACCAAGGATAAACAGAGGCCTGTTTGACCACACCCAAAATTTTTGTGGTAATCCACTTCCAAAAGACAATCTATTTAGTAATCATGCTAATCTCGTTAAGCTAACATAATTTTTATAATGGAAAAAAAAAATGGAAACAGAAAAATTAAAATTTTCACCTGCTCGGGCATCTGATGAGACTTCACTTTTGCTTTCATCTCAATATTAAATATTTGCAAGTGATCCTGAGTTCCTCCCGGAAGTTCTGCTTCAAAAAGGAGTTCAAAATTCATAAGGCATAAGAATGAATAAAAGAAAAACATCAAAAATGAGGCATGAACTGATAACAATTTAAAATTTCATTTTTATCTAGCAGCTGTAACATCAGTGACTTAAAAAAAAATGATAAAGAACTACATCAAATAATTTATGTGCTAAACACGTTTGAAGCTACGAAAATATTAAAAAAAAAAAAAGGGACAACTCAAAGAGGCCTTTGTGTTTAAGAATCATTTTCCCCAGCACAGTAGCTTAACTAATAAAACAAGCCACAAAAAAAATTTAAAAAAAAAAAACTGTCACTAAAATCCATATTTCTAAATATTTGTATAATTTTAATTTTTTTAAGATAAAACAAAAATTAGTGGGAACAAGGACAGTTGTCGTAGTCTTCGGCAGTCATACCCAATACAACACAATTTAAACTGTGATGCAGTAAGGGCAATTTACTTTCAAATTAGTGATCAGAAACTCTAGTATAAATGGAGACGAATGCAACATCGAACCGTTTAACATTCAAATTTCCTTCTCACTTTGAGAAGGCCACTAACTATTTAGTCACCAACTCCGCTGCTGATCCACAGAGAAAAGCTGCATATTCCCTTTGACAAGTTGTGGCCTCTACAAAAAGGAGAAAGGAAATTAGTAATACAAACAGTAACCCCACAAAATAAATAAAATCAAATATTTCCATACAGTTGCATGGGCACATGCCATTGGTTTTAGTACTATCATGGAATCCATGATTTCTTGATCCAGTTTTAGTTTATTTAATTTTATGAAAATTTTGGTTGATTTGCAAAAAATTCCATTAATTTTTGCTGCCTTACAAAAGATTTGAAAGCCTTAGACTTATTTCCCGCTGTCCTCCAATAACACCAAAGCCTGAATAAAGTCAAATTTCAAAATATGTCAAACACATTTTAAGCCTCTTCAGAATTAGAAATCCCACAAATTAATTTAGTGCTAAGCGTAAGCCTATGATCACCGCGCATGACGTAGCTCAGGCTCAGTTTATCTCCAAGATAACTGATCATGAATATCTTGGTGCAATACAGACCTAGAAAAATACAAATACAATAATTAACAATCAAACATCAGATTTCAGATAAATGGGATGGATAAACTGATCATGAATATCTTGGTGCAATACAGACCTAGAAAAATACAAATACAATAATTAACAATCAAACATCAAATTTCAGATAAATGGGATGGAATCATAGAAAGCTAGTTAGGAATAACAAGAATAGAGGGCAAGACAAATTCATGCTCATCACATCAGGAAAAAGAAGAAAGAGGAGAATTAAAAACCACAATAAAATTATTTAAAAATAGGCTGACCTGGCTGACCACCAAGTTCAATGACATGTAGCTTTGACGTAATTTGTCAAGCATTCATGCTCTTTGTGGCAAAAGAAATAAGGGCAGAAGGATTCTAATTCCCTGCAACCTGTGCAAAAAATACGAAAAAACACAAGCTTGTGTAGCAAAAGGAAGGGCAGTAGAAATACAGAGGCATGAATTGATAATGAAATAAAATTTCAATTTTATCTAACAACTTTATAACATCACAGACAAAAAAAATAATGACAAAGAACTACATCAAATAACTCATCAGCTAAACAGGTCTTAAGCCATGAAAATATTTAAAAAAGGACCACTCAAAGAGGCCTTTGTTTTTAAGAATCATTTTCCCCAACACAGTAGCTTCACTAATAAAACACGTCCCAAAAAAAATTAAAAAAAAAAAAAACTGTCACTTAAATCCATATTTCTAAATATTTGTATAATATTAATTTTTTGAAGATAAAAAAAAAATTAGTGGGAACATACTAATGATAACCGCATACCTGAGGCGAACACAAAGCAATTCCAATCAAAACCAACCACTTTTTAGAAAGATCACATCAATAATTAATTATGTAATTGTTCACCAAATTAGATGTTCTCTCAAACACCTTTACATGTTCAGAGTCGCCTACATGGGAGAAGCAGTTAGACCCACTTTAAAGAAAAAGATAAAAAATAACCTTATTATGCAGCCACGAGGGAAAATAAAGGGTTCCAACATTCAACTGACCAAGGATAAACAGAGGTTTGCATAACCATACCCAAAATATTTGTGGTAATCCACTTCCAAAAGACAATCTATGCAGTAATAACGCAAATTGGGTTAAGCTAAAATAATTTTTATCACATAAAGAAAATAGAGAGAAAAAAATTAAAATTGTCACCTGCGCGAGCACAAGTATGAATAAATGAAAGACATCAAAATGATGCATGAATTGATAACGATATAAAATTTCATTTTTATCTAGCAGTTGTAACATCACGGACAATAAAAAAAATGATAAAGAACTACATCAAATAATTTATCAGCAGAACATGTCTTAAACTATGAAAATATTTAAAAAAAGGACCACTCAAAGAAGCCTTTGTTTTTAAGAATCATTTTCCCCAACACAGTAGCTTCACCAATAAAACAGGTCCCCAAAGAGTAACCCCACAAAATAAATAAAATAAGATACTTCCATACAGTTGTATGGGCACATTCCATTGGTTTTAGTACTATCATGGAATCCATGATTTTGTTATTTGAGATTTTTCATGGGTAGGGGTTCTTCATCATGAACTCAAAAATATATGACCATTACTCCATATAAAAACCAACTGCGACATTTCCCATATACTTGTGACAGAAAATGCAATCAGGAAATACTTTAAATTACTAAATGGTGCCAATCCTTTATCCTTGAACATAAATCAGCACTGAGACAAAGGCAATGTATGTAGGTCTGAACATATTATCAAGCAAGCTTTAGTTTACACCAGACTAGATCTCAGGGCATATGCTGAAAGCACTTATATGTTCATAGCACAGTGCCAACTGCTGGCTGTATTTCACTCGTTTTTGGGTAGAAATGTGTTCATGAGTTTGTGAAAGAAACACCAGGCATTGCAAACACATCGTGTTTGTCCAACCTACAGCTTAAATCATGCACACAAAGCATAAAGAGCTGTGTTCACTATATAATGACAGCATAGCAGGGAACATACTAATGATAACCTCAGGCGAACCCAAAGCCATTCCAATCAAAACCAACGACTTTCCAGAAAGATCACATCAATAATTAATTATCTAATTGTTCACCAAATTAGCTGTTCTCTCAAACATCTTTACACGTTCAGAGTCACCTACATGGGAGAAGCAGTTAGACCCACTTTACAGAAAAAGGTGAAACATAACCTTATGCCGCCATGAGGGAAAATAAATGTTTCTAGCATTCAATTGACCAAGGATAAACAGATGTCTGCGTGACCATACTCAAATTTTTTGTGGTAATCCACTTCCAAAAGTAAATCTATGCTGTAATAACGCAAATCTGGTTAAGCTAACATAATTTTTATCACATAAAGAAAATAGAAAGAGAAAAATTAAAATTGTCACCTACTCGGGCATCTAATGAGACTTCACTTTTGCATTCATCTCAATATTAAATATTTGCATGCGATCCACAGTTGTTCCTGAAAGATCAGCTTCAAAAGAAGTTCAAAATTCACAAGGCATAAGTACGAATAAAGGAAAGGCAATAAAAAATGAGGCATGAAGTGATAACGAAATAAAATTTCATTTTTATCTAGCAGCTGTAGCATCCCTGACGATAAAAAAAATGAAAAAGAACTACATCAAATATCTTTTAAGCTAAACACGTCTTAAGCTATGAAAATATGCAAAAAAGGACCACTCAAAGAGGCCTTTGTTTTAAAGAATCATTTTCCCCAACACAGTAGCTTCACTAATAAAACACGTCCCCAAAAAAAATTAAAAAAAAAAAAAAACGGTCACTTAAATCCATATTTCTAAATATTTGTATAATATTTATTTTTTTAAGATAAAACAAAAATAAGTGGCAACAAGGAAAGTTGTCATAGTCTTCAGCAGTCATGCCCAATACAAAACAATCTAAACTTTGACCCCCTGGAGTATGCATTTTAAAATTAAAATTGAGCATACAAGGCAAACTACTTTCAAATTAGAGATCAGATCCTCCAGAATAAATGGAGACGAATGCAACATCGAACTCTTTAACGTTCAAATTTCCCTCTCACTTTGAGAAGGCCACTAACTATTTACTCACCAACTCTGCTGCTGATCCACAGAAAAAAGCTGCATATTCCCTTTGAGATGTTGTGGCCTCTACAAAAAGGAGACAGGAAATTAGTAACACAAACAGTAACCCCACAAAATAAATAAAATAAGATATTTCCATACAGTTGTAAGGGCACATGCCATTGGTTTTAGTACTATCATGGAATCCATGATTTTTTTATTTGAGATTTTCCTTGGGTAGGGGCTCTTCATCATGAATTCAAAAATATATGACCATTACTCCAACTAAAAATCGACTGCGACAGATCGCATCTCCTTATGAAAGAAAATGCAATCGGGGAATTACTCTAAACTACTAAATGGTGCCAATCCTTCATCCCTGAACATAAATCAGCACTGAGACAAAGACAATGTACTTAGCTCTGAACATATTATCGAGCAGGCTTCAGTTTACACCAGACTAGATCTCAGGGCATATATTGAAAGCAAATATATGTTCATAGCACAATGCCAACTGCTGGCCATATTTCACTCGTTTTCGGGTAGAAATGTGTTCACGAGTTTGTGAAAGCAACACCAGGCATTGAAAACACATCGTGTGTGTCCCAACCTACAGCTTACATCATGCATGCAAAGCATAAACAACTGTCTTGACTATATAATGAAAGCATAGCGGGGAACATACAAATGACAACCACCTCAAGCGAGCCCACAGCAATTCCAATCAAAACCAACCAATTTCAAGAAACATCACATCAATAATTAATTATCTAATTGTTCACCAAATTAGATGTTCTGTCAAAAGTCTTTACACATTCAGAGTCACCTACATGGGAGAAGCAGTTAGACCCACTTTACAGAAGAAGATGAAACATAACCTTATGCTGCCACGAGGGAAAAATAAAGGGTTCTAACATTCAATTGACCAAGGATAAACGGTTTGCGTGACCATACCCAAAACTTTTTTGGTAATCCACTTCCAAAAGACAATCTATGCAGTAATAATGCAAATCTGGTTAAGCTAACATAATTTTTATCGCATAAAGAAAATAGAAAGAGAAAAATTAAAATTGTCACCTGCTCCGGCATCTGATGAGACGTCACTTTTGCTTTCATCTCAATATTAAATATTTGCATGTGATCCACAGTTGTTCCTGAAAGTTCAGCTTCAAAAGGAGTTCAAAATTCACAAGGCATAAGTATGAATAAATGAAAGCCAATAAAAAATGAGGCATGAATTGATAATGAAATAAAATTTCATTTCTATCTAGCAGATGTAGCATCACTGACAACAAGAAAAAATGACAAAGAACTACATCAAATAACTTATCTGCTAAACACGTCTTAAGCTGTAAAAATAATTAAAAAAGGACCACTCAAAGAGGCCTTTGTTCTTAAGAATCATTTTCCCCAACACAGTAGCTTCACTAATAAAACACGCCCCCAAAAAATTCTTCTTTTTAAAAAAACTGTCACTTAAATCCATATTTCTAAATATTTGAATAATCTTTATTTTTTTATGATCAAACAAAAATTAGTGGGAACAAGGACAGTTGTCGGAGTCTTCGGCAGTCATGCCGAATACAACACAATCTAAACTGTGAGGCATCGCATTTTAAAATTAAACATCAGCATACAGGGAAAACTACTTTCAAATTAGAGATCAGATCCTCTAGTATAAATGGAGACGAATCCAACATCGCACTGTTTAACGTTCAAATTTCCTTTTCACTTTGAGAAGGCCACTAACTATTTAGTCACAAACTCTGCTGCTGATCCACAGAGAAAAGCTGCATATTCCCTTTGACAAGTTGTGGCCTCTACAAAACGGAGAAAGGAAATTAGTATTACAAACAGTAACCACCCAAAACAAATAAAATAAGATACTTCCATACAGTTGTATGGGCACATTCCAATGGTTTTAATACTATAATGGAAGCCATGATTTTTTTATTTGAGATTTTTCGTGGGTAGGGGTTCTTCGTCATGAATTCAAAAATATATGACCATTACTCCATCGAAAAACCGATTGCGACATATCCCATCGCCCCTGTGAAAGAAAATGCAATCGGGGCAATACTCCAGAATACTCTATAAATAAAATAAGATACTTCTAGACAGTTGTATGGGCACATGCCATTGGTTTTAGTACTTTCACGGAATCCATGATTTTGTTATCAGAGATTTTCTGTCGGTAGGGGTTCTTCATCGAGAATTCAAAAACATATGACTATTACTCGATCAAAAAACCGACAGTGACAGATCCCATTTGCTTGTGACAGAAAATGCAATCAGGAAATACTTTAAATTACTAAATGGTGCCAATCCTTCATCTTTGAACATAAATCAGCACTGAGACAAAGGCAATGTACGTAGATATGAACATATTATCAAGCAGGCTTCAGTTTACACCAGACTAGATCTCAGGGCATATGTTGAAAGCAAATATATGTTAATAGCACAGTGCCAACTGCTGGCCGTATTTCACTTGTTTTTCGGTAGAAATGTGTTCATGAGTTTGTGAAAGCAACACCAGGCATTGCAAACACATCGTGTGTGTCCAACCTACAGCTTAAATCATGCATGCAAAGCATAAACAGCTGTGTTGACTATATAATGACAGCATAGCAGGGAATATACTAATATCAACCACATACCTGAGGCGAACCCAAAGCAATTCCAATCAAAACCAACCACTTTCCATAAAGATCACATCAATAATTAATTATCTAATTGTTCACCAAATTAGCTGTTCTCTCAAACATCTTTACACGTTCAGAGTCACCTACATGGGAGAAGCAGTTAGACCCACTTTACAGAACTAGGTGAAACATAACCTTACGCCGCCATGAGAGAAAATAAATGTTTCTAACATTCAATTGACCAAGGATAAACGGAGGTCTGCAAGACCATACCCAAAATTTTTTTGGTAATCCACTTCGAAAACACAATCTATGCAGTAATCATGGAAATCTGGTTAAGCTAACATAATTTTTATTACAGAACGAAAATAGAAAGAAAAAAATTAAAATTGTCACTTACTCGGGAATCAGATGAGACTTCACTTTTGCTTTCATCTCAATATTAAATATTTGCAAGTGATCCAGAGTTGTTCCTGGAAATTCGGCTTCAAAAGTAGTTCAAAATTTATACGTCATAAGTATGAATAAATGAAAGACATCAAAAATGAGGGATGAATTGATAACGATACAAAATTTCATTTTTATCTAGTAGCCGTAACATCGCTGACACTAAAAAAAATGATAAAGAACTACATCAAATTATTTATCTGCTAAGCACGTCATAAGCTATGAAAAAAAAAAAAAAAAAAAACATCACTCAAAGAGGCCTTTGGGTTTAAGAATCATTTTCCCCAGCCCAGTAGCTTCACTAATAAAACACGCCTCCAAAAAAATTTTTAAAAAAAAACTGTCAATTAAATCCATATTTCTAAATATTTGTATAATATTCATTTTTTAAAAATAAAACAAAAATTAGTGGGAACAAGAACAGTTGTCATAGTCTTCGGCAGTCATGCCCAATACAACACAATCTAAACTGTGACGCACTAGAGTATGCATTTTAAAATTAAAATTGAGCATACAAGGCAAACTACTTTCAAATTAGAGATCAGATCCTCATGAATAACTGTTTAACGTTCAAATTTCCCTCTCACTTTGAGAAGGCCACTAGCTATTTATTCACCAACTCCGCTGCTGATCCACAGAGAAAAGCTGCATATTCCCTTTGACAAGTTGTGGCCCCTACAAAAAGGAGAAAGGAAATTAGTAACACAAACAGTAACCCCACAAAATAAATAAAATAAGATACTTGCATACAGTTGTAAGGGCACATGCCATTTGTTTTAGTACTACGGTCTTGACTATATAATGACATCATAGCAGGGAACATACTAATGATAACCACATACCTGAGGCGAACCCAAAGCAATTCCAATCAAAAGACCCCACTTTTCAGAAAGATCACAAAAAAATAATTAATTATTTAATTGTTCACCAAATTAGCTGTTCTCTCAAACATCTTTACACATTCAGAGTCCCTACATTGGAGAAGCAGTTAGACCCACTTTACAGAAAAAGGTGAAACATAACCTTATGAAGGCATGAGGGAAAATAAAGGATTCTAACATTCAATTGACCAAGGGTAAACAGCGATCTGCGTGACCACACAAAATTTTTTTGTGGTAATCCACTTCCAAAAGACAATCTATGCAGTAATAACGCAAATGTGGTTAAGAAAACATAATTTTTATCACATAAAGAAAATACAAATAGAAAAATTAAAATTGTCACCTGCTCGGGCATTGAGACTTCACTTTTGCTTTCATCTCAATATTAAACATTTGCAAGTGATCCAGAGTTGTTCCCGGAAGTTTGGCCTCAAAGGGAGTTCAAAATTCACAAGGCATAAGTATGAATAAATGAAAGACATAAAAAATGAGGCATGATATGATAGCGATACAAAATTTCATTTTTATCTAGCAGCTGTAACATTACAGACAAAAAAAAAAAAATGATAAAGAACTACAACAAATAATTTATCAGCTAAACACGTCTTAAGTAATAAAAATATTTAAAAAAGGACCACTCAAAGAGGCCTTTGTTTTTAAGAATCATTTTCCCCAACATAGTAGCTTCACAAATAAAACACGTCCCCAATAAATTTTTTTAAAAAAAAAACTGTCACTTAAATCCATATTTCTAAATATTTGAATAATTTTGATTTTTTTAAGATAAAAAAAAAATTAGTGGGAACAAGGAACGTTGTCGTACTCTTCGGCAGTCATGCCCAATACAACACAATTTAAACTGTGACGCACTAGAGTATGCATTTTAAAATTAAAATTTAGCATACAGGGCAAACTACTTTCAAATTACAGATCAGATCCTTAAGTATAAATGGAGAGGAATGCAACATCGAACTGTTTAACATTCAAATTTCCTTCTCACTTTGAGAAGGCCACTAACTATTTAGTCACCAACTCCGCTGCTCATCCACATAGAAAAGCTGCATATTCCCTTTGACAAGTTGTGCCCTCTACTAAAAGGAGAAAGGAAATTAGTTTTCTAAATATGATCAATTTTCATTAATCCTAAGAATTTCACTATAAGTAAATTTTGTGTAAATTCACACACATATAAATTTTATTTTTAAAACTAAATTACACTTGCTTTTTGAATTGGTTGCAATGGTTGACAACAGTGCCTCATGCAATATTAATATTAGATTTTACGATCATATTTCAAATAATAAATTATTGCGATTGCAAGAATATAAATCAATAAAAAAATAAATGTAATATTAATTGAGGGGAATGGTGTAATCCCAAGAAGGGGAGTGAATTGGAATTTTAAAAACTTTTGCAGATAATTTAACCGATTCACCAAACAATATCCCAATCAAAATTAATGCATGTATAAGATAAGAGAGAGCGAGAGAGAGAGATTGTCACCAAAATTTTAACGAGGTTCGGCCATACCTGCCTACATCCTCGCCTTGAGCAAAAACCCCCAAGGATTCCACTAACCTGCTCCCTTAAACGAACAGAGCAAAACCATTACACACTCCTTCAAATAGGATGGAGCCCTCCTCTCCAAGCGTTACCCTACGTTTGGTACGCTCCTTCAAATAGGGTGGAGCCCCCCCACTCCAAGGGATACCCCACGCTTGGCCCACTCCTTCTAGGCGGAGCCACCTCTCCAAGTGATGTACCCTCACTTGGCCAAGGTTCACAACGCGAACCGCGAAGGGCCTTTTCGAAAAACAATTTTTGCGTACAATAAAATGCTTGTACAAAAGCGGATTTGTACAATTTAAAATCTAGATGCACTCTCAAACGATGCAGCATTCGCTTCCAGAGCTTGACTCAGCCGCTGATCCAAAGAGAAAAGCTGCATATTCCCTTTGACAAGTTGGGGCCTCCACAAAAAGGAGAAAGGAAATTAGTAATACAAATAATAACCCCACAAAATAAATAAAATAAGAAACTTCTAGAGAGTTGTATGGGCACACACCATTGGTTTTAGTACTTTCATGGAATCCATGATTTTGTTATCAGAGATTTTCTGTCGGGTTCTTCATCAAGAATTCAAAAACATATGACTATTACTCCATCTAAAAACCGACTGTGACAGATCCCATCTGCTTGTGAAAGAAAATGCAATCAGGAAATACTTTAAATTACTAAATGGTGCCAATCCTTCATCCTTGAACGTAAATCAGCACTGAGACAAAGGCAATGTACGTAGGTCTGAACATATTATCAAGCAGGGTTCAGTTTACACCAGACTAGATCTCGGGCATATGTTGAAAGCAAATATATGTTCATAGCACAGTGCCAACTGCTGGCTGTATTTCACTCGTTTTATGGCAGAAATGTGTTCATGAGTTTGTGAGAGCAACACCGGGCATTGCTAACACATCGTGTGTGTCCAACCTACAGCTTAAATCATGCACGCAAAGCATAAACAGCTGTGTTCACTATATAATGACAGCATTGCAGGGAACATACTAATGATAGCAGCATACCTGAGGAGAACCCAAAGCAATTCAAATCAAAACCAACGACTTTCCATAAAAATCACATCAATAATTAGTTATCTAATTGTTCACCAAATTAGCTGTTCTCTCAAACATCTTTACACGTTCAGAGTCACCTACATGGGAGAAGCAGATAGACCCATTTTACAGAAAAAGGTGAAACATAACCTTATGCCACCATGAGGGAAAACAATGTTTCTAACATTCAATTGACCAAGGATAAACAAAGGTCTGCGTGACCATACCCAAAAATTTTGTGGTAATCCAGTTCCAAAAGACAATCTATGCAGTAATAACGCAAATCTGGTTAAGCTAACATAATTTTTATAACATAAAGAAAATAAAAAGAGAAAAATTAAAATTGTCACCTGCTCAGGCATCTAATGAGAATTAACTTTTGCTTTCGTCTCAATATTAAATATTTAAAAGTGATCCTGAGTTGTTCCCGGAAGTTCGGCTTCAAAAGGAGTTCAAAATTCATAAGCCATAAGTATGAATAAAAGAAAGACAACAAAAATGAGGCATGGATTGAAAACGATATAAAATTTCATTTTTATCTACCAGCTGTAACATCACTGACAATAAAAAAAATGATAAAGAACTCAAATAATTTATCTGCTAAGCACGTCTAAAGCCATGAGAATATTAAAAAAAAGGACCACTCAAAGAGGCCTTTCTGTTTAAGAATCATTTTCCCCAACACAGTAGACTCGCTAATAAAACATGCCCCCAAAATAATTTTTTTAAAAAAATTGTCACTTAAATCCATATTCCTAAATATTTGAAAAATTTTAATTTCTTTTAAGAAAAAAAAATTAGTGGGAAAAAGGACTGTTGTCGTAGTCTTCGGCAATCATGGCCAATACAACACAATTTAAACTGTGACGCACGGGAGTTTGCATTTTAAAATTAAAATTTAGAATACATGGCAAACTACTTTCAAATTAGAGATCAGATCCTCTAGTAAAAATGGAGAGGAATGCAACAGCGAAGTGTTTAACGTTCAAATTTCCTTCTCACTTTGACAAGGCTACTAATTATTTAGTCCCCAACTCCGCTGCTGATCCACAGAGAAAAGCTGCATATTCCCATCGACAAGTTGTGGCCTCTAAAAAAAGGAGAAAGGAAATTAGTAATACAAACAGTAACCCCACAAAATAAATAAAATAAGATACTTCCAGACTGTTGTATGGGCACATGCCATTGGTTTTAGTACTATCATGGAATCCATGATTTTGTTATTTGAGATTTTCCTTGCGAAGGGGTTCTTCATCATGAATTCAAAAATATATGACCATTACTCCATCTAAAAACCGACTGCGACAGATCCCATCTCCTTGTCAAAGAAAATGCAATCGGGGCAATACCCTAAACTACTAAATGGTGCCAATCCTTCATCCTTGAACATAAATCAGCACTGAGACAAAGAAAATGTACTTAGGTCTGAACATATTATCAAACAGGCTTCAGTTTACACCAGACAAGATCTCAGGGCATATATTGAAAGCAAATATATGTTCATAGCACAATGCCAACTGCTGGCTATATTTCACTCGTTTTTGGGTAGAAATGTGTTCATGAGTTTGTGAAAGCAACACCAGGCATTGAAAACACATCATGTGTGTCCCAACCTACAGCTTACATCATGCATGCAAAGCATAAACTACTGTCTTGACTATATAAAGACAGCATAGCGGGGAACATACTAATGATAAAAACATACCTGAGGCTAACCCAAAGCAATTCTAATAAAAACCAACCACTTTCCAGAAAGATCACATCAATAATTAATTATCTAATTGTTCACCAAATTAGCTGTTCTCTCAAACATCTTAACACGTTCAGAGTCACCTACATGGGAGAAGCACTTAGACCCACTTTATAGAAAAAGATGAAACATAACCTTATGCAACCAAAAGGGAAAATAAAGGTTTCTAACATTCAATTGATCAAGGATTAACAGAGGTTTGCATGACCATACCCAAAATTTTTGTGGTAATCCACTTCCAAAAGACAATCTATGCAGTAATCATGAAAATCTGGTTAAGCTAACATAATTTTTATCACAAAAAGAAAATAGAAAGAGAAAAATTAAAATTATCACCTGCTCGGGCATCTGATGAGACTTCACTTTTGCTTTCATCTCAATATTAAATATTTGCTAGTTATCCTGAGTTGTTCCCAGAAGTTCAGCAACAAAAGGAGTTCAAAACTCATAAGGCATAAGTATGAATAAAAGAAAAACATAAATAATGAGGCATAAATTGATAAGGAACATCACTGACAATAAAAAAAATGATAAGGAACTACATCAAATAATTTATCAGCTAAACATGTCTGACGCTATGAAAATATTAAAAAAAGGACAACTCAAAGGGGCCTTTGTGTTTAAGAATCATTTTCCCCAAGATAGTAGCTTCACTAATAAAACACGCCCCCAAAATTTTTTTTTAAAAAAAAACTGTCACTTAAATCCATATTTCCAAATATTTGTATAATTTTTATTTTTTTAAGATAAAACAAAAATTAGTGGGAACAAGGACAGTGGTCGTCGTCTTCGGCAGTCATGCCCAATACAACACAATCTAAACTGTGATGCAGTGGAGTATGCATTTTAAAATTAAAATTGAGCAGTAAGGGCAATTTACTTTCAAATTAGTGATCAGAACCTCTAGTATAAATGGAGACGAATGCAACATCGAACTGTTTAACATTCAAATTTCCTTCTCACTTTGAGAAGGCCACTAACTATTTAGTCACCAACTTCGCTTCTGATCCACAGAGAAAAGCTGCATATTCCCTTTGACAAGTTGTGGCCTCTACAAAAAGGAGAAAGGAAATTAGTAATACAAACAGTAACCCCACAAAATAAATAAAATCAGATATTTCCATACAGTTGTATGGGCACATGCCATTCGTTTTAGTACTACCATGGAATCCATGATATATTGATCCAGTTTTATTTTATTTAATTTTATGAAAATTTTGGTTGATTTACAAAAAATTCCATTAATTTTTGCTGCCTTACAAAAGATTCGAAAACCTGAGACTTACTTCCCACTGTCCTCTAATAACACCAAAGCCTAAATAAAGTCAAATTTCAAAAAATGTCAAAGACATTTTAAGCCTCTTCAGAATTAGAAATCCCACAAATTAATTTAATGCTAACCGTTAAGCCTTTGATCGCCACGCATGACGTAGCTCAGGCTCAGTTCATCTCCAAGATAACTGGCCTTGAATATCTTGGTGCAGTACAGGCCTAGAAAAATACTAATATATTAATCAACAATCACACATCAGATTTCAGATATATGGGATGGAATCATAGAAAGCTAGTTAGGAATAACAAGAATAGAGGGCATCAGATTTCAGATAAATGGGATGGAATCATAGAAAGCTAGTTAGGAATAACAAGAATGGAGGGCCAGACAACTTCATGCTCATCACATCAGGAAAAAGAAGAAAGAGGAGAAATAAAAACCATAATAAAATTATTAAAAGATAGGCTGACCTGGCCGACCACCAAATTCAATGACATGTAGCTTTGACATAGTTTGTCATGCATTGATGCTCTTTGTGGCAAAAGAAATAAGGGTAGAAGGATTCTAATTCCTTGCAACCTGTGCAAGAAATACGAAAAAAATCAGAAACTTGTGTAGCAAAAGGAAGGGCAGTAGTAATACAGATACAGAAAAAACGCAAAAGACCATAGACAATGGTGAAAGGGGGAACCCTCACTTTTAGTGAGGCAAACGATGCAGCATTCGCTTCCAGAGCTTGATTCAGCCGCTGATCAAAAGAGAAAAGCTGCTACCCTTTGACAAGTTGTCGCCTCTACAAAAAGGAGAAAGGAAATTAGTAATAGAAACAGTAACCCCACAAAATAAATAAAACAAGATACTTCCAGATAGTTGTATGGGCACATGCCAATGGTTTTAGTACTATAATGGAATCCAAGATTTTGTTATTTGAGATTTTCCTTGGGTAGGGGTTCTTCCATCATGAATTCAAAAACATATGACCATTACTCCATCTAAAAACCTACTGTGACAGATCCCATCTGCTTGTGAAAGAAAATGTAATCGGGCAATACTTCATTCTTGAACATAAATCAGCGCTGAGACAAAGGCAATGTACTTTGGTCTGAACATATTATCAAACAGGGTTCAGTTTACACCAGACTAGATCTCCTCAGGGCATATATTGAAAGCAAATATATGTTCATAGCACAATGCCAACTGCTGGCTGTATTTCACTCGTTTTTGGGTAGAAATGTTTTCATGAGTTTATGAAAGCAACACCAGGCATTGCAAACACATTGTGTGTACCTACAGCTTACATCATGCATGCAAAGCATAAACAACTCTCTTAACTATATAACGACAGCATAGCGGGGAACATACTAATGATAACCACATACCTCAGGCGAACCCAAAGCAATTCCAATCAAAACCAACCACTTTTCAGAAAGATGACATCAATTAATTAATTAATTATCTAATTGATCACCAAATTAGCTGTTCTCTCGAACATTTTACCCGTTCAGAGTCACCTACATGGGAAAAGCAGTTAGACCCACTTTACAGAAAAAGGTGAAACATAACCAGATGCAGCCATGAGGGAAAATAAATGTTTCTAACATTCAATTGACCATGGATAAACAGAGGTCTGCGTGACCATACCCAAAATTTTTGTGGAAATCCACTTCCAAAAGACAATCTATGCAGTAATCATGCAAACCTGGTTAAGCTAACATAATTTTTATCACAGAAAGAAAATATAAAGAGAAAAATTAAAATTGTCACCTGCTCAGGCATCTGATGAGACTTCACTTTTGCTTTCATCTCAATATTAAATATTTGCAAGTGATTCTGAGTTGTTCCTGGAAGTTCGGCTTCAAAAGGAGTTCAAAATTGACAAGGTATAAGTATGAATAAATGAAACACATAAAAAATGAGGCATGAATTGATAACAATACAAAATTTCATTTTTATCTAGCAGTTGTAACATCACTGACAACAAAAAAAAAATGATAAAGAACTACATCAAATAATTTATCTGCTAAACACGTTTGAAGCTACGAAAATATTGAAAAGAGGACCACTCAAATAGGCCTTTGTGTATAAGAATAATTTTCCCCAGCACAGTAACTTCACTAATAAAACAAGCCCCCAAAAAAGTTTTTTCAAAAAACAAACTGTCACTTAAATCCATATTCCTCAATATTTGTATCATTTTTATTTTTTTAGGATAAAACAAAAATTAGCGGGAACAAGGACTGTTGTCGTAGTCTTCGGCAGTCATGCCCAATACAACACAATCTAAAATGTGACGCAGTGGAGTAAGCATTTTAAAATTAAAATTGAGCATACAAGGCAAACTACTTTCAAATTAGAGATCAGATCCTATAGTATAAATGGAGAGGAATGCACATTTGACTGTTTAACGTTCAAATTTCCTTCTCACTTTGAGAAGGCCACAAACTATTTAGTCACCAACTCCGCTGCTGATCCACAGAGAAAAGCTGCATATTCCCTTTGACAAGTTGTGGCCTCTACAAAAATGAGAAAGGAAATTAGTAATACCCCACAAAATAAATAAAATAAGATACCTTCAGACAGTTGTATGCGCACATGCCATTGGTTTTAGCACTACCATGGAATCCATGATTTTGTTATTTGAGATTTTCCATGGGCAGGGGATCTTCTTCATGAATTCAAAAACATATCACCATTACTCCATCTAAAAACCGACTGTGACAGATCCCATCTGCTTGTGAAAGAAAATGCAATCAGGCAATACTCTAAATTACAAAATGGTGTCAATCCTTCATCCTTGAACATAAATCAGCATTGAGACAAAGGCAATGTAATGTACTTAGGAGAGTTTTAGGTATTTAGTTTAATTAGTATGGTCATATGTGAATTTTGGGGGCTTGTTTGTAATATTTTTGTGAAGTATGGGTTTTCTTGTAATTCATGGAGTTTTAGGGATATATGTGCAATTTTATATCTTTAGACTTTCTTATAAATAGTGTGTGAAAGCCTGTAGGCAGTTGTTGATGAATTTGAATTGGAGTTGAATGTGAGCTCCCCTTTGGTATCTCCTCTCCCCTTCATTCCTCTCCCTCTCTCTTTTATAGTTTTTCTAATCTCTCCCATGGCTGCAGAACCTTCATGTTGCTTCTGCATCATTTGGTATCAAAGCCCAACTTCGATCTCCATTCTCCATTTCAATCCCCCATCATCCCTTTCTTTCTTCTCTTCTGCCCTGTTCTTCTCACCCGCTTCTTCCCTTCTTCTAATTTTCTCTCCTAATTCTCTCTATTTCTGATTTCTTCCAATTCTATCCCTAATCCTCTTCCGCCTAGCAGCCTTCTGCACTCTTTCTTCTTCTCCTCTTCTTCTATTTCTCTCCCCATAAATTCCTCGGTTCTCTAAGTTTTCTTTCCTTTCTTGCTTTCTAATCGGAACTCGCCCTGTTCTATTATCTTTCTCCTTCTCCTCTTTTCTCTGTTCTGATCTCCTAGTCTATCCCTAATCCTCTGCTGCCTAGCAGCCCTCTGCACTCTTTTTTCTTCTCTATTTCTCTTCTTCTCCTCTTCGTCTATTTCTCTCCCCATAATTCCTTGGTTCCATCAGTTATCTTTCCTTTCTTGTTTTCTAATCTGAACTCTCCCTTTTTTCTATTAGCCCAAAACTAATGTTTTACTCTAACTATTCGAGCCCAGCCAAAACACATGATTTTTAAATATTGTTATCAAAGCCCATCGAAAACTCCTAAATCAGTTCAATCAAAAGCATAATACCCAGACAAAAAAATAAACGTTAAATATGCTCACTACACAAATTTTTTAAAATACTGTTATTAAATCAGCCATTTTTCATGTTAACAAAATTTAAAATACCATTCATATTTAGCTACATAATAGAGGGATATAAACTTTGCATGAACAATTTAAATTTCCCCTTCCAACTAAAGGTACCAGTCTAGGGCACCCTAAGCTTAAATTTCAAGAAAACAATAAAGAATGGTGATACATTACGGGAGAATATTTTAATAAAAGGAGATCACGTGTTAGACAAAGAAATATAAATCAATGTGGACGTTATATGATTCAATAATTCAACTTCTAGTAAAATATACAATGTTTTCATTCAGTTAAAAAATTACTCAAAAGAGTTGCGGCAGGACATGAAGATAATAACAAAAAATGGGCAGCAACAAAAAATGGGAAAAATCATCACTTACTAAAATGATCACAGTTCCTTCTCTGCAGAAAATTCAACACCAACCTATGTGCCAACACTGAAAAACAAGGCTCCACATAATATTGAAGAATAAATCTCATAAGCAAGTCTCTAACGCCCAAAGTAACAAAATCTTAGTTCTTAAAATTATTATATCCAGATTTAAAGTGAACATATTCCTACTAAGTCCTCACAATAAATGCATTCTCAGTTTTGCATTTTGCCAATTAAACAAGGTCCTTCATCTAGAATGTAACTAACTATCGACCATAAAAAAGGAGTGCTCAAGCAGTACATTAGACATCATAGTAGGGAAATCTTATTAGCAATACCACGACAACAAAGAATCTAATAATTCTTGGGCAAGTCTCCACATAATATTGAAGAATAAATTTCATAAGCAAGTCTCTAAAACCCAAAGTAACAAAATCTTAGTTCTTAAAATTATTATATCCATATTTAAAGTGAACATATTCCTACTGAGTACTCACAATAAATGCATTCTCAGTTTTGCACTTTTCCAATTAAACAAGAACCTACATCTAGAATGTAACTATCGACCATAAAAGAGGAGTGCTCAAGCAGTACATTAGACTTCATAGTAAGGAAATCTTATTAGCAATACCACGACAACAAAGAATCCAATAATTGTTGGGATATTTGTTAAGCCTAAATCCCCAATGCCTTAATGATCGCTTGTATGTCTTCAATATTTTGTTCCATCAGTTTAAACAATAATATGTTTCATTTAAGGATAAAATAAAATAAAACTATTTCTACTAAAATTCATAACAAAATGAAGCTCATCATGTGCAAGGAGTTCATGGACAAACCTGCTGTTATTTCACCACAAGGACCAGCAGTTGGATTTGTCCTTCATTGATTCCAAGCTTTTCGCCAGTTTGTTAACCGCCTGTTTAAGGACAAGTTGCCTAAATAATAAAACGGTACAAATAATCACAAGTAAATGATATTACTGAAAAAAAAAAAAACAAAAGAACAACTCTGTTGCATCAAAATCACTAAATCACCAAATATATTTTAATTTGATATAATGTTTTCTATGGATATATAATCTACCTTCATTTCCTTTTTTTGAGGAACAAGTCTTCAGCTCTTCTTCCCTCCACTATCTCTCCATCCTAGGATAATAGAAAATTTTAAATTAAAAAAGAAGTAAATAAGGTAGTGTATCCACATAAGGAAATATAATATCAGTACAAGCAATTAAAAAGCACAAAGTGTAAAAACAATGGCAATGATATGCAGCATGATGAAATAAGAAGCATGTGGTCCATCCACGGGTGGCACGTGCACACAGATGGAGAGGAAGAGATCTACCCAACAAATAAAATATAATTACAAAGTAGACCTTCAAGCTCAACCATAGTAGCTAAGGGCGCAATGCACATTGAGACACAAAGGGTATCTAAAACCTAGGTGCGAGCCAAAGGCACGTGCCTTAGGTTATGCCCACATTATTCTAAGTAAAATACCCTGCATAATGGATTCTTTGATTGTAAACACATTAGTACTACTAACTATATTTTACAATATCAAAGTACTCAATACTAGGGCATGAAAAAATTAATACTATAACACTAATTTTCAAAAGCAGCAGCAGCGCCGCAGCTCTGACTGATGCCAGAAATTACAGACCGCAGAAGCAGAAATGATGAGAAAAAGAAATGTTTCAAGGAAAAAAAAAAAAAAACAGATCAGTTTCCAAATACGACTGCCAAAAAAAAGGTTGGAGGAGAAGAAGCAACAAACATCAAAGAGGTGACATAAAGCAACAGAGCAATTATGCAGAAGAAGAAGAAGAAGAAGAAGAAGAAGAAGAGACTAAGGAGCAGCAGAACAAAAATTTCTGAAAAAGAAATAGAAACTCCAAAAAAAAAAGGACAGCAAAAGAAAAAAAATAAGCAAAAAAGGGGGTTTGCAGAAGCCACTGAGAGCAGCACAGCTGGCTAAAAGAAGAAAAACAGAAGAAAGAAAGCAGAGAGCAGCTGAGCATATATGTTAGGAAAAATTTGCAAAAATTCCACAAGAGGGAAGAAAAAGTATAATGTCAACATCTGTGAGGCGTGCCTCATTGCGCCTAAAGGTCACCTTGGTTCAACCCATATGAGGCACAAGCCTCATCGCCTCAGTGCACCTCACGCCTAGGCATGCCTTTGACAACTATGATCTCATCATCTGAAGGATAATTTTGGTTTATGTTTGTCTGATTGTAGAGGAAATGAAATTCGGAAGGTTGATGTTAAGGCAAAGAAGAATCAGAGAGAATTGGTAAAATCGAAGTATTCAATGAATTACTATATTTTATTTTATATTGTCTTAAGAAAAAAAAATCTTATATCCTAGCCTAGTCATTTCTTTCTCTCAATATATCTTCTCTTTTATCAAAAAAACATATAACTATAAAATGGAGTTGCGGAGCTATTTAACTATTCCAGACCATAGTACCTACTGCAATTTCTTGAGAGCTAATAGTCAACCACCATTTTGAACATAGCTAAAATGTTTTCACTCATTGGCGATGAACTACCTTAACAATTATAAGCTAAACATTGTACAGTGAATACCTTCCTTGACAAAATGTACATAGTGTCGAGGGGCACAAAAGCTCGCTCCATGTCAATTGTCAACTAGTGCAACCACCATTTTCTTGGCTTCATTCTGAAACTCATCCAGTCAAGCACAGGAAATTGCCGCTACCTAAGATAAGATTTAAACTGAACAAGTAATTAATGGTGAAGAAGAAGACAAATATGGTGATGGTCATAGAGATGGTGGTGGTGGTGATGACCATGATAATGAAAATTAGTGTTCGTGCAATAAGAATTCTAACTTGTAGGTACATCATACCTCTCTCTTGAAAGGAAGATATCTTCCCATACTTGGCATAGCATTTGCAGCAGTGGAAACTATATCAACCAAGACATGATGAACCTAATTTTAACAGTTAGGCAAGAACTCCATGAATAGCAGACAAGGTAACCAAAAATGAAGTTAAAAGAATCCCTCTACAACAATATATAATCCAGCTTTCATTTATTTAAAAAAATCTCCATACCTTGTTAAGAATGGCTTTTTCAGCTTCAGTTCCTTTTTTGAGGAACCAGTGTTCAGCTCCTCTTCCCTCCGCTTTTTTGAATTGAAATTTCTAAATTAAAAAAGAAGTCAAGTAAATAAGCTTGTGTATCCACATAAGGAAATAGAACACTAGTACTGCAGTACAACCAATTTAAAAGCGCAAAGTGTGAAAACGGTGGTATTGATATGCAGTAAGATGAAATAAGAAGCATATGGACCCAGGAGTGGCGCACCCACACATATGAAGAGGAAGAGATCAACTCAGCAAATAAAATTCAATAACAAAATAGACCTTCAAGCTCAACCATAGTAGCCAAATGCACAAAGGACACTGAGGTGCAAAGGGTATCTAGAACCTAGGTACGAGGCAAAGGTGCACGCCTCACAAAGGTTAGGCGCACATTTATTAAAATTGTATGTAAAATACCCTGCACAATGGATTCCTAATTGCATACACATTAGTACTAATACTTGAATTTTACAATAACAAAATACTCAATACTAAGAGGAGGGTTGCGTTAAGTAGCTGATAGTCAGAGTAAAATTTGTCAGACCACTAGGATATGAATCCTTACCAAATACTAATTGGGGCATCCCCTACAAGCGATGCGTTGCACTTGTATCACCCAGGTGTAGCGAAAGTGGGTGAGGGTAAGCTAGGTCTTCACCCCGAAGCGATGCGCTGTGTCGGCACCCAGGTACAATGTCAAATATACGAGGGTTCTTGCATCATTCTAAACGTGGGTAGGTAAAGAAACTACGATTACATTAGCATATTGGAATATAGGGACACTTATGGGTAGAAGCAAGGAAATTGTGGACACAATGATTAGAAGAAAAATTAATATAATTTTCCTTCAAGAAACTAAGTGGATGGGGGAGAAAGCAAGAAAAATTGATAAATCAAGGTATAAACTTTGGCTTGTTCTTAGGAGGGAATTTCCTTTTGGTTTGTTCTATGTGCAGAGAGAAAGTGTAGTGCGTATAAGAAGAAGAAGATCATTGGCAACCACACTATGGATCTTAGGCATCACATTTCAAGTCAAAACAGCAGAAGTAATTTCTTGAGGGCAACATAAAGACAATCGTATTTATGAAGGTGAAACTTTGGAGGCTAACTTCCCTTGGCACCCAAGGCTTGTACCCTCTTTTGGACCTAAAATTCATTACATTCCGCCGCAAATTACAAAATCAAGCCCAGAATTAAAACTCCGAGCTAACTGCCCAATACTACAGCAAAAGATTAAAATAACTAAAATTCCCCTACATTTTAAATAAACAGAGAAATAACATACTAAACTTTAAGACAACTTAAGCAAATATAAACTAAAATCCTACAATGTCGGTCCCAAATCATCTTAGCATTGCTGAATGAGAACTCTAGCTTTTAATCAAGGGCTTTGCTTTTTCTTTTGTAAACTCAACGTGGCTGCAATAGTCTTGTTGTTCCCATCAGCAGATAGGAATACAGAAAATTTTAAAATTCTAATTTTTTCTCTGGGGTTAAAGCGTCTTTGAGCCTCATTAGTTTACAGTTTGTTTCCAGATACCGCATCAAATAAAGTCCATGTTAGACCGAACTTGAGTGGAGAAAAGACCTAACAGGACTTGCCCATGTGCATTGTCACATAGGCATATAAAAGAAGGGTAATCTTTCAGCCTCATTACTTTACAGTTTGTTTCCAGTAACCGCATCAAATAAAATCCATATTAGACCGAACTTGAGTGGAGAAAGACCTAACAGGACTTGTCCATGTGCATTGTCACATAGTCATATAAAAGAAGGGTGCCTGGGCACACTCATCTAGTTGACTGAACAAGAATTTGAAGCATCACTGACATCGCTGACAATAAAATAATGATAAAGAACTACACCAAATAATTTATTTGCTTAACACGTTTAAAGCTATGAAAATATTAAAAAAAGGATCACTCAAAGAGGCCTTTGGGTTTAAGAATAATTTTCCCCAGCACAGTAGCTTCACAAATAAAACAAGCCCCCAGAAAAAAATTTAAAAAAAAACCGTAACTTAAATTCATTTTTCTAAATATTTGCATAATTTTTATTTTTTTGAGATAAAACAAAAATTAGTGGGAACAAGGACTATTGTCGTAGTATTCGGCAGTCATGCCAAATACAACACAACTTAAAATGTGACGCAGTGGAGCATGCATTTTAAAATTAAAATTGAGCATACAGGGCAAACTACTTTCAAATTAGAGATCAGATCCTCTAGTATAAATGGAGAGGAACAAGAAGATTAATCATGGGATCTAAGTAGATTAATCGAAGACAGAAAGAATAAGAAGTTATAATATAACTAACGACATGGGGATCCCTAGATAACATCCGCAACAAAGAGACCTCGCGGAGAGTGATGGGAGGGACGCCTTCGTCGTCCTCGTGGAGGCGGGTCTACTTCAGGCCCACGATCTTCCCCGTCGCCTTCTCTCTTGCTCTGTAAACCTTCCCGTGGGTTCCTTCTCCCACCTTCTCTAGCTTCTCAAATGCATCCATCGCTTCGTCGTCCTCGTGGAGGCGGGACTACTTCAGGCCCACGATCTTCCCCATCGCCTTCTCTCTTGCTCTGTAAACCTTCCCGTGGGTTCCTTCTCCCACCTTCTCTAGCTTCTCAAATGCGTCCGTCGCTTCGGCGTCCTCGTGGAGGTGGGACTACTTCAGGCCCACGATCTTCCCGTCGCCTTCTCTCTTGCTCTGTAAACCTTCCTGTGGGTTCCTTCTCCCACCTTCTCCAGCTTCTCAAATGCATCCATCGCCGACAATTTCCTAACAGTGTCTTTAACATTAATATTTTCTTAAGAAAATTTAAAAAAGTGACATTATGTATTTTAATATTTTCTTTAAATAAAAAAAATAGTAACATTTAAGATTGATGTATATACACATTTCTCTTAAAATTTTATAATTCTTTTTTTATAATTTAATTAAAAAAATAAATATTTAATAAAAAATATGTTCATTTATAAATTTTAATTATTTAAATTTAGCATATTAATAATTTTAAGTTTTTTAAATATGATCAAGTTTCATATTAAATTGTAATGTTTGAAATTAAATTACACTTGCTTTTTGAATTGGTTGAAATGTTTGACAGCAGTGTCTTATGCAATATTAATATTAGATTTTACTATCATATTCCAAATAATAAATTATTGTGATTGCAATAATATAAATCAAAAAAAAATAAACGTAATATTAATCGAGGGGAATGATAAAATCCCAAGAGGGGGTGGATTGAAATTTTGAAAACTTTTGCAGATAATTTAAGTGATTCATCAAACAATATCCTAATAAAAATTAATGCGCATATGTAAAAATAATCACAACAATATAAGTAATCATACACATGCAAAAATTTAAATAAGATAAGAGAGAGAGAGAGAGAGAGAGAGAGATTGACACAGAAATTTTAACGAGGTTCGGCTATACCCGCCTACATCCTCGCATTGAGCAAAACCCTCAAGGATTCCACTAACCTGGTCCCTTAACCGGGTAGAGCAAAACCACTACACATTCCTTCAAATATGATGGAACCCTCCTCCCCAAGCGATACCCTACGCTTAGTACATTCCTTCAAATAGGGTGGAGCTCCCCTTTCCAAACAATATCCCACGCTTGGTCCACTCCTTTTAGGCAGAGTCACCTCTTCAAGTGATGTATCCTCACTTGGCCACGGTTCACAACACGAATCGTAAATGATTGTTTCGAAAAATAATTTTTACATACAATTAAATGCTTCTACAAAAACTAATTTGTACAATTTAAAATTTAGATACATTTTCAAATGATTTGTAAATTGAAACTTAGTAAATTTAGAGTTTTCCTCTCAAAGTATTTTTCAAGTAAAACTGAGAGTTAGAAAAATGATTTTCCTTAAGAATAACCTTTGTAAAACAAATGTGAGTAGCCTTTCAAGTGAGAATATATGAGTAAATATATTGCTCAAAGTTCTGAAAGATAACTAAAATAAATTCTCCAAAAGAGATTTTCAAAAATGATGAATATGGGAGAAGTGATATTTGAAAATATCATGATAAATAAAAGGCCCTCAAGCAATATGTATGAGAGTGGGTATAAGCTCAAGTGCGAGCAATTGCAAACAAACCAAGAGAAGTTGAAATTTAATAAAAGTTTTGGCTTATCAACATATTTTGATCATTAAACATTAAGTGTACTTTTATTTAATTTATTGATCCAATTTTAGTTTATTTAATTTTATGAAAATTTTGGTTGATTTACAAAAAATTTCATTAATTGTTTCCTTTAAAATTTCAAAATTTAGAGCTATACACAAGACAGCTTGATTGAAATCACACCATGCAAAATATAGTCGTTAGATGATTCATGGTCGTCCATCCTTGAGTTTTGGTTGATGGAGTGAGCATGAAAATGAAAGATTTAAAACGAAAAAATAAAAAATAGCTCACTAAATAGATTCCAACTATTCAGAAATATTGCATTATGTTCACCATATAATACATGAAAAAATTTGTCACTAGCTACCTTTTTTTTTTTCAGTTGTATCTTAACAAGAATAAAAATAAAAATATAAAAACAAACATTGATGTCATTGTTGGTTTATAGAATAAATTGAATTAGAAAAAAACAATTAAATGAAAAATTAAATGGCTAGTCCGTAAGATCAACTCCATGTTTTTTATATTTAATAATGGAATATGGTCGAAAAAAATGAAATCAAAATTGTCACTTGATTTGACTACCCTCTAAATTCAATTTAAGTACAATAACAAGTCATATAATATAGTAAATAATTGAAATTGCACTAAAGTAATGACAAAATATTTTAAATTACACAAACAAAATAATTTATATTTATATTTATATTTAAATTGTAGAGGATAAGAGAAAGTAAGGAATTTAAAACGGATACAATTTTATTGATAAACTATAATACAAACTTACAATTTATACAAGTTGTAACGACCCCGACCAGCCACGTGAGCGCAAGGTGTTACTTTAGTGACATCTGTGTACCTGATACCTTATTCATCATATATGAAACACACATACGCAGTGGAAATAAAATACAAAATCTTCAATTTACATTACTAGAGTTCTAACTATCTTTATATACAAATATCTCCATTTTCACATAATTGAATCCCATAAACCTTTGTTTGAACTATGTGAGTACGAGATCAATCTAACACTAGAGGGCTTAGTGAGTAAGGTGAGTGCTCTGATATGCTTCAATAGTGACCTTCGGGTTGCCTAAGAATCAGAGCAGAGGGGCGCTACTTGTATGAGCGGGTAATCACCCCTATCCTTGGGTAATCTTGTGGGTTAAATCTTTTGCATGTGTTTGGTTAAGCTCAGAGAATGGTTTCAGTGTTTATGATAACATTTTTTAAATGTTATTAAAATGTTATTTATAAACCTCATGTTAGTCACACATTGTTTTAATATATTGTTTCTTCCCTTACTGAGACGTGTCTCACCCGAATATGACTATTTCTTTTTTATTATATCCTTGAGGTCGGGCTTAGAGAGCTCGAGGATTTATAGAATTTTTTAGGATTATAAAGAGAAAAGATATAGTTTGATAATACTGTTGGATTGTATAAAGTTTAAGTGTATGTTTTTATGTTTTATGTTTTAAGTTTACTGAAAAAGGAATGAATGTGAATATTGGTTTTGTGGATTGAGTTTTTGGAGGCATATGGATTTGGGAATACAAGTGGATGAATGGATAATATGGATTATAGATAGAAATAGTAAATTCTAGTATTATATTTATGGAGATTATGTTTATGTTTTCCGCTTCGTATATATTGATTTATGGATTATCAGGTATAACGCACCGGACCTGGGTTTAAGGGTTCGGGGCGTTACAATAAATCTTATGTGAAATGAACCAAAAAGGAAAGGGTGACATTTATTTGTACTCGAGAGTTGCAAACGGTAAAAGGATTAGATTCTGAAGATGGCTTCAAAAGCTACAATTAACTGCAGATCACCACAAAAGATTTCATATTAAGCTGTATACGAATCAAATCCCAACAGAGCTGATGCCCAAGCGATTAAATTAGTGTCCCATTGCCAAGTAGGATTCGCACAGGATAGAACAAAAATATAAAGCTTCAGATCCTAACATGTATGGTTTTCCTTCTAGATAGCAGTTTGCTAGAGGTCCAAGTATCATTACGATTTTTCTTCTAGGTAAGTTACTAAATATGATTCTGTTAGGTGTTATTTGGTTCATAGGATCCTTCGAATACTTGGCAATATGATGTCCATGACATCTTGTTCTCATATTTGTTTTCAGGTTATGGTGATTCGCAGGGTATAAAGAATTTTCACAAAACATAGGGGTCCAATTGTTGCCCACTTAGTATCTTATTGTCTTATGGGCATCCTAATTTTGGGACTAAATTGTTCCCACTATTTTGACTGACTATCGAAATGTTGAAATATGTAGTCGATGCACGTTCTCATCGACCCCATCTTCCTTTTTCACATACAATTCCGACACTCCCCAAGGTGACACGCTGGGCCCAATAAACCCCTTATCTAACAATTCTTGTAGCTACTCTTTCAACTCTTCTAACTCCAACGGTGCCATTCTGCACGGTGCTTTAGAATTGGCACTGTTCCTAGAGATAGGCTGATAGCAAACTATATCTCACGATCAAGAGGTAATCCCGGTAAGTCCTCTAGAAAAGATCTGAGAACTCCTTTATCATTGGGATATCCTCTAGCTTAAGTCCCACCTTTGGTGCTTCTTTCACAGATGCTAGGTACCCCTGGCAACCTTCCAGAGGTAGTCTCCTAGTCTGAATCACTGAAAGAATCTGTGGTGCAGAGCATACACATGACCAAACAAATTTAAACTCCTCCTCCCCAGGAGGTCTGAACACTACCTACTTCCTGTGGAAATCAATGTTCACGTAGCTGGATGCTAGCCAATCCATCCCCAAAATGACGTTGAAACCATACATGCCAAAAATGATAAACTAGCAGACAATTTTCTCTTTTGAATCTCCATTGGGTAGTTTCTGATCACCCTACTACATACAACACCCGACCCCGTCGACGTGACTACTGCTAACTCGGCCTCTAACAACTAAGTCTCCACCCCACACAATCTAATGAATCCCCAAGACACAAAAGAGTGCGTAGCACCTAAATCAAACAATACCACTGCACTATTTGACAAAATGGAAATAGTACCTGTCACCACATTGACCATGTTTTTCACATCTCCTGACGTAAGCAAGTACACTCGCACTTGAGCAATGCCCCTCTAGTGATCACCTCGGGGTACCTGGTTACCTCCTCGATACTGAGGTTGTGAAGGAGTGTAACTCAACATCGCACGGCAATCCCGTGCCAGATGTCCTGGACGCTGTTCCTCAACCATCTTCACCTATTTCCACCACCTCTTCGCTTCCCCTACCAATTTAAAGGTGACAAACCACACCTTTTGCTCCTTTGTGCACTCTAGCACACCAAATAATTCCTTTATTTCCTGAACCCAATCTTCTACTACGATCGGGTTTGTTCCTCCTATAGAAACCAGCGGATTCATTTGGGTAAATGGCTGAAAAGTACAGCCTATACCAATTGGTGGCTGATCCTGCTCTCTAGAGTCCCTCCAGTTCTCCTTCCTAGCCTGTCGCGCAATACTTCGCAGCACTGCCGAAGCCTCGACATCATCCTCACTGGAAGTATCCACGTGATTATCCCCTCCAGCTACGATGTCTTTTCCCCTATAATTCGTCTTGAAGATAGGATAGAAACTGACTTAGAAACTCCTCATTTATCATAATTGAAGCTAGTATGAAATGAAAAAAAACTACTAATACATATGAATTCTCAGTTTAAAGATTCATTGCCCTAGTACAAAATTGACAAGATATCAATCTCCAACATAACACTGACTCCACACACGTACTCGACTGCCTTAACGTCCCAACCTAAATTTATGAGCTCCAATCTCTCAACCCAGAAACAAAACCACCAATGGATTTACTATGAATTTTCTGAACTCATCATTCTAGGAAAAGCATAGAAAACCATCAAGGATCTCCACCTCCAAGCTTCCAGACCAAAACCCGACCTAACCTGCCCATTCCTATCCTTAACTTATCTCAACCTATATTCTGGTAATTATCAACCATTGTTAGCCAAACTAGGCTTTTCAATCTTGTTTTGATAATAACAAATGAAGCTAGCATAACTTGTTTGTTGAGTGATTTTGTTTTAGGAATATATATCTCAACATAAGAGAAAGAAACTATAAATTAAAGCATCATCAAGAGAACAAACTATGCATTAAAGTTATATCAAGAGAACAAGCTATGAATATTAAGAGAAAGCTTCAACAAAATTTCAAGTAGTAAAGAAAAAGACTTGAAGCCTCAGTACTTAAAAGCTTAAAGATAAAAACGGGACTTGAAGTCAAGAGGATTATCAAAGACTTGAAGTATCAAGCTTAGTAAAGCTTGTTGTAAGTACTTCGTATCAAATGACAATTTAGAGAATATGAAGCTCTTTAAAGGACCAATATGAACTTAAGAAACCTATTTTTAAATCCCTGGAAAAACTTTATGAAAAATTAAATCATGTGAGTAAAACTAAAATGGAAAAATCAAAAAGAAAAACCATTCATTTGTCTGTCCATCCAACTGACTTAGCAAAGGCAAAATCACCCAACCGACTGACCCAAAATGAACTGTGTCTCGCCAGCCAACTGACAATTTCTTGAATTAATTTCTGGGAGATAGAATGGTGTCAGCCACCTATTTAGATGACTAACCCTATGATTTTTGAACTACTCAGTCACTTGTCCCACCGACTAACTCCACGAGTTTTGTTTTTTAAACTCCAACGGGAAAATTTCAAAAATTGGTTTTTCAAAATATGAACATTGTAAAAATTTGGAAACCACTCAAAGACACTTGGGGAACAAGAAAACTAAGCCAAGAATGCCTATAAATACTCCTTTAAACTCAAGAATTCAATCATCCAAGTAATTACTCAACTCCTTTAAGATTAAAGCATTCAATCTCTCTAAAGTTCTCTATTACTTACACTCCATCTGGGGAAAAAAGTTCTAAAACTCTGCTGAATCATCAAAGTCATGGTTCATACTCTAAAAGTCTTCTCTTACAAATCGAGCCTTTGGTGATCTTTAAACACTTGAGAATCTAACTTGTACAACTCTACTCTGTTTTGAGAGTTTCTTTTGTACACAGATTATTATAGCAATCTCTTTGTATTGTCGATGGTTCAAGGATTGTTTGGATCGTTGTACCAAGTGAGGATTATTCGCTTGGAGAGGTTTCTCTACCTAAAAGAGGGAATTTTTGTAAAGGCTCGCTCTGCCTGGTAAAGAGCATACTTAGTGGAATCCTTTAGTGGAATTGACCAAAGGTGAGGACATAGGCTGGGGATAAGTCAAACCTCGTAAATCTTGGTGTTTTTCTTCTCCCTACTCTCTTTACTTTCTGCATTAAATACTGTGTATATCAAGTGCAGGTTGCAGGGCTTATACATCATATTCAAGGAAGTCTCTTGATTTAAGAAAGTACATTTTTAATTAACTGTTTGCGGAAAGCCACAAGGGAGTACGTTGGTTAATTTGCGGAAATCTTGGTTAAGAGATAGAGCAATAAAAATTCATTCAAAATAGGCTTTGCAAAACAGCTACAGGACTTCTATCAAAGGGAAATATTATTCTTGAATGATTGGTTGAGCTTTGATTGGATTGTATTTTATTTTAAGTTTGTGGTGTGATTTGGTTTAGATTATAAATTGATTAATTTACTTTTATAGTGTTGAATTAAAACAAGTTAGAATTAAAAAAGGTAAGTTTAATCTAAATATTCCAATTCACCCCCCTTTTGGTAGCTATCCTAAATTTCAATTGGTATCAGAGCCTAATTATTGTAACTCTTAACAAGAAACTATAAAAAGATCGAATGGAAAATATAGGAGTAGCACCCTTCGGTGAGGGCCAATCCTCAACCCATCCACCAATCTTCTGTGGACACAATTACTCCTTTTGGAAAAAGAGAATGCAAATTTATCTCCAACACATGGATTGGAAAGCATGAGAAGTAGTTATGGATGGAGACCTTATTCCCACCAAGTTAGTAGATGGAAAACATACTCCAAAAGAGAAAAAAAGATATGACTGATTCAGATTATAAAATGCTTCAAATCAAGTCAAGTTCTATAAATGCTCTATACTGTGCTCTAGATGCTAACGAATTTAATAGGGTCATGGCCTGTAAAATGGCCAAAGAAATTTGGGACAAACTAGAAGTAACATATGAAGGAACAATAGATGTTAGAGACAATATGATAGATATGTTAACAAGCGAATATGAAGCATTCAAAATGAACTCAGATGAAACAATATCAAGTATGTACACAAGATTTACCCACATAATAAATTCATTAAGTGCCTTAGGGAAAACTTATACTACCTACGAAATGATCAGAAAAATTCTAAGAGGCCTTCCTTCCATATGGGAACCAAAGGCTACAGCTATCACTGAAGGTAGAAACCTTAAGACCACCTCTTTAGATGAACTCATAGGTTCACTTCTTACCTATGAAATGACCTTAAAAGAAAGGAATCCTGAACCAAAGCATAAAAAATCCATAGCACTAAAAGCGTCCAACCATAACTCTAGTGAAGAGGAAAGTGAAACAAGTGACTTAGACCAAGATGAATTAGCATTCATAACTAAAAAACTAGGTAAATTTTATAGAAGGAATAAAAGATTTCCTAGAAAGTTCAATAAAAAGAAACCTGAAAAAGGAGAGACAAGTAGGAAAGAAAATAAAAGTAAGAATGAACCTCCAATATGCTAACACTATAAGAAACCAGGGCATATCAAACTGAATTGTCTGTTGCTCAAGAAAGATAAAAAGAAAAAGAAGGAAGCTATGAAGGCCACTTGGGATGACTCAAGTTCCAGCAAAATAGAAAACGAATCAAACGGACAAGAGATGGCAAATATATGTTTCATGACGAATGAAGAAGAGATAAATTCCTACTACTCTTCAACAGAATCTTACAATGAGTCTTGTGATGAGTCGTGTGATAGTATGCCTTTATACAAGGAATTACAAGCTAAATTGTTTTCTCTACATAAAAGATTCATAAAAATTTCCAAAAGAAATATAACCTTGAAGGATCAAAATAAAGAACTATTGAAGCAACTTGAATCATTTAAAACCATTTAAAAAGAAAAAGACTCTTGTATTAGGAAGTTAGAAGAGGAAGTAAATAAAGTAACTCAAGAATTTGACAAAACTCATCAAGAAATTTTGAATAAAAAGGATTTAGAAGTAAATGAACTTAAGAAATTAGTAGATGATAAGGAGAAAATTATATATAACTTTACCAAAGGTAAAGATAATTTTGAAAAGATGATTGGACAGCAAAGGCTTCATGGAAATAAAGAAGGAATAGGATATAATGGTAAAACAAATAAAAAGAATAAGAAATTATACATGAGATATTTCGTCAAGGAAGCCAAGCATTAGCATTATGCTAGAACTTCCTCAAACAACAAACATGAACACACCACTTGCTATTTGTGCAAGACTAAAGGTCACAAAATGTTCGACTGCCCACTAAAAAGAAAGTATGTTAAAGTGCAAGGAGAATGGAAAGTTAATAATAGAACTAACAACAAAATAAAGAAAGTTAAAAGAATTTGGGTTCCAAAGACTAACACAATGAATCCTCCATTGTAGGTATGTTTTAGGACAACACCGTCAACGGATAAGTGGTACTTGGACAGCGGGTGCTCAAGACACATGACCGGCGATAAGATCAAGTTTACTGTTCGAAGACAAAAGGATAGAGGATATGTCACCTTTGGTGACAATGCCAAAGGTAAAATTATTGGCATCGGGAAAATAGGTAAAGAACCTTCTCTTACCATTGATAATGTGTTATTAGTAGAAGGATTAAAACACAACCTTTTAAGCATTAGTCAATTAAGTGACAAAAGGTTTGAAATAATCTTTAAGAAAGAAAAATGTGTTATCCAAAATCCTAAGGAAAATATTACCTTGTTTATAGCTCATAGGATAAATAATGTTTATTGTATAAACCTTGAAAATCTAGTGAATCAAAATGTAACTTTTCTGACAGCAATGAATGAAATAAGTTGGTTATGGCATAGGAAATTGGGACATGCTAGGATGGACCTACTATCCAAATTATCAAAGAAAAATCTTGTAAAAGGATTACCAAATACCAAATTCATAAAAGACAAGATGTGTGATGCATGTCAAAAGGGAAAGCAAGTCAAAACAAGTTTCAAAAAGAAAAAATTCATATCCACTAAAAGACCTCTAGAACTTTTGCACCTAGACTTATTCAGTCCAACTAGAACCCTACGCCAAGGAGGTAAATAGTATGCCTTCGTAATAGTAAATGACTATTCAAGATTTACTTGGGTATTATATTTAGCAAACAAAGATGAAGCTTGTAACATGCTAATCACCTTATGCAAGAAATTACAAAATAAAAAAGGTTATAATGTAACAAGTTTTAGAAGTGATCAAGGTAAGGAGTTTAAAAACAAAGAAGTTGAAAAATTCTGTAATGAACATGGGATAAATCATAATTTTTCAGCTCCTAGGACACCACAACAAAATGGAGTTGTAGAAAGAAAAAATAGAACCCTACAAGAAATGGCAAGAACTATGTTAAATGAAAATAATCTATCTAAATACTTTTGGGCAGAAGCTATAAATACAACATGCTACATTGTAAATAGGGTATCTATAAGATCAAGTATAGAAAAACCACCATATGAACTTTGGAAAGGAAGGAAACCTAATATTTCTTACTTTCATGTATTCGGATGCAAATGCTTTATTCTTAATACCAAAGATGATTTAGGAAAATTCGATGCAAAATATGATGAAGGCATCTTCTTAGGTTATTCTGCAAATAGTAAAGCTTATAGGATCTACAATAAAAGAACTTTTACTATTATTGAATTGATACACATAATGTTTGATGAATCAAATAAATATGATAAAGCTAAGATTGATGAAAAATAAGATACTTCACAAAAAGAAGAATAACTTGAAATAAAAGAAGAAAACAATAATGAAGCTCCAAACGAAAACATCACAGAAAATCTAGAATTACCTAAAGAAAGGAGATATGCTAAAAGTCACCCGAAAGATCAAATTATTGGTGAACCATCAAAAGGTATAACCACTAGAGCCTCATTGCAAAATATGGGTAGCCATTATGCCTTCTTATCTCAAAATGAACCCAAGAACATTGAAGAAGCCTTAAAAGATGATTCTTGGATTATAGCTATGCAGGAGGAACTAAATCAATTGGAAAGAAGTCAAGTGTGGGAACTTATACCTAAACCCAAAGATAAATCAATCATAGGAATTAAATGAGTATTTAGAAATAAAAAGGATGAAAATGGGGTAGTAGTAAGAAATAAAGCTAGCCTGTAGCACAAGGATATAATCAAGAAGAAGAAATTGATTATGATGAAACCTTTGACCCCGTAGCAAGAATGGAAGTAATTAGGATGTTCCTAGCCTATGCAGCCCATAAGGATTTTAAATTATACCAAATTGATGTAAAGAGTGCATTCCTAAATGGTTTTATAAATGAAGAAGTATATGTTAAACAAACTCCAGGTTTCGAAGAAGTAAAAAATCCAAATCATGTATTTAAGTTGACAAAAGCTTTATATGGTCGAAAACAAGCTTCTAGAGCTTGGTATGAAAGAATAAGTAAATTCTTACTTAAAAATGAATTCTCAAGAGGAAAGGTTGATAGCACCTTATTCATTAAAAACAAAAACAAAGACATGCTAATTGTTCAAATATATGTGGATGATATTATATTCGAGGCTACAAATGAAGTTCTATGTAAAGACTTTGTCACATGTATGCAAAAAGAATTTGAAATGAGTATGATGGGGGAGTTAAATTATTTCCTAGGACTTCAAACTAAACAAGCTAAAAATGGGACGTTTATAAATCAAACTGAATACATTAAAGATATGCTTAAAAAGTTTGATAGGGAACAAAGTAAACCAATAGGAACCCCGATGAGTACTTCAACTAGCCTTGATAGAGATGAAAAAGGAAAGCAAGTAGATACAAAACACTATAGGGGAATAATTGGTAGTCAACTATATTTAACTACTAGTAGACCCGATATTGTGTTCAGTGTATGTATGTGTAAAAGATTTCAATCAGCACCTAAAGAATCACATCTAATAGCAGTTAAAAGAATACTTAGGTACTTACTAGGAACACTTGATCTAGGTTTATGGTATCCAAAAGATACTGATGTAAGAACCCGAACCCTGATATATGGGTTTATTTTGTAAAAGAGGGGTAAAAGTCAAAATTGTACAGACTTCGTCGACGAAGCTAGTGAAGAACTTGTCGACGAAATTTAGAGGCTTGTCGACGAGAAAAAGCCGAGGGGTTCAGGAAAATTTAAATATCAGGATTCGTCGACAAAATTCCCATCTCGTCGATGAAATTTCTGAAGACTTCATCGATGATGACACCAATTCGTCGACGAAATCCCTCGTGTCAAAGGTGCTATAAAGGGATATTTTGGGTTGCTTTGGGACTAAGTTTTCCCAAAAGCTCTCCCTCTCTCTCTAGAACTCTCCCTACACTTTTTCTCTTTAGTTTTCTTCGCCGTACGTCATTTGATTCGCAAATCCAAATTTACAGCGAGGAACGGTGAAGGATTCTCTACATTTCTAGCAGATCGGAATCTTATTTCGAAGGATTTTGGGTTTCGGGCTAAAATCGAGGTAAGGCTCGGTTTTCATTTCTGATTCAGTATATGTGTAGTAGTACGGATTGTAAGTATGTATTGTACTGTGGTTTGTAGGTTTTGGAGTCTCGATTCGTAGTTTTGAGGACCGTAGAGTTCGTAGTTGGATTTTGGGTTAAGGTAAGGGGATTTTGTTTATATCAGTTCATTTTTGAAATCAGGATCGGTAAGCCTGTAGGCTACAATCGTATGTATGTTTTGACTACTTATTTGGGGAAATCTATCAGGTAAAAATACAAGATTTTCAGGTTACAGTTTTTGGAAAAATTGGGGATTTCGGGTATCATCTCTACTTTGTTTTGAAAACCGTTTGTCTTGTTTAAATTGTATTATTGAGTTGACCGTAATCCATATTTGCATAAACTGTATACTTGAAATTGTAAATGATATGATTTTCGGTAATCCAAATAAGTGTGGTATGTATGGTTGTATGAAATTGTTCCAAGTATTTGTAAAATAGCAATGTGGCGGCTAATTATCATACGCTGTAATGTAAAGGAATGTGAGTTCGAAAATGATTCCAGGGATTTGTAAAACAGCCAGGTATCAGGTAGTTATCGTGGCGAGAGTGGCTGGTTCTATATCCAGGGTGTGAAATATCACTAGTATGTTTCGGCTGGTCACCGAAGGTGTGTTCTACACCGTTTGTAGCAATGGATTCACTATGAGCCTGAGATCCACGCAACATAGTTTGGCTTGTGGCAATGTAATCGGGGTGAGACTAGGTGACCTTGTGTAGTTGCGTATATAGCAATGGATTCACTATTGGGCCTGAGTCGTAGATCTTCGTAGTTGCATGTGTAGAAATGTAATCACTGTGAGATTAGGTGACCTTGTGTAGTTGCATATATAGCAATGGATTCACTATTGGGCCTTGATCATCACAGCGTAGTTGCATATGTAGCAATGTAATCGCTGTGAGACGAGGTGACCTTGTGTAGTTGCAAACTAGTGTGATGACATTGACCGTATGTATGTATGTATATGGGGATCGTATGAACTGGAATGGTTTTTGTGGAAATACTGGAACTGTATGAAATTGTATGAAACTATACGAATTGTTTCAAATTGTATCGTATGTATAGTGTTATGAAGTATGTAAAATGACACTGGTATGCCACACACTGATATAACTTGTTTTCTCCCTTACTGAGAGGTGTCTCACCCCGAATATAAATAAATATTTTTCAGGTCCTTTGGGTAGCTGAAACTAGCATCCTAGCGTCTGGAAGCGAGGGGTGTCATTTAGCTACTGCTAGTGCCTGATCGGTATGAGTTTGTGTAGCCCGGTTGTCGTGATGGATTTTGTAGACGGCCGTAGTATGTATGGTATTCGTAGGGATGTATATCCTTGTATGGTATAGACTCTGGTATGACATTGGTTATGTATAAAAGATCGTATTCCGCTGCATATTTTGATGAGTATGGACGTTTGTATGTATGTATGCAGGGCATCCGTTCACCCCAAGGGGTTGGACCCTCTTTTATGTCGTATCATGTATGTTTTAATTGATAGAGAGATATGTTAGGTTACTTAAATTCACCCTGGGTCCCATCTGCGGGTTCGGGGCCTGATAACTTGGTATCAGGGCTAACTAGGTTGTTAGGTTTTGTAGACTTGGTTAGGAGTATTGATGTGTACATACCAGAGTATAGGATGTAGGAAATGGGTAGTGTTGGTCGGGGGTTGCTCTGTTACTAGATTGGGATTTGTCGGCAGTATTCCGTGTTTTTCCTAGGATGACAATTCCAGTAAAGGCAGGGCAGACCATTGACAACTTTCGTGTCGGTGTGATGGGAATAGTTGACATGATTAGGACTATGATTGTGTTAACTGCGTACGATATAGGAATTCTAACCAGTTCTTATTCTGTTTTCAGAATGGAGCCCAGGGATAATAACTTGGAAAGTGGCTGCGAGGAGACGGCAAGCAATAAGTCTCCTTCTGTGTCTCGTGGTTTGGCGAGACAGGTGATCCGAGAGACTGGGCGGAGTGTTAGGAGACGTGAGAGTTCTCCTATTGATGCGGGGTGTACCATCGAGAGGTTCACATGCATGCACCCACCGACATTTATGGGATGACCTGATCCGATCATGGCAGAGGACTGGATAGAGAAGACTGAGAGGATTTTGGGAGTCCTCCACTGCACTGAGAAGCAAAGGGTCTTGTACGCTACCTTCCAATTGACTGGGGAGGCAGGGCGATGGTGGACAGCGGTGAGTCTGCTTGAGAGGCAGAGAGCTGGTGCATCTGATATGACATGGAGCCATTTTAAGGAGGTATTCTTTGAGAGATACTTTCGGGTCTCCACCCGGGATGCGAAGGCTGATGAGTTTTTGGGCCTGATACAGGGTACTTTGATGGTGCAGAAGTATGCTGCCAGATTTATCGAGTTATCTCAATTTGCGCTGTACTTGGTTCCGAATGAGCACGAGAAGGCTCGGAGGTTTGAGAAGGGTTTGAGGAAAGACATCCACCGTTTTGTAGGGATGCTGCAGATTCGCGAGTTCTCTGTCTTGGTGGATAAAACCACCATAGTTGAGACTGACCTTCGGGGAGATGAGGTAGTGTAGGTTCAGGGGAAGAGGCCAGTATCTTCTAGTTCTTAGAGTGGACCTCGGCAGAGTCAATAGAAGAAGAAGAAGAATTACAGCTCTGGGTATCGGAAGAACATCGAGCAGCCGAATGCTCAGGGGGATCCATCCTTTACACCATGCGCCAAATGCCATAAATGGAATTCTGGTGAATGTTAGCCATTTTGGGGTGTTTGCTTCAACTGTGGCAATTCAGGCCACATGGCGAAGAGCTGTCAAGAATTGAGGAGGATCATGCCTGCACAGAGTCAGAACAATGGAAGTAATCAAGTGCCTCGGGTAAATTACCAGGCAACCACAGCTCCAGTGAGAGTATATTCACTTACTCCAGCAGATGTAGAACAGGCTGGGAACATGGTGACAGGTACCATGTTATTGCTTTCGAATAGAGCTATTGTTTTATTTGATTCGGGGGCAACCTATTCGTTTATATCTGCTAGTTTCGTGAAGTTGTGTGAGGTGGAAATTTGTGTGATGAATAAGATGTTGTTTGTGACTACGCCGACTGAGAGTGTAACGATTTGTAGTAAGGTGTTAAGAAACTGCCTAGTTGTGATTCAGGAGAGACTGCTACTAACAAATCTTGTAGTATACGACATGTTGGGTTTTGACGTCATACTAGGAATGGATTGGTTGTTCTCCAGTTATACGGTGATTGACTATTGGAAGAAGGTAGTAGTGTTCAGACCTCTTGGGAAGTAGGAGTATGAGTTCGTAGGATCGTGTGTGCGTTCGGCACCACATATTTTATTGGCATTATAGGCGAGGAGGTTGTGCTTGGATGGTTGTCAGGGGTACCTAACTTGCGTGAAGGAATCGCCACGGGACGAGTTGAGACTTGAGGATATTTGGGTGGTCAACGAGTTTCCGGATGTGTTTCTTGAAGAATTACCCGGTTTACCTCTGGATCGTAAGGTGGCGTTTGCTATAGAATTGCTGCCTGGTAAGGCACCGATCTCTAAAGCTCCATACCGGATGGCTCCAGTAGAATTTCGGGAGTTGAAGGAGTAGTTGCAGGAATTACTAGATAGGGGATTCATTTGATCTAGTGTGTCGCCCTGGGGAGCTCCAGTATTATTTATGAAGAAGAAGGACGGGTCGATGTGGATGTGCATTGATTACCGTGAGATCAACAAGGTGACTGTGAAGAACCGTTACCCTTTGCCTCGTATAGATGATCTCTTTGACCAGTTACAGGGGACGCGGGTCTTTTTGAAGATTGATTTGCCATCAAGATATCATCAGGTGAGGGTTAGAGTGGAGGATGTAGCGAAGACGGCTTTCCGAACCAGATACAGCCACTATGAATTCTTGGTTATGTCGTTTGGGTTAACCAATGCACCAGCAGTGTTCATGGATATGATGAACTGGGTTTTCCATGAGTATCTGGACCAGTTCGTAGTGGTGTTTATTGACGACATTATGGTATACTCGAGGAGTACAGAAGAGCATGTGGAACATTTGAGGTTAGTGTTACAAATTCTGCTGGAGAAGAAATTGTTTGCTAAGATGAAAAAGTGTGAGTTTTGATTAAATCAAGTCGCGTTCTTAGGTCATGTGGTCGACTGGGTTAGACCAAAGAGTATGCAAGAGGTTTAGAGTTTTCTAGGACTGGCAGGTTATTATCGTCGGTTCTTGGTGGGATTCTCTAAATTGTCTAGACCTCTGACACGTTTAAGTAAGAAGGGGGTGAAGTTTGACTGGACTAGTGAGTGTGAGCAGTGTTTTCTTGAGTTGAAACACCGGCTGGTTACTGCTCCAGTATTGACCATCCCTTCAGGGAATGGGGGTTTTGTGATCTATAGTGATGCGTCCCTGAAAGGTTTGGGACGTGTACTTATGCAACAGGGTAAGGTGGTAGCTTATGCTTCTCGGCAACTTAAGAGTATGAGAAGAATTACCCTACGCATGACCTAGAGTTAGCTGCTGTTGTTTATGCCTTGAAGATCTGGCGACACTACCTGTACGGTGTTCAGTGTGAGATCTTCACTGACCATAAGAGTCTCAGGTATTTCTTCACACAGAAGGAGTCGAATATGAGACAGAGGTGGTGGCTAGAATTGATTAAGGACTACGACTGCACGATCAGTTATTACCCAGGAAAGGCTAATGTGGTAGCAGATGCATTGAGTCGGAAGTCGGAGCATGCAGTAGTAACTACAGTTGTAGCTCAGCATCATGTCAGGAGGGATCTGGAAAGCCTTGGCGTGGAGTTGGTGTCTGGTGATCATCAGGCTTTCATTGCTAACTTGATGATTCTGCCGACTTTGTTTGATCATATTAAGGCTGCGCAGGCTAGTGATGTGGAGTTAACTAAGATTGTGGAGAAAGTGCAGCAAGGTTTGGCTACAGATTTTAACATCTCTGACAGAGGTGTGTTGAGATTTGGGACCAGGCTATGTGTTCCAAAAGACGATGAGATCAGAAGGATGATTCTGGAGGAAGCGCATCGTTCTCTGTATACAGTACATCTGGGTAGTACAAAGATGTATCGGGATCTGCGCGAGTCCTTTTGGTGGAGTGGTATGAAGAGGGATATTGCCCAGTTTGTGGAGCAGTGCTTGACGTGTCAGTAGGTGAAAGCTGAACATCAGAGGCCGGTAGGGCCGTTGTAGCCTTTGCCTATTCCGGTATGGAAATGGGAGCATATTTCCATGGACTTTGTTACCGGATTGCCACCAGCGCTTCACGAGCAGAATGCTATTTGGGTAATTGTGGATAGGTTGACAAAATCTACTCACTTTGTACCGACGAAGGTTAGCTACCCTTTGAGTAGGCTAGTTGATATGTACATGCATGAGATTGTGAGATTGCATGGGGTACCGGTGTCCATTGTTTCAGATCGAGATCCGAGGTTTACTTCTTGATTTTGGAAGAGTTTGCAGGAAGCATTAGGGACGAAGCTTACTTTTAGTACAACGTTCCACCCTTAGACTGATGGACAGTCGGAGAGAACGATACAAATTTGGAGGGTATGTTACGGGCTTGTGTATTGGACTTCAGTGGTAGTTGGATTTAGTTTCTGCCACTAGTAAAGTTTGCCTATAACAATAGCTTACAGGCTAGTATAGGGATGACACCGTTCGAGACTTTGTATGGTCGGAGGTGTCGATCTCCTTTGTATTGGGATGAAGTTGGTGAACGTCAGGTTTTAGGACCTGAACTCGTGCAGCAAGCGTCTGAGAAGGTAGGTTTGATTCGGGAGAGGATTAGAATAGCTCAAAGCCAGCAAAAAAGTTATGCAGATGTTCGTCGCCGTGAGTTAGAGTTCAAGGTGGGCGGTAAGGTATTTTTACGTATCGCTCTGATGAAAGGGGTGATGAGATTTGGGAGGAAGGGCAAGTTGAGCCTAAGGTATATCAGACCATTCGAGGTACTTGAACGAGTGGGTCCGGTAGCCTACAAAGTTGTATTACTCCAGCGCTTGCAAGGGTCCATGATGTGTTTCACGTATCCATATTGAGGAGGTACGTATTGGATCCTTCACATGTTATTAGTTGTAATGAGTTGGAAATTAGGGATACTTTAGCATATGAGGAGATACCTATTCAGGTTCTGGACTGTAAAGTTTAGAAGTTTCGTACCAAAGAAATACCATGGGTGAAGGTATTATGGCGAAACCATGAGGTTGAGGAAGCTTCTTGGGAACTAGAAACAAAAATACGCCGGAAGTATCCGCAATTGTTCTGAGTAGTATTTGGATAGCAGGGTGATATGAGTATGTATGTATGTATGTAATCCTTTGTTATCATATTGTATTTAGTGGTTAGTCTCTGGGAGAGTCTTGTTGTATTATAAGCTCCTGAGACCGTGTATGTAGGTAACCACGGTATTTCTCTGCCATAAGTGAGGGAATGTATGTATGTATCATGACAGTTTGGTTTCACTTCAAAGCGAGTATGTATGTATTAGTATGAATGTGTTTGTAAAGAGAGATTGCAAATTTCGAGGACGAAATTTTTGTAAGGAGGGGAGATTGTAAGAACCTGAACCGTGATATATGGGTTTACTTTGTAAAAGAGGGGTAGAAGAGGAAATTGTACAGACTTCGTCGACGAAGCCATAACTCGTCGATGAAGCTAGTAAAGAACTCGTTGACAAAATTCAGAGGCTCGTCGACGAGAAAAAGCTGAGGGGTTCAGGAAAATTTAAATATTAGGATTCGTCGACAAAATTCTCGTCTCGAGGATGAAATTTTTGAAGACTTCGTCGACGATGACACCAATTCGTCGACGAAATCCCTCGGGTCAAAGGTGCTATAAAGGGATATTTTGGGTTGCTTTGGGACTAAGTTTTCCCAAAAGCTCTCCCTCTCTCTAGAACTATCCCTACACACTCTCTCTCTATTTTTCTTTGCCGTATGTCGTCTAATTCGCAAATCTAAAGTTACATCGAGGATCAGTGAAGGATTCTCTTCATTTCTAGTGGATCCGAATCTTGTTTCGGAGGATTTTGGGTTTTGGGCTAAAATCGAGGTAAGGCTCGGTTTTCATTTCTAACTCAGTATATGTGTAGTAGTACGAATTGTAAATATGTATTATACTGTGGTTTGAAGGTTTCGGAGTCTCGGTTCGTAGTTTTGAGGACCATAGAGTTCGTAGTTGGATTTTGGGTTAAGGTAAGCGGATTCTGTCTATATCAGTCCATTTTTGAAATCAGGATCGGTAAGCCTGTAGGCTACGATCGTATGTATATTTTGATTACTTATTTGGGGAAATCTATCGGGTAAAAATACAGGATTTTTCGGTTACAGTTTTTGGGAAAATTGGGATTTTGGGTATCATCTCTACTTTGTTTTGAAAATCGTTTGTCTTGTTTAAACTGTATTATTGAAGTGACCGTAATCCATATTTGCATAAACTGTATACTTGAAATTGTAAATGATATGATTTTCGATAATCCAAATAAGTGTGGTATGTATGGTTGTATGAAATTGTTCTAAGTATTTGTAAAACAACTATGTGGCGGCTAATTACCGTACGCTGTAATGTATAGGAACGTGAGTTCCAAAATGATTCCAGGAATTTGTAAAACAGCCAGGTATCGAGTAGTTACCATGGCGAGAGTGGCCGGCTCTATATCCGAGATGTGAAATATCACCAGTATGTTTTGGCTGGTCACCGAAGGTGTGTTCTACACCGTTTGTAGCAATGGGTTCACTATAAGCCTGAGATCGATGCAGCGTAGTTTGGCACGTGGCAATGTAATCGTGGTAAGACTAGATGACCTTGTGTAGTTGCGTATATTGCAATGTAATCGCTGTGAGACGAGGTGACCTTGTGTAGTTGTGAACTAGTCTGACGACACTGACCGTATGTATGTATGTATGTATGTATGTATTTGGGTATCGTATGAACTAGAATGGTTTTCGTGGAAATACTGGAACTGTATGGAATTGTATGAAACTGTACGAATTGTTTCAAATTGTATGGTATATATAGTGTTATGAAGTATATAAAATGACACTGGTATGCCACACACTGATATAACCTGTTTTCTCTCTTGCTGAGAGGTGTCTCACCCCGAATATGTATAAATGTTTTCAAGTCTTTCGGGTAGCCGAAACTAGCATCTTAGCGTCCGGAAGCGAGGGGTGTCGTTTAGCTACTGCTAATGCCTGATAGGTATGAGTTTATGTAGCCGGGTTGTCATAATGGATTTTGTAAACGGCCGTAGTGTGTATGGTATTCGTAGGGATGTATATCCTTGTATGGTATAGACTCTGGTATGACACTGGTTATTTATAAAAGACCGTATTCCACTGCGTATTTTGATGAGTATAGATGTTTGTATGTATGTATGTAGGGCATCCATTCACCCCAAGGGGTCAGACCCTCTTTTTATGTCGTATCATATATGTTTTAATTGATACAGAGATAGGTTAGGTTACTTAAATTCACTCTGGGTCCCATCTTCGGGTTCAGGGCGTGACAACTGATTTCAATATGATAAGTTATTCTGATGCTGATTATGCTGGATGTAAGGTTGATAGAAAGAGTACAAGTGGCATATGTCACTTTCTTGGACAATCTTTAGTGTCATGGTTCTCAAAGAAACAAAACTCCATAGCTTTATCAACCGCCGAAGCTGAATATGTAGCAGCTGGAAGTTGTTGTGCACAAATTCTATATATGCAACAACAATTAAAAGACTTCAATCTAGATTATAAAACAATTCCAATAAAATGTGATAGTACAAATGCGATTAATATATCAAAAAATATTGTCTCACACTCAAGAACCAAGCATATAGATATAAGACATCATTTTTTAAAAGATCATGTTAAAAAAGGAGACATAATTCTCGAATTTATAAATACACATAATCAATGGGCGGATGTATTTACTAAACCTCTCACAGAAGATAGATTCATAAATATTAGGAGAGAACTAGGTCTATTGCACAATAGAGAAATTGAGTAAAAAGTAAATAATAATAATAGTAATAAAGAACTCAAACAAACAGGATGAAGTCAGCCGACTAGCTTCAGACCCAGCCGACTAGCTCCAGACCCAACCGACTGACTGACGGAAAACCCTAACTTTATTTATAAAAATTTGAGTCATTCGCGTGGTCAGCCAATTGACCTAGGGTTTCCTCTCAGCCTTACCTTCTACCTCTTCCTCTCCTCTATTATTCTTCCTCAGAATACTACCAAAGATTATCCTCCAACACCGAAAAATCATCCAAATGCCGAGGATCAAATCCGTTGGAAGCAAGAACGCATCTACCTCTTCGTAACAACACACTGAAGATCCAGCAAATTGAACAATGGCTCGTGGCTCCTCATGCCAAAACCCTCTACCATAATCAACTAAGCATGAAGGAACCTCTTCTTGGTAAAATTCTTAATACTTCTTTCTTTTCCTCTGATTTTCCACACATCCTTTCACTATTCGAAACTCTTGGATGGAAAAGTTTCATACTATTTCAAGCTAAGGGTCACTTCCCAACTCTTATCAAACTTTTCTATGCCAATCTTGTTCGAGAAGCAAACGGGTTTTCAACAAAAGTCATGGGGAAGTCTATATCTCTTACATCAGAATCACTTGCAAAAATTTTTCACAAACCAAATGGCGAGTTTAGGTGTCCTACTTTTGGAACGTCTTGGATTTACGGACAAGACTTCACTCCAGAAGGATTTCTTGCTTTGGTATTGGACCATGCCCCTGTTTCATTTGAAGGTCCTCCCTTATATAAACACCTAAATCTTCAAGCACAAATACTTCAGAAAATCATCACATATAACATCCTTCCTCAAGCAGGATCTCATGCCTATATTTCTTATGCTAATTGTTTTATCCTCTGGTGCCTACTCAAGGGCAAGAAGCTAGATTTACCAAGCCTTATGCTTCAATGGATAATCACACGTGTAGAGGTACGACGGGTTACTCTTCCTTATGGAGGAACCCTAAATATGATTTTTGCTAAACTTCATATATCCTCATCTTTTGATCTTTTTGTCAAACGTACTCACTATGATATTTTTAACTCTACTACTCTTAAGTTGATGGGCTATGAAAAACGCAATGATGACTGGATTCTTAAAGGAAGTGGAGGTCAAGCACCTCCTCCTCCTCTTGTTGCTGGTCCTCCTGCTTGGTTCAATCCATTTTACCGACAATTCACTAGTTTTAGCCAAAACAAGCAGACTGGAATCCAATCTCTTCAAACCAACTCCTCAGCTCTTTAAGCAAATTATTCTTCACCTAATGACTGTGTAGGTCACATTGAAAAACATCTAGCTAGTACATCTCATCCTTTAGATCCTATGGATATTAGTTCTGCTCCTGCAAGTAATGTAGGAAGTGATGAAGAGGACTCCCAAGATGGAAATGGTGATGATGAAGAAAACACTAAAGAAGAACATGCAGAAGGTGAAGGCAATGAATCAGAAGAAGAAGAAGAAGAAGATGCAGATGAGGATAACTGATGTTCTATTTTTCTTTAAAAAAAATTTATTTCGGTATGTAATATGATTTTGGATGGTAGCTTTGCTTATTTTTCCCTACTTTTTGATTGATGTCCAAAGGGGGAGAGTTTTTGTGACAAGCAAAGATGGCAGTACATGAGTACTTATGTTTATGTTATACACTTCTCCCTATGAATGAAATATTTTGAACTATGTATCTGATGCTTATATGCATATATCTATGGATGAGTATGTGCATGAAAACTATGAGTTTTGATACTCGTTACTTATGCATGAAAGCTATGAGTTTTGATACTGGATACATATGCATATAGTGAAGGGGAGTTTATTTTTATCCCTATCTTTGCTTCTCATTTGTCATCATAAAAAAGGGGGAGATTGTTGGCCAAACTAGGCTTTTCAATCTTGTTTTGATGATAACAAATGAAGTTGACATAACTTGTTCGTTGAGTGATTTTTTTTTTTCAGGAATACATATCTTAACACAAGAGAAAGAAACTATGAATTAAAGCATCATCAAGAGAACAAGCTGTGCATTAAAGTTATATCAAGAGAACAAGCCATGAATATCAAGAGAAAGCTTCAACAAAATTTTCAAGCAGTAAAGAAAAAGACTTGAAGCCTTAGTACTTAAAAGCTTAAAGATAAAAAGGGGACTTGAAGTCAAGAGGATTATCAAAGACTTGAAGTATCATGCTTAGTAAAGCTTGTTGTAAGTACTTCATATCAAATGACAATTTAGAGAATATGAAGCTCTTTAAAGGACCAATATGAACTTAAGAAACCTATTTTTAAATCCCTGGAAAAACTTTATGAAAAATTAAATCATGTGAGTAAAACTAAAATGGAAAAATTAAAAAGAAAAACCAGTCATTTGTATGTCCAACCGACTGACTTAGCAAAGGCAAAATCACCCAGCCGACTGATAGTCAATCGACTGTCAAGGATTATTATAGCAATCTCTTTGTATTATTGACGATTCAAGGATTGTTTGGATCATTGTACCAAGTGAGGATTGTTCGCTTGGAGAGGTTTCTCTACCTAAAAGAGGGAATTTTTGTAAAGGCCTGCTTTGCCCAGTAAAAAGCATACTTAGTGGAATCCTTTGGTGGAATTGACCAAAGGTGAGGACGTAGGTAGGGGATAAGCCGAACCTTGTAAATCTCAGTGTTTTTCTTCTCCTAACTCTCTTTACTTTCCGTATTATTTACTATGTATATCAAGTGCAGGTTGCAAGGCTTATACATCATATTCAAGGAAGTCTCTTGATTTAAGAAAGTACGTTTTTAATTAACCATTTGCAGAAACCCACAAGGGAGTACGTTGGTTAATTTGTGAAAATCTTGGTTAAGAGATAAAGCAATAAAAATTCATTCAAAACAGGCTTTGCAAAATAGCTGCAGGACTTCTATAAAAGGAAAATATTATTCTTGAATGATTGGTTGAGCTTTGATTGGATTGTATTTTATTTTAAGTTTGTGGTGTGATTTGGTTTAGATTGTAAATTTATTAATTTACTTTTATAGTGTTGAATTAAAACATGTAAGAATTAAAAAAGGTAAGTTTAATCAAAATATTCCAATTCACCCCCCTCTTGTTAGCTATCCTTAATTTCAACCATCAAAGTCTGCAGAACCTAGTAAACCTAGGCTCTGATACCACCTCTAACAACCCCGACCCGCCACGTGGGTTTGGGTGCTACTTCAGTGACGTCTGTGTACATGATACCTTATTCATCATATATGAAACACACATACGTAGCGGAAATAAAATACAAAATCCCCAAATTACATTACCAGAGTTTTAACTATCTTTATACACAAATATATCCATTTTCACATAATTACATCCCATAAAACTATACAAAAATAAAATCTTTTTCTATACACACCACCTACATAAATTTAAACCACTAGCCCGACTCCTCTAGACTACTAGACTCGATCCTTAGGATTTCCAAAAAAGATAATTTGTAAAGTAAGGTGGGACACAACTCAGTAAGGGAAAGACTAAGTTAATGTCAGTGTGTGGCTATCATACATTTAGTGTATAGAAAATAACCAGTTCACTAAGTAGATAAACACATTTATGAAATCATTCTTATTTTACACTCACACAATTAGCCGAGGATAGGGAAGATTACTCGCCCATACAAGTAGCTTCCCTTTGCTCTAATACCATTACTGCTATTAGGACACTCACCTTTCTCAGTAAGCCCTGAAAGTTATCTTATTAATTATCCGTATTCACATAAATTAACAGATATGCATATAAGACACTACCTGTGACAAACACGCCATTTACTTCCCCCATGGCACAAGTTGTGTGGCCCAAAGGCTGAACTAATGTCATGGGGATCCATCCAGACAATAGTCACCTATACTTTCTACTAAAATATTCTGCAAGTATATACAACTCCAACTGCTGGTCCGATTGCCCTTACCTAGGGAGGTACATTCTTCTCATGTAGGCAAATCAGACAAGGCCACCCAACATCTCTTAGCACAAGTGTGGGCGCAAACGACCACAAAACAAATCCCTAGCAACAGTATCGTGCTCACAACACACTGGTCCCCAGGGTTCCTAAAGCATATCACTTTAGATAATAGAAATCACCATTTAAAACATCAATTCAAATTTATTTCCTGTTATTCCAAAAACTAGGCTACCGACCACAAATACAACTCGGCGTATAGCCGTTAATTAAAATTCGGCCCTCGGCCGTCAAATAATGATCTTGACCCTTGGCCAATCAAATAATACCCGACCACTGACCGTTATTTCAAATTCCTGCATTTCATAAACACTTCTAGTATTTTCACAAGCATTTCCAATATTTCTCAAACAATTCAGTATTTTATAATTTCCAACCCATTCAGATCATCTGCCACAATTTCACATTTAAATGTACTCATATATATATATATATAAATCAAATTCCATAAAATTACTGACTTAACTTAATCCCCGTACCTAATTCCCTTAAACAATGTCAGCAGGGACCCCAAAACGAGGCCTACAGTGCTCACTCGAACTCTGATTCAATAATCCTAATTTAATCAAATCAATCCTAAAAAAAATATTATTTTAATATTTCCTAGGCCCATATATTTCAAATAACTATTACACCCCCGAAAACAACCAATTTCCTTAATTCCCTAAATCTCACTCTTGCTTTGGAGTGGTGTCTAGGACCCCCAAATTGAAAATTCGCTCCGATCAAAATAATGACGATCGAGACTAGGACCCTGTGGTGGTGCCCGATCGTCAATTTAGCCGAGAATTTAAGGAGAAATTAAGGAAAGAGAGGGAGTATACCTTTCCCCAAGAGTGGTGCCTACGTCACTCCCATGACAAATCCGCTCTAGTAGGAATGTCGGTGGCGGAGATAGGAACCCAGCGGTATCTTTGATTTTTTGATCGATCGAATATTGGAGAAGAAATTGAGGAGAGTGGGAGAGAGAACAAAGGAGCGAGGAGAGAGAGAATGTGCGAGGGGCTTGCAGGAATTGAAATACCTTCCTGAATGAAGGTTAATATATATTGATATAATAATCTTATAATATATAATATTATATTTATATATTTTTACATTATATTATATTATAAATAAATAAATTAATATTTATTTATTTATTTTTATTTATTTATTTATATTAAATATTTAATTATTATTATTATTATTATTATTATTATTATTATTATTATTATTATTATTATTATTTAAAGTCACCCTACTAATTTTGTTTAACCATTTTTGGGGTTATTACATAAGCTTTTGATATAAACTTTGCAGCTCTCTTAGTTTCGGGCATCGCTTCACAGCTTTTCTTCCGATGGAAGTAGTGAGAGAAGGAAGTGATGCCTTCTACTAAGATTTAGGAGTCTTATATAGACCTCAGACTTAGTCTGACATTAAATTGAATTTCTTAACAATATCAACACATGGTGCCGATAGGAGGGGATGGGAGACAAAATATGGTCCCACCACAAACTTGCAAAAGCAAATGAAATGAGACAAAAGCAAATTGAAATGACACAAATTTGATAGGCACAAAAACTTGATGATTTATTCTGATTTTATGCAAAAGAAGTTCTCCGCATGCTTGAACTTAATAATTGCGTGAAATAATATTAATGAATGACTTTTGTTTGCTAGTGGGAAGCTTCAAAGAAATTGTCTTCATGGAAGAAATTAGTTGCCAAGAAAATCAAAATCATGACTAACTTCTTCTTCCGATTTTGAAGAATAATCTGACATTGCCTTTAGAATTGCTTTGAAATCTTCGCCTAGGCAAGCTTTGCTTGGAGCTGTGATTTCGTTAATAAAAACTCATCTTGAACAAAAAATTCTAGAGATTTTGAGAAACCTGGATTTTTCTTAAACTAGGAGATGAAAAAATCTTTACTGAATTGGTTTGTCTTCATGCCGCTCCACGATTTAATCTAGGCTTGTCGTCCAAAATAAAGAATTTGATGCTTGCCAATGAGTTTATTAAGAAATTATATTGCATCATTAATATCCATGTTAAATTGAAGAATTTGAAGAACACAAATAGATTTGGAAAATTTTCTAATTCATAGGGTGGAGAGAGATTGTTCACCCAAAATCTAAATGAAGATTTTAAATTTGTCGGAAAGATTTCATTTGGGGGACCAAACTTATTCCACCATTCATGAAATCAGAATGGAACTTTGCCCGAGAAGTTTTTGTCAAAATAGATGAACCAAGAGAAAGAGAAAGATTTGTTTTGATACAAAATTACTTTAAACCAAGCATCACGATAATCTCAGTAATTAAAATGATTTGGATTACAATTTTTGCGAAAACTTTCTTAATTTTTCCGAATTTCACCATTCAGTTGGAAAAATTATTTTGTTAATTTTTAATTTTTGAAAAGGTAACTTTTGAAGGGCCATTTTTGTCATTTTTCTCAAAGATTTCAACGGAATTGGTATCGATGAGGATTAATTCATAAAACAATTGGGTCTTAGTAGGCTCATCATAGATCCTATGAAATTCGTCATTAATGAATTTGTTTGTAAATTTCTTTGCATCAAGATTTGTCTCATAGAAGGATTCTTCTATAGCGAAGAAATTTTGGAAATCATTTTTGTTGACGTATGGGAAAGATTCAGAGGATTTTGGATTTGCCTTTGGATTTGAGGACGAGGCTTAAGATGGATTTAAAAGTTTTGCTTTGAAAGAATATTGAGGGGAGATAAAATTTGATGATATTGCTAGGAAATCTCCTTTTAATGGAGAAAATCTATTTGTCATGGATATTGCCAAGATAGGTCCTTTATTAGGAGAAGATATTGCCTTAGGCACATTTGCGGGAGATATATTGCCTAAGATTGCCAATTTTGGAAGAGAACTTGGCTAGACTACTGGATCAACTTCAAGGGCTCCCATTTTGCATATTTATTTTTGTCTTTCTTCTTAGGAAAGTCACTCATTTCTTTCCCTGCAAAAAAATCTCTGGTTAGAAAATTTGGTAGATAATTTGTATCTCCTTTAATGGGCTCAATATCAAAGTAAAAAATGGATAAAAAAGCTTGCCATCTTGCAAATATCTGTTTGTGGGCTAGATTCTTTACATCTTTTTTCAAGACATATTTTGCTGATTGACAATATAGGTTGCCGTCTCTAAGCTTAGAATTTTATGAAAATTAAGTTCAAAGACTACCTATATCACTTGGCTCTAATACCATTCGCAACCTCGGATGCAAAATTATAACAAATCATACAATATAGAAAATAATTAATAATACCTCAAAACCACTGGATATCTCTCTTTCTCTCAAACCCTAGCCTCGCGAGTTTCGACCTTCAAACCTCCATCCCAGCCTCAATCGCCTGATTATGCAGCCTTCAAACCCTATCCATCATCGGACATTGTAGTGGTTCAGCCTCCATCAAATTTAAATTTAAATTTAAAGCATGTGCAACAATCACAACAATATAAATATAACCATACACGTGCAGAAATTTAAAGAGAGTAGGAATAGAGAAAACAAAACTACGATTTACAAGGTTCTCCTATACCCACCTACGTCCTTGCCTCAAGACAACCACTTGAGGATTTCCACTATCTTGCTCCTTTCAACCAGGGTGAAGTTTCCACTACAATCCCTCGTTCACTCAGGTGGAGATACCCGTTACAACCCTCATTCACTTGAGCAGAGATACCCGTAATCCCTCCTTGTAGGTGGAGATACCTCTCCAAGCGATATACCCTCGCTTGGCACAGTTCAAACCCGAACTGCAAAATAATGAATGGAAATAAAATTTGTGTACAACAAATGCTCCTTCAGGAGTTGATGCATACAATAAAAAACTTTTCTATTGCACTCTCAAATGATAAGAATGAAACTTAATAGAGTTGGAAATGATTTGCTCAAATGAGCTTTTGAAATGATCAAGAGAAGTGAGCTTTGATGTGAGAAAAGTGAGTATAAAATAAGCTTAACGATTCAAGAGTATTTCAAGATATATCAAAAGTTTTTATCCAAATGTCTTTTCAAAAAATAAGAGTAGGAGAACTTGAAAATGATATGAAAATGGGTTTCAAAAATTGTAAGGACCCAACCCGAGAAATGTGGATTAAACAAATAAGAAAAGGGAAAGAAATTTAAAAAGGTGAGAACAGTAGGGTTTGCCGACAAGGCTCCTTCTCTCGTCAACAAAGTGTCTTCTGTGGCTTGTTGGCGAGGTTCAAAGGATCGTTGATGAGTGGATACCGAGAGATTTCTAGAATTTTGGAATCTCAGGCTCGTCAACGAGGTCAACTTCGTTGGCGACAAATGCCCTTCTTCTGATTGTCGACGAGCACTCCACTTCGATGATGAGTCTGGTTAGGTCAACTAAATTATAAATATCTATTCATTGCTTTATGGCTAAGAAAACTAGGACTCTCTCTCTCTCTCTCTCTCTCTCTCTCTCTCTCTATAACTCAAAAAAAGACCCTGTCTCTCTAGGTTCTCGAGCGGTCTGTTACCCAAATCAATGATCCAATGTTAGTACGTGGATCAGGGGGAAAACCTCTACGATTGTAGCGGATCAGATCTTCGTTTTGAAGATTTTTGGGTTTTGTCTTGAAATCGACGTATGGGTCTAAGTTCATTTTTGGTTGAGTATATCTGTGGTAAATAGGATTATGTTGAAGTACTGTTCTTTGATTTATAGGTTCTGAGAAGTCGGTTCGCTATTTTGGAGTCATATAGTTTGTGTTTCAGAGTTCAGGGAAATGTGAGGGGATTTTTTTACATAAGCCTTTTTAGAAAACTAAACTATTAAAAATTTAGCTTATGTTTATATGCACGTATTGATTGCTTATTTGCAAAGTTTCACCGAGTAAAAATGCCGGTTTTATGATTTTACGATTTTGATAAAAATGAGGGTTTTGGCGTATGATCTCCAAATTTTTCAAAACTTCTTTATTTACATTAATCTTAACGTAGGAGATTCTTGAACCCCTTATTTTCCATTTAAATTTTATTTTTTGAGTTATATACTATGTATAGCAGATTTTTTTACCAAACGAGTGTGGCATATGATATGAAATGGAATATACTGAACTGTTATACATGTATATGAACTATGGGAACTAAAATTCCATTTTGCTATCTAAAAATGTGGAAAACAGGTGCTGATTATATACTGAGCTTTATATGTGAAAAGGGCTAAACCGAGAGGGTGTGTGCTGATTTATACCACAGTATGAATGAATGAGTTTATGAAAATAATGGAACTATACAAGTAATTTGTGAATTGGAAACAAGTTAATTTGTTTTATTGTAAATTGTATATATGATATTGGGACCGCAACTTGTTAGTATGGGAGCCTTAAAAAGTTCAACGTTATATGAAGCCTTAAAAAGCTTAAGTGCGGTTCCGTTGCTATATTCTGGATACTGTGCAACCACACATCTGTTTTTCAGTATGGGTATTGAAATAGTTGGTTGGGTAGGAGTGGCCACTAGTGGATTAATGAACTAGGTACATTCAGTCAGACTATAGTAACCATAATGACTAAAAGTGCCTGCACAAGGTAGGGCTTGTTCAGGGATTTATGATCGCATAACCTATGCCAAGGGATAGTGTTGACATTTGTTATGAAGTTTCTAAGTTGGACAGTGTTCTAAATATGCATATACATGATTTAAAAACTAAAATGGGCAAAGTCACAGGTTTGAGTACTAGGCGAAGGGATTGTACAGTGTGTGAGCCTTATCCTACCCTAACCTCGGGAACTATCGCTTGCAACGATGCTGAATTATCTATTGCAGGAAATATGTAAATATCTCCTTTATTACAGTATTAAGAATATGCTTTATATGTAACTGCTTTCAACTAAAATAAATACATATTGTCATACAATGATATAATATCTTCCACCTTACTAAGAAGTGTCTCACCCCAATATACAACCTTTTGTTTCAAGTCCTGTAGGACGTCGGTCCTAGTTGCTAGAGGAACTTGGAGTGTCGTATTGTGTGTAGATTACGTAAGTATTTTGTATATGTAATAGACTTAGTTCAGAATGTCTTTTTGGGGATTGTAAGAACTGGTTATGTTTTAAGTACGATCGTATGTATGTGAGGATATAATTAGAAACTCTGGTATGTCTTTTAGATTTCCATATGGATGTTTATGTTTTCCACTATGCATGAGATTACAGATCAGTATGAAACACCCATATGTCCCTATTCAGGGCGGGTTGTATATGTATGTTTATAAAAGATAGGTGTATTATACAGGTGTAGTAGCACTCCAGGGCCGTATAAAGGGCTGAGACATTACAATTGGTATCAGAGCCATAGCTAGCCGGAAGTGTGATATAGTTCACATTGCCTAGTTATGGAAATGCTTAGAGCTTAGGTTGTTAGGTTCTGTAGATTAGACTATAATAGAGTTTAGGATGGGAATAAGATCTTGAGTTTAGCTTTGTATACCTGGATACAAAAATCCATTGATAAACTTCTGTGTTTTTCTGGATCAATCGAAAGGTTCAGAAAATCACGGCAATTCATTGACGGTTTTGTTTTCGAGTGGAAGGGTGAAACTTGACTTAGAATGAGAATGTTAAATTATGGGAGTACGTCAGTATTAGGAATGTGGATTTAGGGAACTAAGTCTATAGAATTGTAGTATTAGCTGATACTTAGGTTATTAAGCTTCCAATCAATTTTATTAATTGTTTCTTCAGGATGGAGTCCAGGGATAATATTGCCAACATTGGAGGCAATAGTAGTGAGGGAGCCAGCCATGAGGTTGGCAGCGACTCCACAAGTGTACTATGAGATTTCGCACAGCAGCTTATGGCTAAGGTGGTGCAAACGAATAGGGGACATGACCACCCTATGGCTGAGTTGGGCTGTTCTATCGACCAATTCACTAGACTGAAACCTTATGTTTTCATAGAAAGTGTAGATCCGATTCAAGTTGAGAATTGAATCCAGGAGATTGAGAAGATCCTGGATGTTATGAATTGCACAGAGAAGTAGAAAGTAACCTTTGCAACGTTCAAGTTGTTAGGGGAGGCGGAGAGATGGTGGGTGTCGGTAAAGGCAATGGAGGAGCATCGACCGATACTTGTAGCGATGATGTGGAGTTGTATAGTTTGTGTTTCAGAGTTCAGGGAAAGGTAAGGGGATTTTTTTACATCAGTATTTTTAGAAAACTAAACAGCTAAAAGGTTAGCTTATGTTTATATACGCATATTGACTGCTTATTTGCAAAGTTTCACTAGGTAAAAATGCCAATTTTATGATTTTACGGTTTTGGTAAAAATGAGGGTTTTGGCGTATGATCTCCAAATTTTTCAAAACTTCTTTATTTACATTAATCTTAATGTAGGAGATGCTTGAACCCCTTATTTTCCATTTAAATTTTATTGTCGGTAAAGACAATGGGCCCGTTTAAGAGAATTATTCTTTGAACGGTACTTTCCGGCCACGGTTAGAAATGTAAAGATGGAGAAATTCATGAGTCTGACGAAGGAGCCACTGATAGTTCAGTAGTACGCTACCAGATTCTAGGAGCTATCCCAATTTGCTCCATTCATGATACTAGATGAAGCAATGAAGGCCTGAAAGTTTTAGAGAGGTCTGAAGAAGGAGATTCAGAGGCAGACAACGATCTTGCAGTTGCAGGACTTTGCTACTTTGGTAGACAAAGCCACCATAGCAGAGGAGAATCTACAGGAGGATTTAGAGGTGCAGGTCCTGAAGAAGAGGCCAGGGCCTCCCAGCTCTTCTTCTGGTGCAAGGCAGGGCAACTGGAAGAAGAACTGTAGTGGTACATCTTAGAGCACCACATCCTTTCGTGGTTGCCCTACGTGTGGTAAGAGGCACTCTAGGCAGTGTTGGAGGACTACAAGGGCTTGTTGGTGGTGTGGTATGCTGGGACATCAGGTGAAAGATGGTCTGTTGGTTGTGCATTTTAGTTCATTTTTGGACTAGCCTGCTGAGGTTTGACCAAAATTACAATTTAGGGCATGGTTGATCAGCTGAGGTTTTTAAAATGTGAATAGGTCGGCCGATCGAGGTTATTGAAAACCTAAGTTTTTCCATGAAATTTTTTGGTTTCCTAAGGTCAGTCTATGGTCATTCTGAGCTTAGCATCATATCATGCAAGATATGCATTATTACAAACCAAATATATAAAAATTAAATGCATTACAAATAAAACCTAAGTCTTCTTTTCTTTTACTCTTCAGTCTTCATGGAATACGCCAAGTTGAGATAAGCTTTATGCATCTTTATGGTTTCCATTTTTTAATACCTTATGTCTGTGCTGTCTTGTAAACCTGTTTAACCATTAAATGCACATATAAGATACTTGTACTTTATCAGTATCAAAATAGGAATCAAACTCAAAATGTCAACAATATTCCCCTTTTTGATGATGACAAACACATCGAGCAAAATGGGTTCAGCCTGAAAAGGCTCCCCTTTACAATAAGCATAATTTAAAAACATAGATATTATAGCTCAAGCATATTCACAAAATAAGATATTTCAAATTTATTATGCATTTAGTCTTTGCGTTAAAGCACACTTAAGCTCAGATATTTGTCCCTATATTAGTCTCCTACATAAAAAATTTAGCACTTTGCTCATGAATATCTCCCTCCTTTGGCATCAGAAAAAAGGGCTAAGTTAAGTATAAAAGAATTCGAGCATTAAAGAATTTCTTAGGTAAAAGAGAAACTCCGCTATTTTGAAAACTCTCCCCTTACTTGATGTAACATTTGGGCATACAATTTTATAATTGTTTGAAAAATATAGCAATCAAGCAAACAAAAAAGGTATAACTGGTCATTTAAGATAAAAATGACAAGATAACAATGGTTAGACTAGATACATCCTCAAACCATTTTATTTTAAGCATTACATAAGACCCGCAAAAGATTGGACTTTAAAGCAAGCGACATATGAAAAAAGTAGGTTTAGGCATAAAAATTGGCTAACTAGTTAGCATGCATTTCATATATAATCAATGAACCAGTTATGCAAAGTCTTTTTCAAAAATAAAGTAAAAAGTTATTGAATTTCATGACAATAATATGAATACTAAAAGATAGCACATGTCATGAAGCTAGTTAAGCACACTAGCAAGAGATAAGATATGACTCATTTTAAATTTGATGCCCTGATTTTTCAACTATTTTTTTTAATATATATATATAACCATACATCTCTATTACCATAATATCATCATAAAAGTCAATGCAGCGGAGAAACATAATACTTAGAATCCTTATGTACAATACCAGAGTTCTAGAGTCTCCATAGAAATACATATAACTCCCAAAAATCAAATTGTTATCTTAAGGATTATACAACATATCCCCACTCCCAAAAAATAAAAACACATACCCTGAACTATAGGAACTATGTCTCCTTTATCTCGGAGCTCGCTCCGCCTAGCTGGCTGAATTTCCTAAAATGTTTAAGATCTATAGGGTGAGACGCCTCTTAGTAAGTGGGAAAAAATTATTATCAATGTGTGGCGAATGAGTTTTAGTGTATCATATCGTGTTCGTATAAATATTAACTTAACTGGGGAATCATAGTAAATGTATTCATATCCATATATATATATATATATATGTACATTTGCAGCCATACTTTTTTTTCTCAAAAATATAATCATGTTCAATAAACATTTATGTGTACAAAGTAACATATCTGTCAAAGTATCATCCTATGAGTGTATCGCGTTTGTAATGAGGAACCCATTCATATCACCGTGATGTAATAACCCCACATGACAGGGTTGTGCAGCTCGAAGGTGGGACGTAACCCTGGTTGGCCTACCAGGTTAAGTCAAAATACCTCGTTTGTAGTACGATTGGCCCACCGCAGCCTGGTCTGGACCCAGAGGCAGTCAACATCTCTCCGCTGGCTCAATCAACATCCATTACCAACACGCTCCCCGAATAGTGTGATTGCACAAACTCAATCACTAGCAACGGTACCATGCTCTCATATCGTTAACCAACCGGGCTCTCATTTCCATCACTCAATATACGTAATAATATATTTCCAAAAGCTTTTATTTCTCATAAACATACTCAGGCTCATGAGTATCCATGTGAAAATAACACATCTCGTCTGTAACTCATGGTTGTTCATCATATTTCATCATGTCTATGTATATCTTATCATGTTTGTGTATATCACATTTCAACATTTCAATGAAATTCCCATTTGTATATATCACATATCATCATATTTGATAAAACTTGTCTGTATATATCTCATATCAATGTATCTGTATTAAACATATCTGTATATAACCCATATCATCATACTAGTGTAAAACGTATCTGTACATATCTCATATCAATATATCTGTTTTTATCTCAGCAAAAATCACGTCTCATCATTTAATATATTCACATATTCATTTTATAGTAATCAAAATCCTTTCTCATGCCACACAGATTTTCAGTAAATTTTAACAGAATAATAATTATCCAGTAAAACATAGGATAGTCCCAAAACTATTATTTCTTATATGCCTGATAAATCAGAATATCATATATAATATTTTCACATCATACTTTAATTAAATCAATTAATTTTCAGAAATTTATGACATAATTTAATTCCCCTTACCTGTTTCCTGAGGACGTGCCTGCAAGTTTTTTAAACCGACGCCCGCGGCGTTCGAACAAACTGTGATGCCCTGATTTTTCATACTAGTTTTTTTTTTTTTTTTCAATAATAAACAATAATAATTATTCAACACTTGCCACATCACAACTCTGATACCATATCAACACAACCCGACCTGAAGTGGGATATTAGGTAATCAATCCATCATACAAAACATACCTAACAATGGAAGTCAATATTTACATACTATCCAAAACACAAATTCCAGAGTACTAAACACCCATATACATCCCTAGAAGTCCATAACATACCCTAGGGGATTACACAAAACACATCCCAACACAAGACACTTACCTTGTATATCAGGGTACTAGCTCCCCTCTATCTTGGAGCTCTATCTCTTGGCCTGTTATGATTCCCTGAAAGAAATATATTGGTGAGACAACTCTCAGTAAGACGAAATAAATTATTCACAGTGTGTAGCAGTATGAGTTCAATTACATCATTTCACATTCCATTTTAATAGATATAACAGCTGGGAGAAACTATATATATATATATATATATATATAGTTGTGTGTGCGTGTGTACTCATAATCATATATGTATGTAAAACATATTTTCAAAGTTCTTTTGTCATTTTCATATTCATATACCTACTTTCTCATTTCTCAAAATCATACTCACATTTTCTTTCATAAACTTTTCTTTCTCATACCATATATCAATAGTTTTCATATGCTTTTCTTTCTCATTTTCATTTTCACATTCTAGCCCATATAAATATCTCAACGTGTCTGTAACCCATGATTGTTCATTGTCGTGTATGTAATGAGTATTCATAATCCAACACATGAGTATCCGCCAGTATAAAATCCATAACGTGTTTGTAACTCACGGCTGCCCTCAGGATAACCCCATCTCATCGTCATGCTTCCCCACATAACTGGGTTGTGTGGCTCGAAGGCTAGACCTAACCGTGGTTGGCTTACCCAGTTAGATCAAGGGGGAATGTGTCTGTAGTCTGAATGATCTATCTAATCCTAGTACGAACGCTAGGAGGGCATCACAACCCTTCACATGCCCATTTGACTGTCTCGCCACACTCTCCACGAGACCGTGTGGTTGTACTATCACCTCACTAGCAACAGTACCGTGCTTTTAACAAAAACAATCCATCAGGGTACTTATTTCCACATTTCCATATTCACATTTCAATAATCTCAATTTAGTATTAACATTTCCAATATTCTTAATTCAATATTCACGTTTCAGTATTCACAAATCTGTATTCACATTTTAGTATTCACAATTCAGTATTCACATTCATCTCATCACATCAGTAGCATTATAATCATTTCTATGTTTCATTCTATATATATATATATATCACATTTCTTTGTTTTTCTATAAAAACCATTCCGTATGTCACTTTTCATCATTTTCACATAAAAATATCATTTCATTTCCATTATGCATATAAAACATAAATAAATTTCCATAACTTCATTACTGTATAAAATAGTTCGGTATATATATATATATATATATATATATATATCATAATCTCATTTTCCTCAGCTCAAATCATATATCCTGATTTCAATCTCATTCCTCCTATACCAATCATCTTTACATCCTCATTCCTAATTTAAGATTTAGTCTTACCACTCAGAAACAAGAACCAACGATAGTTTACCATGACTTTCCAGAAATCATCACCTCAGGAAAATCACGAAAACCACCACAGAATTTCCTGCCTCTAGGCTATGAGACAGAACCCTAAATTCTAATCTTATTCCTCACCCCAAATCCATTCCTATACTCTGGTATTGTTATCCGCTGTGACGCCCTGATTTTTCAACAATTATATATATATACACATATATGTATAACCATACGTCTCTATTACCATAATATCATCATCAAAGTCAATGCAGCAGAGAAACATAATACTTAGAATCCTTATGTACAACACCAGAGTTCTAGAGTCTCCATAGAAATACATATAACTCCCAAAAATCAAATTGTTATCTTAAGGATTATACAACATATCCCCACTCCAAAAAAATAAAAACACATACCTTGAACTATAGGAACTATGTCTCCTCTATCTCGGAGCTCGCTCCGCCTGGCTGGCTGAATTTCCTAAAATGTTTAAGATCTATAGGGTTAGACACCTCTTAGTAAGTGGGAAAAAATTATTATCAATGTGTGGTAAATGAGTTTTAGTGTATCATATCATGTTCATATAAATATTAACTTAATTGCGGAATCATAGTAAATGTACTTATATCCATATATACACACACACACATTTGCAGCCATACTTTTTTTTTTTTCTCGAAAATATATGTTCAATAAACTTTTTTGTGTACAAAATAACATATCTTTCAAAGTATCATCATATGAGTGTATCGCGTTTGTAATGAAGAACCCATTCATATCACCGTCATGTAATAACCCCACATGACTAGGTTGTGCGGCTCGAAAGTGGGACTTAACCCTGGTTGGCCAACCAGGCTAAGTACAAATACCTTATTTGTAGTATGATTGGCCCACCGCAGCCTGGTTCGGACCCAGGGGTGGTCAACATCCCTCCGCAGGCTCAATCGACCTCCATTACCAACATGCTCCCCGAGCAGTGTGGTTGCACAAACTCAATCACTAGCAACGGTACCATGCTCTCATATCGTTAACCAATCGAGTTCTCATTTCCATCACTCAATATACGTAATAATATATTTCCAAAAGCTTTCATTTTTCATAAACATACTCAGGCTCATGAGTATCCATGTGAAAATAACACATCTCGTCTGTAACTCATGGTTGTTTATCATATTTCATCATGCCTGTGTATATCTTATCATCTTTGTGTATATCATATTTCAACATTTCAATGAATTTCACATCTGTATATATTCCATATCATCATATCTGATAAAACTTGTTTGTATATATCTCATATCAACGTATCTGTATTAAACATATCTATATATAACTCATATCATCATATTAGTGTAAAACGTATCTGTACATATCTCATATCAATATATTTGTTTTTATCTTAGCAAAAATCATGTCCCATCATTTAATATATTCACATATTCATTTTACAGTAATCAAAATCCTTTCTCATGCCACAGATTTTCAGTAAAATTTAACAGAATAATAATTATCCAGTAAAACATAGGATAGTCCCAAAACTATTATTTCTTATATGTCTAATAAATCAGAATATCATATATAATATTTTCACATCATACTTTAATTTAATCAATTCATTTCCAGAAATTCCTGACATAATTTAATTCCCCTTACCACTTTCCTTTGGACATGCCTGCAAGTTTCCTAAACCGACGCCCGCGGCATTTGCACAAACCCTTGTACTCACATGTCCTAATTTAATCTTCTAAACCTCGAAATAATTACGATTCTAACATCCCTAGGCTCACATGCTCTCGTTAACCGATTAAATTCTAAAGAAACGTGGGTATGATTCACTTCCCTTATTTAAATTTAATTTCTAACATATTTAAAAACACCAATATGATCAAATCCCCGTAGTTTAATCTAATTCCGAAATATTCCCAAAAATCCAATTTAATCAAATCCCTGCAAGTTAACTTAATTTCAAAATGTTTCTAAAAAATTCTATTTAATCAAATCCCTACAGTTTAACTTATTCTTAGGAATATTTCCAAAAATCTATTATAATCCAATTCTGCAGTTTAATTTAATCTCAGGAATATCTCCAAAAATTTAATATAATCAAATACTACAATTTAATAGGTTAAAATTTGAAAACAAGAAACATAATTTGTACTCTTCACCTTAGACTTGAAGTGGTGCCTAGGATTCCCAAATCAAAAATCTGCTCTAATTAAAATGACGAGAATCGAAGCTAGGACCCCGTGGTGATGTTCATTTTTCGATTCGGCTTACGGGTGAGAAAAAAAAAATAAAGAGAGGGTGGGAGAGCATGAGGAGAGAGAGAGAGAGGGTTGAAAACCGTTGGGGGGGGGTCCCTGGTTCTGCAAATGAGAGATTGAAATCTCCTTCAATTTTTTAAACAGGAGGCTTAAAGAAGCTTCCTGTTTCTAACCCTTATATATATATATCTTTATTCCAATTAGTTTTTTTTCATTAGAATACTATTCATTTTATTTGTTTAATTAATTAACATAATATAATATTAATTAATTTTAATTTTAATTATTTTTTTTACACTTACACATATTACTTTTGGTGTCGTTGCATTAAAACCATTTCTTGCCATAAGAATATATATATATCCCTTTATGATTCACAATAAATACTAGGGACTAATATCAATGCTTGCTTAAAAAGAAACTTTAACATTTAAAATCCAAGCAAGCTTCATTTTTCTGGTTAAGCAGCCTAGAAAAAAACATAATATAACAAAAAAAATACAACCATTAGATCCTAAGAATATGCCAATTTAAATCAAGATCATATGACAACATAAATGATTGTGGCTAATTAACATACTTCAAATTCTGATTTTCAATAAGATCATCACATTTAAGCACATGCCACAATGAATTCAAAATAGATCTAAGCTTAAATGCTGGTGAGCATAACAAGATGGAAATTTGTTTTTAGATGCTCCCCTATTAATTTGAATACGTGCTTATATACTGTTAGCTACTTATACTGATACTAATTGTGAAAATTCATGAAGAGTTTAAACAGTATAAGTACTATTCTCATTCTTAAACAAATTTTACTGGATATATGTTAAACTAATTGTATTTCATCAGTAAAACTATTCCTAGAACACACATGCACCAGAAATTTAACATTAACTCATGTGCAAGGTATTCATGTGTAGCAGGAACAATCCATATCAAAGATGATTCAATGAAGACAAGATATGATGTTATGGGTACTTGAAAAAATTTAGGACCCAAAAAGTAGAAATAATGAAATTGTAAGTCCATGGGTCAGGTGCTTTTATTCCTTTTTCTCAAGGATGGGGCTTAAACTCCCTCATGTATTTGCATGCACACATACATGCCTTTTCAAGCAAGGATGATATTCATTTAACACGTATAATATTATATACATCCTTTCAAAAGATTTCAGCATGCAGCAAATATTAATCATTTAGCAAACATACATGACGTATTGCATTTCAATTTAAAAAACACGATAGCCAATCAAAGCTATACTCAAAATTTGTGCAATGGGGGTTTAATATAAAGATGACGCAACTAAAAATACACAATGAGTGTGTTCAAGACGAAAAACTCACCCTAAGTCATGCAATTGTCTTAATTTATAGACCATCATCAAAATGTGTGACATTTGATTACAAGGATAATGCTTTAACATTTAGGTCCCATGTAAAAGTATATAACCCAGAGAGTTGAACCAAATGGTGTTCATGAACTAGTCCTTCCTAAGGCAATAAACCGTGTACACGTTTTCAATTTATATTGCATTTTGGATTTAACATGTACAAACCTACTCAATTGATCACCATCCTAGGAAAGAGAAATGAGCTGCTTATACTAATCAAGGATTAATGCAAATCAGTATGAGCAATCGTTCTTGAATTCCTTAAACCAACTATACTGATTATTTGTCAACTACATTTACCACTTGATTAGTATAGTCGTCCCTATAGGCCACAAATGCATCATAAAATATATATTAAGGCATATAATAGAGCTTATGAACCATAAAACAATCCATATCTAAACATAAAGCTTTAAAAGCTGGATATGATGTTCAAGGTTCTCAAATGAGCCTTAATATTCAAAAGGCAAAGCATGATGCATATGAGTCCTTTGTACTCCTTATCTAAGACTGGAGCTTAATTCCCTTGAGTATTCATGAAAGAGCATTTTCCTAACGTTTCACAACATACATTTTCAATCAAGGATGAAAATTAATATTTGTGACGCCCCGAACCCGCCTAATGGGGCCCGAGTGCCACATGTTTCCATTTACCTGTATTTGATACTACAACATCAATTACGCAGCGGAAAAATAAACTAACATCCTTTATAACATAACAGAGTTCTATATACATAACCCAAAAGATAGCAATCTCCAACATCCAGTATTCAAATATATACATCTCAAAAAACTTAAACAAAACCCAAAAAACATACATCAAAAGTCTATACCCACTTTCTCACAAACATGCTACGCCACTAGGCCAGCCCCGAGCTCACTGAGCTCGATCACGCGAAGGTCTTGAAAAAGATAAAATTTCGTATTGGGTGAAACACATCTCACTAAGATAGAATATATCAACACTAGTGTGTGGCTTTCATGAGGTTTGTGTACAAAATATATAATCATCATTTACAAATCAATTCACAATTATAAAATCATTGTCTATCCCTAGTCACACACATGCATGATATTTTACTAATGAGAGTTTCCAAAGATTGGGGTGATTACCCACCTATACAAGTAGCACCTCTTTGCTTTGATACCTTATGCAACCTATAGCTACAACTAAAGCATATCAGGGCACTTACCTTACTTGGTAAGCCCTTAGGTGGATAGTTTATCTCGTATTCACACATATTCATACAAATGTTTACCAGCGAAGGTTTCCAAGGATAGGGAAGATAACCCACCCATACAAGTAACTTTCCTCCACCCTAATATGTTATACAGCCTGGTATGGCCACATCTGATACCTATCAAGGCACTCGTCTTTCTCAGTAAGCCCTCGGGCGGAGAGTTTACCTCGCTCCAAATAAATATAATACTACAATATATAATACATTTAATACTACAATTCACATTTGCTGATATTGATACGTTACGTATCGCCATCCCTCAATCCAGCCATACACAATCATCGTCATCGAGACATTATGTATCCCCATCCCCCGAGACCTTTCACAATAATCATCATCGGGGTGTTATGTATCGCCATCCCCCGAAACCTTTTTTAATATTAAACATCACATAAATTCATTTCCCATTCGCTGTTCTCATATTATTCATTTGGTTAAATTAAACAATTATGCATTTAGAACTCACTGTCATATGGATAATCACTGTCATGCTTCCCCCCACAATGGGTTGTGTGGCTTGAAGGCTAGACTTAACCCTGGTCGGCCCATCAGAGTTAAATTAGTAACAACCTCTTCAGTTTGTAAGTCAGATTGCTTGTTTCTATTGGTTTAGACTCTAGGAGGGACTCTACTTTTCTCAGCCCAAATGACCATACCATCTCCACACTCTTTCTAAGACGTGTGGGTGGACTATGCCCTATAAAAATCACGTGTAATAGTACTATGCCTCACTATGGTCCACTAGAGTTCTCAAATCATACATTGCAATTTAATATTCACATCCTGCTCTGATTAAACAATTCACAAGCAGTATATACTTTCATCACATTTTAGTATTTCCAACATCTCATAAATATATCATACTTCAACACAGTAATTTCATTTTACTCATGCCACACAATTTAAATAATACTCATGATTATATTATCAGAAATAACAAAAGCCAACCCATGTTCATTATCAGTTTTAGTTATTATACACATCAAATTATCTCCACAATTTCAGAAAACTCATTACCTTAATCATTCCATTTTTGCAAATAATAATTATAACCCTAGGCTCAAAAATTTCAGTTTAAACGGTTGGCTTTCAATACTCGTAGGATAATCAAATAAATGCGCAAATAATTTCCATTTTAATCAGTGAAATTTCAATTCAACTGGCTTAATCTATTCCCCTTACCTAGTTTCCTGAACTATGCCAGCAAAGACCCCAAAATGATGCCTACGATGCTCACCCAAACCCTGATTCAAAAACCCTAGTTTATCAACTCAAATCCCAGATCATCAACTATTAAACATCCCCAAGCCCATACACCCCTTTTAAATAATCATATACTAGACTAACGACTCATTTCTACCCTTACCTCAACTTTGGGTAAAAGCCTGGAAAGACCCCGTTCGAAAATCCACTCCACTAGACTTGTAGAGAATTTCCCCTGGATCCTCATAGCGGCTTCCGATCGTTGAATCATGTGACAAATGGCGAGAAAATGGAAGAGATAGAGAGAAACTTTGTTTTTTGAGAGAGAGAAAGTGAAGAATTAGGATTTTTAACAATGAAGAAATGAAAAATCCTTTTTATAAGCCATTGACTCGGCCAACCTCGTCGACGAAATGACGTCTTCGTAAACGAGATACTTAAGACTGTTCGCTGATGAAAGAAGGACTTCGTTGATGAACCCAAATCCTAAAATTTCTTTCATTCAGGATTTCTTCGTCGATGACGCCTGAAATTTGTCGACGAACCACTGAAGGACCTTCATTGATGAAAATAAGGGATTCGTTGACGAAGCCTACTATTTCTAAATTTTTTTTTACCATTTTCTTTCCTTCATTATTTTCCATAAATAAATTTTTCGGGTCTCTACATTCTCCCCCCCCCCTTATGAAATTTCGTCCTTTAAATTCGCTACCCAATCATCTCCATATTTCTACAATTTATTAACTATCTATATCTCATACAATTCAGTATAATTTCTACATTAACTAAAATTAAATAAAATCTTCATTATCTCAAACATAAACTCGTACCTACCCCCTTGGCAATATCTATCTCGGTTGGGACCATCGTGTACACACGTGCTGGACCACCTCCACCTCGGGGTACATGCTGGTTTCCCCTGATCTGATTCTGTGTAGGTGCACTAGGCAGTAGTTCACAGCAATTCCTCGCAATGTGCCCTGGTTTACTGCACCTATAGCAGCTAGGACCCCCAGTTCGGCAGTCACCCCTATGCCTCCTGTTACATCTACGATATATGGAGTAAGATGAATCATCCTAATAACCAGGATAGCCCCGATCCCTCAGCTCTTACCTCGAGCCCACAGTATCCCTTTCTCTCTTCCAAGATCCCTGACTAGCCCCAGCTTGAAAATTTGGAGGTGCAGGCCTTTTTCTCTACTTTGTCAGTTTTGTACTGCACTGCAAGCTCTTCCCCAGTACCAAGGCCTTATCCACCAAGTCCGAGAAGTTCTGGACCTGGAACCCCACCACAAATTCAAAGATCTTTTGTCTCAGGCCTTTTTCGAACATTATGGCCTTTCTCACCTCATTCGGGATCATAAATGGTGCGAAGCAAGATAACTCCACAAATTTCGCTGCATACTCCCCAACAGTCATATTCCCTTGGGTCAGATTAGTAAACTCCTCAACCTTTTCTTCTTTAGTGGAAGAAGGGAAGTACCTATCAAAGAACAACTTCTTGAATCATTCCCAGGTCAGTGCCACCTTTACCAGTCTCTGTCCTTTTAACATCTTTGCAGAAAGCTACCAACGTTTCGCATCTCCTGTCATCTTAAACGCAGCGTAACAGTCTTTCTGTTCATCCGTGTGGCCGAGTACTTCCATTATCTCCTCAATTTCCTAAATCCAACTCTCTGCAATCACTAGATCAGGTCCTCCCTCAAAAGTTGGAGGGGTTAATCTCATGAACTCCTTGATGCTACAACCCTAGTCTACAGATGGATAATTCTGCTCTCTAGGATCCTTCCTCATTTTTGCCCGGACCTAATGGGCTATACCCCTCAACATAGTGGAGTTAACAAAGTTTTCCTCACTAGATGCCTCTGAGTCATAAGTTCTTTCTCCAGTATCAACATCCATACCTCTAAGATCTATCCTAAAAATAGGATAGAAAAGAGTTAAGAATTCAATTATCACAACCTACTCAACACAGTCATTAAACTAAAATCCAATATACGTTCAAATTCTCAACTTAAGGACCAGTCCCACAGCTTAGAAATGAAAAATATCTAAGGTTTGCCGTGGTTTTCTTGAAACCATCGACTACTTCAGAAAAATCATGGGAAGCCATCGACGTACTTCCGCCTCCAAGCTACAAGACAAAATCCTATAACTCTTAATACGTAACCTACCCATTTCCTATCCTAATTGTCATTTGCTCCTTACTCCGGTATTAATCATCCTTAACTTTGTAAAACCTAAAACCTAATGCTCTGATACCACTTTGTGATGCCCCAAACCCGCCCAATGGGGCCTGGGTGCAATGTGTTTCCATTTACCTGTATCTGATACTATAACATCAATTACACAGCGAAAAAATAAACTATCATCCTTTATAACATACCAGAGTTCTATATACATAACCCAAAAGATAGCATCCTCCAACATCCAGTATTCAAATATATACATCTAAGAAAACTTAAACAAAACCCAAAAAATATACATCAAAAGTCTATACTCTCTCTCTCACAAAAATGCTATGCCACTAGGCCAACCCTGAGCTCATTGAGCTCGATCACGCGAAGGTCCTGAAAAAGATAAATTTTATATCAGGTGAGACACATCTCAGTAAGACAGAATAGATTAACACCAGTGTGTGGCTATCATAAGGTTTGTGCACAGAATATATAATCATCATTTACAAATTAATTCACAATTATAAAATCATTCTCTACCCCTACTCACACACATGCAGCATATTTTACTAATGAGAGTTCCCAAAGATTGGGGTGATTACCCTCCCATACAAGCAGCACTCCTCTGCTCTGACACCTTATGCAACCTATAGCTACAACTAAAGCATATCAGAGCACTTACGTTACTCGGGTAAGTTTAATTTAGCTTTTGAAAAAAGTTAATCATTTCAACTCAATGATGAGTTTAGGATTATACATTACATAGCATAAGATCAATTTCCTAAAACTCATTACTATGTGATGGACAAATTATGCTATATTTAAGATTTTTAAATTTTGGCATATATATAGCATTAAGAATTATTTCTACTAATAAAGCTTCTTTGTCCGTTAGAAGGGGATTTACAAATTTAAGCATGCAATAGCCAATATATTCATATTGTAACCAATCAAAATAATATATTCATATTTAAGCGAACATATTGGATATTATAAATTTGGATTTTCATATAGGCTTGTTTTTCTAATAATCTTAGTATAATAATAGTGTATACTAAAATTTAAAATTTTAAGCACAAAACACTATTTAGACATTTAAAGCATCATAACCCATTTTTCATACTTAATCTTAACATCTTATGAGTATTAATGAAATTTCTTTTTAAGCATCTCATAAGATAACATGCTATAACATATGATTCAACAAAGGATTTAACATAATATACATCACAAGAATCATGGCGTGAATTATTTAACAAAATAGAAGGAGGCAGAGATATACCAATACATTTTACTCCTTCTTAATCGTTTAAGCTCAAAGTGGCGTTCTCCTCTCTCTCGGTCATTCCATACTTTTTAGATTTTCCCAAAAACCTTAGTACTAGTATAAATCATAAACTTCGTAAAAGTATTAGTAACTAAGGCACAATATAAACATATGCAAGACACTCAAATGATATGCATTAAAACTATGTCATGCTCATTCAAGACATTTTTAAGTTTGGGAAACTATGCATTTTAAAAACATTTTCAATGGGATATAAATTTTCTTTTACAATCACTTTCCAAATCCTCAAAACAATTGATTTTACAAAAAATCATTTTCAATTTCTAAACAATAAAATCTACGTAATAAAAATAGTGGAGATTATGCAAAGGATTAATCCTGAAAACAGGGATACACCAAATAAGAGCCCTTGCAATCTTTATGCAAATTCGGTTAAACTTATTGCAATCGGGATCTGAAACCAAATGAGAGATATGGTGTGATCCCAAGAGGGGGGGGGGTGAATTTGGTTTTTAAAAATATTTTGCTAATTTAACCATTTGCGCCGATTCACCACAAATCATATCCCATTCAAAATATAGTCATGCATGTAAAATGATTAAGCTATGTGTGCTGATGTTGGCCTAAGATGGCTTACTAATCTTGTTTTGATTATAAAAAATCAAATGTTATTTAACATGTTTTGTTGTGAGTAATAATACTTTAGGAAATAGGTGTTTCAAGCTCAAGTTTAAGTATAAGCAAAGCTCATTGCAAGACTTCACGTGAAAGGAATATGAAAGCTCAAAGAATATGAGAGCATGAATACCAAAGAGGAATTGATGAAAGCTTAGAGATTTGAAGCTCAAAGACAAAAAAAAAAAAAAAAAATCCTCAAAAAATAACAAGCATGGAGACTCCAAAGCCTAGAATTTGTTTAATGTCTTAAGAGAATCTCTATGTAAGTATTTCATTCAAATGATGATTTGATTGAGTTTGAAACTCATTAGGAAATTTATTGACTTAGAGACCATGTTTTAAAAAACCCCGAGAAATTCTTTTCAAAAGTTTTAAAATATTTTGGGGAAAACAAAAGAGCAAAATAAAGTTGGAAATAAGTTGAAAAATCAGTTGTTGGTTTGTCCAGGCGACTGACAAGATCTTCCCAGGTGACTGAAAAATAAAATACTTGATTTTGAAACAACCCGAAAGGACCCAGGCGACAGACTTGTGATTTCCCAGTCGACTGACTCCTTCTATATTTGAAAAGCTTTGTGTTTTAATGGATCCAGGCAACTGACTCTTCAAGTTTTAAATTTTTAAACATAACAGGAACTTTTAGAATTTGATTTTTTTAAATTATAATTGTTACGAAAACTTGGGAAACACTCCAAGTCACTTGGGGAACATGAAATAATCTTGATTAAACATCTATAAATACCTCCCTAGGGCTAAGGATTCAATCACACCAAGAAAATACAACATTCAAGCTCTCTTGCTCTTAAAACTCTCAAAACTCTCTTATGCAAACAAATTATGAATTTCTCTACTGAGGTTTGCTGGGAATCTCTTACAAAATTCTGAGCATATTCTGAATTCTTTCATTCTAGAAAGAAAGCTCACGATGATATACTTCTAAAGGCTTCAAATTCTTTAAATTTTTGTTTTGAATTGAAGTATATTATAGTGTTGAATTGTTGTACTAATCTGCTTTTGTTGAGAGTGTCTTTGTACACCAAAACTTGTTCTTGTTTTGTAAACAGTTTAGGTTCTTAAATCGTTGTTGGAGCAAGCGTGGGGTATCGTTTGGAGAGTCACACTCTAGCCTATTGAAGGAGAGAATGTAAGGTTGCTCCTTCCCGTAAAGTAGTGGTTATAGTGGAATCCTTAGGTGGTGTTGTGTAAGGTGAGGACGTAGGTGGGAATAGCCGAACCTCATAAAAACTCTCGTCTCACTCTCTTCTCTACTCTCATTTAAATTTCTGTTCATATTAATTGTGTGGTTGGATTTTAATTTTTCAATTATACTAAGTATACTAGATTATAAATAAACTAGAAATTAATTTGGCTTTGGGATTGCGGAAACCAAAAAAGGAGTACATTGGTTAATCAATACTTATTGCAGAAACCATAAGGGAGTACATCTATCTACAAAACATGGATTGAAGGGCATGGAAAGTTGTCACGCATGGTGACCACATTCCCACTAAATTAGTTGATGGTAAGGAAGTACCTTAAGAAGAAAAAGATATGACTGCTAATGATTTTAAGATGTTGCAAGTAAATTCGAGTGCCATGAATGCATTATATTGTGCAGTAGATGTAAATGAGTTTAATGTAGGTCAGTTAAAGAAATTTGGGACAAGCTAGAGGTAACCTATGAAAGAACAGTAGATGTTAAAGATAGTAGAATAGACATGCTCACAAGTGAGTATGAGACCTTTAAGATGAATTCAGATGAAACTATCACTAGCATGTATACTAGGTTTACTCACATTATAAACTCCTTAAATGCTTTAGGAAAAAATTACTCAACATATGAAATGATTCAAAAAATGCTTAGAGGACTTCCTCTGATATGGGAACCTAAGGCCACAATAATCACGGAAGGAATAAACCTGAAAAATACCTCTCTTGATGAGTGGATCGGATCCCTTCTCACATATGAGATGGCGATAAACGAAATAAATTCAGAGAACAATAATAAAAATAAGAAATCAATAGCCCTCAAGGCTACCAAAGAAAGTTCTAGTGATGAAGACAAAGATAATGAATTAGATGATGAAGAATTAGCCTTCATTACAAGAAGATTTGGAAAATTTTTCAGAAAGAATAGGAAATTCCCTCGAAAGTTTAAAGGAACAAAAACTAACAAAGGAGAAACAAACACAAAGGAAACTAAGAATGAACCACCTACATGTTATAACTACAAGAAGGTCGGACACATTAAACTTGATTGTCCATAGCTGAAGAAAGACAAGAAGAAGAAAAACAAGGCAATGAAAGCTTCATGGGACGATACAAGCTCTAACGAATCAGAGAATGAATCAAGTGAATGAGAAGTTGGCAACATGTGCTTCATGGCACACAATGCTGAGGTAAACTCTTACTATAGTTCATCGGAAGAATCTAGTGAAGTGTCTTGTAATGATTCATGTGATCATGCCTTAATACAAAGAAATTCAAGCTGAATTATTCACCTTACACAATAGTTTCATTAAAGTAACTAAAAGGAATATAGCTTTGAAAGAACAAAATGGAAATCTTAAAAATCAGTTAGAATCCTCTAAAACAGCTGAAAAAGAAAAGGAATATGATATTGATGACCTATTGAAGAAAATAAACAACATGTCTCAAGAGTTGGTAAAACTACAAGTAAATGGTGAAAGCAAGAAAGACTTACAAAAAAGTGACCTTAAACGTAAAATTGAAGATAAAGATAAAATTACTTACAACTTTACTAGAGGAAAAGAGAACTTTGAAAAGATAGTTGGACAACAAAGGATGATCAGTGACAAAGAAGGAATTGGTTACAATGGAATTAAAAACAAAAAGAAGAACTTATTTATGGGATATTTTTCAAAAGAAGCAAAATACTATGCTAGTACATCTTCTAAAAATATTTATGAACACACTACTTGCTTCTTGTCTAGGAATAAGGGACACATAAAATTAATTATCCACTTAAAAAGAAGAATGTCAAAATAAAAAATGAATGGAAAGCGAACACTAAAAATAAATATGACTTAAAATGAATTAAGAAGGTTTGGGTTCCAAAAGTAACACCGTAAACCCTTCCTTGCAGGTATGCTTTAGGACCACTCCATCAAAGGAAAAATGGTACTTGGACAATGGATGTTCAAGACATATGACCGGGGATAGAACAAAGTTCACCACCCTAGTTCAAAAGGATGGAGGGTATGTAACCTTCGGTGACAATGCTAAAGGTAAAATCGTCGGGATTGATAAAATAGGTAAAGAATCCTCACTTACAATTGATGATGTTTTGTTAGTGGATGGTTTAAAACATAACCTTTTAAGTATAAGTCAACTTAGTGATAAAGGGTTTGACATAGTCTTTAAGCAAGATAAGTGCATAGTTTAAAATCCAAGAAAACATGAAATTCCATTTACAACTTATAGAGTCAATAATGTATATTGTATAAACCTTGAAAACTAATCTCTCAACATGTTACATGCTTGGCTGCCATGAATAAATCCATTTGGCTTTGGCATAGAAGACTAGCACATGCAAGCATAGAGCTATTATCAAACTTATCTAGAAAGAAGTTAGTCAAAGGTTTACCTAGTACAAAATTCATAAAAGATAAAATTTGCGATGCTTACCAACTTGGAAAACAAATTAAAACAAGCTTTAAAAAGAAGAAACATATTTGTACTAGTAGACCCTTAGAACTTATTCATTTAGATTTGTTTCGTCCTACTCGAACTCAAAGCATAGGAGGTAAGCTATATGCTTTTGTCATAGTTGATGATTACTCTAGATTTACCTGGGTACTATTTTTAGCCTCCAAGGATGAAGCTTGTAACATGTTAATAAATTTATGCAAGAAACTTAAAAATGAGAAAATGATATAGTATTTCAAATATAAGGAGTGATCAAGGAAGAAAATTTAATAACAAAGAAGTTGAAAAATTTTGTAATGAATATGGAATTAATCATAATTTTTTAGCACCTAGAATTGCACAAAAAAATGGAGTTGTTGAAAGAAAGAATAGAATTCTTCAAGAAATGGCAAGAACGATGCTAAATGAACACAACCAACCAAAGTATTTTTGGGCTGAGGTGGTAAATACCGCTTGCTATGTGATAAATAGAGTATCTATAAGATCAAATTTAAATAAGACTCCTTATGAATTATGGAAAGGAAGAAGGCCTAACATCTCTTACTTTCATATTTTTGGATGCAAATGTTTTGTATTAAATGATAAAGACGATTTAGGTAAATTTGATGCAAAAGCTGATGAAGGTATATTCTTAGGGTATGCATTAAAGAGTAAAACTTTTAGAATCTATAATAAAAGAACTCTTACAATTGTAGAATCGATTCATGTAACATTTAATGAAGAAAATCCATTTAATAAAACAATAAATGTTGAAGAAACTAATCAAAATCCAGAAGACTTAGAAATTATAGAAGTAAAAAAAGAGAAAAATGAATCAACTTCAAATGATGATGCTACTAAAAATTCTAAATTACCCAAACAATGGAAATACATAAAAAATCATCATAAAGATCAAATAATAGGAGAACCATCACGTGTAACTACTAGATCTTCACTAAAAAATCTATGTAATCATTATGCATTCCTTTCTCAAGATGAACCTAAGAACGTTGATGAAGCTCTAAATGATGATTCATGGATAGTGGCTATGCAAGAAGAATTAAATCAATTTGAAAAAAATAAAGTATGGAAATTAGTTGCTAAACCGGATAACCATTCAATTATTGGAACTAAGTGGGTATTTAGAAGTAAAAAAAGATGAAAATGGAATTATGGTAAGAAATAAAGCTAGACTTGTTGCTCAAGGATACAACCAAGAAGAAGGAATAGACTATGATGAGACATTTGCGCCCGTAACTAGAATGGAAGTAATAAGAATGCTACTAGCCTATACATCTCGTAAGGAATTCAAATTATATCAAATGGATGTAAAAAGTGCAGTTTTAAATTGTTTTATAAATGAAAAAGTATATGTTGCACGACCACCGGGCTTTGAGGATATTCAAAATACTTATTATGTGTTTAAGTTAACTAATGCTTTGTATGGACTAAAATAAGCCCCTAGGGCTTGGTTTGAAAGATTAAGTGGATTCTTACTAGAAAAAAGGTTTTCCAAAGGAAAGGTGGACAGTACCTTATTTATCAAATCTAAGAAGGAAGACATACTTATAATCTAAATTTATGTAGATGGTATCATATTTGGTGCAACTACTAATGATCTACGTAAGGAATTTTCTAAATGTATGCAAGAAGAATTTGAAATGAGTATGATGGGGGAATTAAACTACTTCCTAGGATTACAAATTAAATAAGCCAAGAATGGAACTTTTATAAATCAATCCAAACATATAAAAGACATGCTTAAGAAATTTGACATGGAAAGTAGCAAGCCCATAGGAACTCCCATGAGTACTTCCATAAGCCTTGACAAAGATGAAAAAGGAAAACCAGTAGATATGAAATATTATCAAGGTATGATAGGAATCTTGTTATACTTAATAGCTAGTAGGCCGAACATAATGTTTAGTGTATGCATGTGTGCACAGTTTCAATCAGCACCCAAAGAATCTCATCAAATAGCCGTGAAAAGAATCCTAAGGTACTTGATAGGAACAATAGATTTAGGACTTTGGTATCCTAAGGACACCGAATTCGAAATGATTAGTTATTCGGATGCCGATTACACAAGATGTAAAATTGATTGAAAAAGTACAAGTGGTACATGTCACTTTCTAGGGTGATCCCTAGTATCTTGGTTTTCTAGGAAACAAAACTTCATAGCCTTATCAATCGTTGAAGCTGAATATGTAGCAGTAGGAAGTTGTTGTGCACAAATGTTGTACATGAAACAACAATTAAAAGACTTTAACTTAGAATACTCAACTATTCCAATTAAGTGTAATAATACAAGTGTAGAAAACATATCTAAAAATCCAATATCACACTCAATAGCTAAACACATCGACATAAGACAACATTTTCTAAGAGATCATGTACAAAAAGAAGATATACTACTTGAGTTTGTAAATACAAACGACTAATGGGTTGACATCTTCAAAAAACCCCTTCTAGAAGAAAGATTTATTTCAATTAGAAGAGAACTTTGTCTACTACACAATAGGGAAGTGGTTTAGAAAGAATACAAGAGGAGAAAAGAATAAAAATTAAAATCCTTGGGAAGTCAGGTGACAGAGTCAGTTTTCCCAGTCGACTGACATGCCTCTATGTGCTGAATTTCTTTTTTTTTTTTTTTGTCAGTCAGGTGACTGACTTTTGAGATCTAGTCGACTGGATCATCGAGTTTTATAAATTTTAGTGTGAAAACCTTAATTTTTTGCCTTTCCAGTCAACTGGACTTTGCTCCTCCACTCATCCGAAATCTCCTTCTTCCATTCCCCTCACTTCTAAACCTGAAATCCTTCCATCAAATAAGCAAAGATCATCTTCCTACATTCTCTCCTTCATATTTCTAGGGTTGCTACCAAGAGTCATTCATCAATATGCCACGAACCAAACGAACTACAAATTGAGGTTCTACATCTAGCCAACAAGAAGACGATAACCTTGATCAATGGCTTGTTACTCCTCAAACCAAAGAAAAATATCAGCTTCATCTTTGAGCAACTGATCCTTTACTTGGTAAGATTATTGACAGAGCTTTCTTTGAGGATGATTTTCCAAATATTCTACCTATGTTTAGGGCAATTGGATGGAAAAACCTTGTGCTCTTTCAAGCAAAGGGTCTATACCTTGATCTTGTGAAGATTTTTTATGCCAACATGACTCAAAATCAAACAACACTCACCACCAAAGTACGAGGCCATGGAATTTCGTTAACCCCTCAAACCTTAGCCCCCATTCTTCATATTGATCGTGGTGAGTTTGAGTGTCCTACATTTTCATGCACTTGGATCATGGATCAAGGATTCACACCAGAAGAATTTTTACCTTTAATTATGGTAGAAGCACTAGAAGAATTTAGGACTCCTCTTAAGTATACTCAGCTGACCCTTCAAGCACAAATCCTTCAGAAAATCATTTCATATAACATCACACCTTAGGTTGATTAACATGATTATTTGTCATATTTGGATTACTTCATCATGTGGTGTCTTTTGAAAGGAAAGAAGCTTGACTTGTTTAGCCTGATTTTGAGATGGATATGGACAAGGTTGGAAGAACGAAGGGTTACTCTTCCATATGGAGGCATTCTTAATGCTTTGTTTTCTCATCTAAGTATCATCAGTCAAACTGAGTTGTTCATCAAAAGAACTTGATATGATCTTTTCAACCCCACAACTCTAAAATAGATGGGCTATGCAAAGTATGAACAAGGCTAGTTTCTCAGAGGAAGAAGACCACCTAAACCAGCTCTTGAACAAGCGTCACCACCTGAATAGTAGCCCGAACCACAACTTTAAGCTCTTACATGGTTCATGTCATTCCATCATCAGTTTACCACTTTCAGTAGTGATGTACGCTTAGGTTTTCAATCTCTTAAGGAAAGTCATTCCTCCGTTCAATCTAGTATTTCCTCCAATGATCAGAGACTTAGCCATTTAGAGTAATATCAAGCTAGTTCCTCACATTATCCTAGTGATGATGCTTCTAATGAGGAATCCGAGGAAGAGAAAGATGAAGGAGGTGATGAAGGCTCTAATGATGATGATGCAGCTGCTACTGATGGTTGATTGATTTTATTATTATGCTATGTATTTCAGTGCTCCATCAGTTTTTTTTTTTTTTTTTTGTGGTGTCTTTCTTTCTATATGTATTCAGTTTATCTATGTTTCAGATTGTATTTCAATTTGTTTTTTATACATATCTCAAGCTACACTATGTACACCTATGCTCTTCTATAAATATCATCTTTTGCATATGACTTTTTGTCTGCCTTAGACTTTGACTGCTATTTATTTTCTCTTTTTGATTGATGTCAAAAGGGGGAGAAAAGATTGAGCAAAAATAAGCATACAGTTGCAATGTAACATTAAGATGATTGAGAGTGATATATGCTAAAATATGATGAAATATTGATATTTGAAACATGATGATTATAAGCTCTTGCAATATGAACTTACATAAAACTGAAGAAGTTGATATTATTAAATGATTATTGTACTTTCAAAACAATGTTAAAAATATGCTTATTGTAAGGGGGAGCCTTTTCATGGTTCACTCATATTTTGCTCCTTATTTCTCATCATAAAAAAGGGGGAGATTGTTGGCCTAACATGGCTTACTAATCTTGTTTTGATGATAACAAATCAAAGGTTATTTAACATGTTTTGTTGTGAGTAATAATACTTCAAGAAATAGGTGTTTCAAGTTCAAGTTTAAGTATAAGCAAAGCTCATTGCAAGACTTCATGTGAAAGGAATACCAAAGAGGAATTGATGAAAGTTTAGAGATTTGAACCTCAAAGACAAAAATGACTCAACAAATAACAAGCATGAACACTCCAAATGTAGTAACTCGGGAAAAAAATTAAATTTAATTAAAAAAATTAATTAATTAATTATTATTATTATTAAATTGAATTAATTAAATTAAGTTATATGATGGTTAAATATAAATACCTAAATGTATAAGGACCAAAGTATATGTATATATATATTTATATAAAGAAGCTTAACTTGTAAGCAGAATTGAAATTGAAAAGAATTACAGAGAGCATCCTCTCTCAATTCACTCGTCTCTCTCCTCCGCATTCTCTCTCTCTCTCTCTCTCTCTCTCTCTCTCTCTCTCTCTCTCTCTCTCTCTCTCTCTCTCTCTCTCTCTCTCTCTCTCTCTCTCTATCTCTCTCCTCATTTTCCCAGCAAATACTTGGCTGATTGAAAAATGAAAAATACCGCTGGGTTCCTATCTCTGCCACTGACATTCCTACCAAAGTGGATTTTTCATAGGAGCGTTGTAGGCACCACTCTTGGGGTAAGGTAAACCCACTCTTTCTCCTCAATTTCTCTCAAATATTCAGCCTAACTAATGATTTGAAACCACCACGTGGTTTCATGAGCATTTCTCTACAAGTCTAGCGGAGTGGATTTTTGAATTGAGTTTTCCAGGCACCAATCCAAGGTTAGGGTAAAATTTAGGAAATTGATCAAATTTGTGGTTTTTGGTAATTCAATTATGTATTTGAAGTTTATGAGTTTAGGAAATATTAAAATAGTATTTTATTTGAGGTGGAATTGATAAATTAGGATTTATGAATTTAGGGTTCGGGTGAGCGCCGCAGGTATAATTTCAGGATCCTTGCAGGTGTAGTTCAGGAAATCAGGTAAGGGGGATAGATTAAGCTAGTAGTTTTTATGAATTTATTGGTTTAAATGGAAATTATATATGTATATAAATATATATGATTATTGTGTGAGTTTTAAAAGAAAAGCCAACCGTTTGAACTGTGGTTTTTTTAGCCTAGGGCTATAGTTATTATTTGTGAAAATGGAATGATGAAAGTACTGGATTTTCTGAAAATTGTGGAGATAACTTGATGTGTATTTTTAGTAAAATGGATGATGAATATGAGTTGGCTTACTATTTTCATGAGATATAATTATGCGTATTATTTGAAATGTGTGGCATGAGTAAAATGAATATATTGAGTTGAGTTATGATATGTGAATGGCATATTGGAAATAATGAAATGTATTGGGATTATACTGTATGTGAATTGTTTAATTAGAGCAGAATGTGAATGTTAAATTGCAATGTATGGTTTGAGAACTCTGGTGCATCGTTGTATGCACAGTACTATTGCGCGTATTTCAGGAGAGGTCAGTACACCCATGTGTCTTAGAGAGAGTGTGGAGATGTGATGGTCAATTGAGCTGGGAAGGGTAGATTCCTCCTAGAATCTAGATCAGTATGGCCACAACCAATTTGACTTATAGACTGAAGAGGTTGTTACTGATTTAACTCTGGTGGGCTGACCAGGGTTAAGTTCAGCCTACCGGCCGCACAACCCATCATAGGGGAAGCATGATAGTGATTATCCATTTGGTAGTGAGTTCTAAATGCATAATGTTAATTTAACTAGTGAATTATATGAGAATAGAATATATGAATGCAGACGTGAATACACGGTAGTATGAAATCAGAGTAATGCTAAATGTGAATGTGAAATGTGGATGATGTGAAATGTGGAAGTGAGATTCACGTGTATGAAATCAGAGTAATGCAGAATGTGAAAGTGAATTATGTGATGTGAAATACTGAGAACATGAAAAGATGAGTAATATAGAGATAACAAATACATAGTAAAGTAAGTATAAATGTATTATATATTGTAGTATCATATTTATTTGGGGCGAAGTATACACTCCGCCCGAGGGCTTGCTGAGAAAGACGAGTACCTTGATAGGTATCAGATGTAGCCATACTGGGTTGCATAACGTATTAGGGAAGAGGGAAGCTACTTGTATGAGCGAGTAATCTTCCCTATTCTCGAGAACTTCTGCTAGTAAACATTTGTTTGAATGTGTTTGTGAGTACGAGATAAACTAACCACCTGAGGGCTTACGGAGTAAGGTAAGTGCCCCGATATACTTCACTTGTAGCTATAGGTTGCATAAGGTATTAGAGTAGATGGGTGCTACTTGTATGGGTAGGTAATCACCCTAATTCTTAGAAACTCTCGTTTTTATTAAAATACAATGCATGTTTGTGAGTAGGGACAAAGAATGGTTTCATAACTGTGATAATTTTATAACTGATGATTATATATTTGTACACAAACCTCATGATAGCCACACACTGGTGCTAATCTATTCCTACTTACTGAGATGTGACTCACTCGATATGAATTTCATCTTTTTCAGGACCTCCGTGTGATCGAGTTTAGCAAGCTCGGGGCTGGGTTTGTTGGCATAGTATTTTTGTGAGAAGGTATATATTTTGGTTTATGTTTTTAGTTTTTCTAAGATATATATATATATATGGATACTGGATGTTGGGAAATACTGTTTTGGGATTTTATATAGTACTATGGTATATTATTAAGGATGTTTATTTATTTTTTCCGTAGCGTGATTGAGGTTATGGTATCAGACGCAAGTGATTGGATCACATCACACCCCAGGCCCCACATGGCAGGTTCAGGGTGTGACGCCAAAGCCTAGAATGTGTTTAAAGTCTTAAGAGAGTCTCTATGTAAATAATTTATTCAAATGATAATTTGATTGGATTTGAAGCTCAGTAGGAAATTTATTGACTTAGAGACCATGTTTTGAAAAACCCCAGAAAATTCTTTTCAAAAGGCTTAAAATATTTTTGGGAAAACAAAAGAGCAAAATAAAGTTGGAAATAAGTTGAAAAATCAGTTGTTGGTCTGTCCAGGCGACTAACAAGATCTTCCCAGGCAACTGACAAATAAAATACTTGATTTTGAAACAACCCAAGAGGACCCAGGTGACTGACTTGTGATTTCCTAGTCGACTGACTCCTTCTGTATTTGAAAAGCTTTATGTTTTAATGAACCTAGGTGAATGACTCGTTTTTCTTAATCGACTGAATCTTCGAGTTTTAAATTTTTAAACATAACGGGAACTTTTCAAATTTGATTTTTTAAATTCTAATCATTATGAAAACTTGGGAAACATTCCAAGTCACTTAGGGAACAAGAAATACTCTTGATTAAACATCTATAAATACCTCTCAGAGGCTAAGGATTCAATCATACCAAGCAAATACAACATTCAAGCTCTCTTGCTCTTAAAACTCTCAAAGCTCTCTTATGCAATCAAATTATGAATTTATCTACTGTGGTTTGTTGGGAATCTCTCACAAAATTCTAAGCATATTTTGAATTCTTTCAATTGAGAAAGAAACCTCACGGTGATATACTTCTAAAGGCTTCAAATTCTTTCAATTTTTGTTTTGAATTGAAGTATATTATAGTGTTGAATTGTTGTATTAACCTGCTCTTGTTGAGAGTGTCTTTATACATCAAAACTTGTTCTTGTTTTGTAGACGATTTAGGCTCTTGAATCGTTGTTGGAGCAAGCGTGTGATATTGTTTGGAGAGACACACTCTAGCCTATTGAAGGAGAGATTGTAAGGTAGCTCCTACTCGTAAAGGAGTGGTTATAGTGGATTCCTTAGGTGGTGTTGCCTAAGACGAGGACGTAGGTGGGAATAGTCGAACCTCGTAAAAACTCTCATCTCACTCTCTGCCCTACTCTCATTTAAATTTCTATTCATATTAATTACGTGGTTGGAATTTAATTTTTCAGTTATAGTAAGTGGACTAGATTATAAATAAATTGAAAATTAATTTGGCTTTGGGATTGCAGAAACCAAAAAGGGAGTACGTTGGTTAATCAATACTTATTGTGGAAACCATAAGGGAGTACGTTGATTGGTTAACACCCAAAACTCATTAATTGAAAGTTTAATTAAAATATGAGTTTTTGGAAGAGTGTTGGAAGTTTGAATCATACTTCATATTGAGAAAACAGGTTCACCAATACAGAGCTCTTTATCAACAACATACATAAACTCTACCTTGAGTTACTAAAGTGCTGAAACTTTGAAAGCATTGCTGGGATTATTGCTTATTGTGGATTGTGTTGTGATTGTGTTGGTTGAATTGTATTAAATTGCTGAAAGGAATATTCAACTTGATATATTCATTCATAAAGGTTTTAACTAAGTTAACTTTCTGCTGAACTTGTAATTGAAAAATAATTTTTCTTGTGTGGTGGCTGAACTTAAAAAAAGAATCAATCAAATAAATTTTAAAATCCCAATTCACCCCCCTCTTGGACATACACCTTACTTTGCAGCTGACATACACATGTGGAAAATATCTCATTTAACTTAAATGTGTGCGTGCAAAATAGTTATAACCATAAATGAACAAGCATACACACACTGAATTTAAAGTGTGGAAATTAAATGAGATAGAGAGAGAGACACATAGATTTGTTATTGAGGCTCTGCCAATACTGCCTATGCCCCCGCCTTGGGCATACCCTCCCAAGGATTCCACAAACCCTGCTCACTTAAACGAGCAGAGCAAAAGCTGTTTACAATTCTCCTTACGGGGCGGATACTCCCCAGCTTAATTATTAGGTTGAGCCAAACCGCCTCCTCCTCATGGGGTGGAGTCCCCCCTAGCTTAATTACGGGCCTGAGTCACAACTTGTTCTTCTTACGAGGTGGAGTCCCCTTAGCTCAATTATGAGATTGAGCCACAACCTGTTCTCTTTTAGGGGCGGAGTCTCCCCAGCTCACCTAACCGGGCTTGAGCTAAATCGGTACACCTTATAGGATGGTGTAATCCTCTTTAGGCCATGCCTAGAATACAAAAATATAAATTTTTGTACACATAAACGCTTCTAAAAAAGTAGAGATGTACAATATGAAGCACTATAATGCACTCTTGTATGATATCATTCATGCTCAAGAGAGTAAGGGTGTTTTTCTCAAAATAAATTTGCAATCTTTAAAAATGATGTATATGATAAATACTCAAAGATTTTACCCTAATAAAATTTTCTCCCAAAAGTATTTTTCAAAGAATAATAGGAAAACCTAGGGTTTTGCTCTTAAGAAGCTTTTTGCAAAAACCAATATATATATAGTCTTTGATGTGAAGTGAAATATGCAATAAGAACTTCAAAGATATAATATGTAATAAATATTTTCTCCAACAAAGATTTGCAATAAAAGTGTTTTGAGAAGCTAGGATTTATGCTCAAAAATTATTTTTGCAATAAATACATTATGAGCTTTTGAATCTTGCAATAGATGTGCAAAGATTCAAAGGCTATAACATGTTTCCCTAAGAATATTTATCAAGAAAAATATATGGGAGAAACCTTAAACTTACTCTCAAAAATGGTTTTAAAAAATCAAGGCTTGTGTGAGAGTAAGTGCATTTGAATAAAATAAATGCTCAAATAAAATGCTCTCTTCCAAATTTTTTTTGCAAAGAATGAGTGAAAGAGAGTTTGAGAGAGTGCAAAAATTTTACCCCAAAAAAATTTTGCAATAAAAATGTTGTGGGGGAACTTTGATTAAAAATTAGCCTAAAAAGATTTGAGATATTCTTTGGCTAATCAAAGTTATTAATTAAGCTTATGTGGGGGCTATTTATAAAGGTTCAAAAAATCTGATGGTTAAGGGACATGTTGGGTATTTTCAAGATTGTTTAATCAAAAATTAATTACATTTAAGCGTTGGAATTTTGAAAAACCTGAGAGGTTTGGTTGATCGAGGACTTCGTCGGTCAGTTGGCCTTTGTAAAAAATTTAAAATTTTGGAGAGGGTCGGTTGACCATGGAAGGCATCGGTCGGCTGACTAAGGCCATTTCGAACCCTTCAATAGTTAGGTCGGTTGGCCTTAATTGCCGGTCAGGCTAAGTAAACAATGACGGTCAACTAGTGTTGTTTTGTTTTAAGATGGTTGGTTGGGGGGCGAGGCTTTCTAAACAACCAAAAGCAGATGTTGTCCGGCTGGGCATTTTAGTTCATTTTGGGGCTGGTTGGCCAAGCTTTGACCAAAATTACAATTTTTACCTTAGGGCATGGTCTGTTGGATGAGGTTTTTAAAACATGGATAGGTCAGCCGACCGAGGTTATTAAAAACCTAAGTTTTGCCTTAAATTTGACCTTAAAAAAAGAATTTCGACCCAATGTGTGTGAGTATGGGATTTTAAGTAAAGTGTTTTCCATGAAATTTTTTGGTTCCCTAAGGTCAGTTTATGGTCATTCTGAGCTTAACATCATGTCATGTAGGATATGCATTATTACAGACCAAATATATAAAAATTAAATGCATTACAAATAAAACATAAGTCTTCTTTTCTTTTGCTCTTCAGTCTTCATGGAATACGCAAAGTTGAGATGAGCTTTATGTGCCTTTATGGCTTCCATTTTTCAGTACCTTATGTTCGTGCTATCATGTAAACCTGTTCAACCACTAAATGTACACATAAGATACTTGTGCTTTGTCAGCATCAAAACAGGGATTGGATTTAAAAAGTCAACAATAGTGTTTCTTATTTATGTATTGTTTGAGGGTTGAAACCGTAGGAAATAGGTCGACCAACCTTGTTTGACATCATCTTGGTATCTAAGCCTAGGCTAGAATAGGAAAACCCTCAAAATCCCATTCTCCTTTGGCTGAATTGGCCTCACCCAAATCTCCATTCCTTATCCATGAGTCTCTGCCCTTGTGTTGTTATGTTTTGATGGCAACCTGAGCTGGAAACCATTTCAAGGTCGTAAGACTAATATTGACCATCATATCCTCTTAGATGACCTTAAAGCCTAAGGTCAAGTCTTAACTCAAGACTTAACTAATGCCTTTGCCAAAATTGAAACGATTGTAGCTAATTTAGTCCCTGACCCACCTCCAGAAAATCTAGGACAACCCCTTGAGGTTGACAATGAACTTGCTTCCCACCATTGTAGGGAACCAAACAACCTTCCAAGAGAAAGGAAACCTCCTCTAGAATGACCTCCCCTTCATCCCCCACTAAGACCAAAGGCGCCCAAAAGATTCCAGCATCATGAACCTTATGTTCCATATTGGAATGAAGAGGATTATGATGAAGTGGAATTCCAACCCCGAAGACCATTTCGTAAGGAAAATCATGATCTAGAAATGGATGTAATGAAGAGAGTAAAAATTGAAGCCCCTACATATAATGGTCAAATGGATCAATTTTTTTTTTTCAAGATTGGTTTGCTTAAATGGATCCATACTTTGATTGGTATAAGATGCATGATCCACACTGAGTAAGGTTTGCAAAGATGAGATTAACTGGGCAAGCTAAGCTTCATTAGGTAAATGTTGAAAGGCAAGAAGCTCGCCTAGGTCATAGACCCATAGGACATTGGGACTTGATGAAAAAAGAGGCTAACAGAAGAATATATCCCATTTTCTTGTAGGGAATGTCTTATGGATCAACTTTATAGCCTTAGACAAGGTAGTATGAGTTTGACTGAGTATATGAGCAAGTTTGATAAGCTATCCATTAGATGTGGAGTAGAAGAGAGCATTAGCAAACATATTATTTGGTTTAGGATTGGTTTGAAACTTGAACTTAGGAAAGAGTTGTTTCCTCATCACATTGACTCCCTTGAGCATGCCTTTAACTTAGCACATGACTAGAAACATATGAGTAAGGCTCAATTGGGAAGAAAATTTGGAAACACCTCTAATGACACTTACTAAAAGAAGGTCACATCTTATAAGAGGACTAGACCTACCAACACGGGTCAAGTCACTTCAAGAGGTAACAATCCCACCATCCAACAACCCTTGGACAAAGGAAAAGCACTCATGAATGGGTCCTTTAAACAAATTTTTGGAAACAATTTATGCTACAAGTGTCATAAAAGGGCCACTTTGCTTAGCAATGTCCCACCAAGAATTTAGCAATTGAAAGAGAGGACGAAAAGGAAGAGTCAGGAGAGGAACACCCTTATGTCCCCAAAGAAGTAGCAAGTAAGGACAAGTTATCCATTGAAGAAGATGAAAATGATACTGTAAATGTTATGCGATGTATCATGGTGACACCTTGAGAACAAGAGAATTGGTGCCGAACTTATATTTTTCATACTTACATCAAGTGTGGAAATAAGAGTTGCAAGATGATCAATGGTGGAAGCTGAATGAATGTGATCTCAAAATCAGCTTCAGAAAAATAGGGATTGAAAGTTGAAGCCCACCCTAATCCTTATAAAGTTTCTTGGGTAAATGTAGCAACCATGCCCACAAGCTATAGGTGTCTAGTCCCTATCAAGATTGCGGCCTATGAAGGCAAAATCTGGTGTGAAGTCCTTCCTATGGATGCTGCCCATATTTTATTAGGCCTTGGCTGTATGATCTTGATGTATCACACAATAGTTGAGCCAACACCTATACTTTTAGGTGTAATGGGAAGAAGATTATCTTAAGTCCTCTAGAGCCTAAGAAGGACAAACAAGACAAGGAAAAGAAAAGCTTGAAAAGAAGAGAGAGAGTTGGAACTTCTTTAGATGTTTTAAGCAAGAAGCAATTTGAGCAAGAGAGTAAGGAGACACAGGTTGTCTATGTCGTGGTAACCAAGCAAAATGACTCCTCTACTTTTGAACATGAGACACCACATGAAGTGTCACTCATACTTGCTGAATTTGATGATGTTATATTTGAACCTCCAAATGAATTACCTCCGATGAGAGATATTCAGTGTGCTATAGATTTAGTTCCAGGATCATCTTTACCCAATTTGCCTCACTATTAAATGTGTAACACCCCGACCCCGAGGGGTCTGGGATATTAACTTTTTACTACTGATTTACAGCGGAAGCAAATAAACTCAATTTTTATTACACCAGAGCACTAATCATCCATATTACAATTACTTATTTCAAAAGAAGAAAATTACACAAACGTAAATATATGAAATCATACTAATATTTCTAGTCAATCTTTATTTTTCTAATCCCCACCCGCATGCTTGCTAAGCCTGATTTCCGACATGTCCTTCAGAATTATCTGAAATAAAATATGATTGGGGTGAGACGACGCTCAGTAAGTAAATAAGATTATTATTAGTGTGTGGCCAAAATGAGCTTTTAAAGAATTTCGTAAAACAATATTTAATACTATAACTTCAAGACTGCTTTTAGAATAAATATAAATTTTAAAAATTCTGCATAAAACTTTTGTCATCAATTTCAACAGTAAATTTCTACAATCATATACTATAACTGCTAAATTAAACTTTTAACTTTAAAACTGTAAAAATATTTAATGATAAACATACATATACTTTTCCTTATACGTTTTCTTTAGATCGTCATTTAAGCACAAAAATGATCCTTTTCACGTAAACTTACACTTTTCCTTCAAATCATCAGTAACTTTGTATACGTAATTAAATATGTATAAACATATATTATAAAAACCACCCTTAGGCCTGTTTGTCATAAGTCATGTTTACCCCCATGACTCGGTTGTGCGGTCCGAAAACTGGACTTAGCTGGCTGGCCAACCAAACTAAATTAACGTACGTAAACTTTAAGTGAGATTTTCCTTATTAAGTCCTGGTCCGGAACCAGGTGTGCACTCAGGAGAAATCCACTAACATAAATAATCACTCTGTAAACAGCGTGGGTGCACTCTGATCCGTATAAACTTTAAGTTGTGGTACCGAGCATCTGTAACTTTGAACTTTCGTTGCCATAAGGGGTTTTAAAATCATCTTATTATAATTTATACAATTTAAAATAATATCGTGAAAATCTCATCTTTACTCATATTTTCATAAAAAAAATGTAACATAAAAATAAACTCATGCCACACAATTTTTGTGTTAAAAATATATAATTTTATTTTTGAATAGAAATAAATGCTGAAAATTTACCCAAGGGGATTAGAACATTTCTTAACCTAAAATAGATGCAAGTATATTAAAGATAGAATTGGTATAATTAAATACGCGTAAAAATAAACTCATGGAAATTTTGTGGAACTAAATAACATAATTGAAATTTACTCATAAAATAAACTCAGGTATGAATTTTAAATAAAAAAAAAAACTAACATAATCAAAATTTACTTACCTTCTTCTTTTACCGTGTGCTACGAACACAATAACTATCTTTAAGAAATGAGATCGGAAAGAGTGGGTGATTGAGAACTTATTTAAAAATTCTCTCTCTACCACAATTTCTTTCACTCACTAATCCTTCTCTTTCTTGGAAAATTATTGTGAAAAATGAAGGTTGAGAGCTCCCTATTTATAGGAAAATTTTGGGGAAGAAATGAAATTTATAAAAGTGTGGGGAGATGGGTGAAATTATAATTTTTAAAAATTAAAGAATGAGCAAGGTATGAGTTGAGTATGGGATAGGGATGGAGGCCATGTGAAAGTGGTTGCCACCATTCCCACTAAATAATTTTTTAATTAATTACTTACCTAATTAATTAATCAATAACTTAATTAATTATTCTATTATTTTATTATTTTTTTCTAATCATTATTATCATTATTATTATCATTGTTATTAATTTTAAACTACTTTTAGTATTTATTTATTTTATTATTTATTTTTGAACAAGAATTAAATTTAAATTTTGAAAACTCATGTAGGCCCCACATGGTCTTGTGGGCCCCACACAACTTCGAGACCCGAATGGATCATATGAATTTCGAATAACTCTTATACGATTTTATGCATCCTACATAGCTTTGAGACTTGTGTAAACCTCCATACAGCTTCGGGACTCATGTGGGCCCCACACAGTCTTGTGGGCCCCGCATAGGATACCTATATTATTATTATTTTATCATATATTTCTACAAATTATATCAGTTAAAACATTATTTTATGTACTTATTTACGTATATAAACAGTGTCTTATGGCTCCGGGACTCATGTGGACCCCACATAGTCTTGTGGGCCCCACATATGATACCTATATTATTATCATCTTATTATGTATTTCTACAAATTATGTCTGTCAAAACACTATTTTATGTATATATACTTATTTACGTGTACAAACAGTGTCTATCCCGTTTATCCTATGAAATTCCATTTTGACCAGGCCGACCTCCAGGGAGCGACTGAGCCGCAATGGTCTCTAAGCACTCGCTAAGACAAGGTCTTTCTTAGGCATCAAACATGGAATCAAGGATCCTACAGAAAAACACTTCTGTATTGATATTAACTTAATGACTATTTTTATTATTTTATTATTATTGTACTTTAATCATATATATATATATATATATATATATTTTGGGTCATCACAATCTCCCCTCCTTATAAAAATTTCGTCCTCAAAATTTGCTAATTTAAAATGAGTACTGTATAATTGGTTTGCGCTATTAGAAAGAGTAAATTGATTAATGATTTAATTAAGTCTTAAAATAGATTGAGGGTCAATTTGACGAAGTATTTTATTTTGGGAATTGAAGTGTGAATCGTCGGTCTAATAGTGGTTGAAATGGAAAAGAAATTCAGAAGATGTGGAAAAGGATAATTATATATATGTATATATATTATACATATCCTATAAATAAATAAAAAAATATACGAGATCTGGCCTTTAGAGCCTTAGATTAACGTCAACATCTATCGCAGTACTAGCGGTGTCACTGCTAACCACTTGGGTTCTTTCTTGGCAGAGTTGACCTCTTATAATGTCGCCGGCTTGGGTCGAAAAAAGGGAGAGGACGCCCATTTGTTCGGCGAAGGAGGAAGAGCTGCTCTCTTCCCGAGTTATTGGTGGCCCATATATGAGTCTCATTGCGAATCGGGTTTCCTTGAAATGGTGAAGTATGCCAGCATTATCCGAAACCCTTAGTGTGGTGACTGCGATATTGCCATTGTAAGGGATATGGCTCATTGGTGAGATATTAGTTGTAAGTTTCACAATCGGAATATTCTCGATAGGGAAGAGGGTTGGAAGAATGGTAGGGGCACTGCTCGGGTCGGTAGTGGCGGAGGAGGTAATATGGAGAATTGTTGGGGTAGTAGTTGAGATAGTGACTTCTCCAACTGATCCCCGCCTACGCCTACGGTTCTCAAACCAAAAGCGTATATTTTTCGGCTCGATTGGACCATACCGTTGGAGTTGTGCTGCAAGTAAGATAGTCTGCTCCACTGAAGGGAGTTCCCCTTGACTGTTGTGGAAGGCCTCATCTAGAATCTCCAGTTGTGCCTTACTGGGTTTCCATCTTTGAATCGACGATCTAGTGCTGCTCTCAGCAACTTGGGGAGTTGGGTGATTTGGCAACATTTTCGAGTAATGAGACAACCTTTTTATAAGGGGATGACCGTGTGTTGTGGAAATCGAGAGAGAGCGACGTGTGTCACGGATATCGAGCAATGCGGTTTGCACAAATCGAGAGAGAACGATATGTGTCACGAGAATCAAGAGAGGACGACGCGTGTCATGGATATCAATCAACGCATTTTGCACAAATCGAGGGATAACGACATGTGTCACGGAAATTGAGCGAGTAACACGTATTGCAAAATTTGCAAACTCTAGGTTCTTTTTATGTTTTTACATCTTTATTAATGCTTTAACTATAATTAATTTCATCCTTAGATCACCACTTGGGTGGGTGGCCTAGTGGTAAGGAACCGGCCGTGCATCCATGTGATCGCGGGTTCGAGTCCCCACTATGCCCAAGTGGTCTCATGCCCTGACCTTGCTTCGGGGGTAAGTGAGCTATAGCCGATGATTTCCACCCATGAGGCCCCCCCCCCCCCCTTTTTTTTTTTTTTTATAACTACAAGAGTACCCCTTTTATATATATTCCATTAACATTAGTATTATTATTATTATTATTATTATTATTATTATTATTATTATTATTAGATCAAATATATGTTGGGCATGCTTAGCCAATTGATGATTTGACATTGGTTAGTTATTTGAAAGAAATTAGAAAATTTTTATATTGCTTTCATTAAAATATATATATATATATTTATATAGAAAATTTTAAGTTGTATTAACTTTTATAAATTTATACAAAATTAAAGATTTCATCAAAATTTGTACTCCTAAATTAAACTTGGATACTTGATGGAAATTGAATACGTAATGGGAAAAAAAATAGATATACATATTTAACTTGCACATGCTAAGGGATTATATATATATTGAATTTAAATATAATAAGTAATATTTAAATGATATTTAATTCCTTATATACTAATACAAAATAAAAATTAAAGATTTTGTCAAAATATATATTCCTAAATTAAGCTTGAATGTTTTGTTGATAACTGAATATGTAATGTAAAAATACATATTCATATCCAACTTATACATGCAAAGAAATTTTGGGTAAATTCAGATTTCATAATAGACCGTTTGTTCATATCTATTTGTATGTGTAACACTTCTGAATTCAGTAGGGTCTAATAGGTTATTTCTTATAAATTTAGTGAAAATAACAACAGTAAAAATAATTAAATCTCAGATATTATTATTATATTTATATATTAAAAAAAAATTTAAATTATTAATTGCATTTGACAATTAATTATGAATCATCAATATGGGTACGTGTTTCTACAAACATAAATAACATATTTAAATTAATTAATGTGTCTTCAATAATACTACTATTTTTCTCAGAGAATTTATAATTATTACCTATCCTTGGGAGCCTTCACGTAAATCTCATTTCCTCCAATGCTATTATCTTTAGGATCCATTCTTAAATAATAATCAAATGTTATTTTAAAATCATAAATCTATTATTAACGTATAATAATATAACAAACTAAAATAAATATTCTAAACTACCCAATCCTACCCAAATCATATTTTATACCTATGCTCTGATAAAATTTATATATTAGATTATACAGAACCTATATCTTATGCTCTGGTAAAATTATTTCTTTAAAGTCTACAGAACCTATAACCTATTGCTCTGATACCAAATGTAACACCCCGACCCCGAGGGGCCTGGGATATTAACTTTTTACTACTGATTTACAGCGGAAGCAAATAAACTCAATTTTTATTACACCAGAGCTCTAATCATCCATATTACAATCACTTATTTCAAAAGAAGAAAATTACACAAACGTAAATATCTGAAATCATACTAATATTTCTAGTCAATCGTTATTTTTCTAATCCCCACCCGCATGCTTGCTAAGCCTGATTTCCGACATGTCCTTTAGAATTATCTAAAATAAAATATGATTGGGGTGAGACGACGCTCAGTAAGTAAATAAGATTATTATTAGTGTGTGGCCAAAATGAGCTTTTAAAGAATTTCGTAAAACAATATTTAATACTATAACTTCAAGACTGCTTTTAGAATAAATATAAATTTTAAAATTTCTGCATAAAACTTTTGTCATCAATTTCAACAGCAAATTTCTACAATCATATACTATAACTGCTAAATTAAACTTTTAACTTTAAAACTGTAAAAATATTTAATGATAAACATACATATACTTTTCCTTATACGTTTTCTTTAGATCGTCATTTAAGCACAAAAATGATCCTTTTCACGTAAACTTACACTTTTCCTTCAAATCATCAGTAACTTTGTACACGTAATTAAATATGTATAAACATATATTATAAAAACTACCCTTAGGCCTGTTTGTCGTAAGTCGTGTTTACTCCCATGACTGGGTTATGCGGTCCGAAGACTGGACTTAGCTGGCTGGCCAACCAAACTAAATCAACGTACGTAAACTTTAAGTGAGATTTTCCTTATTAAGTCCTGGTCCGGAACCAGGTGTGCACTCAGGAGAAATCCACTAACATAAATAACCACTCTGTAAACAGCGTGGGTGCACTCTGATCCATATAAACTTTAAGTTGTGGTACCGAGCATCTGTAACTTTGAACTTTCGTTGCCATAAGGGGTTTTAAAATCATCTTATTATAATTTATACAATTTAAAATAATATCATGAAAATCTCATCTTTACTCATATTTTCATAAAAAAAATGTAACATAAAAATGAACTCATGCCACACAATTTTTGTGTTAAAAATATATAATTTTATTTTTGAATAGAAATAAATGCTGAAAATTTACCCGAGGGGATTAGAACATTTCTTAACCTAAAATAGATGCAAGTATATTAAAGATAGAACTGGTATAATTAAATACGCGTAAAAATAAACTCATGAAAATTTTGTGGAACTAATTAACATAATTGAAATTTACTCATAAAATAAACTCAGGTATGAATTTTAAATAAAAAAAAAAAACTAACATAATCAAAATTTACTTACCTTCTTCTTTTACCGTGTGCTACGAACACAATAACTATCTTTAAGAAATGAGATCGGAAAGAGTGGGTGATTGAGAACTTATTTAAAAATTCTCTCTCCACCACAATTTCTTTCACTCACTAATCCTTCTCTTTCTTGGAAAATTATTGTGAAAAATGAAGGTTGAGAGCTCCCTTTTTATAGGAAAATTTTGGGGAAGAAATGAAATTTATAAAAGTGTGGGGAGATGGGTGAAATTATAATTTTTAAAAATTAAAGAATGGGCAAGGTGTGGGTTGAGTATGGGATAGGGATGGAGGCCATGTGGGAGTGCTTGCCACCATTCCCACTAAATAATTTTTTAATTAATTACTTACCTAATTAATTAATCAATAACTTAATTAATTATTCTATTATTTTATTATTTTTTTCTAATCATTATTATTATCATTGTTATTAATTTTAAACTACTTTTAGTATTTATTTATTTTATTATTTATTTTTGAACAAGAATTAAATTTAAATTTTGAAAACTCATGTGGGCCCCACACAACTTCGAGACCCGAATGGATCCTATGTAACTCGAATAACTCTTATACGATTTTATGCATCCTACATAGCTTTGAGACTTGTGTAAACCTCCATACGGCTTCGGGACTCATGTGGGCCCCACACAGTCTTGTGGGCCCCGCATAGGATACCTATATTATTATTATTTTATCATATATTTCTATAAATTATATCAGTTAAAACATTATTTTATGTACTTATTTACGTATATAAACAGTGTCTTATGGCTCCGGGACTCATGTGGACCCCACATAGTCTTGTGGGCCCCACATATGATACCTATATTATTATCATCTTATTATGTATTTCTACAAATTATGTTTGTCAAAACACTATTTTATGTATATATACTTATTTACGTGTACAAACAGTGTCTATCCCGTTTATCCTATGAAATTCCATTTTGACCAGACCGACCTCCAGGGAGCGACTGAGCCGCAATGGTCTCTGAGCACTCGCTAAGACAAGGTCTTTCTTAGGCATCAAACATGGAATCAAGGATCCTACAGAAAAACACTTCTGTATTGATATTAACTTAATGACTATTTTTATTATTTTATTATTATTGTACTTTAATCATATATATATATATATATATATATTTTTTTTTTTTGGATCATCACAAAATGAATCCTAAAGAGCATGAGGAACTAAAAAGGCAAGTTGATGAGTTGAGAAATAAGGGATTTATTCAAGAGAGCTTGATCCCATGTACATATCCTGCTCTTCTTACTCCAAAGAAATATGGAACTTAGAGAATGTGCATTGACAGTCGAGCCATTAATAAAATCACATTTAAATATAGATTTCCCATACCCAGGTCAGATGACATTTGGATCAAATAGTTGGTTCCAATATCTTTTCTAAAATTGATCTTAAGAGTGGATACCACCAGATTAGAATCAGAATTGGAGATGAATGGAAGACTATATTCAAGACTAAAGATGGCCTGTACGAATGGTTGGTGATGTCGTATGGTCTAACTAATGCACCAAGCACCTTCATGAGAGTGATCGCTAAGATTTTAAGACCTTTCATTGGGAATTTCCTTGTTTTCTACTTTTACGACATCTTGATTTATAGTTGAATAAAGAAAGAGCACCTAGATCACTTAAAAAGAGTGTTTCAAGTTTTAAGAGAGCAAAAACTGTATGTAAATTTGAAAAAGTGTACCTTCATGACTCCTCAGATAATCTTTCTAGGATATATTGTATCTGAGAGTGGAGTTTCTGTTGACCCTAAGAAGGTCAGGCTATCCAAAATTGGTTTACTCCTAGAAATATTCATAAAGCCAGAAGTTTTCATGGGTTAGCCACATTCTATAGAAGATTCATTAGGAATTTCAGTACCATCATGGCACCCATTGCAAATTGTCTTAAGAAAGGAGAGTTTGTATGGCCTAAGGCTGCAACTAAAGCCTTCTTAGAAATTAAAGACCGAATGACAAAAGCCCATGTGCTACACTTCCCTAATTTTCAAAAACTATATGAAGTAGCTTGTGATGCTTCAGGTGTTGGCATAGGAGGAGTGCTGAGTCAAGAGGGCCATTCGGTTGCCTTCTTCAGTGAAAAGTTGAATGAAGCCAAGCAGCATTACTCTACCTATGATAAGGAATTCTATGTTGTGGTACAATTCCTAAGCCACTAAATACATTATTTACTCCCACAGGAGTTTGTATTCTTTTTTGATCACCAGGTTCTTAGGTATCTAATCACCCAAAAGAAACTAAATCATAGGCATGTAAAGTGGATTAAGTACATTCAGGAGTATACTTTCATACTTACACACTGAGTTGGTGTTGAAAACAAAGCTGCTAATGCTTTAAGCCGAGTTGTGGCCACTTTATAAACCTTGGAAGTGAGAGTAATAGGCTTCGAGAGTATCAAGAAAGAATATTATCAATGTCTGAATTTCTATGATATCTTTTCTAATATGTTACAAGGACTACTCGGATCCCATCCAGACTTTGTGATCCATGGAGGATTCCTATTCAAAGGAACTATGTTGTGTATACCCTCTACGTCTCTACATGAGCAATTGATATGGGAATTGCATGAAGGTGGTGTTGCAGGTCACTTTCATAGGGATAAAACCATTACTATGGTAGAGGATAGGTTCTTTTGGCCTAGTCTAAAAAGGGATGTCGTTAGAGTTGTATCTCATTGTGGAACATGTCAAACCATAAAGGGTAGGAAATAGAACATTGGACTATACACTTCCTTACCTGTTCCCCATACCCTTTGGCAGGATATTAGCATGGATTTTGTTTTAGAACTCCCTAGGACTACTAGAAAAAATGATTCTGTGTTTGTTGTCATGGATAGATTTTCCAAAATGTCTCATTTTATTCCATGTAACAAAACACATGATGCTTCAAAAATTACATCCATCTTTTTCAGATAAATTGTGAGATTGCATCGTCTTCCTAAGAACATTGTTTCCAATCAGGATGTAAAGTTTATCAGTTACTTTTGGAAAACTATATGTTAGGTACTAAACTTCAGTTTTCTGGTGCTTATCATCCCTAAACTGATGGCCAAACCAAGGTTATTAATAGGAGTTTAGGTGACCTATTAAGATGCCTAGTAGGTGAGAATATAGGTTAATGGGATTTGTGTTTTCCAATGGTTGAATTTGCATTCAATAGCTCAGTAAATAGAACCACAGGCCTCAGCCCATTTCAGGTTGTCATTGGTTATCAACCTAGGAAGCTGATAGATCTTGTCCCGTTACCTCCATAGGTTAGAGTGAGTGAACAAGCCGATACTTTTACTAAGCACATACATGACCTACACTCTGAAATAAGAATGAAGATTAACATGAACAATGAGCATTATAAATCTAGTGCATCATAGGTACAAGAATTTTCAGAAAAATGATATGGTTATGGTCTGTATTCGTCCCGAACGGATTCTTGTAGGAAAGGTAAGAAAGTTGCATGCTAAGAAGATGAGTCCTTTCAAAATTTTAAAGAAAATAAGTTCTAATGCTTACATGTTTGATATTCCTATTGAATTTGGCATTAGTAATGTGTTTAATGTTAAGGATCTAACCCAATTTCTTGAAGCATCTCCTTTTGTGGAGCCCTCTAGTTTTGACCTTGCAAGTGATCCCTCTTCATTCTCCACTCCTCACAGACCTGAAATCCATAAATTTCCTTTGCCTCCATCTTTACCCAAGAAACCGTGATGAAATTTAAGAAATCTTGGATGACAAGACAACGTTCATATAAGCAAGATCATATCAGAAATTCTTGGTCAAGTGTAAAGGTAAACAACTTTCTGAGCGTAGCTGGATTCTAAAAGAAGACCTCCTTCGTCTCAACTCGAAATTGTACTCCCATTACTTTACTTCTCATTCTTTAGAGAAGAATTGTTTTGGGCTCGAGAGAGATGATGGGGATCAACAACCCTTACCCCTATCTTTCACCGACATGGTAACACGCAGATAGCCTCTAGATGTCCACATTTTGTTGTAATTCTTGCAGAAAAACATGGAGAATTTTGAAGATTTTAAGAACAAGAAGACCCAAATTGATATACCACTACAAGTTTGAGTTCAAGACTCATGTGGGCCCCATAAGGTTTCATTGGTTCCTCTTGCAATGTCCCGGCGCGCGTGTGCCCCGTGGTGGCAAAATAAAAAATGTGGTTTAAATTTTCGGGAAAAATGGTATAATGGAGTCATAACTAACCTATTAGTGAGGTTAGAACACATGATTACTACCCAATTAAGGGTAGAATCAGTTTTCGTTACTAAAACTGGGATCGGGAATTCAGTTATGTGAGGGGAAGGTACGAGCACCCCCTACGCGCCCATTCTTACCAATGGTACCTAATTAATTAAGAGTTATCCCAAATTTAATTTAATAGATCTTTAAAATTACTCCCTTTTAGTGAATTTTTGAAATACACATAAAAATATATATATAATATATATTCCCTTAGAACCGGGGCATGTCAAGCTCAAAGAGCTCATACCATGTCGTTAAAATCATAGGGAAGAAAATCGAGAACATACATTACAAGATACACTCCCAAATTTTGGAATTCTTATAGGATTTTTCTAAGTATGAAAATACTAATTTGGAAGGTTTTTGGAACTCAAATGGTGTCAAAAAATGATTTACAAGTCTCAAAATGTTTTCCTTGACTTTTTCTATTTTTCTGATTTTTTTTTATATTTTTCCACATTTTTGTTGAATTTTGAAATAACAAAAAGAACATTAGTGAAGGTCAAGTCAAAAATATTTTTAGAATTTTCTCCTAATTTTCCTTTTTTATTTTTTTATTTTTTGTCTTTCACTGAAATTTCAAATAGCTAATAAAGAAAATAGTGCACTACTAATGCAATATATCATAACACGTAAATATTATGTATAATAATAATCAAAACCCCAATGATACAGCCCAAGTATTAACAATCGATCCAACCCTAATAATATACCCTAGTATGGAAATAATTGAACCTCACGTAAATCATATACACATGGAAAGAACAAGAATGAAATTATGGAAACTATTCAAATTATGAATCTACCATGAAATATGAACATATAATAACAAATATATATATGCCATAAGATGGAAACCCTAGAAACAAATAGGGAAGTAAATCTCATTCTACCAAACAACGTTCAATGACATGGAAATCCTAAAAATTACCCTACATTATATGGAAACCCTAAAAAACCCACATACACTAATATAGACTTCCTAAAATTAATTCATAACATATAGAAGTAATTAAACCCCAAACATACAACCCAATCAAAACCTAAATATAATACCCATAAACATAAGCATGAAATGATTACACTCTTAAATAATAAACAATAACAATAAAAAAAACCCTAAACAATAGACATGACAAAAAACCTTAAGTGAGTCAAAAACCCTAAATAATATGCGAATAGTGGAAGTATTTTTATTATAAATATATAATAACAACAATGCTAAACACCCCAATAATACAATGAAATACAATAACAATAACGTGGATATGCAGTATGACGATAACTTGAATATACAACATAAATATGCGATACAATATAACGTCACAAATATACAATAATAATAAGAACTTTTATACAACAATTGTATACTTTAATAATAATATAAGAAAAATACACAATAATTATAATAATAATAATAATGGAAATTCTATAATGAATACACAACAACTGTAATATTAATAAATATATTGTTAGCTTTACCGTGATCCTAAGAGGGGGGGGGTGAATTGGTATTTTTTAAATTTATTTCCTAGGTGTTCCTCCTAACAGCAGTATGTTCACAACCCTATGGTCAATCTAGTGCAAATAATGTAAATGTACCAGAAATTGAATAAAGCTGTTTAAACAATCACATAAGCGCCAGAAAGCAGTAAAGAGAGGATGACACGCAGATATGTTATCGAGGTTCGGCCAATTGCCTACGTCCCCGCCTTGGCTAACCAGCACAAGGATTATCACAATAACTTGCTCACTTAAACGGGTGGAGCGGCACCTATACAAGCCAGGTCAAATTACCACAGGGCTGACCTCAACCTTTACACCAATCCTTACCGGGCTGGATTACCGCCCCCTCAGGCCACGCCTGGAATCTCTCAGATATACAATCAAAGGTACAATACAAGAGTGCTTTCACGTAAAGCAGATTTGTACCACAAATGCACACAAACACAAAGCACCATAGATGATTTAATAATGTAAGCTCTGTGTGGTCTAAATATGTCAACTCTCAACAATGTTTTCTATCAGTGTAGCAAGTACGTGAGAGTGTCAATAATAATAATCTGTGTACTTCAAAACATTCAGTCAAGCGTGTTCACACAGAGTATCAAACAAGCCTCAACATTATCAATCAATAGAATGTGTCAATCATACGAATGTGTATATGCTTGGATTACAAAATAGATAATCTTTGTTTTTGACAAATGATATATATACTTGTATAAATAATACCACAAAGATTAGTGTAACAAGCACAAATATCTTTTCACAAATTGTTCAATAAATTCCACAAGATATTTGAGTAAGCTTGAAATATGTTTTTGCAAATCAAAACAAATACAAACTTCCAAAGATATTGTAATGATAATGCAACACTCAGAAGTTTACCACAAGTCTTCTTAGAGTAGGCTTATTAGCAAAGCCTCCTAAGAAAACTTAGGTTATGCTCTCGAGAGAAAAATTGATTCAAACACTCTAAACAATGAGAGCAAAACCTATTTGAATATACACTCAAAGCACTTACAAATGATTTTGAACTTGAAGAAGTGAGCTAGAGTGCTTTTAGGAAAGTTATGAGCAAATAGGAATCAAAAGAAGGTATTTTTGCTTAAGAGAGATTTTCCTAATCCTTTTTGCTAATTAGTGTTTAATCCACCAAATGAAAGAGTATATATAGACATATTGAAAATTTTGACCGTTGGGTCCCTATCAGGGATTGTTAGAAAAGATTAATGATGTTTAAATCAATTTAACCCTGTTTAAAATTATTTAACCGTGGTAAAAAATAGGAGCAACCCAAGAGGTCTGGTCGACCAGAAATGGTTCAGTCGACCAGGACTCAAGTAGCTCGGTCGACCAGGGGTATTTTGAACTAAGTGGTCGATCGACCGAGGCAAGGCGATTTTGCAAATTTTCGAGGTTCGATCGATCGGGCCTTTTTGAACTGTGTGGTTCAGTCGACCAGACCGCTGGGAATTTTCCCGAGACCCTTTGGTCGACTAGGTTGTTGGAGTACAAAGTTGGTTGGTCGACCGGGAGGTCAAAATGTTGACTCCTTGGTGGTTCGGTCGACCGGGGTCAAATGAACTATAAGGTCTCGGTCGACCGGGCCTTGGTCAAACTGTTGACCCAGGGCTGGTTCGGTCGACCAGGGCCTTTTGAACTACAGGTTTCGGTCGACCGAAAGTGCACCAAGTGTGCATTTCGGTCCTGTATTGAACCAAACAAGTCCTATTCAAGTGCCTAACAAATGTATGTGAATATGTGTGTGTCCTAAGGTCACTTGGGGTCCAATTTGGAAACACCAAAAAAGTCCGGTTTCGGTCGACCTTCAGTCGACCAAAGGTGCACCCTAAGGTCTTTCTATGGTCCTTTCTTATTCATGGTTCGGTTTGAGCTTACAAAATAAATCATGCATGTGATGTGTGTGAGCTTATTACAAACCAAATGCCCTAATTACTATTACAGACCAATTTCACTTAGAGATATTACAATTTGGAATATGAAATTGTCTTCAAGCTTTTTGATCTGTTATGTGCCATTAATGATATTCTAATATGGACCTGCACATGAACTAGATATTTATTAAATACAAGAGTATTTGTCATTATCAAAACCAGGGCGTGACCTATAAGGTCAACATATATAATAGCAATATACAATAATCAATATTAATCATATAATATACACACCTTTACAAAGAAAAACTTAAACTTTAAATATTAACATCCAAACAAAACCAAAAAATAATAAATATATATATATATATATATATATATGTATATGCAAGTGTGTGATGGCAGGCCATAGTGTGAGTGGGTGTGTGTTCACTGTGTGTGTATGGTGTGTGAGTGAATGCATGCGCGCGCGCGTGTGTATTGTTGTGTGTATCAGTATATATATATATATATGCAAGTGTGTGATGGCAGGCCATAGTGTGAGTGGGTGTGTGTTCACTGTGTGTGTATGGTGTGTGAGTGAATGCATGCACGCACGTGTGTGTGTAGGAGAGTGTGTTCACATGCATGACACTTATAGTGGTGGCCGGGGCTCTCGGGTTTTCTATGAATGGTGGCCGGGGCTCTCGGGTGTTCTGTGAGTCGTGGTTGTAGCAGGTTCTAAAGCAGAGTGGACTGGACGTGGCTTGAGGCAGTAGTTGAGGGGAGATGGCAGCAGGGTCTGGAGCAGCATCAGCAATAGCTCACGAGCTGGGCGGGTGGTTGAGCAGGTAGAGAGAAGGAAAGGGAGAGAAATCGAAAGAGAGAGGGAAGAAAAGGGTGCGGGAGAGAAGGGATTGAGAGAGTTGAGAGAGAGACTAGGGTAGCGAGGGGGAGAAAGGAGATGACAGGGAATGAGGCAGAGGGTGCGCAGGGGCGCCTGTATTAGCGAGGGGGAGAGGGAAAGAGAGCTAGGTTTTTTTTTTGTTTGTTTTTTGAATACCCCCCCCCCCCCAGCTCTTGTGTTATTTTTCTCTTCTTTTATAAGCCCAAAATAAAACCCTAAAATCCTTTTCTTTTTTGTACTTTTATGGTAATGATAAATATGGTAATAATAATAATACTAATATTTCTAATAATAATAATAATATATTAATAATAATATAATAATAATAATAGTAATAATAATAATAATAATAATAATAATAATAATAATAATATTAAGATTTAAAAATAATGATAATACTAATAACAATAATAATAAATAGAAATAGTAAAAATAATTATAGTAAAGTAACAATAATAACAATAAAATAATAATAATAATAATAATAATAATAATAATAATAATAATAATATAGTAATATAATAACCCCTTTATTATATTTGGCTTAAGCAAAAATAAGGTGTCTACAACTGCCTCTCTTTGTAGGTTTTGTTGCTTCAATGTAATGGTAAGAACTCTCCTACGTTTTTGTAGCAACAAACCTGCAAAGATAAAATACACCTATTTTAGTTAGGCTATACTGCCTAAAGCTTTCAGATTAATCAGATGCAGTTTGCTTCTATCAAACAGGGATGAGAATGGGAATATGACACAATTCTCTAGGAAGTTAGTGGATAGAATCTCTGAAAAATGGTTACTCCATTAGGGATGATCAATTGGATGTAAGATCTCGAGATCTTTTAGATACTCGAGTACTTAGGTGTAAGTTCCTGAATCTCTGAAAAATAGTTACTTCGCTGGGGATGATCAATCGGAGGTAGGGTCCCGAGGACTTCTTAGAGTCTGATGATTGCTCGAGTGTAAGATCTTGAGGACTTCTCAGATGTAGGACTCTAAGATTCTGTTGGTTGCTCGAGTGTAGGATCTCAAGGATTTCTCAGATGTAGGATTCTGAGATTCTGCTTGTTGCTCGAGTGTAAGATCTCGAGGACTTCTCAAATGTAGGATTTCGAGAGTCTTCTGATTGCTCGAGTGTAGGATCTTGAGGACTCCTTAGATGTAGGATTTCGAGAGTATGTTGATTGCTCGAGTGTAGGATGTCAAGGACTTCCCAAATGTAGGATTCTGAGAGTCTACTAATTTCTCAAGTGTAGGATCTCAAGAACTTCTCAAATGTAGGATTTTGAGAGTCTATTGATTGCTCAAGTGTAGGATCTTGATGACTTCTTAGATGTATGATTTTGAGAGTTTAATGATTGCTCGAGTGTAGGATCTCGAGAACTTATCAGATGTAGGACTTTGAGAGTCTACTAATTGCCCAAGTGTAGGATCTTGAGGACTTCTCAGATGTAGGATTCTGAGAGTCTAATGACTATTCGATGGGAATTTTGGACCAATGACTAATCATGGCTCGGGTGTAGAATCCTGGTTAGCAAGGCTTTTAAGGAGGACTTGTGTCGGGTGTAGGATCCCGATGACTTAAGAAGTGACTACTCAGGTGTAGGATCATGAGAGTCTAATGACTGCTCGAGTGTAGGATCTTGAGAACCTGATGAATTGTCTAATTAAAGATGAATGCTTAGGTATAGGATCCTGAGAGCCAGGTGAATTGTTGAATTGACAATGAATGCTCAGGTATAGGATCCCGAGAGCTAGATGAATTGTAAAATTGAAGATTAATGCTTGGGTATAGGATCTCGAGAGCTAGGTGAATTGTTGAATTGACAATGAATGCTTGGGTATAGGATCCTGAGAGCCAGATGAATTGTCGAATTGAAGATGAAAGCTTGAGTGTAAGATCACGAGAGCTAGATGAATTTTCAAATTGATGATGAATGCTCGGGTATAGGATCCTGAGAGCCAGATGAATTGTCGAATTGACGATGAATGCTCAGGTATAGGATCCCGAGATCTAGATGAATTGTCGAATTGAAGATGAAAGCTCGGGTATAGGATCCTGAGAGCTAGATGAATTTTTGAATTAACGATGAATGCTTGGGTATAGGATCCCGAGAGCAAGATGAATTGTCGAATTTGAAGATGAATGCTTGGGTATAGGATCCTGAGAACCAGGTGAATTGTCAAATTGATGATGAATGCTCGGGTATAGGATCCTAAGAGTCAGATGAATTGTCAAATTGAAGATGAAATCTCGGGTATAGGATCCCGAGAGCTAGATGAATTTTTGAATTGACGAAGAATGCTTGGGTATAGGATCCCGAGAGCCAGATGAATTGTTGCATTGATGATGAACGATAGGGTATAGGATCCTGAGAGCTAGATGAATTGTCGAATTGAAGATGAAAGCTCGGGTATAGGATCCCGAAAGCCAGATGAATTTTCAATTTGACGATGAATACTCGGGTATAGGATCCTGAGAGCAAATGAATTTTCAAATTTGAAGATGAATGCTCTGGTATAGGATTCTGAGAGCCATATGAATTTTCGAATTGAAGATGAATGCTCGGGTATAAGATCCTGAGAGCCGAACGACCTAATTTGATCCTAAAGGCTGGTGCCCCAGTTTCAAAGTGGATACTAAAATTTGAACTAGGGTTGATTGCCCCAATTTCAGAGTGGAAGACTTGACTAAGACTGGGCTAGTTGCCCCAGTCTCAGGGTAGATGGATCGATTTGTACTCAGGCCAGTTGCCCAAGTTTTAGAGTAAATAACCTGGCTAAGACCTGGGCGAGTTGCCCAGTATTGGAGTAAATGAATCAATTTATACCTAGATTAGTTGCCCCATTTTTTTTTTTAACAAAACATGGATTGCTTAGACAAGGATGACATGACAAGTGTGAATGAATGATGCTATGTGGTGTATGCATGTTGCTACTTATGATGCTAGAATGCGGGGGATGCACGCATGCTGTTTGATATGATACCAGAACATGGAGATATGTATGCATGTTGCATGATATGACATGTATGAATTTTTTTTTATGCAATGAAAATGCATGAAATGTAAAATGATGCGCCGACTTTCTTTATCCAACGTGCCTATAGTCAGCAACCCAATCTTTGATCTTGACTAGCTTTCAAATTCCAAATCCAATGTTCGCGCCCCTAACTCTTTTGAAACTTAGCCTGACATCTACCCCAAACTTTTATCTGTCATGTTTTCAATTTTTACTTTTGACAGGAAAGCACCTAGATTGGCCCCACTAGAACTTGACATAAGATTTGCCCCTGTTGTATTTATTTAACGTTAATTTTGGCCATGTCTTCAATCTACACTCTGATATGAGGGTACCTCAACGTGGAATTTGCCCAAGTTAAATGCGTCTAAAACCGCTTATTGCCATGTTAAAAATCTCTGAATCAGTTCGCGTGAAACTTATCATGACATTTGCCCCAGTTAGATTACTTTGAGACTGATTTTACCCGCACTGTACATTCCAAACGAGGACCTTCTCTACAAGTAGCCTATTAGTGATTTCGAAATTCTTCGACTATCCGTCTTATTTTCAAGCTTGGAAGAGTAAGAAGGTTTTTTTTTTTTTAATGAGGAATGATTATGCAATTATGACATCAACTTGTTAAATCAAAAGGTCACCCGCACAAAATAAATGTTTTACCATGTTCCAATGCTATTACAAGGAAAATTCATACTAGTACTCAAAAGCCATATGTCATTGATGTCAATTTTCTAGATTGAATGATTGATCTTTGACTTCCTGAGTTTTATCGAGGGTCACTTCTCCCTTTTTCGTCTCATTCTGCTGTGAAGCCATTATAAATTTCTCATTTAATTGTTGCCTTAAGTTTAGTCAGGTTCAGTCAATGTTTTGATCTCAAGATGGTCTTTAAGACTCAAGACGAAACGTAGGCTTAAGGATATAATTTTTTAGAAGAAAAGGGAAACTAAAGCTCAAAAATCCCATCCCATAATAACATTTTCTACCCCAGTTTGAGTTGAGGCACTTTGCAGGATATCGATCGAACCTGTTATTTGAACAAGCTGCCTACGTACCTTTTCAGGATCAGGTTATTACGTAGTTCTGACTCAACATTGAGTCTGGCAAATCATTTGAGGCAACAATGTATACCAATCTGGTCAGAACTTTCATTTGGACTGTAATGTGGCTAGGGGGTATGGGTTAAAGAAAGAAAGATTTAAATAAGGCTCAAGATTTGTCAATCTCATCACAGGTATTTGCTAGTCACAGATCACAGACGAATCATGTCCCTTATTTTTCTTTCTTTCTCTTTCTTTCTTTCTTTCTATTTTTTCTGCATATTCTTCTTTTACTGAACTTTTGCTTTTCCTTTCATGAAGGACTTTTTAGAATTTTATTTGGACCTCCTTTGGGACTGATCTTTCTAAGACTGTCCCAGTGTGGGGTGTGATCTTTTTACAAGTTAATCAAGAATTGAATTCTTTTAGGCTCAAAAGAGCTTGCAAGGGACTTCTTCTTTACCTTTCACTGGTTTAACATTCAAGCTCAACTTGGTTAAAAAAATGTGAATCATTTTTTGATTCTTTTTAGGGATAACTGGTCGGTGAAAGATAGTCATCTATCATTTGATCAAAACATGAATAGCGAATTGACTTGAAATTCTTGACACAACAGAGATATTTTACTAAATTCCTTTGAGATTCTTTATTTCTTCATAACATCTGAGTTCATAGGGTGAGGGAAATTGTTCCATCATTTTCTACTTCCACCTCCCGTGTTTGGTTTTCAAAATTAACATCACTTTCTGGCTTATGAATATTGGTATTATCATTTTCCTTATCTTTGCATGAAACATCAGCAAACAAATTTTTGGAAACTGAACTCATGACACAAGTGATATGAGAAAATGTATAATTCATTATATTGATGAAAGGGAAACTGTCCGAGACAATAATGTCGACAGACTACCAAAAGAAAGGGAATTAAAATGACATCATTATATGAAATAAACTAAATAATCAAAAACTTGCCCCTTGTGTACTTTTGCTCCTGTGGTCAAAGAGTAAATCTATCCATTTAGGCTTCTTATGAGAACTCTAGGATCATAAATTGACATATTCTTTTGCCTGACCTCGGCTTCCAGATCTTCTTACAACATATTAACCATTTCTTTCCCCATGATTGGGTAGGGGATCACTTTGGATCTCTGGCTGCTTATCATCGAAGACCAATCAACTGACATCCCTCAATGATTGTACCTTGTGCTTAAATGTCCAACAGCGGTCAACAGTGTGACCCAGAGAATTGGAGTGTTATGCGCACTTAACATCAGAGTCATACCATTGTGGTAGGGGGTGTCGTACGACTACTCCAGGGATCGTTGAAATGAGCCTTCTTTTGAGCAATTGGGGGAACAATTCTGAATAAGACATAGGAATTGGTTCCACCCTATTAGGACCATTTCTTTGTCTCTAAACATTTTTCAATGTGAGCATAGGCCCATAGGGAACAAATTGAGACCTTGCGCCTGTATGTGCTATCTGATTAACAAGATTTCTTCTAGGCCCTTGGCTATGACCTCTTTGGTATTGTCGCCCTTAAATCATATGAGCTTCCTCATCCTTCTTCTTATTTGTCCAAACCAATTTCTGCACCACTACTTTTGGTTCTTTTGACTTTGATGGCCATTTCAATTCTCTCTCCGGTAGAAATAATAACCATGAAGTCATGGGGGGTTGCCCTTAAGAGATGCCCAAAGTAGGGATCTTTCAATGTATTCACGAATAGGGAGATAGCCTCCCTATCTTCCACCGGAGGGCTCACTTGGATGGACATGTCCTTCCATTTATACGCATATTCTTAGAATGTTTCGTTAGGTTTCATTTGCATGCTTTGTAGGGTCATGCGATCAAGTGCCATTTCTATCACATTGCGGTAATGAGCTATAAAAGCATTCGCCAGATCTTTCCAAGTACGGATTCGAGCTCGATCTTGTTGAATGTACCATCTGATAGCTGCTCGATTCAAGCCATCTTGAAAGCAATGCATCATCAACCTCTCATTGTCTATGTGTGCATCCATTTTCTGGTAATAGAGGCGCAAATGAGTCCAAAGACAGTGGGTTCCATCAAAATTTTCAAAGTCCAACATCTTGAATTTTGGCAACAAAGTGACCTTTGGCACCAGGCAAAGGTCATTAGGATCAACGGAGTTGAATGTATTCCATTCAATTGATTTCAAATGCTCCTTTAGTACGTCACAACGACACTCAGCCTTAGACCTATTTATCCCTATATCAGAAGCTACTAATGGGAAAGTTCCTACCATTGGCAACCCCTGTGCTGGCATTGGACCCCCCATGATGACAGGTGGTGAAGCTGATGTTTGTTCATGAACCGAGGTGAACCCTGGAGGATGAGTGGGGTCCGCATCTATCTCAGGATCATTCTGTACCACTTTTCTTTTGTTCATCAACAATTCCAGGATTTTGCTCATTTTCTTAGTCAACTCTTCCTGTCCTTGTTCTATGCCTAGAACCCTATTTTCCAGTTGTTCGCTAATTTCTCTTGCCTTTTTCCTAGTTTTGTACGGGTGCGTAGTGGTCTCAATATTGCTTTTGATTACTCGGGTGACTTCTTTCCTTAAGAGAGCTACAGATCAAAACTTCCTTTTTTAGAACCACGAATGCATGATTATATAATGCATGAATGCGTGAGTATTTAATGCATGACCATGGGATGTAATGGGTGTTTATGCATGGATGCAACTAGTGCAAACATACATACAAATGGAGATATGAACATGCATGTAGCCTATCGTGCATGACTATGCGTGGAATTATGCATGAGGTACATGAATGCGATGTAACCTAATTAACTACTTTGCCAGAATTCCTGGAAAAATCCCTATCGACTAATGAAAGGTTTCATAATTAAGTCGACCATTGATGGACCAGTGATTCAATTCAATTCCTCCCTCAACTATTCCTTTCCTTGATGATAGTCCATGTACCTTAGATCCTACGAAGGATCAGGTTATGAGTTGGGTTTGGGTTAACTTAGGCGAGTCAACCCATTGGGTTGATTCAAATCAGGCTTGTGGACTTTGATGTGCACTTGGACCTTGAATGTTTCAAAATATGGGCTTCAAGCTATTTTCTGATGGATCAAGGCCCAAGTTTAAAGGAAGTTGGGCTTGGATTGATTTAAGAATATTGGCCTAGATTTTTAAGTAATAAGGCCGAAGCCCCTTTTTGAAATATGGGTTTGGCCCTTTTTGAAAATCAAGCTTGGTCGGGTGTTTTTTTTGTATAGAAAAAGGTTGGGCCCTGGTTTGTTTTTTTAAAAAGGGTAGGGCTTGAATTATTTGAAAAAGATTGGACCAACCCATCTTTTAAAATGCTTAGGCCAAGTGTTTTATTTTTTGAAAGGATGAGCCATGGTCTCATTATTGGGTTTTTTTCAGAATAATGGATAAGTAGTATGCATGTCTAAGATTGATGCAAGATGCATGACACAACACAAAACGTATATACAAAAGACATGAATTAAGTCACATGGAGAAGGATGAGGATCCTATCCCAACCCAATTTACAAAAACAAACTGTGAATAAAATAAGACATGATACACCTATTTTATAGGGTTTCTTCATGGCTTTCTCCTAGTTAGGGAAAACTATAGACGAGTACATGTGGTTAGGCTCTATTCCCTATAAATACAAGTCTCTAGTTTGAAATTTCATTTTTCCCCATAGGGGTCTAGACAAAACTTGCACTAAGCGGGGTGGTTCGTGGGTCTCATCAAGCTTAGGCTACGAAGGGACAAACGCTATTACACCCCTATCTAATCCTAACACGTAAAGCCCGGGTACAAAGCGCGTGAGAGTGTGCGAATCCTAGTTTAACCTAATCCCGCTACCCAACATGCATGTCATATGCTTATTCACAATTAATCACATGTTTATTCAAACAACAAATGAAATAAAGTGTTTACAATCAATCACGTGCTTATTCAAAATATGGAAATCAGATATTTACAATTAACACACTTAATCTAAAAAGTTAGAAATAAAATAATTACAATTAATATTCTTATCTAAAAATTTTGGAAAGAAGATATTTATAATTAGTATTCTTATCTGTAAAATTTGGAAAGAAAATTTTTACAATTAATATTCTTATCTAGAAAATTTGGAAAGAAAATATTTACAATTAATATTCTAAAAATTTGGAAATAAAATATTTACAATTAATATTCTTATCTAAAAATTTTGGAAAGAAAATATTTACAATTAATACTCTTATCTAAAAATTTGGAAAGAAATATTTACAATTAATATTCTTATCTAAAAAATTTGTAAAGAAAATATTTACAATTAATATTCTTATCTAAAAATTTGGAAAGAAAATATTTACAATTAATATTCACAAAATGAGGAGCAACCAACAGATTTATTAAATTTGAGCTCAGGATAATTTCTAATTAATTACTGACTTGACTCTCTATCATCCCCAGCGGAGTCGCCAAGCTGTCCCGACGTCCTAGCACGCGGGTGTCTCAGGGTGGTGAAATAAAAAATGTGGTTTAAATTTTTGGGAAAAATGGTGTATTGAATTCGCTACTAACCTTTTAGTGAGGTTAGAACACATGTTTTCTATCCAATTAAGGGTAAAAACGGTTTGTGTTACCAAAGCCGAGATCAAGAGTTTGATTACGCGAGGGGAAGGTACGAGCACCCCCTACGCACCCATTTTTACGAATGGTTCCTAATTAATTAAGAGTTATCCCAAATTTAATTTAATAGATCTTTAAAATTACTCCCTTTTAGTGAATTTTTGAAATACACACAAAAATATATATAATATATGTTCCCTCAAAACCGTGGTGTGTGAAGCTCAAAGAGCTCATACCATTTCGTTAAAATCATAGGGAAAAAAATCGAGAAAATACTTTACAAGATACACTCCCAAATTTTGGAAATCTTATAGGGTTTTTCTAAGTATGACAATACTAATTTGGGAGGTTTTTGGAACTCAAATGGTGTCAAAAAATGATTTACAAGTCTCAAAATGTTTTCCTTGACTCTTTCTATTTTTCTGATTTTTTTTAAAATATTTTTCCACATTTTTGCTGAATTTTGAAATAACAAAAAGACCATTAGTGGAAGTCAAGTAAAAAATATTTTTAAAATTCTCTCCTAATTTTCCCTTTTTTAAAATTTTTTTCTTTCACTGAAATTTCAAATAGCTAATAAAGAAAATAGTGCACTACTAATGCAATATATCATAACACGTAAATATTATGTATAATTTTAATCAAAACCCCAATGATACAGCCCAAGTATTAACAATCGATCCAACCCTAATAATATACCCTAGTATGGAAATAATTGAACCTCACGTAAATCATATACACATGGAAAGAACAAGAATGAAATTATGGAAACTATTCAAATTATGAATCTACTATGAAATATGAACATATAATAACAAATATATATATGCCATAAGATGGAAACCCTAGAAACAAATAGGGAAGTAAATCTCATTCTACCAAACAACGTTCAATGACATGGAAATCCTAAAAATTACCCTACATTATATGGAAACCCTAAAAAACCCACATACACTAATATAGACTTCCTAAAATTAATTCACAACATATAGAAGTAATTAAACCCCAAACATACAACCCAATCAAAACCTAAATATAATACCCATAAACATAAGCATGAAATGATTACACTCTTAAATAATAAACAATAATAATAATAAAAAAAACCCTAAACAATAGACATGACAAAAAACCTTAAGTGAGTCCAAAACCCTAAATAATATGCGAACAGTGGAAGTATTTTTATTATAAATATATAATAACAACAATGCTAAACACCACAATAATACAATGAAATACAATAACAATAACGTGGATATGCAGTACAACGATAACTTGAATATACAACATAAATATGTGATATAATATAACGACACAAATATACAATAATAATAAGAAATTTTATACAACAATTGTATACTTTAATAATAATATAAGAAAAACACACAATAATAATAATAATAATAATAATAATGGAAATTCTATAATGAATACACAACAACTATAATATTAATAAATATATAATAGCAATATACAATAATCAATATTAATCATATAATATACACACCTATACAAAGAAAAACTTAAACTTTAAATATTAACATCCAAACAAAACCAAAAAATAATATATATATATATATATATATGTATGTATGTATGTATATGCAAGTGTGTGATGGCATGCCACAGTGTAAGTGGGTGTGTGTTCACTGTGTGTGTATGGTGTGTGAGTGAATGCATGCGTGCCTGCGTGTGTATTGTTGTGTGTATCAGTGTGTGTAGGAGAGTGTGTTCACATGCATGACACTTATAGTAGGGAGCGGCAGAGAGTGTTTGTCGGAGGAGGATGGTGCCGCAGAGGAGATAGCCGGCTGGAGTTGCGGCTGGTATAGAGGTCCTTGGGTGGTTGATGCTAGAACTGGTGGCCTTGGGCGGCTAGTGTTGGTAAGGCTGCAGCAGCTGTGAATGGTGGTCGGAGCTCTCGGGTTTTCTATGAATAGTGGCCGGAGCTCTCGAGTGTTTTGTGAGTGGTGGCTGGGGCTCTTGGATGTTCTGTGAGTTGTGGCCGCAGCTCTCAGGTGTTCTGTGAGTCATGGATGTTGTTCCAAAGCAGAGTGGACTGGATGCGGCTTGAGGCGGTAGCTGAGGGGCAATGGCAACAGGGTCTGGAGCAGCCGCAGCAATAGCTCACAGGTTGGTTGGGGGGTTGAGCAGGTAGAGAGAAGGAAAGGGAGATGTTAGCTTTGGTGTATTCCAAAGAGGGGGGGGGGTGAATTGGAATTTTAAACTTTCTTCCTAGGTTCAACTAATCGAACAACCAGTATTACACAAACCTAGGGTCTTGACTATGTAATTCCAATATGCGCAGATAAATATAACATGCGTAAATTAAATCATGTGCGACATTCACAACATAACATACACGTGCGATAAATAAATTACGGAAGAATTAAATGCACACACGATATGTTATCGGGGTTCGGCCAACTGTGCCTACGTCCCCTCCTCTAGCTCGCAAGCCTGAGGATTCCACTAAAGGCTCACTTAAGGGTGGAGTGGCACTCATTACACTTAGGTCAATTCAAGGGGCTGACCTCAACCGACACGCCTTACTAGGATGACGCACCTAACTTTCCTAATCGGGTCTAAGGCAATCTGAGACTATTTCAAAGGGCTAGTCTCCCTCTTCAGGCCCATGCCTGGAAATACAACAGTATTTTAAATACAAACAACGGTACAGAGATTATGCTTTCATGTAAAGTAGATATGTACCCAGTTACGCGCAATCACATACACCACCAAATGATATAGTAAGTAAGCTCAATGTGGTCTAAGTTGTGTACTCTCAAATATATTTGCTTTCAATGTAATGAGTGCGTGAGAGTGCAAACTAGTATAATCTTTGTATCACAAGATATTCAATCTAAGTGCTCAAACAAAGATATTTTCCAAACAATATATATATTTCAATCAGCAGATTTTCTCAATCGTATGATGCTCAAGTAATGTATATGTTTGGTTTGCAAAAGATATATAATCTTTGTATTCAGCAAATAATATATTAGTCAATGAATATTGCAACAAAGATCAATATCACATAAACAAATATCTTTTCAAAGTTATATCAAAATAAATCCCACAAGATATTTGGAAATGTTTTGAAGAGATTTTGCAATCTAAAAACAAATGCAAACTTCACAAGATATTGCAATGAATGTGCAATACTCGGAAGTTTAATATAAGTCTTCTTAGGAGAGAATTGTTAACAAAGTCTCCTAAGAAAACTTAGGTTTGACTCTCAAGAAAATCAAAGCAATCAAACAGAGCAAGGAGAGCAAACCTATTCAAACAATCACTTAAACCAACTTACAAATGATGTAGGCAATAATAGAAGGTAAGTATGAGTGAATGGAGCTTAGATATGAGTATTATAGGTTTTTGGATTTTCAAAGAATTTTTCCTAATCAAATATGCTAATCTCTTGCAAATAATCCCAAATGATGGGGTATTTATAGACACCCCTTGAAATATAACCATTAGGGACAAGGCTGATATTATTAGAAAAGATTAATGACGTTTTAATTATTTTAACCCCGTTTAAATTATTTAACCACGGTAAAAAATTCAGGCAACCTGAGAGGTTTGGTCGACCAGAAACATTCTCGGTCGACCCAAGTTCATATGGTTTGGTTGACTGGGCCAAATTTGAACTATAGGGTCAGTTGACTAGACGAGTATGTTTGAGGCGATTTTTTCAAATTACCGAGGTTCGGTCGACTAGACTTATTTGAACTAAGCCTGTTGGTCGACCAGATTGTTGGGACAACTTCCAAGGACCCTCGGTTGACTAGGTTGGTGGTATACAAATTCTTCTCAGTCGACCAGGAAGTCAAACTGTTGACTTCAAGAGGGTTCGGTCGATCGACCCATTTTGAACTACAAAAGTTTGGTCGACCAAACTGTGGTCAACTCGTTGACCCAAACTAGGTTTAGTCGACCGGGCTAAAAATATACATAGAGGGCTGGTCGACCGAAGGTGCACAATTTGTGCATTTTGGTCCTATTTCATTCATCAAACACCCTATTTCAAATAATCAAACATGTGTATGCATGAGTGAGTGTCCTACGGTCCTTTCTAGGCCTTTTTCAAGACACCGAAAAAATTTAGTGTCGGTCAACCGAGGGTATTCCCTAAGGTCTTTCTGAGGTCATTTCCATTTTGAGCTTACCTAATAAATCATGCAGGTGATGCATGCAATTGTTACAAGTCAAGGAACCTATTTACTATTACAGACCCTTTAAATAAATATGAAATACAATACAATAGAAATTGGGTCTTTAACTTCGATATTCTCTTTATGCATTATGATCTGCCAATTTGAATACCTGCACATGAACTCGGCAGACATTAAATACCTGAGTATTTGTCATAATCAAAACAAGGATAAGGCCTATAAGGTCAATAGGAGAGAAACCGAGACAGAGATAGGGAAGAAAAGGGTGCGAGAGAGAAGGGACTAAAAGAATTGAGAGAGAGACTAGGGTAGAGAGGGGGAGAAAGGAGAGGACAAGGAAGGAGGCAGAGGGTGCACGGGGGCGCCTATATTAGCGAGAGGGAGAGGGAGAAAGAGCTAGGTTTTTTTTTAATGGCTCCCCCCCCTAGCTCTTGTGTTTTTCTCTTCTTTTATAAGCCCAAAACAAAACCCTAAAATCCTTTTCTTTTTTCTTTTTTCTTTTTCTTTTTCTTTTTGTACTTTTATGGTAATGATAATTATGGTAATAATAATAATACTAATGTTGCTAATAATAATAATAATATATTAATAATAATAGTAATGTAATGATAATAATAAGATTTAAAAATAATGATAATACTAATAACAATAATAATAAATAGAGATAGTAAAAATAATTATAGTAAAGTAACAACAATAACAATAAAAATACTTAGAATAATAACCATAATACTAATAATAATGATAAAATAAATAATAATAATAATAATAATAATAATAATAATAATAATAATAATAATAATAATAATAATATAGTAATATAGTAACCCCTTTGTTATATTTGACTTGGGCAAAAATAGGGTGTCTACAGCTCCCACACGACTTCATTGGGTCCCACACGACTCCATTGGGCCTCCCTTTTTTACTTATGTTGTATTTAATGTGTAATATTGCAAGACAACTTGCTTGCATGTAAATGTTCCTAGTAAGCTGTTCTTAGTAAGTCTGTGTGTTTGCAAGTTGTTTAATATGTCTAGTAGTTGTAGTCTTTATTAGCTTGTCTCCCATGCTTGTGTGGGGAGTACAAGTGTGTTTCTTGCTTTGTCTTCCCCTTCCCCATGTTAGCTTACATATATAGATATATATATATATATATATATATATATATATATATATATATATATATCTCCATTATAAGAACTAAAATTCAGCTAAGTTTGAATACAAAATATCAAAGGAATTTCCTTTTGTGAAGCTTGTTATCTTTGTCCAATCATTTGTGATTGTGTAGTGAGAGGCTACGCATTCTCTTCGGAGATCAGGTGATGAGAGACAACTAGCTATCTAGCATTTCTATCACCATCTCTTCCCTTTCCCCATGTCACTTTCATTCACATACAACAAATTACCTCTTTAGTTCTCAAGCGTGTCCAGGATATTTACGGTGTGATCTGAGTTCGTGGAGAACTGTATTAAGTCACCTAGCGATTTCCTATGGTAATATTGTTCTCTACTTAACCTGTCATTGATTATGAACCCTTGTTTTGAAGCCCTATAAGCCTTAATTAAGAAATACCCTTGATCCTTGCTTCAAACTCGTAGGAGTTCAGGCGATTGACGCCATGAGTTTAGTTGACCGACCTGCTATTGCCTCCCAAGAATTCTATATTGAAATCCATCAGGTGAATGAGGTCCTTGGTTCAGGCGCCTGACCTGCTACTATCCCTCTAGAATTTTGTTTCTAAAATCTTCAGGTGACTAAAATCACCTCGAACCTTAAGACTTTCAACATTTTTTACACTTATTCTTGTCAATTGTGGGAATATTGCTATGTTAACCTAGAACTTATATTATTGAATGCTTGAACTCACATCTTTACAACATATGACTTGATTCCTTTGCATGAGGACCATTGAGATTGAATTTTGGAACAAACTATACATCTTTTCAAAATTCTTAAAACATGTGAATCGTAGTCTACTTTATATTAGCGTGTTTGGTTGATTCAATTCTTAATTTACAGTGTTTCTTATGTATGTGTTGTTTGAGGGTTGAAACCATAGGACATAGGTCAACCAACCCCATCCTACATCATATTCAAAATCTCATAAAACTAGGGTGGTAAGTTTAGGACGATACTATTTATTTGCTATATTGTACTTGTTATTATTTTGCATCCTGGGTTGTAAATGGTATCAGAGCCAAGTGGTATCGGTAATATTTGAACTTAATTTTCATAAAACTATAAGCTTAAAGGCGATAATACAAATTATTGAGCCCACAAACAAAAATTTGGCAATATAAAGAATCTAGCCCACAAAATATGTCTTGAAAAAAGATGTAAAGAATCTAGCCCACAAAAAAAACTTTGATATTGAGCCCATTAAAGGAAATACAAATTATCTACTAGATTTTCTAACCAGATATTTTTTGTAGTGAAAGAAATGAGTGACTCTCATAAGAAGAAAGACAAATAAATATGCAAAATTGGGAGCCCTTGAAGTTGCTCCAACAATCTCGGCAAGTTCCCTCCTTCAAAATTAGCAATCTTAGGCAATATATCTCTAACAAATGTGCCTAAGGCAATATCTTCTCCTAATAAAGGATTTATCTTGGCAATATCCATGAAAAATAGATTTTCTCCATCAAAAGAAGATTTCCCAGCAATATCATCAAATTTTATCTCCCCTCAATCTTTTTTCAAGGAAAAACTTTTAAATCAATCTGAAGCCTCCTCCTTAAATCCAAAGCCATATCTAAAATCCTATGAATCCTTCCCATGCGTCAACAAAAATTATTTCCAAAATTTCTTCGCAATAGAAGAGTCCTTCTATGAGACAAATCTTGATGCAAAGAAATTTGCAGAAAAATTCATTAGTGACAAATTTCATAGGATCTATGAAGATCCTACCAAGACCCAATTGTTTTATGAATTCATCCTCGTTGATACTAATTCTGTTGAAATCTGTGAGAAAGCTGACAAAAATGACCCTTCAAAAGCTGCCTTTTCAAAACTAAAAAATTAACAAAATAATTTCTCCAACCGAATGGGAAAATTTGGAAAAATTAAGAAAGTTTTCACAAAATTGTAATCCAAGTCATTTTAATTATTGGAATTATCGTGATGCTTGGTTTAAAGCAATTTTTTTTTTAAAACAAATCTTTCTCTTTCTCATAATTCATCTATTTTGACAAAAACTTCTTAGGCAAAGTTCCATTTTGGTTTCATGAATGGTGGGATAAGTTTGGTCCCACAGATGAAATATTTCCAGAAAATTTAAAATCTTCATTTAGATTTTGGGTGAATAATCTCTCTCCACCCTATGAATGGGCAATTTTGTAGATCTATTCATGTTATTCAAATTCTTCAATTTAACATGGATATTAATGATGCAATATAATTTCTCAAATAAACTCATTGGCAAGCATCAGATTCTTTATTTTGGATGGCAAGCCCAAATTAAATGGTGGAGCGACATGAAGACAAGCCAATTCAGTATAGATTTTTTTTCATCTCCTAGTTTAAGAAAAATCCAAGTTCCTCAAAATCTCTAGAATTTTCTTGTCAAGATGAGTTTTTACTGACGAAATCAGAGCTCCAAGCAAAGCTTGCCTAGGCCAAGCCCTCTGAAGATTTCAAAGCAATTCTGAAGGCAATATCAGATTATTCTTTAGAATCGGAAGAAAAAGTTAGTCATGGTTTTGATTTTCTTGGCAACTAGTTTCTTCTAGGAAGACAATATCCTTGAAGCTTCCCACTAGCAAACAAAAGTCATCAATTAACATTATTTCAAGCAATTATTAAGTTCAAGCATGGAGAACTTCTTTTGCATAGTGTCAGAAGACATCATCAAGTTTTTGTGCTTATCAGATTTGTGTCTTCAATTTGCTTTTGTGTCATTTCGTTTGCTTTTGCAAGTTTGTGGTATGTTGACTTTTTTAGTCCTATCTCGTTTTGATTATGACAAATACAATGTATCTTACTTGTGCATTAAGTATGTGAGCATGATTATCACTTTGCATGCGCAGATGGTAAGGATAACATAGAAACCATGAGGAGTTGAAATTCAATATCACCTGGCGCATGGCATGGCTATACGAAGTGCTAAAGAAATGAAGACAAATCTTTCAAATTGTAATTGCATTTAGTTCATTTGGGTCTGTAATAATCATGATTTGTAATAGTTAATGCATTGCATGCATGATAGGCTTATATAAGCTCAATGACTATAGAAAAGACTTTGGTCAATCGAAGTCGACCGACGCCAGGTTTTTAGGCTAAATTAAAAAGCTTAGGTCGTAAACTGACCATAGGTCCCCATGCACATAATGAAAAATCCCTAAAAGATTCAATATCACACTTACAATTATATGGACAAAATTTGTGAGGCCAATTAGAACATAACTTGAATTTTTAAAGGGTTTCAGGTGACCAAACCTAGATTGTTAAAAATGGTTCAGGCGACCGAATGTACGAAGAGTCAACAAAGTTGACTAAGGCCCAAGCGACTGAACTTAAATTGAAATAACTGTCCCCGGTCGACCAAATGCTTAAAAGCTACTTTTCCACTGTCCCCAGGCGACCGAAATTTTAGTTCAAAATAGGCTCGAGCAACCAAATTGTGAGGTTCGGCAAACATAACAACTCACAGGGTGACCGAACCTTAGACGCTTGGAAAATCACCTTGGCTCAGCCAACCAAACTCACCCTCGGGCACCCAAACTCAAAAATTTACCTTTTCTTTGTGTGTTTGTTTGGGCGACCGACCCTAAGGACCGAACGACCAAAACTCTTGGGTTGCCAAAAATTAATTGCGGTAATCAAGGTAAAAAGGTTTATTAAAATTTTCTAAAATTCCTTTTGTGTCCCAACGGTTATATTTTTGTCAAAGGCTATATATATACCTTCATTTGGAAAAATTTGAATTGGATTAAGGCCTTGATTAACAAAAATTCTCTCTGAAATTTCTTGGGCTATTCATTCCCATACAAGCTTACATACTCCATCCTTACTCATTCCTTTGCAAAAATACCTTCGGTGAGAGTATCTTGAGATAACCCATATTGTTACTACAAGTTTAACCCATACTGTTGCAAGACTCAAGAGCTTGTCTTGTGTTTTGAAGAAAATATTTTTGACAAGCTACTTTTCTAAATATCTCATGTGCTTGACTTTTGAAAATCATTTTCGATATTTTTGCTTGTGTGTTTTAGATCTTTGATATTGCATTTTGTGATTGATATATTTATCTTGATTCAAAGATCCCTACACAAACTCTCTCACATACTGATTGTTATATTTGCATTATCTTGAGAATAGTCATATAATCTTCATTGAGCTTATAATTCCTATCATATTAAAGTGCATTGATTATATTGGTCTTAGTTGAGAAGCATTTGAATTGTATGCAAGTTTTATATTCATTGTCGTATTCCAAGTGTGGCTTGAGGGAGTGTTGATCTAGCTCGTAAGGATCAGGTTGTAAAGCTTGAGGTCAGCCCTGGTAATTTGACCTGATATTGTATATGGTGCCGCTCCACCCGTTAAGTGAGTTTTAGTGGAATCATTGGGTTTATGAGCTAGAGGTGGGGATTTAGGCAGTATTGGTCGAACCCTGATAATGTACGTGTGTGCACTATTTTATATTTCGGCATATTATATTTATCCGCGCATTTGAAATTTGCTTAGAAAGACCCTAGGTTGTGTATTACTGTTGTTGGTTTAATTGAATCTGGGAGAAAATTTTTTAAATACCCAATTCACCCCCTTTCTCTTGGGAATACACCAATTCTAACATGGTAAGACCATGTTTTGTCTCCCATCCTCTCCTGTTAGCACCATGTGTCGATACTGTTAAAAAACTCAAATTATGATGGGTTAAGTCTGGGGTCTATATAAGACTCCTGAATCTTAGTAGAAGACATCACTTCCTTCACTGACTACTTCCATTTGAAGAAAAGCTGTGAAGTGGTGTCGTAAGCTATGAGAGTTACAAAGTTTGTATCAAAAGCTTATATAAATTGTAAGTTTGTATTCTAGTTTATCAATAAAATTGTATTCGTTTTAAATTCCTTACTTTCTCTTATCCTCTACAATTTAAATATCAATTTAAATTATTTTGTTTGTGCAATTTAAAATATTTTTTCATTATTTTTGTGCAATTTGAATTATTTGCTATATTATATGAACTACTATTATACTTAAATTGAATTTACAGGGTAGTCAAATCAAGTGATAATTTTGATTTCATTTTTTTTTTTCTGATCATATTCCATTATTAAGTATAAAAAACATGCAGTTGATCTTACGAGACTTGCCATTTAATTTTTCATTTCATTTTTTTTCTAATTCCATTTATTCTATAAACCAACAATGACATCAATGTTTGTTTATATATATATATATTATTGTTAAGATACAACTAAAAAAAAAACAACAAGTGACAATTCTTTTCATATATTATATGGTGAACATAATGCAATATTTTTGAATAGTTAGACTCTATCCAGTGAGTTGTCCTTTCTATTTTAAATATTTCATTTTCATGCCCACTCCATCAACCAAAACTCAAGGATGGACGACCATAAATCATCTAAGCACTATATTTTGTGTGGTATGATTCTAAACAATTGCTCTTACTTAATCTATGCCCCATATTCAATTATAAAAAATCTTGTGTCATTGGAGTATTTTAGAGTCTATAAACTATTGATGTGGATAAATCATGAATTAGATTTTAAGCATAAACATTAACTTAAATGCTGGTAAAAAAAATAAATTAAGAATAAGTTACTTGTTTACTTTGACAACCTTCACATATAGAAAGGATGCACTCAAACTCAACCTTGAAAATATGAGTGAATTCATCATTATTTTTATTGTTTTATTCCTTCTCCTTAAAAGGGAAAAAAAATTTCAGGACTTTATTTGTTTAAACTCTCCCTCTTTTCCAATAACCCTTTTTTTAAATAATAATAATAATAATAATAATAATAATAAAAATATCATTACTCAATACTTGTCCATTCTTTTTTTTTTTGTGTATTTCATAATTTCTACTTTACAATTATCGACTTCTTGTGTCCTATATCGAATTTTACATTTAGCAAGTTGATTATGTTTAACTAACTTAAATGTCTCATTAGTATTTAAAAAGAATTGTTGTGGATTGTCATTTTTCATCCACGTGATATCTATTCTTTAATTTAAACTAATATTTTTTTCTTCAAAATCATCCCTACATTAAATCATATCTTTTATGATTTTTTTAGAAATATATATATATATATATATATATATATATATACATAGAAATTTTTTTAAAATTAATGTTCTCTATGAAAAAAATATTTATTTCTAAAGTTTTCATCTGAGACACTATTCTATGCTCCTTTTTTACGATTTCGCTCAATCATCAATATATATTCAAAACAACCATCTCATAAAACTAGCCCCTACCCCCCTCCCACCCTTATCCAAAATCCTCACCTTCACCTTTGTAAATTTGGGAGGAATCCACTATAAGGGATTTGAACCTGAACATAGCCCATAGGCCATTAAGAGATGAACTTTATGCCGAAGTTTATATTTGTTGAAAGTACTTAATGTGAACATACATTTTAAAGGCATTGGCAGATCAATAGATTAAGATCTGTGTAGTTAAACACCTTAAAGTTTAACTAAATTTGTCAATTTATAGAAGTTGGCTACAAGTTTATGGAGTAATTATATACGAAGCCTGTTAAATAAACCCTCTTCCCTTCCCCACCCCCCCACAAAAAAAAGTCCAACCTAATTTCATTAAATAAATATATCTCAAGGTGTAAATTAAATCTTAGCTTGATCTAGCACTAAATATCATTTTCATATTTGAATGCACTGCATTGTAGCTCTTACTCAAATTTATTATCCGTTTGAAACACATATATGAAAGTGAGTAAGATGTTTTGCTTGAACCCTCACACTATGTAGACCCTCTCACTATGCTCGTGCATAAGGCATATCTTTTGAATTCTCAAGAAAAAATCATTTTCTTAAATTAAACATGAAGTATAATGCTTAAATCCTCTTCTATGTGTGATTTGACACAAAGTCACGTTCATTGTTTAGTTAGATATTTAGGATTTTATTTTTTCCTCCCCTACACTGCATTGTTTTTTATGGAGTCTAGCATAAACAACAAAATTTTTATATTTTTAAGAAATATAATTTATCCAAAAGAAAAAAAACTACTCTTGTTCTTAAACAAGTTTAGTTGCAAAATAAGCAAAATTGTTTAAATAATTAATAATTTGTTCTTACTATTAAAATTTAGACTCCAGTAAGTTTTTTACACACATTATAAATTGTCATGCTTGTTCAAATGAGTTTATACAACTTATTATATGTATCTAGTGATGCTTATTTTACTATTTAGAGAAAATTATATTAGTTGTTAGTATTTTTTTCAATCAATTATATAATTACTAATAATGTTGGAGTTTTTAGACACTGTAAAATCTGTTGCACATATAACTTATGTGATGCTAGGTATAAAAATTAAGGGGGTTATATTATGTCAAATATGGAAAGTGGAAAATAAACATACATACATATGACATAAGACGAAACAGTCTAGTGACTAAGGCAAATATAATTTGTTCAAATTTTTAGTTTTACGCTATATACCATTAATTATAGTAAAATCAAAACTATTATTAAAAACCAACATTATTTAACAATGACAAATTTTGTTTGATTTCCATTATAAGATTTCCAACAATGTGCATATCATGTTGATATAGTGTTTGGAGTTGAGTACAATAAACTCAAGTTATGTATTAACAATATTCAAAAAATAATTATATTACCAACATAAAACTCTACCATATACATCCTTAAAGTCCCAACCACCATAAATGTAAAGACCTGGAAAATAGAAATAATAAGAAAATAAAGGAAAAAGGGAGAAACTGTTTCGTGAAGGACCAAACCGTCGATGGTTTTGTGAGAGCTCAAAAAACTGTCGATGGTTTTGAGTAACCGCAGCCTAGTAATGGTAAAACGATGAAAAATGGAAGGGTTAAAACCCAAACCGTCGACGGTTTTGGGAAAACCATCAACGGTTTTGTCTAGCAGTAACTTGAATATAAAGCATCCTACAACTCAAATTTTCATGAAACAAAAACATAACTCTCTCTCTCTCTCCAAGGGTTGTGGCTCTCCCTCCTTCTCTCCTCGATTTCTCATTGAATTTTAGCTCGAATCAACTGATAAAAGTGTTTTCGGGATCTCGACGGCGATTCTCCGTAGTTTAATCAAAGTAATTTCGTGAATCGGGCATTTCAAGCATCACTCGAAAACTTGGGTAAAGAAGTTATTTTTGAATTTTAGCTAGTAATTGGTAATATATGGGCCTAGGTATGAGGAATGACTGTTATTCTATGGTTAAGTTGATTGGATTAGGGTTTATGAATACAAGGATTTGCGCGTACGCCGCAGGTGTGGATTAAGATCCCTGCGGGCTTTTCTTCAAGAATCAAGTAAAGGGATATATTAGGTTAGGTATTTTTAGAAAATTTACTATTTAAAATACAGTATTTGATTCAGTAATTATATATATGAATTATCTAGAAATTCAGATTTAAGGAAACAGATTTATTGTTGTTTTTTCAGAAAAATATGTTCCTCCTAGACAAATAGCATAGAATAGCACTTACTTGTGTGGCATGAGTATAAATATTTTACTGCAGATATTAGCATGTCAGATTGTTTTATGATTACATAGAATGAGCATACTTTGATAATGATTTTTAGAAAAACCATAAACAGTACTGAAATTATATTTTCAACATATCATGATATTTCAGCCGGCCTAGACACCGTAATAATTCAGTTGGCCCAGATGCCGTGATAATTCAGCTGGCCCAGATGCCGTGATAATATAGTCGACCCAGATGTTGTGAAAACTCAGCCGGCCCAGATACCATGATTAGATATATATATATATATAAAACAATTTATTCAGAAATGTTAATATGACAGATTTTACACAGAATCTTGAAACGAGTTATACTACAATTATTTATGAAATGTACTATATGCTAGCAGAATCCTGATGGCTTAGTTTAGTTTCGGAGCACGATATCATAGCTATCAGTTCATATTAGTGTCACCACATATCTCAAATAAAGTATTGGTGAATGGATAGTCGATTGAGCCAGTGTAGTAGTGTGCCCCCCTAGCAGTTCGGACCAGGTTGGCCAGGCCAATTGTACTTACAGACGAGTCAGTTTTGGTTTAGCATGGTAGGCCAACCATTGCTAGGTCCCGCCTACGAGTTGCACAACCCAATCATGTGGGGAAAATTTCAGTATTATATAGATATAGCAAATGATTTACATGTATACCAAAATTTATTATGGTACAGTATGCTTATGTTGAGAAATTAAATATGAATTACCAAATTTATAAGTATAGGTACAAATTTTCCTAACTTATCAAATACAGTTAAATATGTTATAGTTAATTATGTATAGTATATGTTTATAACACAGTAGAACTCGTGTGCCACACACTGATGTTAATCTATCCCACTTACTGAGAGGTGTCTCACCCTAGAAATTCAAACATTTTAGGAAATCCAAACCGACGCGTGGAGCGAGCTTCGAGATAGAGGATACTTTAGTACTGCCCTAGTTTTAGGGCACACGTTCTCATTGGGGAATTTTTTTTTTTATATATATACTTTTTATCATTTTGAAGGAGCCTTGGCATCTATGGAATTCCATTTCTCCTGTGTTCATTAATCTCGCGAGGGGCCCCATAGTCTCTTTCTCCCTCCTCCCGAAGGCTGAGGGTTCCGTCACTGCTTTGGATCTCGCAGCGATCAAAATCCGCATAAGTGGAATTTTTTATTTAAATTTTTTCGATCATATTCCATTATTAAGTAGAAAAAACATGTAGTTGATCTTATCAGACTTGCCATTCAATTTTTCTTTTCATTTTTTTTTTCTAATTCCATTTATTCTATAAACCAACAATGTCATCAATGTTTGTTTTTAAATTTTAATTTTTATTGTCATTAAGATATAACTAAAAAAAAGTAGCTAGTAACAATTCTTTTCATGTATTATATGGTGAACATAATGCAATATTTTTGAATAGTTGGAATCTATCCAGTGACTTGTCATTTTTTGTTTTAAATCTTTCATTTTCATGCTTACTCCATCAACCAAAACTCAAGGATAGACGACTATAATTCTTCTAACCACTATATTTTGTGTGGTATGATTTCAAACAAGGTGCCTTGTGTGGCTATAGCTCTAATTTTTGAAATTTTAGAGGCAAAAATTAATAGATTTGTTGTATGTTGACCCTATGGGTCATACCCGGTTTTGATAATGATAAATATTCTTTGTATTTGACGGCTTTCAAGTTTGCATGCAAGATCATACTAATTGGATTATATTGATGGCATGCGACAACTTGAAGAAAAATGAAGACCTCGGTATATTTGTTTATTGTAACTTATATTTATCATTTTGGGTCTGTAATAGTAATTAGGAAATGATCTATAATAATCAATGCATTACATGTATGATAAGTTAGACAAGCTCAAAGGATTATTGAATAACCTTAGGGTCAACCGGCGTCGGATTTTTGGGGTTATCTCACAAAGACCATAGATTGTCTTTAAGACCCTAAATATTGCATAAAAATGTCTCCCATAGTCTTGAAAATAAACATCATATAAATAGGAAGAATTTAATAAAGGGAAAAAGATCGAAATGCCCAAGGATGGCATGTTCGGTCGACCAAACTCAGTTACACTGAGATCTTCGGTTAACCAAACCCTCATCGGGTCAATGAGTTGACCCTTCGGTCGACCGACCAGAAATGTAAAGCAACGTTATGGTTGACCGAACTGACACGTGGGGTTCTCCCGACCGTATGGTCGACCAAACCTAGCCAAGCTGTTATAGCTTGGTCGACTGAACCTCCCTGGGGTCAAAAGTTGACCCTTTTGTCGATCGACCAGAAAATGAACTCCAACGCTCTGGTCAATCGAACATCCTCAAGAGAAGCCCAACAACTTGGTCGACTGAACCTCCTAGTTCAAAATGATTTGGTTGACCGAACCGCATGGATTTTGAAAATCGCCTTTGAAACCCTCAAGATGGACGATCATACTTTCAGTTTAATTTTTCCACGGTCAACCGAACTGAGACACTCGGTCGATTGAACCTTCAAGATAGTTGACTGACCCTTTTGGGTTGTCAAAATTTACCGAGGTTAAAAACGTTGTTATTTTTATTAACCCCACTTAAACTTTTGCAAAAATGACTCATATGTCCCGAACGGTTATAATTTTGGGGAATTTTATATATACCCCCTCATTTGCAAAAATTAGTGCAAGATTAGCAAAAACAATTAGAAAATTTTCTATGATTTTCAAAAGCTCTATTTCTCATATTCAAGTTTCATTCCTTCATTCTTACTCATCCTTATTGCAAACCTTGCTAAGTAAGAGTGTTATTGTGAGTTTTTAGTTAAGCTTACACTTTCGTCAGTTCTAGTTGATTGAGATATATTTTTTTTCGAGAGTAGGCTTGAGTTTTTCTAGGAGACTTCATTAATAAGTCTTCCATAGGAAAACTTCGTAGAGCTTGTGAGTTTTGTATCATCATTGCAATACTCAAGAGTTCGTATTGCTTTTTGTTTGTGAAATAATTTTTTTACAAACCGTTTTCAAATATCTCTTATACTTATCTTTGATAAATATTTTGAGATATTTTCTTGCGTGCTAAAGATCTTTGTTGCTATATCTTTTGATTAATATTATCATCTTGACACAAAGATCAAATAATTTTTACAAACCATTTTTGAATATCTCGTGGTTTATTTTGAGAAAAATATTTGTTGAGATATTTGAAGTGTACTTGTGATCTTTGTTGCTGCATTGTGATTGAGACTATTATTTTGACACAAAGATCCTATCACTTACACTCTCACATACTGATTACAATATTTGCATAAATCTTTGAGAGTAGACATTAAAACTACACTGAGCTTATCATATCCTATCTTTCGGTAGTGCATTGATTATATTGTGCGTATTGTAGTACATACCTGCTTAGTGTAAGAAGTATTTTCGTGTACGTAAATTTTTATACATTTGTTGTATTCCAAGCGTGGGTCTGAAGAGGGAGACTAGCCTTGTTGAATAGTCCTAGGTTGGCTTAGACCCGATTAGGAAAGCTAGGTGCACCATCCTGGTAAGGTGTAAGTTGAGGTTAGCCCCACTAATTGACCTGATTGTAACCGATACCGCTCCACCTGTTAAGTGAACATTAGTGGAATCCTTGGGCTTGCGAGCTAGAGGCAGGGACGTAGGCAGTATTGGCTGAACCCCGATAACATATCTGGTGTTGATTTTATTTTCCACAATTTACGTTCTACACCTGTATGTTTACGTTTATTATTTGAATATTTTCTTGGGATTGTGAATACATAGAAGGCCCTAGGTTTGTGAAATACTGCCTACTAGATTAGCTAAATCTAGGAAGAATTTTTAAATTTCCAATTCACCCCCCTCTTGGGATTGCACCAAAGCTAACATTGTAAATCAACCAAAATTTTCATAAAATTAAATAAACTAAAATTGGGTCAATAAATTAAATAAAGGTACACTTAATGTATAATGATCAAAATATATTGATAAGCCAAAATTTGTATTAAATTTCAACATGAAAAGTAAGGTGTGCTCCCAAGAGGGAGGTTAAATTGAGATTTAAAAAAAAAAATTTACAAACTTTTTTTATAAGTTCCTTTAGTTAATTTTGATCTTCAGTTATCTTTCTTTTCAACTGTCACACACAACCACAATGGTCAAAAATCCTTTGAACTTTAATCTGTTAGCTTTACCATGATCCCAAGAGGGGGGGGGTGAATTGGTACTTTTAAAGTTAACGCCCTAGGTCGGTATCCTAATAGCAATATATTCACAACCCTATGGACAATCTAGTGCAAGTAAAGTAAAACAATTATGATATGCACGAGAAATTAAATAATGCGATTTAATTAACTATGCATGCACCAGAAAGCAGTAAAGAGAAATGACACACATAAATGTTATCGAAGTTCGACAAATTGCCTACGTTCCCGCCTTGGCTAACAAGCACAAGGATTACCACTATAATGCTCACTTAAACGGGTGGAGCGACACCTAAACAAACCAGGTCAATTAGTACAGGGCTAACCTCAACCTTTACAACTAATCCTTACTAGGCTGGATTACTGCCCCCTCAGGCCACGCTTGGAAACTCAACAGTATATTCACAATAATGAAATTGATACAATGATTATGCTTTCATATAAAGCAGATGTGTACCCAATATAAACAATCACATACACCACCAAATGATATAATGAAGTAAGCTCAATGTGGTCTTAGATATCTACTCTCAAATGTTTATACAAGCGTTGCAATTAGTGAGTGAGAGTGTAAATAATATGATTTTTGTATCACATAATATATTCAATCACAATGCTTAAACAAAGATGTTAACCACACTTCAAATATATCAACATATTAACCTCAATAGATGTATAGATTTTGTTTTCAAAACGTATTTGATCTTTGAGTTCAAAAGATAATATTACTCAAGGAATATCACAACAAAGATCTTTAGAACATAAACAATATCTCTTCAAGAAATTTTCTCAAAATGAAACACACGAGATATTTGAAAATGATTTGAAAATATTTTAGCAACCAAAATCGAATAAGAACTTCTTAAGATATTATAATGATTGTGCAATACTCAGAAGCTCAAGTGAAGTCTTCTTAGGAAAGAATTATCAATGATGTCTCCTAAGAAAACTTGAGGTCTTGCTCTCAAACAAAATAATATCAAACAAGCACAAATTGAGAGAGCAAACCTATAGGACAAGAACACTCAATTTAAACTTACAAACAGATTCTTGGCAATATGGCAAGGTAAGTATGAGTATAGGATACTTGGAAGTAAGAGAGAATGATTTTGGAGTTCAGAGAAAAATCACTAATCAAGTTTGTTAATCCGATGCTAATTATTCCAAATGAGGAGGGTATATATAGATTTCCCTTTAATTATAGCCGTCCAAGACACATAAGGAATTATTATAAATGTTTTAATTCATTTTAACCCAATTAACCTTATTTTATTAGTTTAACCGCGGTAAAAATATTGGGGCAACCCGAGAGCACCGGTCGACCAAAGGCTAGTTTGGTTGACTGAGTTTGTGCAAGTTCGGTCGACTGAGTAGAAATTGAACTGGAAGTTTGGTTGACCGGATAAGGTGTCCCAAAGGTGATTTTTCTTTTCTGCGTGGTTCGGTCGACCGGGAGCTTTTGATCTAAGTAGTTCGGTCGACCGGAGCGTTGGATTTCCCATGTGTGAACTCGGTCGACCAGGTTGTTGGCATACATTTTGGGCTCGGTTGACCGTATGGTCAAATAAGTTGACTTAGAGGAAGTTTGGTCAACTAGGTGTGAATGAACTAGCCATGTTCGGTCGACTGGGCAGTGGTCAAACTGTTGACCTAGCGCCGGTTCGGTCGATCGAGAGATATTGTACTTAAGCAGTATGGTCTAGGGGTGAGCAAACGGTCGGCCAAATTCGGGCAATTAACCGAATTAACCAAAAATTTCGGTTAATAAATGCTGTTAACCGAATCGACTGAACTTTCGAACCTCACCGAACGAAACTTGACCGAATTACTTTTTTGGGTAATTCGGTTAACAGAATTTAACCAAAATTATTTATAATTAATTGCTAAAAATAGTATATAATTATAATTAATTGCGGAAAAAAATAGGGTGAATATGTTGGGGAACAGGAACTGATTTCCTTTTAGGCTTTTTGCTCCAAAATCCAGTAACTCTACGAGACTACGACCATCAGAAATCTTTCTTCCAACTCACCTCATTGCTGCTGCCTGCTGAACTAAATCCCATCCTTCGTCACAATGTCACCAGCCAAAAGCATTTCTTGAGATCGAAACACCTGTGGCCGTTCCAGTGATTCAGTGAACCTGAAATGCCTCGAACATCTTCCTCTGGCGATCCCATTTGACGGTGCATGAGAATTGGACGATTCCCCAGAAGTCGATCCGAAGTTCCCAACTGAACTCTTCCCCCTCCTGCAGTGCTCCCCCCCAAGATCATCCTCCTCCGATGAACACCATAGTACCATATCACCAGACACCAACGGAGTTGAAAAGTTGGTCCTGAACCCGTTCGTCATGTACATCTCGTACTCCATGCCTTGACAATACTCTGGACCTCCGGTCTCCGGCTGCCTCAGCACTATGATAACAATGCACAGTGCCAGGCAAAAACCCTAGCCCTCCACTCCGCATTTTTCCCCCCAAGTCGAGCCCCATCCTTTAAAGGCTTTAACATATAATAATTTTTATTTAAAATTAGTTAATTAATAATTCGGTTAATCGGTTAACCGAATTAATATGTTTTGTTAACTGAACCGAAACTCGATTCACCGAATTTTGGTGAAGCCCAATCGAACCGACCGAACTGGTTTTTTTACCCAAACCGAACTGACCAATTTTGGCCGATTAAATCGGTTAATTCGGTTTTCCCCGAATTATGCTCACCCCTAGTATGGTCGATCGAACATGCAACATAAGTGCATTTCAGTTCAATTTAATTATGATATATATATATATATATATATGTGTGTGTGTGTGTGTGTGCGCACGTGTGTGTGTGTGTGCGTGTGCATGTGTGAGTGTCCTAAGGTCATTCTAAGTATTTTTCATTTGAGCTTACCTATCATACTATGTAGGTGATGCATTTGATTATTACAATCTATACCCTATTTACTATTACAGACCCATGATGAATAAAGAAATTAAGTACAACATAAATAGGGTCTTCAAGGCCTTCAATTTCTACTCCTTGTGCCATCATTTTGACCTATCAACTGTATACCTGCACATATCCTCAAACATCCATAAAATACAACAAGTATTTGTCATTATCAAAATCGGGCGTGACCTATAAGGTTAACATTCTCCCCCTTTTTAATGATGACAAATACATCATGCAAAAATATAGGTATAGCCATAGATGGCTCCCCCTAACAATATGCATTAAGTGCAGTCCAATTTCAACCCAATTTTTTTTTTTTGCCTCTTCATCTCCCCCTTTTGGCAATAGTAAAAAGGGTCATAAGAAGTACATATTTAGGCAATGGGTAAAAATCATTTTTATACACAATAAGTTTGGAAAAGTTTTGAAAAATTTCAGCAGCATGTTGTTTGAAAATAGGACATTCCAAAATAAATCCTGTATAAAAAATGACTTGTTTTGAGTTTATGAGACCTAGTAATTTATCCACAACTACTCAAACAGTTCCAGTATGATCAAAATATAAAACATAAATGCCATCAACATCATGCAGTAGATATGAGAGTTATGCATCACAAGCATTAATCAATTTTCACAAAGTCTAAGCTAATGAAAGATATCCACAGTTAAATTAGTTGTTTAGACTTATAAAATTTATTTGAAAGCTCCCCCTAAATTTATGCAAACTATAGACTAACTAAGAAGCCTCTCTACTATACATGAGACCTAATTCATGTCTAATTTGAATGAACCTATCTTTTGAAAGTGGTTTAGTGAAAATGTCCGCCCACTACTCATCAGTGCATACAAACTCAAGAGCCACATCCCCTTTCTGCACATGATCATGAGGGAAGTGATGTCTAATTTCAATGTATTTAGTTCGTGAATGTGAGATAGGATTTTTAGAGATGTTGATTGCACTAGTATTATCACATTTAATTGGTACATCATAGTGCAATCCAAAATCCATAAGTTGTTGTTTCATATAAAGAGTTTGAGCACAACAACTACCGACCGCAATATATTCTGCTTCGGTTGTGGATAAGACAACTGAGTTTTGTTTCTTGGAGAACCAAGAAATGAGAGATTGTCCTAAATAGTGACAAGTGTCATTGGTACTCTTTCTATCAACCTTACTACCGGCAAAGTCAGCATCAATATAGCTCATAATCTCAAAGGAAATATGCTTAGGGTACCATAAGCCTAACTCTATGGTTCCAATTGGATATTTAAGGTTTCGTTTAACAGCTAATAGATGAGATTCCTTAGGAGCAGCCTGAAACCTAGCACATATGCACACACTAAACATAATATCAGGCCTACTAGCAGTGAGATATAGAAGACTCCCAATCATACCATGATACAATTTTACATCAACAGGGATCCCTTGCTCATCTTTGTCAAGTCTAATGGAAGAACTCATAGGGGTACCAAGAATTTTATAATCTTTCATATTAAATTTCTTTAGCAAGTCTCTGACATATTTAGATTGGCATATGAAAGTTCCATATTTAGCTTGTTTAATTTGCAGCAGCTAAGAAGAAACTAAGTTCACCCATCATGCTCATTTCAAACTCACTTTGCATGCATTTAGCAAACTCATTACACAACCCATCATTAGTTACTCCAAAAATGATATCGTCCACATAAATTTGAACAAGGAGCATATCATCATTTTTGGATTAATTTGATGAAGAGTGTAGTGTCAATTTTGCCATGGGTAAACCCATTTTCTAGTAGAAAACCACTAAGCCTCTCATACCAAGCTCTAGGAGCTTGTTTCAATCCATATAAGGCCTTAGACAATTGGTAAACATGATCTGGATATTTATGATTTTCAAAATCGAGTGGTTGTTCTACGTATATCTCCTCATTAATATAGCCATTTAGAAAAGTGCTTTTAATATCCATTTGAAATAATTTAAAATTTTTAAAAGCGGTATAAGCAAGTAGCGCATGAATGGCTTCTAATCTAGCAACATGAACATATGTTTCATCAAAGTCGATCCCCTCCTCCTGATTATAACCTTGGGCAACTAATCTAGACTTATTTTTAGTTACTACCCCTTTCTTATCTTTCTTATTTCTATATACCCATTTGGTTCCAATAATTGTATGATCATTAGGTCTAGGAACTAGGGTCCACACTTTGCTTCTTTCAAATTGATTAAGTTCTTCTAGCATGGACATCACCCAAGACTCATCTTCTAAAGCTTCTTTAATACTTTTAGGTTCTTCTTGGGACAAGAAGGCAGAATGACTCACTAGGTTCTTCAAGGAGGATCTTGTGGCTACACCACGAGATAGTTCACCTATGATTTGATCTATAGGATGGTTCCTAATATATTTCCAATCTCTAGGCAACTCCTGAACTTCATTACCATTAGTATTATCTTCAGATGATTTATCATTTACTTCTGAATTTTCACTTGCATTGTTTTCAATAGACAATTTATCTAAACATTTTCTAATATCAATATCATCTTCATTATTTTTCTTAGAAAATGGATTAGATTCATCAAACACAACATGGATAGATTCAATGAAAGTCAATGTTCTTTTATTAAAAACTCTATATGCTTTACTATTAAGAGCATAGCCTAGGAAAATGCCTTTATCATATTTAGAGTCAAATTTTCCTAGATGTTCATTATCCCTAAGTATAAAGCATTTACAACCAAAAACATGAAAATAAGAAATATTAGGTTTATGGTTGTTCCCCAATTCATAAGGGGTTTTATTAATTGATGGTCTAATCAACACCCTGTTCGTGACATAACAAGCAGTATTTATGGCTTCTGCCCAAAAATATTTAGGTAAGTTATGTTCATTCAACATAGTTCTACCCATTTCTTGTAATGACCTATTCTTTCTTTCTACAACACCATTTTTTTGAGGGGTCCTAGGCGCAGAAAAGTTATGTGATATGCCCTCTAGGTCATAATAATTTTCTATGCCTTCATTCTTAAATTCAGTGCCTCTATCACTTCTTATATGAGTTATCTTATAGCCTTTTTCATTTTGAATTTTCCTACAAAGCTTGGTAAATTATTTTCATGATTCATTTTTATGTGAAAGAAATAACACCCATGTGAATCTAGAAAAGTCATCAACAATGACAAAAACATATGATTTACCACAAAGACTTTGCACAAAATTAGGACCAAACAAATCCAAGTGAAGCATTTCAAGTGGTCTAAAGGTGGATATGAATTTCTAATTCTTAAAACTAGATTTCTTTTGCTTACCCATTTGACATGCATCACAAATTTTATCTTTTACAAATGACATTTTAGGCAAACCTTTTACTAATTCTTTTCTTACTAGTTTTGACAATAAGTCCATGCTAGCGTGCCCTAAGTGCCTATGCCATAACCAACTAGCTTCGTTTATTGCAGAAAAATAAGTTACTTGTTGTGAAGCTAAGTTATCAAAAGTGGTAGTATAAACATTTTCATGGCGATCTGCAGTAAAAAGAACTTTGTGATCTGATTTATTTTCAACTATACATTTATCATTTTCAAATGATACCTTATATCCTTTATCACACAATTGACTTATGCTCAATAAATTAGGCTTCAACCCGTCAACTAATAAAACATTATCAATAATAAGAGAAAGATCCTTACCAACCTTACTTACGTCGATGATGTGTCCTTTTGCATTGTCGCCGAATGTCACATATCCTCCATCCTTGGGAATGATTGATGCAAATTTTTCTTGTCCCCGGTCATGTGTCGTGAGCACCCACTATCCAAGTGCCACTTGTCTTTGGAGGGGGACGATCTTAAACATACCTGCAAAATAGACTAAGTGACTGATGCAGGTCCCTAAATTTTGTTGGGTCCACGGGGGTTAGTAGTTGGATCACCCTTAACTACCCAAACTTTTCTAATTTTTGCATGCTTATTCCTAAGTGGACAATCAAATTGAATATGCCTAATTTGTTTGCATTTAAAGCACTTCATTCTACACTTAGGATCTTTAAGAGGGACTTGAGATTTCGATTCACACGTGAAATGTCCCAAGTAAAGATTAGGTCATCTAACACTTTCAACACCATTAAAGCCTAGACCCTCTTTACTTAAAGAATTTCTTTGGGCACCAAGTAGTTTTTCAAAATTACGTTTGTCCTCGGTGAATTTAAAAATAATTTTGGAGCTATCCTCCAATTTCCTCTCAAGTTTAGCAATAGTCACATCTTTTTCTTTCAAAATAGAAGCATGGGAGGTTTTTGCAATTCCAAATAATTTTGACCAATTTTCACATTTCTTTTTCAAATCATCATTTTCTTTGGTTATTTTATTCAATAGTTTAGATACACGAATATATTCAAATTGTAATTCTCTAAACATAGGCATGCATAAGGACATAATTTCCCTTAGAGACGATCCTCCACACCTTCCAATCTGTATTTTAGAGGTAGATGTGCATCCTCTATTTCTAGAAGGTGTAATTAACACCACTGAAAATCGGAGGTCGTGTGGAAGATGGTCCCTCAGGTAAAGGGGTCACAGAGCTATGAGCCATATATGATATTTTGCAAAATAACTACTAGTCTATGCTACGTGGCTCTAATATCAATTATTAGCTTTACCGTGATCCCAAAAGAGGGCATGAATTAGTACTTTTAAAATTAAGGCCCTAGGTCGGTATCCTAACAGCAATATATTCACAACCCTATGGACAATCTAGTGCAAGTAAAGTAAAATAATTATGATATGCACCAGAAATTAAATAATGCGATTTAATTAACTACGCATGTACCATAAAGCAGTAAAGAGAAATGACACGCAAAAATGTTATCGAGGTTCGTCAATTTGCCTACCTCTCTGCCTTGGCTAACAAGCACAAGGATTATCACTATAATGCTCACTTAAATGGGTGGAGCGGCACCTAAACAGACCAGTTCAATTAGCACAGGGCTGACCTCAACCTTTACAACCAATCCTTACCGAACTAGATTACTGCCCCCTCAGGCCACACTTGGAAACACAACAATACATTCACAATAATGAAATTGGTACAGTGATTATGCTTTCATGTAAAGTAGATGTGTACCCAATATAAAAATCACATACACCACCAAATGATATAATGAAGTAAGCTCAATGTGGTCTTAGATATCTACTCTCAAATGTTTATACAAGCATTGCAATCAGTGAGTGAGAGTGCAAACAATATGATCTTTGTATCACACAATATATTCAATCACAATGCTCAAACAAAGATGTTAGCCACACTTCAGATATCTCAACAGATGATTTTTCTCAACATATAAACCTTAATAGATGTATAGATTTTGTTTGCAAAACGTATTTGATCTCTGAGTTCAAAAGATAATATTACTCAAGGAATATCGCAACAAAGATCTTTAGAACATAAAAAAAAATATCTCTTCAAGAAATTTTCTCAAAATGAAACACACGAGATATTTGAAAATGATTTGAAAATATTTTAGCAGCCAAATTGAATAAGAACTTCTTAAGATATTGCAATGATTGTGCAATACTTAGAAGCTCAAGTGAAGCCTTCTTAGAAAAGAATTATCAATGAAGTCTCCTAAGAAAACTTGAGGTCTTGCTCTCAAACAAAAGAATATCAAACAAGCACAAATTAAGAGAGCAAACCTACAGTACAAGAGCACTCAATTCAAACTTACAAAAGGATTTTTGGCAATATGGTAAGGTAAGTATGAGTGTAGGATACTTGGAAGTAAGAGGAAATGATTTTGGAATTCAGAGAAAAATCACTAATCATGTTTGCTAATCTAATGCTGATTATTTCAAATGAGGAGGGTATATATAGACTTCCCCTTGATTATAGCCGTCCAAGACACATAGGAAATTATTATAAATGTTTTAATGCATTTTAACCCAATTAACCTTGTTTTATTAGTTTAATTGCAGTAAAAATATTGGGACAACCCGAGAGCACTGATCGACCGAAGGTTGGTTCGGTTGACCAATTTTGTGCAAGTTCGGTCGATCGGGTAGAAATTAAACTAAAAGTTTAGTCAAACGGACAAGGTGTCCCAAAGGCAATTTTTCTTTTCTGCGCGGTTCGGTCAACCGAGAGCTTTTGAACTAAGTAGTTCGGTCGACCGGAGCGTTGGATTTCCCATGTGTGAACTCGGTCGACTAGGTTGTTGGCATACATTTTGGGCTCGGCCGACATTGTGGTCAAATAAGTTGACTCAGAGGAAGTTCGTTCAATCGGGTGAGAATGAACTGGCCGTGTTCGGTTGATCGGGTAGTGGTCAAACCGTTGACCCGACACCAGTTTGGTCGACCAAGAGATATTGTACTTGAGCAGTATGGTTGACCGAACATGCAACATAAGTGCATTTCGGTTCAATTTAATTATGCAATCACCTTTTCCTTATGACCACATATATCTATATATATATATATATATATATATGTGTGTGTGTGTGTGTGTGTGTGTGTGCGTGCATGTGTGAGTGTCCTAGGGTTATTCTAGGTATTTTTCATTTGAGTTTACCTATCATACCATGTAGGTGATGCATTTGATTATTACACTCGATACCCTATTTACTATTACAGACCCATAATGAATAAAGAAATTAAGTACAACATAAATAGGGTCTTCAGGGCCTTCAACTTCTACTCATTGTGCCATCATTTTGACCTACCAACTGTATACCTGCACATATCCTCAAACATCCACCAAATACAGCAAGTATTTATCATTATCAAAATCGGGCGTGACCTATAAGGTCAACGTAATAAACTTAATGGTACAAGTATAATAGGTTTGCAATGATCAACACTTAATTCAATCAATAAGGTAAGCTTGATTTCACAATAAAATAAAAATTTCAGCAAGCTTCCAAAATTCAGATTTTGATATCAAACAAGTTACTCAAGTTTAATCAACTTAATGATACAAGCATAATAGGTTTGCAATAATCAACACTCAAATCAATCAATAAGGTAAGCTTGATTTCACAATAAAATAAAAATTTCAACAAGCTACCAAAATTCAGATTTTGATATCAAACAAGTTACTCGAGTTTAATTATACCTTTGATATTTATCAACTTACTTCCTTTAATCAAGATTTCAGCAATCAATGTACTTTTTTTAATCAAGGTTTCCACAATTACCAATGTTTATTTAATTTCCAGAAATTAAGAAAGCATCCACACAATTTATATTTGCAAAAATTTAAAGAGAGTAGGGTAGGGAGAGTGACGCCGTATTTTTACAAGGTTTGGTCCAAGACCTACGTCTTTGCCCCAAGCAAACCGTTGTCAGGATTTCCCTTTCCAACTTTTTTATTAGGCCAAAGTTATGACCTCTCTAACAAGAATCCCCTCTCGTTAGTCCAACGATCCAATCCCCTGAACCGTCAACAATTCTCCCTAGCAAGAATCCCCTCCTCTAGTCTAATGATTTAATAACTTGAATCGTCAAAAATCAACAAGAAAATATTTGGTGTACAATGACACTCCAAAAAGACCTGATTAGTACAATAGAACGCACAACAAATATACTTCAATTAAATATCAATATAAAAAGAATTGAAGCTCAGAAATTTATCACCAAGTTCTTTCTTAAATTTGAATTTCTCAGTAATTGAGCAATGAAATGTGTGATTTGATCGGTAAGAACTTCAGCAAGAACTTCAGTAGAGTGTTTGTAATAAGACTTTTAAAGAGTATGAACAATAGAGCTTGATTGCTGATTGTAATTGTTAGTGTATAAAATCTTTAGTTTTCCCATGTATTTATAGATGGAAAAAGCTTTTATTTTGTATTTTCCAAGTTACTTAGAGTGTTTCCCAAGTTTTCAAAAAGTTTGGGGGTCAATCAATCTAATTTGGAAACTTTTCTTCGTTGTTTAAATTTGAATTTACGAAGGTCATTCGATTGAACTATCAGGGTTAGTCGCCTGATCTTTTAAAAACTAGCGAAAATTCAAAGTCAGAATGGGGTCAGTTGCCTGGACTCATAAGGTCAGTCGACTGGGCCTATTCTATTTCCCAATTTATTTTAGCATAAAAAGTACAGTCGCTTGACCAGAACTGGTCAGTTGCTTGATCATGCAACAACATATGCTTTTAGAATTTTGTTTCCAAAAACTTTTTTTTAACTTTTATAGTTGCCATATTGCTTTGAGACTTTTGAAAATATTTTCTGGGGTTTTCAAAATTTGGTCTCTAAGTCAATAATTAAACATAAGAGCTTCAATGCATCCATATCGACATTAAATTAAGTACTTACATAAGACTTCTTATTCTAAGCACTAAGTCTTCATGTTTGTCTTTCTTTGAGTCCATCTTTTCTTCAAGCTTCAATATACTTTAAGCTTCATCAGATTTTTCTATCTTTGAGTCCAAGCTTTAAATATACTTTAAGCTTTCATTTGACCATCTGTCTTTGGAGTATAAACTTTCAAAAAAGCTTGTGAGCACTTGATCTATAATTCATATATTTGATTCCTGAAACATCATCACTTAAACTGAAGCACATTAAATTCTCTTGATTTGTTATCATCAAAATAAGATTTGCAACTCTTGTTAGGCCAACAATATCCCCCTTTTTGATGATTAAAAATAAGGAGTAAAAAGTGAGTGAACCTTAATAAGGCTCCCCCTTACAATAAGCATACTCTTAACAATATTTGGAGAGTAAAACAATCATTCATATGATGGAATATTAGATTGTGTCAGGTTCAGTTTTAGATTCCATGTAAGTTCATTTTTCTAGATCTATAACTATCAACAAGATATGTCTCAATTGTGCCACATTTGTCAAGTCAAAATTCAAGAGACAACATCTCAGTTTCAAGATCTATGACTATCAACAATATATGTCTCACGTCATCTCAGTTTTATATGTCTCAAGTTTTTCTCAGTTTTGCTCAAAAGTTCTCCCCCTTTTGACATCAATCAAAAAGAGATAAAGCAATAAACTCATACATACTAAGACAAAGATTACACTTGAGTATAAAAACAGACAATACCATTTAGCATGTTAAGCCCAAACAAAAACATAACATGTTAATAACATGCTTCAAAGAGATAAGCAATAAGAGCAATAAGCAATAGTGCACAAAGTTGTTTTTCGTACAAATATAGAATGTTCAAAGAACAAATAGATTTAAGCATTTCTAGCATCATTATCAGACTCATCATCTTCTCCTTCTTCTTCATCTCCTTCTTCACTTCCATCAGACTCAACTTCCATTGGAGCCTTTCCACGTGAAGAGGAAGTGTCAGTCATATGCTATTCAATTCGTCCAAGTCTCTAGTCTAGAGAAGCATAGTGCACCTGAAGAAAGTTGTAGTTAGCATGCATTTCTATGCCAAAGTCCATGAACTATTGATGATGAGACATAAACCATGAAGGAGCATCAAGCTGAGGTGCTGCTTGCTGAACAGGAGGTGGAGCTAGTTCAGCAGCTTGTCTTGGTTGTCTTCTGCTTTTTTGAAACCAACCTTGCTTGTGTTTCTTATATCCCATTTGTTTGTGTGTTGTGGGGGAGAAAATATCATATCGAGTATGTTTGATAAATAAATCAGTGGGAGAGGTTATATCAAGACGAACAAAGAGAAGGTTAAGAATTCCACCATAAGGCAGAGTTACACGGCGAGTTTCCAATCTTGAGAGCATCCATTTAAGAATTAAGCTTGATAAATCGAGCTTCTTTCCTTTCAACAAGCACCACATAACAAAGCAATCCAAATATGACATATAGTCATGAGAACTAGTGTGAGGCAAAATATTATATGTGATAATCTTTTGAAGAATCTATGCCCGAAGGTTCAATTGCTTGTATAGTGGAGGATTTCCAAAGTAAATTGGAGCTTCAGTCATGATAAGTGGCAGGATATCTTTAGGGGTAAAGTTTTGTTCCATAATCCATGATTGCTCGAAGTTAGGACAATCAAATTCTCCTTGGCGAATATGGAAAATAGGGGCCATGGTTTATGGAGTAAGGGCAATGGATTTCCCCATAACTTTGGTAGAAATTGCCGACTCGCCTTAAACTAAATTGGCATAAAAGATTTTAACCAAGTTTGGAAAAACACCCTTAGCTGAATAAGTAAAAAATTGCTTCCATCCAAGGGTCTCAAACATAGGTTATATGGTAGGAAATTCAGTGTTGAAGAAGGTGGTATCCAGAATCTTACCTAAAAGCGGTTAGGTTTGATGAAGATGAGTTCGGTATAGTTGCTTGGCATGTGTAGATACCAACCATTTCTCAATTGAAGGGCTATCATCTTTTCTTGAAGATGATCCCTTTTGTTCTACAGTTTTTGTTCTTGGCATTTTAAGTTGGAGAGCAAATCAAATCGTAGAAACCCTAGAAATCCGAAAGGGAATGATGTGGGAAGATGAAATTCATGATTTAATCAGTGGATTTTGAGTGTAGATCGAAGAAGAATGAGTTCAGGTGAGTGAAGAAACAAAGTCAGTTGACTAGGGATCTGAAGCGTTTAGGGTTTCACGTACTGTTTGTATTAAAAATCCTGTCTGTCAGTTGACTGGACTCAAGGCTCATTTGCCTGACCTTTAGCGCATTTTAATTTTTCAGACAGGCTTGTCAATCGACTGGGGTCCGAGGGTCAGTCGCCTAACCTTATTGATCTTGAAAAATTGAGAAAGTCAAAACGAGTTCAGTTGACTGGGGCTTAAGGCACAGTCACCTGACCTTATCTATCTTTCAAGTTTTCTCTTAACACTCATCATGTATCCTTTTAAGCAACTTCCCTACTGTGTAATAAGCCAAGTTCTCTTCTAATTGATATGAATCTATCTTTTGGAAGATGTTTGGTAAATATATCTGGCCATTGGTCACTTGTATTCACAAAATTCAAGTATAATATCTTCTTTTTGCACATGATCTCTTAAAAAATGATGTCTTATGTATATATGCTTGGTTCTTGAGTGTGATATAGGATTTTTGGAGATGTTTATTGCACTTGTGTTGTCACACTTTATAAGAATAGTTGAATACTCTAAATTAAAATCTTTTAATTATTGTTTCACATAGAGTGATTATGCACGGTAACTACTTGTTGCCACATACTCAGCTTCAGCAGTAGACAAAGCTACAGAGTTTTGTTTCTTAGAGAACCAAGAGATAAGAGACTATTCTAGAAAGTGACAAGTTCCACTAGTTTTTTTTCTATCAATCTTACATACAACATAATTAGCATCTGAGTAGCTATTATCTCAAAGTCGGTGTCCTTAGGATACCATAGACCTAAGTCAATAGTACCTATCAAGTATCTTAAGATCCTTTTCATGGCTATTTGGTGAGACTCTTTAAGAGCTGATTGAAATCGGGCACACAGACATACACTAAACATTATATCTGGTCTACTTGTTGTCAAGTATAGTAAACATCCTATCATCCTTCAACAATATTTCATATCAACTGGTTTTCCTTTTTCATCTTTGTCAAGACTTATGAACGTACTCATTGGAGTTCCTATAGGCTTGCTACTTTCCATGTCAAACTTTTTAAGCATGTCCCTTATATACTTAGATTGATTTATGAAAGTTTCATTCTTGGCTTGCTTAATTTGAAGTCCTAGGAAGTAATTCAATTCTCCCATTATACTCATTTCAAATTCACCTTGCGTACATTTTGCAAAATCCTTACATAAATTTTCGTTTGTAGCACCAAAATAATATCATTCACATAGATTTGAATGATAAGCATATCTTTATTTTTAGTTTTAATAAACAATGTGTTATCTATTTTTCCTCTATAGAAGTCATTGTCTAATAGAAATCCACTTAACCTCTCATACCAAGCCTTAGGGGCTTGTTTCAACCCATATGAAGCTTTTGTTAACCTAAACACATGATTAGGGTTATTTATATCCTCAAATCTTGGAGGTTGTGCCACATAGACTTCATTTATGAATCCATTTAAGAATGCACTCTTCACATCCATTTGGTATAGTTTAAAATCTTTGTGAGATGCATATGCTAATAGCATTCTTATGGCTTCCATTCTAGCTATAGGAGCAAAGGTCTCATCGTAGTCTATTCCTTCTTCTTGATTATATCCTTGAGCCACTAGTCTAGCTTTATTTCTTACTACAATACCATTTTCATCTTTTTTATTTCAAATACCCATTTTGTTTCAATTATTGAATGTTCATTGGGTCTAAGAACTGAATTCCATACTTTATTTCTTTCAAATTGATTTAACTCTTCTTGCATGACAACTATCCATGAATCATCACTTAAACCTTCTTCAATGTTCTTTGGTTCTTCTTGAGATAGGAATGCATAATGATTGCATATATTTTTCAATGAAGTTCTAGTGGATACACCACGTGAAGGTTCTCCTATAATTTGATCTTTTGGATGATTCCTTACAAATTTCGATTCTTTAGGTGGTTCAGAATTTTCTAAAGATTCATCATTTGAAGTTGGTTCATTTGTCTCATCCTTGTCTTCTTTTATTTCTAAGACTTCTAACTTTTGTGTTGTTTCAGCTTCCTCAACATTTATTGTTTTAGTGAATGAATTTTCCTCATCAAAAGTTACATGTATTGATTATATAATTAAGAGAGTTCTTTTATTGTAGATTCTGAATGCCTTACTTTTTAATGCATATCCTAATAATATTCCTTCATCTGATTTTGCATCGAATTTTCCTAAGTAATATTTATCATTTAACACAAAACACTTGCATCCAAATACATGAAAATAAGATATATTAGGTCTTCTTCCCTTCCATAGTTCATAGGGTTTTGTCTAAATTTGATCTTATGGAAACTCTATTTATTATATAGCATACAGTATTTACCACTTTAGCCCAAAATTATTTTAATAAGTTATGTTCATTTAACATGGTTTTAGCCATTTCTTGAAGAGTCCTATTTTTCCTTTCAAAACCTCCATTTTGTTGGGGAGGTCTCAGTGCTAAAAAATTGTGATTTATTCCATGTTCATGAAAAAAATTATCAACTTCTTTATGTTTAAATTCCCTTCCTTGATCACTTCTAATATTTAAAATTCCATATCCTTTTTCATTTTGAAGTCTTTTGCACAAGTTAATTAGCATCTTGCAAGTTTCATCTTTGGAGGCTAAGAAGAGTACCAAGGTAAACCTAGAGTAGTCATCAACTATGACAAAAGCATATTACTTTCCTCCTATACTTTGTATTCTAGTAGGACCAAATAAGTCTAAATGGATAATTTCTAAAGGTCTACTAGTTGAAATATGTTTCTTCTTTTTAAAGCTTATCTTGGTTTGCTTCCCAAGTTGGCAAGCATCACAAATTTTGTCCTTTATGAATTTTGTGATGGGTATGTTGACTCTAAGTCCAATCCTATTTTCATAATGACAAATTACTTGATATTTGACCTGTGCATTGAGATTGTGATACGAATATTATTTAGCATGCACGGAAGGTGAGGAAGTCATGGAAGCCATAAGGATTAAAGCATATACAACCTGGCACAATCCATGGAACTAAAAGAGTAGAAGAATGAAGATGCAAGCGTAAAGTTCAAGATTGTCATGGGAATGTGCATTTAGAATTGATTGTATTTGCATATTTTATATGATATAGCTAGAAGCTCAAAATATACCCTAGACTGACCTTAGGACACATGCATTTCATGAAAATCTTCTAAGGTTAAACATGGACTTAGAGATCTTATTTTGAACATCGAAAAATGTTTTATAAGAGATCAAAGCAAGAGAGCAAAATTGATTTTGAAAACTAAAATGAAATTTCTGAAGTTGGTTTGCCCAGATGACTGAGGTGTACCCTCAGAAGTCTGAAGATGCAACCTCAGATGACTGAAGTTTTACTTCAGACGTCTGAAGAATTTCCTCAGAAGACTGAAGAATTAGTTTAGTCATCTGAAGATTTATTTGTTGAAATATAGAACAGACAGAACACCCTCAGAAGACCGAACCTTCAGTTCATTCGTCTGAGCTGGGACTTCAGAAGACTGAACCTATAGTTTAGTCAACTGACCTTGTGTTCAAACTATATTTTTCAGTGCTTTAAGGAACATCAGAAGACTAAACCCAAAAGTTCAGTCGACTGACCTTGCGGAAACTTTAAATTTTTGAACTTCGACGAGAAAACATGCGGATTGTTTACTTAATCTAATTGATCCAATGGTCAAGACTTGAGGTTTGAGGTTTGGTAAAATTATTTTTCGCATTTAAATCTTTTTTTTTTCCCATACTCATTAGATTTTATATATATTTCTTGGGAACAAAAATAATAATCTGAGTATTTTTATTCACTGATTGAATATACATACTTGAGAAAAACTTGTTTAAACTAAAATCTTTGAGATATTTTTTTAATATATTTTTGTTCAAAAATCTACTACTACAATAACTATTTGATTGCAAACTTTGAGTGTTTCAATATATATTTGTGAGAAATATTGTTTTGAAAAACATTGCTTAAATCTTTGCAATATTTCAAGTCATATTTTTATTCAAAGATTTAATCTTACAAAGTACTTGATAGCTGGAACCTAGATCTGAGTGCTATTAAAGATTATTTTCACAAGGATTGTATCTTTATATTAATGCATCAAGTGGATTGTTTTAAAACCCTAAAATATCCAAAGCCTTTATTTATAAGAAATTATTTTTTTGGAGATATTAACTTGAAGGTAATTCTTGTGAAGCATTTCATTCATATAATGATTTCATTGTTACATTCATACTGAGATTCAAGTTTTATCATATGGATATGTGTTAGGATTTTCTACTGTACTCACTAGCTTTGTGTAGAAGCATTTGAGAGTATTTTGCAGAAATTGTAACTTCTATATTGTAATCATGGTTCGGGCTGTAAACCGAGCTTGACGAGAAAGTTGTATCTCTTATAAGCAGCGGAGTGGGAGGAAATTGTACCTTTTGTAAGTAGCGGATTGTAAAGGAAGCTCCATCTCGGTTAAAGGAGCAGGGATTTAGTGGAATCCTTGAGTGGGTTGCTCAAAGCGAGGACGTAGGCCGGGTTGGCTAAACCTCGTAAAATCGTGTTTGCATCTCTCTTACCTTTAACTCCTTTTTAATTTCCGCATTGTATTTAAATTACTTGTGCATTGTGTATGTGTTGAACACTTGTTACATCTATGAGTAATTGGGTAAAAGTGTATGCTTGACAAAGACACATATTAGATTGATTAATTTTGAAACATTAATCTCGTTGTTAGGTAACTTGAAAGTTTGTAATTGAAGGTTTTTCGAAATAAGATCTTAAAGGTCCTAATATTTTTAAAAATACCCAATCCACCCCCCTCTTGGGATAACATCATAATTCACAGGGTAGACCTTTGACTAAATTCTTTTAACATAATTTTGATAACAGATCCATGCTTGCATGTCCTTCTATGTCATAGCCAACTGGCTTCATTTATGGCTGCTAAGCATGTGACCTCTTGAGAAATTAGATTTTCAAAGTTTATATAATATACATTATTGACTCTATAAGCAGTGAATAGAACATCATGTTTTTCTGGATTTTTAACTATACATTTATCTTTTTTAAAGATTATATCAAACCCCTTATCACTTAACTGACTTATATTTAATAAATTTTGTTTTAATCCTTCTACTAACAACACATTATCAATGGTTAAGGAAGGTTTTTTACCTATTTTTCCAATTCCAATAATTTTACCTTTAACATTGTCGCCGAAGGTGACAGCCTCCATCTTTTTGCATTAAGGTGGTGAATTTTGTTTTTTCCCCGGTCATGTGTCTTGAACACCCGTTGTCCAAGTACCACTTGTCATTTGATGGAGTGGCCCTGAAGCACACCTACAAGAATAATTCAAGGTGTTACATTCGGTACCCAAACCTTCTTAATCCTTTTTAAGTCATGTGTATTTTTAGTGTTGAATTTCCATTCATTCTTGATTTTGACATATTTGTTTTTAAGTGGACATTCAAATTTTATATGTCCTTTTTTCTTACACAAGAAGCAAGTAGTGTGTTCATAAGCATTTGTAGAAGATGTGCTTGCATACTATTCTAATTCCTTCACAAAATATCCCATGTATAAGTTCTTTTTATTTTTTGCTTTCAATTCCATTGAATCCAATTCCTTCTTTATCACAAGTCATCTTTTGATGTCCAACCATCTTTTCAAAATTTTCTTTTCCTCGAGTAAAATTGTAGATGATTTTTTCTTTATCCTCAACTTTACTTTTAAGATTAATTATTTATAAGTCCTTCTTGCTTTCACCATTCACTTGTAACTTTACTAAATCTTGAGACATCTCATTTATTTTCTTCATAAGATCATCAATATGTGAGTCCTTTTTTTTTTTTTTCCAGCAAAAATTGAGGTGTCTAGTTGGTTCTTTAGATTTTCATTTTGTTCTTTCAAGGCTATGTTTCTTTTAGTTACTTTTATGAACCTATTATGTAAGGCAAATAGTTTAGCCTGAATTTCTTTATATGAAGGCATGCTATCGCACAAATCACTACAAGATTCATCACTAGATCCTTTAGATGAACTAGTGTAGGAGTTTACCTCAGCATCTCTAGCCATGACTGCATGTTAGCCACTTCTTGATCACTTGATTCATCCTCTAATTCACTTGAACTCGTATCATCCCATGTAGCCTTCATTGCTTTCTTCTTTTTCTTTTTGTCTTTCTTGAGCTGTGGACAATCAGGTTTAATATGCCCAACTTTCTTACAATTATAACAAGTTGGGGGTTCTTTTTAAGTTTCCATTTTACTTGTTTCCCATTTGTCAGATTTAGAACCTTTAAACTTTCGAGTGAACTTCTTATTCTTTTTGAAAAATTTTCCAAGTCTTCTAGGGATGGAGGCTATATCATCGTCGTCTATGGAGGCTATATCATCGTCGTCTAATTCGTTTTCTTCTTCTTCACTAGAGCTATCTTTAGCAGCTTTGAGAGCTATTGATTTCTTGTTTTTATTATTTTTTGAATTTCTTTCATTTATCGCCATCTCATAAGTGAGGAGTGATCCTATTAATTCATCTAGGGAAGTATTTTTCAAGTTTCTTCCTTCTGTTATTGTAGTGGCCTTAGGTTCCTATATTGGAGGAAGTCTTTTAAGGATTTTTCGAATCATCTCATAGGTTGAGTAATTTTTTCCTAAAGCATTAAGGGAGTTTATTATATAGGTGAACCTAGTGTACATACTAGTAATAGTTTAATCTGGGTTCATCCCAAAAGCCCCATATTCACTTGTGAGCATGTCAATTCTACTATCTCTAGCATCAATCGTTCCTTCATAGGTTACCTCTAGTTTATCCCATATTTCTTTGGCTGATTTGCATCTTATAATTCTATTGAACTCATTTACGTCAAGAGCATAATATAATGCATTCATAGCACTTGAATTTACTTGCAACATCTTAGGGTCATTGTCAGTCGTCTCTTTTTCTTCTTTAGGGATTTCTTTATTACCCACGATTTTAGTGGGGATAAGGTCACCTTGTGTGACAACTTTCCATGCTTTCCAATCCATAGTTTGTAAATAAATTCTCATTCTTTGTTTCCAAAAGGTGTAGTATATGCCGCAAAAAATAGGTAGTTTAGATGAGGATTGACCCTCAGCAAAGGGAGATACTCCTAGGCGTGCCATTTAGATCTTTATATAGCTTCAGATTTAAGATTTACTACAACCCTTCTCTAATACCAATTGAAAAGTAAGGTGTACTCCCCCAAGAGGGGGGGGGGTGAATTGGGATTTTTAAAAATTTCTTTACAAACTCTTTTTATAAGTTCCTTTAGTTAATTTTGATCTTCAGCTATCTTTTTTTTTCAGCTAAAACACACAAACACAATGATCAAAAATCCATGGAACTTTAATCAACTTAATCATACCAGTATAACATGTTTGCAATGATCAACACTCAATTCAATCAATAAGGTAAGCTTGATTTCACAATAAAATAAAAATTTTAACAAGCTTCCAAAATTCAGATTTTGATATCAAACAAGTTACTTGAGTTTAAGTATGTCTTTGATATTTATCAACGTACTTCCTTTAATCAATATTTTTGCAATCAACATACTTTCTTTAATCAAGGTTTCCACAATTCATGATGTTTATTAATTTCCTACAATTAAGTAAGCATCCACACAATTTATATATGCAGAAAATTAAAGAGGGTAGGGTAAGGAGAGTGACAACGTATTTTTACAAGGTGTGGTCCAAGACCTACGTCCTTGCCCCAAACAAACCTCTGTGAGGATTTCCCTTTCCAACTTTTTTATTAGGCCAAAGTTATGATGTCTCTAATAGGATCCCCTCTCGCTAGTTGTACAATCCAATCCCCTAAACCATCAACAAATATCTCTAACAAGAATTCCCTATCACTAGTCCAATGATTCAATAACTTGAACCATCAAAAATCGACAAGAAAAGATTTGGTGTACAATGACATTCTCAAAAGAGCTGATTAGTACAATAGAATGCACAACAAATATACTTCAATTAAATATCAATATATAAAGAATTGAAACTCAGAAATTTATCATTGGGTTCTTTCTTAAATTTGAATTTCTCAGTAATTAAGCAATGAATCGTGTGATATGATCAGTAAGAACTTCAGCAGAGTGTTTGCAACAAGACTTTTGAAGAGTATGAACAATAGAGCTTGATTGCTAATTGTAATTGTTGGGGTATAAAATCTTTAGGTTTTCCATGTATTTATAGATGGAAAAAGCTTTTATTTCGTATTCTCCAAGTTACTTGGAGTGTTTCCCAAGTTTTCATAAAGTTTGGGGGTCAAGCAATCTAATTTGGAAACTTTTCTTCGCCATTTAAATTTGAATTTTACGAAAGTTAGTCGATGGAACTATAGGGGTCAGTTGTCTGATCTTTTAAAAACCAGCAAAAATTCAAACTCAGAATGGGGTCAATTGCTTGGACTCATAGGGTCAGTCGACTGAGCCTATTTTGTTTCCCAATTTTTTTCAGCATAAAAAGTACAATCGCCTGACCAGAACCAGTCAGTCGCCTAATCATGCAACAACATATGCTTTTAGAATTTTGTTTCCAAAAACTTTTGTTAACTTTTATACTTGCCATATTGCTTTGAGACTATTGAAAATATTTTCCAGGGTTTTCAAAATTTGGTGTCTAAGTCAATAATTAAACCTAAGAGCTTCAATGCATCCATATCGACATTAAATGAAGTACTTACATAAGACTTCTTCTTCTAAGCACTAAGTCTTCATGTTTGTCTTTCTTTGAGTCCATCTTTTCTTCAAGCTTCATCATATTTTTCTATCTTTGAGTTCAAGTTTTAAATATACTTTAAGTTTTCACTTGACCATCTGTCTTTGGAGTATAAACTTTCAACAAAGCTTGTGAGCACTTGATCTTGAATTCATATATTTGATTCCTAAAACATCATCACTTAACCAAAACATGTTAATTTTCCTTGATTTGTTATCATCAAAATAAGATTTGTAAGCCTTGTTAGGCCAACACAACTTCTATTGATTTGTTTGCAATTGCTCGCACTTAATCTATGCCCCATTTAATTTATAAAAAATCTTGTGTCATTGGGGTATTCTAGAGTCTATAAAGTACTATTTATGTGGATAAATCATGAATTATATTTTAAGCATAAATATTAACTTAAGTGCCGGTAAAAAAAATTAAATTAAGAATATGTTTTGTTTATTATGATAACCTTAAGACATAGAAAGGATGCACTCAAACTCAACCTTAAAAATCCTTAAAAGGAGAAAAATTTGTAGGACTTTATTTGTTTAAACTCTCCCCCTTTCCAATCATATTTTTTAAATAATAATAATAATAATAATAAAAATACCTTTACTCAATACTTGTCCATTTTATTTTTGGCATATTTCATAATTTATACTTTATGAATATCGACTTCTTGCTCCCATCTCGAATTTTACAATTAGCAAGTTGACAATGTCAAACTAACTTAAATGTCTCATTAGTATTTAAAAAGAATTGTTGCGGATTGTCATTTTTCATCCATTGATTATCATGCCACGTGATATCTATTCTTTAATTTAAACTAATATTTTTTTGTTCAAATGCATCACTACATTAAATCATATCTTTCATGATTTTTCTTAGAATATATATAGTAAAAATCTTTAAAAATTGATGTTCTCTATGAAAAAATATTTTTACTAAAGTTTTCACCTAAGACACTATTCTATGCTCCTTTTTTAAGAGTTTGCTTATATATATATATTCAAAACAACCATCTCATAATACTAGCCCCTAACCCCCGTCACGGTCCGACTATTTTCACACCCTTATGAAGGGCTGTGCGGCACTAACTAAAACACTCTTGCTTAACTAGCCAGCCTATCATTTACCAACATTCATCCACAAAACATTTTCATTAGCATTCATTCAAATAGTAGCAGAAACAATAATCAATTCATGAAAGTTGTGGCAAGCAAGCAGTAAACAGTGAAGCAAACGTAATTCATTAACAACACCTTCGTAGACATTGTGTGCTTAGCGAGGGAGGCAAGTAGGCTAAACACGTTGACAAAAGCTAGTGAGTTTTACAATGACTGACGAACACTCACTCTCCCCAAATTGGGCTTTTATGTAAATATCATCTTGGCACCAGGACCACCCCTATCCAAAATCCCCCCCTCACACCTTTGTAAATTTAGGAGGAATCCTCTATAAGGGATTTGAATACTGAACGTAACCGAAAGGGCGTTAAGAGGTGAATAGCAAACCAAAGTTCATGTTTGTTGAAAGTACTTAATGTGAACATACTGTTGCTACGTCCTGGGAGTGAGGGTGCCCTGGGGAGGGCAAATAAAAAATGATGAGTTTAATTTTTGAGAAAAAAATTAGAAATTGGAGTCGCCACTAACCTTTTGGCGTGTGGTTGGAACACATGATTACTACTCAATTAAGGGTAGAATTAGTTTATGTATACCAGGATTGGGATCGGGAGTTCGGTTATGCGAGGGGAAGGTACTATTAGAGAACTCATCCTCAAAACTTGGGTATCAAGGAGAGAGCTAAGAGGATCTTATACTGGCTTTGGAACTGCTCATAGAGATGATGTGGGACTGAACGCACACTAATAATGCCCCTCAAGCCCATGGGGGGAAATGAGGCGAGGAGAAGTCCAACTCAAAAAGCAGTCAAGCAGCCCAAGGCCCAACTCTGATACCATGAGAACTCATCCTCAAAACTTAGGTATCAAGGAGAGAGAGTTAAGAGGATCTTATACTAACTTTGGAACTGCTCACAGAGACGATGTGGGATTGAACGCACACCAATAGGTACCCCTACATACTCGTTCTACGAATGGTACCTAATTAATTAAAAATTATCCCAAATCAAATTCAATAACCTTTCATTTTACTCCCCTTTTAAATTAACAAAGTGACTAAGAACATGCAATTAAGTAAGCTACACAAATATTCACATTTTACATAGTATATACAAATAGAATATCCCTCAAAGCTGAGGCATGTGAGGCTCAAAAGGCCCATTGTCCTTTTTTGAAATTATAGTGATGCACCCATACAAAAATAAATAATACTATAATATAAAAATAAATACCATAATAAAAAATATAAATATACGAAATAAACAAAAAATACTAAAAATATGTAGTAGTAATAATAATAATAATAATAATAATAATAATAATAATACGCACGCCTAGTATCATGTAAATACAATAATAACAATATGGAAATAATTAAACCCAAAAAATGGTATATAATATACAAACATGGAAACAAAATGATTGTATTCAAATCATAAATCTAATATGTAAATACACACAAGGATAATATGGAAACAATTAATGACATAATGAAAACAAATATGGAAACCAATTAAACCCTACTATTGACATGCAATATAATAAGGAAATAGCTCACACCCTACAAATATGGAATAATATGGAAACTAATTGAACTCTAAAAATTGTCATGCAATAATATGGAAACAAATGCAACCCCAAAAATTAACACGTAATAATATGGAAACCCTAAAAATCAACATGCAATAATATGGAAACAATAAAAAAATAATATGCAATAATATGGAGATAAATTGAATCCTAGAGAAAAAATCAATGTGCAATTAATATGAAAACATGTGATAATAAAATGAAAATGCTCAAAATCCTAAAATTAATACACAAGCTATATGGGAGCAATTAAACCCTAAAAATGATACGGAATAACAATATAGAAACAAATCAAACTTTATAATAAAACACTACTCAAAACCATAATAACGTGAAATAATCAAAACCCTAAATGATAATATCATGAAAATAATGTAAATAATCAAAAAACCTGAACACAAATAAATATTACAATCCTAAATAATAAATAATAATAATAATAATAATAATAATAATAATAATAATAATAATAATAATAATAATAATAATAATCTCTAAATACCATATAAACAATAAACATGATAAATATCCTAAATAAATCAAAAACCCAAAATAATATCTAAACAATAAACACGATAACACGATCACCCTAAATAATATATACCAATAATCAAAAACCTTATATATGCAATGATGCTATGACCATCTTAATATGCAATATACCACAAATATATAACAAAGACAAAAAACTCTATATCATAAATACATAATAACAATAAAAAAACTAAAATAATAAACCATATACATGAAAAGATTAAAATAATAAACCACAAACATCTATACACCATATATATAATAACATAAAACAATAAATCATAAAATATATACATCTTGGGTGGTGGTCGGAGAAGGGCTGAAGTAAGAAGAAGCTGGTCGTAAAAGAGGGAGGGGCCCCGGGGGGGGGTGTAGCGCGCTGCACGGGCTGCTAGTCGCGGGTAGCTACAAGGACTACTGGCCGTGCTTATGAAGAGGTGGCTGGGCTATCCACAGCTGTGCGAGTGGTGCCCCTTGTAACTACCTCTTTGTTGCATATTCGGTTGCGCCATGAGGCTGCTGATGAGGAGTTGCAGGGCTGGCTGGAGGTTGATGAGGGAGTATGCATGGAGATGGTGAGCTTGGGCTGCTACCTCTTGTGTCGTGCTGCGTGTGGCTCTCCTTCAAGAGGGGGCTGTCGTGATGGTTGTGCTACAGTGTGTGCCTCCCTACTGGTGTTTTTTTTTGTGTGTTCTTGGGCGCCTCCAACGGCTGTGAGAGAGAAGGAAGAAGATGAGGGTGTGGGCAGTTGGGCACTACGTGTGAGAGAGGTGGCTGTGTTGTGGAGTCATTAAGCCATGAGGGAGAGAGAGAGTTATGGCTGTAAGAGAGATAAGAAGAGAGAAGATGTAGTGATTCAAAAAAATTAATTAATTATTAATTAAATAATATAATATAATATAATATATTAATATATTAATATAATTATATATATATATAAACTTTCCTGAAGCCAGAAGATAAGGGGAAGGAAAACTTTCTCAGCTAAACCTGCACCAATTGAACAACGAAAAATATCATTGGGTTCCATTTTCAGCCACCAACGTTTTAATCAGGGAGATTTCATGGTTTGGACATCGTAGGCACCACTCTTGGGATAAGGTAAGGGAAACAGATTATGTCAGTTATTTTTAGAAATTTAATCGATTAAATTTTAACATATGATTACAGGAATAATATGTATATTTTTCAGAGTATTTAGACATATGGAAATGGAAATTTTGAATATATTATATATATGTTTTGGGAAAAACTGGGTATGGGAAAAACTGGGTATTATTATTTTTAGCAGAAAAATATAGTTATCCTAGGCATATTATTTTATTATGAATTAGTAACTCAAATTGTGTGGCATGAGATTAATACAAAATAATGATATGACAATGTTTTATACAGAATTATGATATGACAGAGTTTTTGTACACAGTTACAGTACGATAGTGTTCTATACAGAACTATAGTACAATAGTATTTTATACAGAGTTATAGAATGACATGACAACATTTTATATAGTCACAGAATGACAAGTGTTCTATACAGAACTACAGTATAATAGTGTTTTATATAGACTTACAGTATTACATCATTTTATATACCGAATTGTGGAAATGAAATCATGTTATTGTATTATTTTATAAATCGCATTATATGATTTAAGAAACCTAATGGACCAGAGCTAAGTATGGTACCGTAACTTCATAGATACTAGTGCAGCCACACTGTTGTGAGAGTGTTGGTGGTATATAGCCGATTTGGCCAGTGAAGAGTAGAGTTAACCCCTAGAGTTCGGACTAGTTAGGTAGGCAAATCGTACTTATAGTTACAAATATGGATATAGTTTGACTTAGCCTAGTGGTAGGCCAGCTATGGCTAAATCTAGTCTTCCAACCGCACAACCTGGTCATGCGAGGTTAATTAATGACATTGTATGTTTATCTATCTAGGGAAGTTCTTTTATGTATATATGTGTATTTATGTATATAGAAAAATTTATATACCAGAGTATGTTTTGGAAAGAAAGTGAGTATTTTGAAATGTATATATATAAAGGTATGAGTACAGTTTTACATGATTTTCTCAATTAAAGTTGAGTTAATTAATGAATGTGTTTTTACTACAGTAAAACTCATGTTGCCACACATTGATAATAATTTGTTCCGTCTTATTGAGATGTGTCTCACTCCTATAGTTTCTAACCTTTTTGGAAATCTGAGGAACCAAGCTTAGAGTCTCTGAGGCAGGCAAGGTTGGATAGTGTTTTATTTAGGGTAAGTATTTATGAGACGCAGATATGCATATGCATAGACTTCGTGTGTTCAATGATGTGTTATGAATGTTGTATGGGGATTTATGTATATAATTATGATGACATTAGAACTCTGGTAGTGTGATTGGGATTTATTTATAGTTATGCTTCCGCTGAGTTTTATGATATGAGTTATGGACAAGTGATCCTAGAACCCACCTCGGGTAACAGAATGTTCTAGTTGTGGTATCAGAGATTATGTATGGGGAATTGCACTCTAGGCCTCACTAGGTTCAAGGTATTATAGATATGATATCAGAGCTAGTATTTATAATGTTATTATTTTTTTTAGGGTCGTTACAGAAGAAGCAAGGGAGATTGCTCTTGGCCAGATCTGGGTGAATGCTATAGGAGTGAGGGTGTGGGAGAAGGGAGAATGAGCTCATGGCTGGGAATGGAGAAGGTGTGGTTGAGACAAGAAAGTGGCGAGAGTGTGCGTAAGAGTGAAACCCCCAGTTGTTGTGTCCTGTGTGAGTGTTGCCTCCTCCCTTTTATAGATTTTGCAAAACCCTAAAAGCGTAAACAATGCTAACCCCCCCTCTTTTAATTCACGTGGGCTTCATGCAAGCCCATGCTGTAAAAACCCCAAAAAGAGATATAAAAGATTAGTGGATTGATTTTCAAAAAAATAAAATAAAATAAAATAAAATTTATTTTTATTTTATTAATAAAATATATTATTATTAATATTAATTAAATATGTATTTATTATTATTATTATTATTATTATTATTACATCCCAAAGCTTCCAGCTTCGGGATGACTTCTTCTTCTTCTTCTTCTTCTTTACTTTTTCTTTTCTTTATTTTATTTCCTGCAACTCTCTATAATCTCTCTCTCTCCTCACGTTCTCTCTCCCTCTCTCCTCGATTTTGTGACGGATTTCGCCCAATCGAAAATTCGAAAATACCACTGGACTCCATTCGCCGCTGCCGTCATTTCTACCAAAGCGGATCGGTGGTAGGAGCGGCATAAGCGTATTCCCTAGGGTAAGCCATTTTTCCCTTTTTCTTTAATTTCTTGAAAAATATAAGCTCAAATGACGAACGGACACCACCACGAGAATCTAGGGATGATTCTTTACAAGTTTAGTGGGACAGAATTCTCGTGGGAGTGTCGGACCAAAACCCCAAATTTGGGGTGCAGCAATTATTAAGGGGCTTATTTTTAATTAACTAGTATTAATTTAGAAATGCTAAAATATTAAGCATCTGGGACTGAAGTAGGATTTTTGAAATTTAGAGCCCAGGTGAGCACTGCGGGTGTAATTTTGGGACCCGCAGGAAAAATTTGAAAAATTAAGTAGGGATGTTAAATAATAGTTTAAATATTAATTTAAGGTATATGGACCTAAGGAAGGCTAGATGAGTATTATTTTGGAGAAATAGATTAATTAATCTGGGGAAAAATGTAAATTGCAGGGGTTAAGTTTCGGGCGCCAAGGGCGTGAAATTTTGGATCCTAAAGAATTTCTCAGTAGCCAGGTAAGCGAATAAACTAAAACAGTAATTTTTCATACAAATTATTATTGATTATGTGTAAATTTATTTTCAGAAAAGCATATGTTATATTGTGTATTACGAATAAAATGTACGATTGAGAAAATATTGCTATGATGATTAAAATGTATATGTATGTATGAGATGTAAGTAATTCACGATTTTAGAATATGAAGTATGACTTTTAACAGCATATGTGTGGCATGAATATTATTTTGTATGAAATGTATTATGATGTTAAAGATTTTACGAACAAAGCATGATTTCAGGTATTATGAAAATATGAGTTATGTTATGATGGTTTTGACGATTATGTGATAAATGATGTATTTTCAGAATATATATACCTGAAACAATTTTGGCGCGAGGTCATATATTTATGCTATTGGCACGAGGCCGTATTTATGTTTTTGGCGCGAGGCCATATATTTATGTTATCGGCACGAGGCCGTATTTATGTTATTGGCGCGAGGCCATGTATTTATGTTATCGGCATGAGGCCGTATTTGTGTTTTTGGCGCGAGGCCATATATTTATGTTATCGGCACGAGGCCGTATTTATGTTATTGGTGCGAGGCCATGTATTTATGTTATTGGCACGAGGCTGTATTTATGTTATTGGCACGAGGCCATATTTATGTTATTGGCGCGAGGCCATGTATTTATGTTTTCGGCACGAGGCCATAATTACTATATTTTCGGCACAAGACCGTAATGATGTTATATATATGATCATGTATTATATGTTATCACCACCAGGATGTTAGTTTAGTTCAGTTCAGGGGCTCGGTATCGTACCTATATGTGTAGATCAGATATCTACGTCAGATTAGTGGTAACCATCCAACGAGGGGATGGGAGATGGATAGTCGATGTGGCTTTCAGTAGAGTATGGACGTCCACCTGGCAGTCCGGACCAGGGTGTGGCGGGCTCATCGTACTTACAGACATATTTGATTCGACAGTGGTCGACCAACCATTGTCGGGTCTCGCCTTCGGGCTGCACAACCCGCCATGGGGGGTAATACATGACACCAGCTAGCTAGTCATCCTGGGTTTGTTTTCAGTACTACAGTTATAACAGATGATTTTATGTATGTTATGATTAATTAACAGATGTGAAAATATATTTTTACCCAGTACGATATGATGTTTATAGAATTATGAAATGTACTATATACGTATAAATGCATTAAATATTCATGTTGCCACACAGCTGTATTTAGTTTATTTTCCCTTACTGAGAAGTGTCTCACCCCCAAACTTAATTAATTTTTCAGGAGTCCCTGAGAGACCGGCGGGTTAGGGCCGCCATTGAGCTAGTGAGATTACCTTGTGAGAAGGGTAAGATTTTGTAATAGGGTCAGAGTTATTTTGTGTTTGACCCTAGAGATATTTTGATGTATGTGAGGATGTATAGAATGCTCTGGTATTATGTTTTATGATTGGATGTTTGAGATTTTATGTTTACTGCTGCTAGGTTTTCCGCTGTATTTGACAGGTGTCCTCACTACCCACGGGTTCGGGTTGACCATTTTATTTATTATGTGATATTTTATGTTAATAAATTGAGGGACATTACATTTGGTATCAGAGCCTAGGATACTGGGTTCTGTAGACTCTAGAGTGCAGCAGTAATAATACCAGAGTATAGGATAAGGGAATTTGAGGTCTAGTTTTGTAGTCTAGATGCAAGACTTCCGTGGTGGTTTGTATGATTTTCCTAGGGTGACGATTTCAGAAAATTTATTGTAAACTATCGTCGGGTTGGGTATCTAGGTTGCAGGATTGAACCTTGAATTAAGATTATGAGTGATAAGTTAATTAGGAAAATATACCATATGAGTTAAGTGATATGTATAAAGGAAGAGGTTTTGAGTTAAGTTATTTCTTCTTTCAGGATGGACCACGGTGGAAATAGTGCCCACGCCAGTGGGAGTGAGGGTGCTGGACCCTCAGGCGCTGCGGGTAGTGATTCAGATGTAGTCTTACGCAGCGTAGCACAGCAGGTTATGGCAAAAATTGCTAGGAGTTCTAGAGAACAGGGTGGTCCATCTGTAGGCCATGGTAGCACGATTGAGAAATTTATTAAAATGAGTCCTCCAGCTATCTCATGAGGGACAGATCTTGCAGTTGCTAAAAATTGGGTGCAGGAGATGGAGAAGATATTTTCAGTGCTGCAGTGTTCGGAAGAGAAGAAGGTGCTGTTTGCCACATATAGACTGACTGGGGAGGCCGAGAGATGGTGGTCAGCAGTGAAATTGTTAGAGCAACAGAGGACTGCACCTGTAGAGATGACGTGGGAATGGTTTAAAGAGGTATTCTTCGATAGGTATTTTCCAGCCTCTTCTAGGGAGGCTAAGATTGCAGAGTTCTTGAATCTGAAGTAGGGACAGCTATCGGTACAACAGTACATGGCGAGGTTCATTGAGCTATCTCGTTTTGCCCCGTACATTATTCTAGATGAGGCGAAGAAGGTACGACAGTTTGAAAGAGGCTTGAGAAGAGAAATTTATAAGCAGGTATCGATTTTGAAGTTGCAAGACTTCACCGAGCTGGTTGACCGAGCCACTATAGCAGAAATTGGTGATCGGTTGGAGGCTGAGGAGCAGAGGCAGAAGAAGAGGACTACACCTTCTGGTTTCCAGCAGGGAGTTGGCTGTGCCGCGTGAAAGAGAGGTGGCTATTATAGGAACCAGAGACAGAAGACCGGGAATCGTGGTTTCTAGGGTATGCAGCCATCTCCAGCTTGCCCATCTTGCGGGAAGAGACACTTGGGAGAGTGTCGTGCTGGGCGAGGTGTTTGCTACAGGTGCGGGGAGCCAGGACATATGATGAGGGAGTGTCCGACACAGACTAGTACTGCTCCTAAACCTGCACGAGGAGGTTACCAGGCACCATGAGGAGGCCAGCAAAGGAATACAGCCCCAGCCAGAGTTTTCACTTTGACGCCAGGAGATGCTGAGGCAGCAGGAGATGTGGTGACAGGTACTGTTTCAATACTGTCATTTAAAGCTTCTATTTTGTTTGATTCTGGGACGATGCATTCGTTTATCACCCGGGATTATGTTAAATTATGTCGGTTTGAGCCTTAGCAGTTAGAAATTAGTTTGTCTGTTGCTACGCCGACTGGGACCGTGGGGGTATGTAGAAAGGTACTCAGGGACTGTCCAGTGGATATTCAGGGGAGGTCTTTGTTAGTTAATCTGGTGGTTTTAGACATGCATGGGTTTGAGGTAATCTTGGGTATGGATTGGCTAGCTGCCCACTATGCTAGCATTGATTGTCATCAGAGAGTGGTAGTGTTCAGATCTCCAGAGGGACAGGAGTACAGATTTATGGGATCACGTGTGTGCACCCCACCTCAGTTATTATCTGCTATTCAGGCGTGTAGATTGCTATCAGAAGGTTGTCAGGGATATTTAGCCTATGTGAAGGCTGTATTAGAAGGGGAACCGAGGGTGGAGGATATCCTAGTGGTTAGGGATTTTCCTAATGTATTTCCTGAGGATTTGCCGAGACTACCTCCTGATCGTGAGGTAGAGTTTGTTATTGACCTAGTTCCGGGGACAGCGCCGATTTCGAAGGCGCCGTATAGAATGGCACCGGCAGAGCTGAAAGAATTGAAAGAGCAGTTGTAGGAGCTGTTAGATAAGGGGTTCATTCGGCCCAGTGTGTCACCTTGGGGAGCACCGGTGTTGTTTGTGAGGAAGAAGGATGGCTCAATGAGATTGTGCATCGACTATCGAGAAATAAATAAAGTAACTATCAAGAATAAATACCCACTCCCGCGTATTGATGATTTGTTTGACTAGTTACAGGGGACATAGATCTTTTCGAAGATAGATTTACGCTCCGGTTACCATCAGGTGAAAGTCAGGGCGGAAGATGTTCTGAAGATGGCATTCAAAATACGGTATGGTCACTATGAATTTTTAGTTATGCCATTTGGGTTGACGAATGCTCCTACAGTGTTTATGGATCTTATGAACAGGGTTTTCACCAGTACTTGGATCGGTTTGTGGTAGTATTTGTTGATGATATACTGGTGTATTCGAAGAGTCTAGAGGAGCATGAGGAGCATCTGAGTATAGTGTTGCAGGTGTTGCGAGAGAAGAAACTATATGAAAAAGCTCAAGAAGTGTGAGTTCTGGCTGGAACAGGTTACCTTCCTTGGACACGTTATATCCAAGGGTGGTATTTCTGTTGATCCGAGTAAAATTGAGGCGGTAGTAGACTGGAACCAAAGAACATGCACGAGATCAGGAGTTTCCGAGGATTGGCTGGGTACTACCGCAGGTTTGTTGAGGGCTTCTCTCGATTGTCAGGCCCATTGACCAGATTGACCAGGAAAGGAGCGAAGTTTGAGTGGTCTGATGAATGTGAACAGAGCTTCCAGGAGTTGAAGCAGCGACTCATCACTGTGCCTGTGTTGACGATTCCTTCAGGAGAGGAGGGGTTTGTAATTCACAGTGATGCATCCCATAAAGGGCTCAGATGCGTGTTGATGCAGGGGGGGAGAGTGATAGCCTATGCCTCACGACAGTTGAAAGAATATGAGAAGAACTATCCTACCCACGATCTAGAGTTGGCGGCAATTATTTACGCGCTGAAGATTTGAAGGCACTATCTATATGGGGGTTGGTGTGAGATATTTACTGACCATAAGAGTTTAAAGTATTTTTTCACGCAGAAGGAATTGAATATGAGACAGAGGAGATGGTTGGAGCTAATAAAGGATTACGACTGCATTATTAGCTACCACCCAGGAAAGGCTAATATGGTTGCTAAAGCTTTGAGTCGAAAATTCGTGGAATCATCTGTATCTGCAGTGGAGATTCAGCATCCGATTCAGATGGATCTGGAAAGGCTCGGTGTGGAGCTGGTGGAGGGCGATCACCAGGCATTCATTGCTGACTTGGTTTTGCAGCCAACTCTACAAGAAAGGATTAAAGCAGCTCAGAAGAATGATGCAGAACTAGTAGAGCTTATGGGAAAGGTACAGGATGGTCAGGAACTAGAGTTCAGCATTTCAGATGATGAAGCCCTGAGGTTCCGTACCAGGTTATGTGTTCCTACCGATCCTGAGATCAAGAAAGTCATTCTGGAGGAAGCACATCGATCCCTATATACTGTACATCCAGGTAGCACTAAAATGTAGAAGGATCTCCGAGAGTCCTTCTGGTGGAGCAACATGAAGAGGGAGATAGCTCAGTTTGTGGGTCAGTGTTTGACGTGCTAGCAAGTGAAGGCTGAGCATCAGAGGCCGACAGGATCGTTGCAGCCACTCTACATTCCTGAGTGGAAGTGGGAGCATATAGCAATGGATTTCGTCTCAGGATTACCGCCAACATTGCATGGACAAGATGCTATTTGGGTAGTGGTGGATCGATTAATGAAGACTGCCCACTTTTTGCCAATCAGAGTTAGCTACTCCTTGCCTGAGTTATACATCCAGGAGATAGTTAGACTCCACGGCATCCCAGTGTCCATAGTTTTAGATAAAGACCCACGGTTCACATCTCGTTTTTGGAAGAGTCTGCAAGGGGCCATGGGTTCTCAATTGTCATTCAGCACAGCTTTTCATCCTTAGACAGATGGACAGACAAAGAGGACGATACAGATTCTGGAGGATATGCTATGAGCATGTGTGCTGGACTTTGGAGGTCGTTGGATGCGGTATTTGCCACTGGTTGAGTTTGCGTATAATAACAGTTACCAGACCAGCATTGGGATGGCACCGTATAAGGGACTATATGGCAGGAGGTGCCGATCCCCATTGTACTAGGATGAGGTTGGTGAGAGACAAGTATTGGGGCCAGAGTTGATACAGCAGACTCAAGATAAAGTCAGACTCATCAGAGACAGGATCAGGACAGCGCAGAGCCGGCAGAAGAGTTATGCTGATACTCGTTGACGAGAACTGGAGTTTGACACAGGAGATCACGTGTTCCTGAAGGTGGCACCGCTGAAGGGTGTTATGAGGTTCGGGAGGAAGGGTAAGCTGAGCCCTAGGTATATTGGACCATTCGAGATTCTTGAGAGAGTGGGTCCAGTTGCCTATCGTTTGACATTACCACCGGTCCTATCTAGGATCCATGACGTATTCCACCTTTCTATGCTGAGGAAATACATCTCAGACCCCTCCCATGTGATTAGATATGAAGCACTGGAATTGGGTGATACTTTAGCTTATGAGGAAGTGCCAGTGCAGATTCTTGACTAGAAGGAACAGGAGTTACGTACGAAGAAGATTCCATTGGTAAAAGTTCTGTGGCGCAACCATGCCATTGAGGAGGCTTCTTGGGAACTAGAGGATCAGATGCGCTAGAGATATCCGCACTTATTCAGTGGAGATTAGAGCTGAGCCAGTCATATGAATGGAATAGTATTGTAGTTTTTATTTGTATAGTGTAACGTAAGATAGATAGAGTTTTTAGTTTTAAAATGTGAATGGTTTTGAGAGAATTTTGAATAGTTGTGATCTCCCAGATCCCTCGTTGTAACCACAGTATTCCTCCGCCATAAGTGAGGGTAATCAATAAAAATTGGAAGTATTTTCACTAAGAAAGGGAAATAGGGGAATGGCAAATTTTTAGGACGAAATTTTTATAAGGAGGGGAGAATGTAAAAACCCCAAAAAGAGATATAAAAGATTAGTGGATTGATTTCCAAAAAAAAAAACAATAATAATTAAAATTTATTATTATTTTATTAATAAAATATATTATTATTAATATTAATTAAATATATTTATTATTATTATTATTATTAGTACATCCTGAAGCTTCTAGCTTCAGGATGACTTCTTCTTCTTCTTCTTCTTCTTCTTCTTCTTTACTTTTTCTTTCTTTATTTTATTTCCTGCAACTCTCTGTAATCTCTCTCTCTCCTCACGTTCTCTCTCCCTCTCTCCTCAATTTCGTGATGGATTTTTGCCCGATCGAAAATTCGAAAATACCACTGGACTCCATTCGCTGCTGCCGTCACTTCTACCTAAGCGGATCGGTGGTAGGAGCGGTGTAAGCATATTCCCTGGGGTAAGCCATTTTTTCCTTTTTCTTTAATTTCTTGCAAAATATATGCCCAATTGACGAACGGACACCACCACGAGAATCTAAGGATGATTCTCTACAAGTCTAGTGGGACGGAATTCTTGTGGGGGTGTCGGGCCAAAACCCCAAATTTGGGGTGCGGCAATTATTAAGGGGCTTATTTTTAATTAATTAGTATTAATTTAGAAATGCTAAAATATTAAGCACCTAGGACTGAAGTAGGATTTTTGAAATTTAGGGCCCGGGTGAGCGCAGCGGGTGTAATTTTGGGACCCGCAGGCAAAATTTGAAAAATTAAGTAGGGATGTTAAATAATAGCTTAAATATTAATCTGAGGTATATGGAGCCTAAGGAAGGCTAGATGAGTATTATTTTGGAGAAATAGATTAATTAATCTGGGGAAAAAATGTAAATTGCAGGAGTTAAATTTCGAGCGCCAAGGGCGTGAAATTTTGGATCCTAACGAATTTCTCAGTAACCAGGTAAGGGAATAAACTAAAGCAGTAATTTTTCATACAAATTATTATTGATTATGTGTAAATTTATTTTCAGAAAAGCATATGTTATATTGTGTATTACGAATAAAATGTACGATTGGGAAAATACTACTATGATGATTAAAATGTATATGTATGTATGAGATGTAAGTAATTCACGATTTTAGAATATGAAGTATGACTTTTAACAACATATGTGTGGCATGAATATTATTTTGTGTGAAATGTATTATGATGTGAAAGATTTTATGAACAAAGCATGATTTCAGGTATTATGAAAATATGAGTTATGTTGTGATGGTTTTGACGATTATGTGATAAATGATGTATTTTCAAAATATATATACCTGAAACAATTTTGGCGCGAGGCCATATATTTATGTTATCGGCACGAGGCCGTATTTATATTATTGGCGAGAGGCCATGTATTTATGTTATCGGCACGAGGCCGTATTTATGTTTTTGGCGCGAGGCCATATATTTATGTTATCGGCACGAGGCCGTATTTATGTTATTGGTGCGAGGCCATGTATTTATGTTATCGGCACGAGGCCGTATTTATATTATCGGCACGAGACCGTATTTATGTTATTAACGCGAGGCCACGTATTTATGTTTTCGGCACGAGGCCGTAATTACTATATTTTCGGCACGAGGCCGTAATGATGTTATATATATGATCATGTATTATATGTTATCACCACCAGGATGTTAGTTTAGTTTAGTTCAGGTGCTCGGTACCGTAACTATATGTGTAGATCAGATATCTACGTCAGATTAGTGCTAACCATCCCATGAGGGGATGGGAGATGGATAGTCGATGTGGCTTTCAGTAGAGTGTGGACGTCCACCTGGCAGTCCGGACTAGGGTGTGGCAGGCTCATCGTACTTACAGACATATTTGATTCAGCAGTGGTTAGCCAGCCATTGTCGGGTCCCGCCTTCGGGCTGCACAACCAATCATGGGGGGTAATACATGACACCAGCTAGCTAGTCATCCTGGGTTTGTTTTCAGTACTACAGTTATAACAGATGATTTAATGTATGTTATGATTAATTAACAGATGTGAAAATATATGTTTACCTAGTACGATATGATGATGTTTATAGAATTATGAAATGTACTATATATGTATAAATGCATTAAATATTCATGTTACCACACAGTTGTATTTGGTTTATTTTCCCTTACTGAGAAGTGTCTCACCCCCAAACTTAATTAATTTTTCAGGAGTCCCTGAGAGACCGGCGGGTCAGGGCCGCCGTTGAGCTAGTGAGATTACCTTGTGAGAAGGGTAAGATTTTGTAATAGGGTCAGAGTTATTTTGTGTTTGACCCTAAAGATATTTTGATGTATGTGAGGATGTATAGAATGCTCTGATATTATGTTTTATGATTGGATGTTTGAGATTTTATGTTTACTGCTGCTAGGTTTTCCGCTGTATTTGACAGGTGTCCTCGCTACCCACGGGTTCGGGTTGACCATTTTATTTATTATGTGATATTTTATGTTAAGAAATTGAGGGACGTTACACATGCACTCTCCAAAGTTTTTTTTTCTAAACAATAAAAGAAGGGCCTCCAAAATATAGACCTTAATTATCGGAAATAAAAGGACCCCAACTCAAAAATAAAATGACTCAATTAAAATAAAAGAGACTTAGATTTTTTTTTTAAAATAACTGGGACTTGATTTTGAAATACTCGAAACTCAAAAATTGGGATTCAATTTTTTAAAGTACCAGGACTCAGTTTAAAAATACCAAGACTTAGTTTAAAGTACTAGGAATCAGTTTAAAAATACCGGGACTCAATTTAAAAATACTAGGACTCAGTTTAAAAATATCCAGAACTTAATTTTAAAATAAAAGGGACTTAAATTTAAAAAATATTGGGATGCAATTTAAAAAATAAATAGGACTCAATTTAAAGATAACCAGGACTCATTTTAAAGACTCATGACTCAATCGGATTTTTCAAAAAAGGTCCTCCAATTCCCGGGATACAAAGTCGACGCAGGGTTTCCTCAAAAAGGTCTAGTTAAAATTGGGGTGTCTATAGCTATCCCTCTTTATTGGCTTTGTTGCTTCGAGGTAGCAGTAGGAGGTCTCCTATGTTATCTTTAGAAACAAAACTATAAAGATAAAAGATACCTATTTTAACTAGGCCGCACAACTGCCTAACGTTTTCAAATTAATCAGGTATTGTTGCTTCTACCAATCAGGGGTAAAAAGGAGTGAGTAAGGCAACCTAGTAATGTTTAGCACAATTATCTAGAAGATTACTACTCGGGTGTAGGATCCCAAGAGCTAGAGCTTTTGTTGGTTGGAAGATGACTACTCGGGTATAGGATCCTGAGAGCGAAAGCAATTTTCAAATCAAAAGATGACTACTTAAATGAATGTGATAGTCCGACTGATACTTTTGAATGGGACCACAAAGGCTCAATTTGAATGAGACCACGAAAGGGTCAATATGAGTGGGATTGTGCAAGGGTCAATTGGAATGGGACTACTAAAGGGTCAATAGGAAGAGGACTGCAAAAGGGTCAATAAGAGTGGGACCGCAAAAGGGTCGATTGGAAGAGGATTCGCGAAAGGGTCAATAGGAAAAAGACTACAAAAGGGTTAATAAGAGTGAGACCGCAAAAGGGTCAATAGGAAGAGGACTACTAGGGTGTAGGAACCTGAGTACCATAGTACCTAAAGAGGACTACTCAGGTGTAGAAACTCGAGTACCATGGTACCTGAAGAGGACTACTCGGGTGTAGGAACCCGAGTACTATAGTACCTGAAGAGGACTACTCGGGTGTAGGAATCCAAATACCAAAGTAGCTGACAATGACTTGCATCAAGTGTAGGAACCCAAGTACCACAGTAGCTGAAGATGACTTGTATCGGGTATAAGAACCTGAGTACCATAGTAGCTGAAGATGTCTTGTATTGGGTGTAGGAACCCAAGTACCAAAGTAGCTGAAGATGACTTGTATCAGGTGTAAGACCCCGAGTACCAAAGTAGTTGAAGATGACTTGTATCTGGTGTAGGAACCTCAATACCAAAGTAGCTGAAGATGACTTGTATTGGGTTTAGGAACCTAAGTACCAAAGTAGCTGAAGATGACTTGTATCGGGTGTAGGAACTTGAGTACCAATGTAGCTAAAGATGACTTGTATCAGGTGTAGGAACCCGTGTACCAAAGTAGCTAAAGATGAATTGTATCGAGTGTAGGAACCCAAGTACCAAAGTAGCTAAAGATTACTTGTATCGGGTGTAGGAACCTGAGTACCAAAGTAGCTGAAGATGACTTGTATTTGGTGTAGAAACCTAAGTACCAAAGTAGCCGGATATGACTTGTATCAGGTGTAGGAACCCAAGTACCAATGTAGCTGAAGATGACTTGTATCGGGTGTAGGAACCTGAGTACTAATGTAGCTGAAGATGACTTGTATCGTGTGTAGGAACTCGAGTACCAAAGTAGCTGAAGATGACTTGTATCGGGTGTAGGAACCCGAGTAACAAAGTATCTGATGATGATTGTTCGAGTAAACGAGATAGTTAGGACAACTTGTAATAGAGCTCTCAACTAAACAAGATGGTCGGGATAACTTGGAAAATATTGTTTGAATTTGGGAGATGTAAACCCTAGTATTTGGAAAAACATCTTCTAGACCAATGCCTCAATTTCAAGGGTAAATAGAACAATTTGGAAAGAATTTTTTGGTTCTAAGGACTAATGCCCTAGTTTCAAAGCATAAAATACAATCAATCACTGAAGGCTAGTGCCCCAGTTTCAAGGTAGACAATACAATCTAGACCAGGGTTAGTGCCCCAGTTTAAAAAAAAAATGACTCAATTTGGACCTAGGTCAGGTGCCCCGGTTTCAGAGTAGATAACTCAATTTGGACTTGGGTCAGTTGCCCCAGTTTCAGAGTAGGTGATGCAAATTGAGTCAATGCCTTAGTTTCAAAGTGAATGACTCAATTTGGTCCTAGGCTAGTGCCCCAATATTTGGACTTAGCAAAACAAGGATTGCTTAGATAGGGATAAAAAGGGATGTGCAAAGCCTATACAGTAAGTCAAGTATAACTGAATGATGTTGTATATGTTGTTATATGTATGCATGTCGCTACTTATGATGTTAGAATGTTGGGATGTATGCATGTTGTATGATATGTAGGCATGCTGCATGACATAAGTATATGTATGCCTTTTTTCTTTTCCTTTTTATGCAATGAATGAAATGCATGATGAGGTGTGAATTTTATTTCTCCAACGCACCTGTAATTAAAAAAACCAAACTCTGATCTTGGCCCTATTTTCGAATTCCAATTTGACATTGATGCCCTTGAATTGGTTCCTTTGAAACTTAGCATGACATCTACCCCACTAAATTCATTTGTGACTGATCCTATCCGTCTTACGTTTTCTCAGCAAGGACCTTCTTTGGATTGCATACTTAATGTTTTAAAATTAATTTTAAACTTTTCAAAATAAATATACAATCAGATAACTCAATTTCATTAAGGATATGAATGGAATGCTCAAACTTGCTTGTTTTTGCTTGATTTTCTGTGCTTGTTTAATAGGAAACAACTTTACTAGTACTCTATGACTTTGCTGCTAACTTTAGAGAATCACATCAATGGGCAAACCCTCATTTTTTTCTCTTTTTTTTTTCTTTTTTTTTATTAGCCTTCTTTGGTAATAAGCATAACTTCTCTACTGCATCACCACTCAGAGATACCTTCCTGCTTTGTATATCATGACTTATTTCGAACTTTTTATCTTGAATTATAACTAGTGTCTCATTAAGTAGCTTGATCAATACTCCAATCTCAGGATGGACTTTAAATGAATGGATGAATAATCCTACATCAATTTGCTAAATCATGGGATCATATGCACAAAAAATACGTTTCACCATGCTCAAATGCTATTTCAAAGGAAAAAAATTATCGTATTTTGTTGATGTTAGTTTATTAGGCTGATTACTTAAATATATGATCTTACCCCTCCTACTGACTGCCCCAGTTTTATAGAGGAAAACCCCTCCTTTTCTAGTTTACCCTGTTGTGAAATTGATGGAACTCTCTTCGTTCAACTGTTGCCCATTGTTTACCTCCCATAGTTTAGCCAAATTTTGCCCATATTTTGATCTCAAGATGGTCTTTAAGACTTGGGACGAAATGTAGGCTTAAGGATATAGGCTTCCATAAACAAAAGGAAACTAAGGCTCAAAAATCCCCTCTCATAATAACATTTTCTGTCCCAGTTTGTGGTGAGGCATTTGCAGGATATTGACCTAACTTGTCATTTAAATAAGCTGCCTACGTACCTTTTCAAGATCAGGTCATTACATAGTTCAGACTCAACATTAAGTTGACAAATCATTAAAGACAACAACATGCACCAATTTGGTCAGAACTTTTTTTTTGGACTGTAATGTAGGCTGGGGGCATTGGTTAAAGAAGAAAAGGGTTCAATAAGGCTCAAAATTGTTAAATTTATTAAGGGTAATATTAGTCAAAGATCACATGTGAGGTATGCCCCTTATTTTTAATCATACTTTTCTTGATTTCTTTTTCTTTTTGCTGATGACTCTTCTTTTGTGAAGGAATCTTAACTCCTTTTTGATTTGGGCTCCATATTTTAAACAACTTCCCCAATGTGGGGTGTGATTCTTTTGACTGGTTTGTTCAATGAAAGACTAAATTTTTTGGGCTCAAATGACTAGCAAAGGGTTTCTTTTTTTCTATTTTTCTTTGGGGCAACAGAAGAGCAGCCTGCCATCCTTTTGACAACTAATTATTGTCTCATATGACTTGTCAAATGCTTAAAATCCCGAACTTGGTTAATTTTTTGGAAAATGACTTTAGAATAAGTCGGTTTAAAATTTAAGCTCATTGAGTTTAACGAATGATAAATCAATGCATGGTTCTTTTTGATAAAACTGGTCGACCAAATATGATCATCTATCATTTGCTAAAAAAAAGCTCCAAAAAGAAGAATTTTCAGTTAAAGAAATATCCCGCAAAGGCAAACCGCGAAATAGTCAAGATCGCCGATATGGTTTTCTATAAGGGTTTTATTTCAAAAGAATTCTTAGAAGACTAAGAGAGGGTTTGGAATGCGGATATGGTAGGAAGACCGGCGTGCATACACGTCATACATATCCTTGCATTCATACATATCATACATATCCCCGCATTCTAACATCATAAGTAGCAACATACATACATAACATAACATCATTTAGTCACACTTGTCTTATTGTATAGGCTTTGTACATCCCTTTTTCATCCCTATTTAAGCAATCCTTGTTTCGCTAAGTCCAAATACTGGGACACTAGCTCAATTTCAAATATTGTGTTGTCTACTCTGAAACTGGGGCATCAGCCCTTAGGTCCAAATTGTGTTGTCCACCTTGAAACTAGGGCACCAACCTTGAATCCCAAATTGTGTTTTCCACCTTTAATTTGGGGTGTTAGCCCTCAGTTCAAAAAATTGTATTGTCTACTCTGAAACTAGGGCATCAGCCCTCGGGTCCAAATTGTGTTGTTTACTTTGAAACTGGGACATGAGCCTTCAGTTCCAAAAATTGTGTTGTCTACTTTGAAACTAGGGCATTAGATCTTTTTCCCCCTGTCCTGATTATTTCAGTATTGTGAGTGATCTTATTTGAATTGACCATCTCCGATCCCATCCAAGTCAACTCTTTGTAGGTTCTTTCAAGTTAACCCTTTGCGGGTCTCATCAATTTCGTGGGTCTTTTCAAGTCAACCCTTCGCGGGTCTTATCAAGCCAACCCTTTGTGGGTATTTTCAAGTCAACTCTTCGTGGGTCTTATCAAGCCAACCATTTGCGGGTCCTTTCAAGTCAACCCTTCGTGGGTCTCATCAAGTCAACCTTTCGCGGGTCTTTTCAAGTCAACCCTTCGTGGGTCTTATCTAACCAACCCTTTGTGTGTCTTATCAAGCTAACCCTTCACGGATCATATTCAAGTCAACCATTTGCAGGTCTTGTCAAGCCAACCCTTTGTGGGTCTTTTAAAGTCAACCCTTCGCGGGTTTCATCAAGTCAACCCTTCACGGGTATTTTCAAGTCAACCCTTCACAGGTCTTATCAAGTCAACCCTTTGCAGGTCCTTTCAAGTCAACCCTTCGCGAGTCTAATCAAGTCAACCCTTCGTGGGTATTTTCAAATCAACCTTTCGCGGGTCTTACCAAGTCAACCCTTCACGGGTCTTTTCAAGTCAACCCTTCACAGGTCTTATCAAGTCAACCCTTCACGAGCCTTATCAAAGTCAAACCTTTGCGGGTCATATTCTAGTCAAGCCTTTGCGGGTCCTATCAAAATCCACCCTGGGGTCTCCAACTAATTTAACCCTTTTGGATCTTCACTAACCCCTAACATCCGAGCAAAGTCTACTAACTACTAACAAAAAAAAAAAACTCACTGATATCCCGAAAAGATGAGGTGTTTCTTCTTGACAGTCAATAGCCATCCATACCTCAACCACTTAAGGCATTGCTCCAACCTAGTACAAATAGGCATCTTTTGTCTTTATAGTCATGTTACTGCAAAATAACAAAGGAAAAACTTCTACTGTCATTTTAAAGCAACAATGCCTATGAAGAAGGGTAGCTGTAGACACCCTAATTTTTATTAGGTTTCCCTAATATGGGGAAAACGTGAAATAAATCACCCATTTTGAACAAGTAGGGGTCCTGAGTCCAATTAGTCCAAAGTGTGGGTATATTCATTTAGATTGAGTCCTTAATTCTTTTTATCCTTCCTTGAGTTTGTATTCATCTTGATAGGGCTACAGTTGATTTAATCATCTAGTCATGTCCTCACTAAATCCATAAGGGGTTATGCTACAATTGAGCACAAATCAAGTCATGTAAGAATGGCATAGGCATCGTTATTAATTCCTTAACCAATTAATTTAAGCCATGTCATTAGAATTTAACTGGTGTTAGGGGTTCTTGTAAAGTCATTTTAGTCAAATTATGGACTAATTGAAAATTTCTAGGTAAACTTTCAGTTTTAAAAATTAGTCCTTGTTTGGTCTGTTACCATTTTCTTTAAGTGCACTATTTGAATAAAGTCCAATGTATGTCAAAAATAAATGTTTCATTAGGGGACACGTGCCCAATAGGATAAAAAATATAGGGAAATATAGAGCAAATAACAGGAAATACAGGAGCATACACTGAAATACATACACTGCCAAATATAGGAAAATCCAAAATATATATATATATATATATATATATATATATATATATAAATGCAAAAGGAAAGTCTTCAAGGACCAATCCACACCCATGCTCTTGGAATATTCCAAGGCATCTCCAAGATCCCTATTCATCAATTCGGAAACAAATTAGGGTAAGTCAAAGCCATTAAATGAAAAAAAAAATTCAAAAGATCTAAAGATGCATGCGCATGGTACCTTGATTCTAAATCAACTTGGAAATAATCTTCAAAAAAATATTGCAAAATCAATTAGAATTTGAAATGTTTCCCCTCAAACTCTCGCCCAGAATCTCCATTAAATGGAGAATCGGCCATGTCACAAGAATGGGGGATCACATTACTGTAGGAAGGAAAGAAGGAAGAAAGGACGGACCTAACCTTGCCTAAATTGACCTAGGATTGACCCAGTAAATAAAGGAGTCTCGTACATAGCAAACCACCAACACTACGAAGGAGAAAGGGTAGAAATACAAAGATTGAGAGCAAGGGGCATACTAGCAGAAGGAGGAGGGCATATTCAAAGGGAATATAAGAAGGTTTTGAAGGAAATCACAAAGTAGCAGTAATCCCAAGGACTCTCGAAGGTTGGAGTCATCTCCTTATAAGGCACACTCATTGGTGCCAGACCACCCTCATTTGGAAGGATACACTCATTAGTGCATTCGTCCAGTACACAGAAGTAAACCCCTAGAAGGTTACTTTAGACGGACACCTAATAGACTCAAAGGTAGGAGAAGGAGATCAGAGGAGTGGAAGATAGTAGGTAACTATGGTTTTCCCTTCCCTTTTTTGGGCATGTAATATTGAACTATGATTATGATTATGAAAGTAGGAACCTGAACCCGAACCCAGGTTTGAACCTAAACCAAGAACTAGCAACTCGTACCTGATTACGTGTCAAAGTTAAGTAATTAGGTGTTTAAAATCATGCATTAAAAATTATATTTTTAATTAAATGCCTAGTTATATTCAATATTTAAACATTGTGTTCAATTTATAATATTTGGGTTTTTATTCAATAATTTATGAATTTTGGTATTTTATTATTGCAGGGCAATTTATGGACATTAAAGTCGACATGACTGCGTAATCTGGGCATAACTCTCTCATCCGAGCTCCGATTGAGATGATTCAAAGTGCAAAACTAGCCATGTGTTAACAAAAGAAAAAAAATGAATAAAGGGCCATCAAGTTTATGTGACCATGTAAAGGGGGCTTAAGGCCCATGCGTAGCATGATACATGCATTGGAATGAAGGGCCAGTCGTGCCTGTGAGAATCTCTTTGGAGGTTTACTTTAGTTTTGGCAAGTAGGGTTTGTTTTTTTGGGCATTAATTGGAGGGGTTTAAAAGTCAAAAAAGGAGGGTAGACTAGGTTTTCAAAATAAGTTTTTTTAGAGTTTTTGAAGGGCTTTGGCAGGAGATTTTCTGGGGACAGTTGTGCATAGAGGCAGCAACAACTGCTTTGCTACGGTGGGAAACCCAAGCAGCCCTTTCCTCCAACTCTCTCACGGCTATACTCTCTCTCTCTCTCTCTCTCTCTCTCTCTCTCTCTCTCTCTCTCTCTCTCTCTCTCTCTCTCTCTCTCTCTCTCTCTTTGTTTCCTTCTTCTCTTCTTCTCTAGTTTTTTATTTCTTGCATTTAAATACTTGCTTAATCATTGTTAATTTTCAGTTGAATTTTCATTAAAGTTTTGAACTTCTAAATTTCTATTGGGTTATTATTATTAAAGTCAATTTATTTTGTTCTCTTTTTATTTAATATCATTATTAGAGTTAATTTTGGTTGGGTTACTTTTCATTGTTAAAGTTCAAGTTGATCTCTTAAAAAATGTTCTTTAGGATTTAAATTTTGTTGGGTTCTATTTATTTCAAGTTCAATTTAATTAAAGTCTGAGTTTTTATTGTGTTTTAGTTTATTGTTTAAGTTGTTAAAGAAGCAAGTTTGTTTCTTTTGTTGGATCTAGTTTAATCGTCACTTAAGTTTTTTATTGTGTTAAAGTTTAGTTTTTTTTTTTTTTTGTGTTTAATTGAGGTTTTTAGAGTTGCATGCTTAAGTTGCGTAGTAAAGTTATTGTCTTTAGTTTTTTTTTTTTTCTGAAGTTTCAAACGTGGGATTTATTTCTTGCCTAAATGATTAAACGTAGGATTGTGTTTGGTATTTAATTTTGTCATCGTCTATTTCATTGTGCCTATTTCTCGTTTCTTGTCGTTAATATAGCGCATGTTAGGTTCATAAATTAAATTTCATGTTGTTTTAATTTCGTCACAAATTCTCAAAAATCCTAGGAATTGAATCTGAACTGTGTTCATTAACTTTTTTTTTTCTTAATTTCTTTTGGGATTACACAAAGTTTGGAATTAAACTGCATTTCCTGAGGAGATGATCTGGTCCTTGGGCTAATTATTATACGACTTAACTCTTATACTTGGGATAGCCTTTGCGCTACTCATTTTTACAGTGAGTTAGTACCCAAACTTGAACCAAAATCAAGAGCTAGCTAGTAGGCTTGCCAAGGCTTGGGTCTTCAACTACCAAAGATAAAATTTATAACCTAACTACTCCCAAGTTCAGTAGAATAGTGAGTAAGTCGGGTATCCATCCACGGGGACTAATGTGCAATTATTCACCACTTCCAATCTAGTTTACTATAGCTTTGTGTAAAAGAAAGTAAAAAGGAGAGATTTTTGAAAGGTTTTTCTAGAAAACTACTGAAAGCATGTAAATTCTATATTAGCACTACTCCTACAAAGCAAATCTAATATCATGAATCACGCCTAGACTATCGTTTGGCGCAAGTTATTTGTCCAATCAATTATCTACCTTAAGCTAACGGTTAAGTGGACCATTCGAGGGTATAGAGTAGTGAAGGTGCACCAACTGTCCGGAGCAAGGTCGGGAACCAAGGTATACACTATCTCAATGATCACTAATTCACCCCATATATGAATCGTAGCCTAATTCGTATAGATGACTAAACCCCTAACTAGGCTATCCTATCCCCTAGGGTATCATCAATTTCAAAGATGTTAACTTGCATGGAAATTAAATGAAAGCAGGTAAATGAAAGCAATAAAGAAAAGCATGTAAAAGATGGCTTCAATTGCACACTCAATAGTCTATCACTAACAATCAAGCATACAACTGTGAACAAGAACATGAATTTAAATTGAAATTAGTAAATCTAATCTACTTTGGTTCTCAATAGCTTTTTAGGTCTGTCACTAACCCAAAAATAACCAAAGAGGATCCCTAAGAACATATTCAAAGCTAATATTTATACCCAAAAGGGTTTACAAGGTTTAAATTTCAAAATAGGAAAGTTCTGCAAAAATCTCGTGCAGAAGATCGTCACTCTCGACCAAGTTGCACCCATGCTTTCCCCTGGTAGCACCCTAGTCAAGACTCACGGAAAATTAGGAATTCAAACTTTAGCATCTTCAACTTAGTCACGCCAATGGGTCTTGATGGTCGAGCTGCTAATCGAGACTTATAGGATCTCAACTTTAATTCAGCTTCAGAAACTCGACTTGATCGCCCCTCAAGGTCTCCCTAGTTGAGCAATTAGTCGAGACTCTCAGTATCTCAGGCTTAATAGGCTTCATTATCTTGACTTGGTCTCCCCTGAGGGTCACATGGTTGAACCTTGCAGCATTCTTCTTTTAGTCTGAACCTTGGAGTTTGCAGCTGGTGACCTGGTTGCCCCTTGTGTTGTTGGTCACACCACATGACCGAACAAAGTCTTCTTCTCTTTTGATGTGTGTTGATATTCTAGGAGCTTGGCTAAGCATCTGATTTAGGCTTTGTACACTCCAATTACTCCCTTTGCTTCTCTTAATACCTAACTCCTCAATTTTAACCTGTTTTTCCTGAACTGAAACACGAATAAACCTTTCATAACTCTGAATATGTTAACAAAGGGTATATACAAGATAAAAGAAGACAAAATGAAGGAAAATAGGGACCTAAAATAGTGCATTTTAGGAACTCATCACAACCCCAACTTATACTTTGCTAGTCCTCAAGAAAAGAAAAAACTAAAAAAAAAAAAAGCCTAAGAAAAACTAGAAAATCCTATCTACCTCCTCTTTCATGGGAAACACGGTTGCATTTACCATATGCAACAAGGCTTTAAACCCCTAGGTTGATCCTAGTGGACAAGTTGTAGTCTTGTGAGGGTTTCCAGGGTGGTACCCACAAACACCAATATCATTGAACATCAAATAACATTACATGCAACACAGTCATGCCATTTTACATGCAAGAATATGACCTAATTACACGCAGGACTTATCATACATGACTCTGTCATGCACACAACTCCGCAGCAATTCACTCATGCAGGTTTCAACAGTGTATAGCCATCAAGAAAAATACAACTCATAGAGAATCAACTAGCAATTGTAATTCAGGGTTAATGTCATCATGTAAATTCAAGTATGTATAGGTTACATCAAAAGACATGTGTAAAGTGCATGATTTGTTACACTCAAGTTATCCTTGAACACCTACAGAATGGTTGTCTTGACTTAGGCTCACTAGTATACCCTAAAAAACACTCAAAAATATAGGTTCACTCTCATATGTGAAGAAGAATGTCATTATCAAACATCTCACATATTTTGAAGAACTGATGCTAAAAATGGAGTAAACTAGTCTCACAAGAATGGGATCCAGCCTATTAATAAGGTGTTGAATCCTTCACCTTAGCGTCTTCTCACTTACTCGCCACATCCAACCAAAACCACCCTAGATTGACTTATTCATAAACCAAGTGTGAATACATCAGATGCATCGGACAACTGAAGAGTTTCCTAGAATCATGTGTGTTGTGTCCCTAGCTTGACCCTTTTGTATTTGGAGCGGGTATTCTACGTATTTTTCATTTCTTTTTCTTTCTTCTGCTCATTCTTTTATGCATTTTTCTTTCCTAGTTAGTTAGGACAATTTTCACAACTTTTATGTCTTTATACCTCTGAAAGGAAATTAGGCTCGAAAAGGAGTCCATGAAATAGGTCTATATCTAAGAGTGGCTTGTTTTCAAATCTTGAGTAGGTTACAAGACCTAGGTTTATATCTCCTCACTAGATGTCACCTCTAGGCTAGCAAATGCAAGAACCGAGACTAGCGGGTAAAGAAAATTCATAAAAGAAAAGTTGAGTTCCGTGAACTCAGAGTTGACGTCAAGCATTCAAGAAATAAACGAAAGGCTCAACAATACCTCATAAGGTGTCATAGTCACTACGATTGTTCTCTTAGTGCTCTCAAGGAACCCTAAGTGATACAAATCATGTGAAAGTGCATCCAAGCCTCGTGAAGTACCATATAAATACAAGAACTTACACAACCATATTAACGCAAATGAATCATTAGTCAATTCTCATAGCGTAAGAAAAGTAATGTATTGGCTATATTATGTGAAATTATGCATGAATGACTCACTACTTCGTTAGTAAGCATAACAAGGTCATATAAATGATAAGCCTATGCATGTAACATATAGGTAATATAAAGGTATGTAAAGGGTATAAACAGTGTTAACATGTCATGAAACAAGTGATGTTCACTGAAAAATTTTAAAAAATTATCATTTTGTGCTTAAAATGTGTCATGTAGTGTTTTCCTACCCCCTACCCCTAGCTTAAAACTTCAGTGTCTCTACTGAAGTGTGGAAAGAAAGAACATGAAAATAAAAGCAAGGAAGCATTACATGGAACTAAGAAATCAAATTGTGTACCTGCTGTCGCGACGTCCCAAACCCGCCCAAACACTCGCACGGGTGCGGCTACGAATTGGGAAAAATGGGGTGAATTTTGAAAAAGTATTTTTGTGGAAAAACAAGGGATGATGGAGTCACCAAATCTTTTGGAGTGTGATTAGAACACTTAATTACTACCCAATTAAGGGTAGAATCGATTTGCATTACTAGAGTCGGGTTCGGGAGTTCGGTTACGCGAGAGGAAGGTATTAGTACCCCTACGCACTCATTCTTAGGAATGGTAACAGATCAATAAAAAATTATCCCTTAAACTAAACCTAATAAGCCTTTGAAATTACTCCTTTCCAAAAATTAAAAAATAATGAAAATACTATATAGGTATTCCCTCATAACCGGTGCATATTGTACTTCGAAGAGCTCATGCCCCCTTTTAAATCATATGGATAGAAAATCGAGAAAGTAGTTTACAAAAATACACTTCCGAGGTCTTGAAATTTGTAGGATTTGTCTAACTAGGGAAATGATATTCTAGGAGATTTTTGGACTTATTCGGGATGAAAATGACTTTTTGTACCTTAAAAATGTCTTTTTGTGATTTTTTCTAAATGTGAACACATTTTTGTGATTTTTTCAATATTTTCCCCAAACTTCAAAACAGCACAAATAAAATTAAGACGAAAACCACAAAAATCGAAGCTTGAAAATATTTTTGGAATTTTCTAAAAATTTTCCAAGTTTTTAGGAATTTCATTTTATTGTAAAAACAATTTGAAATTTAAAACTTTTTTTTTTTTTGGAATTTTTTCTAAATTTTTTATGAAATTTTTGAATGCAAAAACATTTTTTAATTTCAAAAATACTTTGGAGATTTTTGGTTTTTATTATATTTTCCTTCAATATTTTCAAGTGCAAATCAATTCTAAAACTTTAAAATATTTTCTGAATTTTTTTTGTGAATTTTTTTGAGTGTAGAGATATTTTCCTAACTCTAAAGTGTATTTTTATGGGTTTTTTGTACTTTTTGATTTTTTTTTTTTTTCATCATAAAAATTATTTTGAAAGGAGAAGATAATAACAAAAAAAAGTTTAGAAATATTTTCTGGAGTTTTTTCCTTTTTTTGACTTTTTTTTAGTTTGTAAATATTTTTTTTGTGAATTTTTATGGGTTTTCTAGAATTTTGTGAGTTGTTTAAATGGTTAAAATAATAAGGATTGAACTGGTTCCGCACTGGTTCAGTGGACCACACTGGTTTAGGGGGGAACCGGTCAACAAGGAGCGATCAACTATTTTAGGCCCAGTCAAAGCCACGGACATGTAGCACCATGTAAGGGATGTAGTAGAGACACAAATCGCCCACATGGCGCGATCCCTGCCGTCCCCAAAGAAACACAAATTGAACAATGGGGATAAGGCCACGTAGGGCTCAGAGGGAGTGGAGGACAAAGCTCCACGTGTCGTTTAGCGAGTGGAGAAGCTAGCAAGCATGGAGTTTTTTCCCGGATTAACTTTTTTTTTTAAAAAAAATATATTAAATAATACTCATTTCTAGGAAGTATTTCCTAGAATGACTCTAGCATAATCTCGCTACTCCAAGTAGTAAGATTTCCCACGTGTTGACCTTAAGCAAATCTCGCTACTTGGAGTAGCGAGATTTGGTTGCCACGCGTCTTTGCCAGCATGGGTCTGGTAGTTACATCTCGCTACTCCAAGTAGCGAGATTTACTTTGGACGAACGATGTGCAGAAGATGTGTGGCAAATCTCGCTACTCCAAGTAGCAAGATTTTGTTAGGAACAATAAATACTTAACCACCCGGCGTTGGACACGTGGCAAATCTCGCTGGTTCAACCAATGAGATTTGCTTCGAAATTGAATTTCTTCCTTGTTTGTGCTCCCGGATGAACCAAGAAGAGAGGAGCAGCACTTTGCGCAGAGGACTTCACTTTGCAGAGCTGCCGAACGATATTGTAGGAGAGCAGAGCAGGTGACCGTTGGAGATTGCCCGTTGCTCGTCGAACGTTGGGGAGAAGGCATAAAAGGGGGAGATGAGATACGTGATTCCTACATAACCCTTTGCTACTCATATTTTTTATTTTCATTGAATCTGTTATTTTGAAAGAAGTTTTAATTATTTTGTTGTTGATTGGAAGCATTTGCCGGAAACTCCCAACACTAAGGTTAGGATTATTCTGATTTTCTTTTTTATTTCCTTGAATTGTATATTGATTTTCCTGCCATGTCTTTCATTTTAGTTATGTATTTCAGTTATTATTATTAAGTATGAAAATTTTTATTTATAATTATGTTTATAATGTTATGAAATTATAACATTTTGAATGGAGGTGAGGATTATTCAAAATAACAGATTCAAAATACATTTCAGTTATTATTATTAAGTATGAAAATTTTTATTTATAATTAAGTTTGTAATGTTATGAAATTATAACATTAATTTCTGTTTAGGAACATGTTCATGCCCTAAACCCTTTCCTGCTGTTATGAATTTAATATTAATACTTATTATTATTAAGTATGAACCCTTTCCTACCATGAACTTCTGTATATTTTTTCATATTCTGAAATTGTTTAAAATTTCATTAATAGTTATGAATGTGAGCAACCCTTTTCATTAATTTTCAGGAAATAGTTATGAATTTTAATTATTGTTGCTGAAATTGCAACCTTTTTTTTCGAAAATTATACTCTTGTAGGAATTTTTCAAAATCTGTATATATATATAATAAAAAAAAAAAGGCAGTGTTTGTGTTGTTTGTTGGGTAAAAATAGAAAAAAATAAAAAGATAATCATAGATTGGCTTAAATCCTAACTACACTTAGAAGTTCAACATGTCATTAACTTGTGATTTTCCTCGGGCCTAGCTACCTAAGAATTTATTTATAAAAAAAATGGGGGGTTTAGCTACCTAGGAAGTTTCACAATATTTTTTTTTAAGTTTTTAAAACGAAAATACAATGTCATGTAAGAATAATCATAAATTTAACAAGAAATTTTTATACCTATCTCACACTTTGAATATGTCATTAAACATACTTCTTGAATGCTCATGTTTTAGTCTAAAATCTGATTTAACAATCTAGTTATTATGTTTATAGGTTTTAGCCTAAACTTGATTTGACAATCTATTTCTTATGTTTATACATTTTGATATTTTTATTCTCCTTGAGGCTAGGTGTGTTGGAGTTAAGGTTCAAGCACTTAGTGCTATTTTTGTTGTATTACTATTTGATTCATAATGAATAAAAATATTTTCTCCTTCCTCAAATGTAGGAGTAGTCTTCAAAGGTTAATTCACATAAATCATGGTGTTAATATTATTTACTTAGTTTATATTGAGTTGCCCCTTATACTTAGAAAAGATTGTCCACTTGAAACCCATTACAAGTGTTACAATTAGGAAGTTTTATGTTTTCTCATCCTCCTTCCTCCTTCCACCCCACCTGATTTGGAGAGACCTCATAATTGAACGTGAATTTGCATTGGATTTAAATAAAATGTAATGTATATATTAAAAATTACTCAAATACATTGAAATCCAAATTTAAGGTCTAAAAATTTTTTAACGAAATAAAGACACTCCAAAATCTATATACTTGAAGGTTTAAAAGCTATAAGAGAGTTTAATGATCATAATAGAGTTATAAGATGACTAAACTTAGTGAAATTATTTATTCATTATGATTAGTAAGACGTAGCACTTATACATACAATTTTGTTTTGTGTAGGTCTTTTTTATTTCCCAAGTGCCGATCTAAATGACAGGAAGTTTAAGCAGTGCTCCGGTGACGGTATTATTGTACATAGGGGGGACATCATAACCGAAGTAGATAGTGTTGGTTATAGTAGTCAGCCAATTCGACCAATTCGAATTGGCCATAGGTGTAAATTAAATAAATTATATACGAAGATATATAAATATATGCATATTGATCTAGATCAATATGCATTGCGGGTGACCGCAAGATACCCTTTTTGAGGGTTAAATAATACAGTCTTCTATAAGGTTATTCCCATATATGATGATTATGGTCTGCGCATTGTGTTGGATGCACACTGCGTATGTGATCATATTTAATGGTGCAATTATATGTCGAGACCATTCCTCAAATGGGTGTAATCACGGTTAGGCAGCCAGACGCGCCTGCCGAGCATTTGGATGAAGTCAGTGAAGACACCCTACAAACACATCATCTCGATGTTAGTGCGGAGGTTTGTGGTATGTCTATGATCGATTTTAACAAACATTTGGGATCGTCATTCAAGCCGTCGGCATACGAAGCACCTGTTCCTGACACATTTCCACAAGGAGGTTGCGAAGACGTCCAGACAGAGGGACTAGCATCGTTGTTCGCCATTGCGAACGACGCATTGGACAAGGGCATGAACATTACGAACGATGTTCATCTTGAAGATGAAGACATGCACGAGCATGAAATGGGTGAAGGGTTAAATGATGTTCCCGATGATGTGAACTTACCCCACCGTGACACGGATGATGCAACATTTGATGCCCAATTCATGGGCGAGCCTCCGATGTAAGGTCATATTGACCTAGATGCTGTAGATTTAATTGTGGTGGATAAGCTTCCTCTACGCGTGACTCATTGGGATGAATCCATTGAGTTGAGTATGGGGATGCTCTTCGGATCGAAGGATCAGCTGATCGCCGCAATGCGAATATATCACGCTCGCACCCACCATGACTTCCACGTCATGCAATCTACCCTAGATTTATGGGTTGCTAGGTGTAAGGACCACGATTGTGTGCCATGTATTGGATGAAACACCGTTTATTAGAAATCACCCAATATGGTGGTCCACACAAGTGTCTGAACGAACTTCTGTTGCAGGACCATAACCAAATAACATCGTCCCTCATTGCTAGGGAGATAGTGAATATGATAAGGGAAGATGTGTCGACGTCGATCGCCACATTGAAGGTGTTCATAAATCGTCGCTTTGGCTATTCAATCTCTTATAAGAAAGTTTGGTTGGGAAAACAGAAGGCAATTGCCCAAGTATTCGGCGATTGGGAGAAATCCTATGAAACGTTAGAAGTGGATGGAAGTGATGTGCGCGTACAATCCTGGGACTATAGTTAGGTGGAGGTTGACTCCTGTTTCGGGTAGCGAGAACAATGCAACCTTCGTATCCGTATTTTGGTCGTTCGCAGCATCTATTCAGGGTTTTCGTCACTGCCCTCCCGTTATATGTGTGGACAGGACACACTTGTATGGTAAGTAGAAGGGCAAACTCCTTATTGCGACGTGCCCGGATGCAAATAAGCAAATATTTTCCTTTGCATTCGCTGTTGTGCAAGAGGAAAGTCTCAACACATGGAATTGGTTGTGTTGTCTGTGTTCCATTACCGACAGGGATGACATTTTCCTGATATCATATCGTCATCCAGGGATTCTCGCTGCAGTGCAACGTAATCCTGATTGGCAACCACCATGTGCCTACCATCGATTCTGCCTACGACATGTGGTGAGTAACTTTAATACGAAAGTGCAGAGTGTCAATCTGAATCGAATGGCTGAGCGAGTGGGAAGGGAGTATCAGGTGAGAAAATTTGACATGTGGATGGAGAGGATATTCGATGAGGGTGGGGAGCAAGCGAAGTCGTTCTTCGATCTGATCCCTCCTCATATGTGGACTCAGTGCCACGACGGTGGAAAGAGGTATGGGAACATGACCACTAACCTTGTTGAATGTTTCAACACCGTCCTAAAAGGCACTCGTAGCCTTCCCATAACGGCCCTTGTGCAATTAACAATTTATCGCATTGCACATTATTTCAATAGCCGATGGGAGGCTACTCGTAATGCAATGTCTAGAGGAAATGCGTTGAGTTCGCATATATTGCTAGCGATGGAAATAAGGAAGCTGAAGGCGTCCGGGCATCAAGTCGCGATGTTCAACCAGTCTAGGGGTACTTTTAGCATCATGACCACGCATTTGGGACCCCATAAAGGAAACAATGTCCAAACTTTGAGCATCCAGAGGCGCGAATGCTCTTGCAGGAAGTGGTAATCTTTACACTATCCCTGCTCCCACCTTCTCGCCGCCTGTGTCGAGACACGGCTAAATGCAACCCAGTATGTTGAGCCATATTGAAGCATTGCTAAGCACTATGCGACATATGCCGTGGATATTCATCCGATTATGCACGAGGCGTATTGGCCAGCTTCCTCGTTGCTGAATTTTTAGGCAAATCCTATATATGCTCGACATAAAGGTCGGCCTAGGAGCTCACATATACACAACGAAATGGACACCCGGGAAGGTAGGAAAAATATCACGTGCTGCATATGTCATCAAGAAGGACATAACGGCACAAGGTGTCCGAAAAGGACAAAACCTGGGGATGTAGTTGGACCTTCGCACTGACCTATCACTTATAGGTTAAAAGACGTGTCCTACACATTTAATTTCCATAAGAGGGGCGAAAGAATGATTATGGGTGCTGCCACACGTCAACCATACGATAAAAGCATGCTTAGGGATACTACCACATTTCCAAACATCTTTGTGTCATACTACTTCTATCTTTTTGTTTCAAACACGTTCCATAGGCCATAGATGAAGAAAATTAGGCCATTTTTCCCCCCATAATTTCAACAAGTTTTTAGCTGTCATACTACTTCCTTTCTTCTGAACAAGGCGATTTTTAAGATCAACTATTTTTTTTTCCATAGTTGGGAAGCATCATGCTTAGCCTCTGCATCCCAAAACTGTGAGTCTTTCAAATAAATTTGGTGCATCCATTTAGCCTAAGATTCTAGATCTTGGGCTCAGGTAAGGAGAGCCTTATTCCTAGATTTCAGATCTAAGATCCCTAGGCCGCCTTCCTTTTTCGGTGAACACATCTCCTTCCATGGGGAATTCAATCACTCTATTGATCAATGGGGAATAATGCATCTTCAAAACATAAGCTAGGTAGGATATTTTCAATTGTTCACATTGAGGATGAAACCTAAGATTTCCATTCAGTTCCACCCCATAAAGTAGCCTTGATAGATTCTTTATTCTGATTATTGTTATGTTGACTCTTTAACAATGCTGCTTTGTTTGCAGGATCAATCCAGTACCGTCCAATCCCAGTGTACTGACGATGGGCGATCGTCACCGATTCAGTTGGGCGTGGGCCGATTCGCACGCTAATGTGTTATATTGCTGAGGGGGCACTCAGAGCTTACACGACAGGATAGACGCGGACCCCCGCATTGTTGATTGGATACGAGAGGTGAGCTTTTATGGGATATATCAGAGTGGCCATATCTAGTTGGATTGGCATCTCGTGACCGCCTTGGTGGAGTGATGGAGGTCGGAGACACACACGTTCCACTTACCGCACAGTGAGGCAATTATCACCCTCCAGGATGTGGCGGTGTTGTTTGGGCTGCCGATTGATGGGATGCCCATCACTGGTCATACAGTTAGATCAGTACAGGAGGGAGGCGCCAGTCAAGGGGGAGCATTGTGCCACATGTGCGAGAGATTGTTAGGAGTGGTGCCTCCTGAGGGTGAGCTGGTTGGTGCTCGCGTTCCCATGCGGTTTCTCGAGGGCAAGATGTTTCGCCAGCTCCCGGCAGCTACCGATGATCACACAGTAGCCTGCCACGCACGTGCCCACATGCTGCGATTGATATGTGGGACACTGTTCTGTGACCTATCGGGGAGTTATGCGCACTTGATGTTCCTTCCACTCCTCACGGAGCGAGCAGAGATACTATAGTACAGTTGAGGCTCTACGATGTTAGCGTGGCTATATCGGGAGATGAACCACGCTGCTGATGTTTCCCACTCCCAAATCAGAGAAGCACTCTGCTTATTGTAGGTTTGGGCGTGGGAGAGATTCACGTCCTTAGCTCCTACACGTCGTGATCTTCAGCTTCTTATTCAGAGGGACCAGGACGGACACTCGATTGACCTAGCTCCACTCACATGGAGGTTAGTAACTCTACTCACAATCCATTCCCGATATGATTGCTACGAATATCGATTTCTAGTACGTACTAGTCGTTACACCTTTTTCACTAACGTTTTATTTTGTACAGGTGGAGGGATCAGTTGTTGGCACCTAATGTTGAGCAACATACATTGGCCTGGTATAGATTCGAGATGGACATGCACCGGGAGCATGAGGTATAGTCTCATTCATGTGTATTGACTGTATTGCATATTTTGCAAATATCCGAACCCACCTCTTACATTTACCATATGTTTATGCGAAATTCATATGGGTGCCATACATGGATGACATTTTAGCTGACCTACCAACTGATTATGCAGTTGGGAGGGACCTCTGGGTTACCTGAGTGCCACTCATATGTTTTCATATTATCGAGTGGCATCTCCTAAACCGAGTGAAGCGTCAGTTCAGCTTTTGACAGGGCGTTCCAGACCACTTCTCTACATTGGGGGTCGATGTACGTGGGGATGACCTACATGAGATTGATGGTCGCGGTCGGGGGAACACGGATTGGGCTGCCGAGCACATGATGTACGTAAGTATGTGGGACATAGGTGGGACTACATCATATAGGGAGTGGAGGCAGACGGCCCGATGGGTCGGGAGGATCCGTATTACACGTGGTACAGGTCGATCACACGTCGCCTTGTAGATAGGACCGCGGCAGTCTACATGAGCCTCGTATGAATACTCGAAAGCATACCTAATTTGTTACCGCTTACATGAACAGTTCAATGTCATAACAACTCTTTTCATATGCTGCAGGCGAACATACTACACCAGGTCGACGTACTATCATCAGACCCTGCTGTGAGGGATTTAGCGAGAGCAAGTTTGGACATTGTCTACGAGGATAGGCGACGGATCCCAACCCCACACTGGGCCCCGGCACCATGAGGAGGTTGAGTAGCTCCAGTACGAGGTGGTCGAGCAGCTTCCTCCAGTCGTCCGTTGAGTTCGGCCTTCTCTTCACCAATGGTACAGGCAGAGTACGTATTCGAGTCGTCTGCACCGTATGCCCCATCGACAATTGCCGATATTGTGGGCACCTCCAGTAAATAGGTGGATTATCCATCTGACTCTACCGCCACCCGTCGATGTTGTACCTACTAGACGACCCTCTCCTGGCAGAGGAGGTGGACGTACTCGTGTTGCCACCTCGGACTCGTCCAGAGACTTCTTACGACATAGCTCCTCGTCCATTTGATGTGGAGATAGATGATCCCGTACCCATGGGCAGCGACGACGGACATGCAGCACATAAACGTGACCGGACGCCAGATGCAGACGAGCAACCAGGTGAGGGCAGATGCAGATGGCAGCCACCCTACCACCGGAAATGACCTCCTTATGGCACCGAGTAGGAGATGATGGTCATATTATTTCACTTGTACAACATGTATATGTTCATTCTTTCATTTGTACATCATATATACATTCATTACTTCATTTGTACATAATGTATTTGATCATTACTTCATTTCTACATCACGTATTTGTTCATTACTTCATTCGTACATCATGTATTTGTTCATTACTTCATTTGTACATAATGTATTTGTTATTAATTTTGAATGTATAGAGGACCCATATGTAAAGTGGCAAGCATGTTAATTTGTTCATTTGAAGAATGTTTTCTTTGCACATGTGCATGGATGGATATGCTCAATTTGTAAACAAGGACTCTGCGAAATATTATAGTATTTTGATAGGTTGAATTGTATACGAAAACTTGTGAATGTAGGTAACGTTGGAGCATACTTGGATGTCAATTGTATTCCAAAAATGGTCTTTGTATAGGTTGCGTGGAGGATATGTCAATTTGTACATAGGACTCTGCCGAAAATTTAAGTATTTTGAATAGGTTGAATGTTATACGAAAACTTGTGATGAACGTTGAGAGCATACTGGTATCAATTGTATTTGAAAAATGTTTTCTTTGTACAGGTGCGTGGATGGATTGCTCCAATTTGTAACAGGGACTCTGCCGAAATTATTTATAGTATTTGATGGTTGAAATGTATACGAAACTTGTGAATGTAACGTTGTGATGGGAAAACATACTGGTATCATGTTATTTGAAACTTGTTTTCTTGTACCGGGCTGTGTGCGGATGGATATGCTCATTTGTAAAAAGGACTCTTGCTGAAATTGTTATAGTATGTTGATAGGTGAATGCTTATACGAAACTTTTGAAGTAACATTGTGAGATACTGGTCAATTGTATTTTGAAAAATGTTTTATTTGTACAAGTGCATGGAGGTATGCTCAATCTGTAAAAAGGGACTCTGCCTAAATTCTTATGTATTTGATAGGTTCAATGTATACGAAACTTGTGAAATGTAACGTTGAGAGCATACTGGTTATCAATTGTATTTGAAAAATGTTTTCTTTGTACAGGTGCGTGGATGGATTTGCTCAATTTGTAAACAGGACTCTGCCGAAATTATTATAGTATTTTGATAGGTTGAATGTATACGAAACTTGTGAATGTAATGTTGTGAGCATATTGGTATCAATTGTATTTGAAAAATGTTTTCTTTGTACAGGTGCATGGATGGATATGCTCAATTTGTAAACAGGACTCTGCCGAAATTATTATAGTATTTTGATAGGTTGAATGTATACGAAACTTGTGAATGTAACTTGAAAAATGTTTTCTTTGTACAGGTGCGTGGATGGATATGCTCAATTTGTAAACAGGATTCTGCCGAAATTATTATAATATTTTGATAGGTTGAATGTATACGAAACTTGTGAATGTAACATTGTGAGCATACTGGTATCAATTGTATATGAAGAATGTTTTCTTTGCACATATGCGTGGATGGATATGCTCAATTTTTAAAGATGACTCTGCCGAAATTTTTATAGTATTTTGATATGTTGAGTGTGTACGAAACTCGTGAATTGAATTTTTATATGCTCAATTTTCTTAGAAGATATATTACTTTTGTAATAGAGCTCCTAAGTATAAAACTAAATTGATTTTTTGAAACCTTAGCTTCTAACCTTAATGCTAGTTCCAATATCCTTTACCGCAGTTCCATTCCATGACTCATAAGCGTAATTAATATATTCTTTATTTTTGTTTATAGGTATTAAAAAGTTTTTCCTCTATTCGCTTGACATTTTATTGATTTTTATAATTTTGTTAAATAAATTAGTTAACATATAATTTCGTATCATCTAAGCATTTCCAAACTTCGATGTCTTCATAATTAATAATCTTAGGGATACCAAGTCCAATAGCTTCCGATGTCTTCATGATTATAAGCCTCTTCACTCTGTTGAGAAACATCCTATATACAAACTAACAAACATATGTTTACCATATATATTGTCAGAATTTACATAACATCTAAATTTCCAAAGACAATATTATCTTTTCCAACGACATAGGCCTCTGCTTGTCCAAAGTACCTAGGAATTTGAATGAAACGGGCCTTAAAAGCATGGTCCAAAATGTTTAATATTATGTTATTAGTAGTGCAGCTACTGTTCCTACACCTTAAAATGTTGCTCGAAAAAGACCAACTAGTCTTCCACAAGGCTAGGACATGTTCATTTGATTGGGATTGCCATTTGGGGCCTGAGTAGGCAGATACAAACATCAGGCCATAAATATGTGCATATATACACACAAAGACTCATCACAAAACATATTACACAAGTATAAAATATATTGCACTAGTAAATCATTTAAATGAAATGAAAGGTGCATTTACTCCCAAGAAAATCCGCACGAGCACTTCAAGTAATCCTCCTCCTGGTCTTCATAAGTGAGCTCAAAATTCGGAGGTCCATTTAAAAGCTGGTGGCCTTTCGTGTTGTCACTCTTCCACTCGAACCTAGTTACCCCCCCACCCCCCCCCAAACAATCATAATTTACATTTTAAACTAGAAAGAAATTATCTATGCAACTCATTCCTATCCAGTCCTACTAATTGACCCTTGATTATCAAAATGTTTATGTCATCTTAAACCACTTGGTTCTAAAAGTTCGTAGTTAGATTGGGTTGCCGGCAACAATGATTTAACAATAGTTCACATCAAAACATTTAAGATCGAATTGATAGAAAATAAGTAAATATACATTATGATAAAAAAATATAAAAAAATATAAAGATACCACTCACGAATGGAAGTGATGCCTGTGGTGTGGTGGGACCTTAACAAACAGTTTCCCCTCGTGCTGGCTAAAGTTCTTATATAGAAAGATAGCATTTAGATCCACTTTCCTCCCTATTGGCAATCCATCCATGTTAACCTTAACAAACCCAAGATGTCCTTTTTCCATAGCAACAATATTGTTCTTATTGCTACCATTGTACACTTTTTTCTTTGAAGTTTGCTTCAATTTATCATCCTCGCATGTCTCATCTTCTTTAGAGGTCAAAGTCTTTACCTGGTTAGCCAAGCTATTCATCCTATAAGCTATATAGGCTATCATCCCACAACTTGACTACTCCCAAGGAACAAAATTAATTATAGTAATGACTAAAGAGTAATATATCAGTTGACACATGGAGAGAGAGAATATTGGAGGCAGCCATGATCCCAATCTTTTAAACCCTAAACCCTAAACCAATCTTTTAGTTATCCTCATGATCAAAATTTTATTCTCTACTCTTCATCATTCCAATTTTCTTTGTAATTTAAAAAAAAAAACGGTTAACCCTTAACAAAAGAAAATCGAAACAATCATATCAGCAAAATAAAAATGAGGTTAAAATTTATAGGGAAAATGGTGGAACAGAAACACAGAGAGAGAGAGAGAGAGAGAGAGAGAGGACAATAGAGGAACAAACACAAAATACGAAATGCCAGAAATGTGGAAATTAAAATACTAACTCCATCAAAAGGAACAGTATGATAAATTAATAGATCAACAACTCTCTTTGTGCCAGAGATAGCGGTAACAAATGGAACATGTTAATATTTAAATATTCCCTACTCAATAAAATATATGAAGATTTTCCTATTTAATTAAATATAATTAATGTATATTTATAGTGTATGACTGTTATATTAATTTTTGATTAAAAAAAATATTTTTAACTAAATTACAAACTGTAAATTATTATAAGTGAAAATTTAAATTAATAATAGATTCTTCACTCAAATAATTTAGAAAACAATTTAATTAATAATGAAAACATGTGAAAGTCTCGTTATTCCAAGTAGAGAGATTTAAATGTCCGGACCAATCTGGCAAAGACGCGTGGCAACCAAATCTCGCTACTCCAAGTAGTAAGATTTGCTACAAATCTCGCTACTTGGAGTAGCAAGATTTCCCACGTGTTAACCTATTACGTCAGAGTCATTTTGCGAAATGCTTCTCAGAAAGGGATAAAAAAAAAGTTAATCCGGGAAAAAACTCGGCACGCATGTGTAAAACCCAAAAAATAAAAAATAAAATCCTTCCTCTCATTTTGACCTTCTCTTCCCTGCACGCTCTCTCTTCCCTTTCTCCCATTCTCACTCCTTTACAAACGAAGCCCTCCCTTCGGGTCTTTCACTGAGGAGATGAGCTCTTTGAGCTCCGTCGCAGCAGTCCTTCTTTGTCGTTGGCAATATCTATCCAAATCTCCATCAGTTTTTATTCCAACATCAATTTGAATGCCTGCACTCTCAGAAGCTTGACTATGATTCTACTCAGCCACATGGTTTTGATTCACAAAAACAAACTCTCCAACTGTAGTTGTGTTATCTTCTGTTGCTTTCCGCTTGTTTTTCTTTTTCTTGTTCCTTTTTTTTTTCTTCTTCTTATCCTCCATTTGTTAAACCTTCAACAAATTCCAACCACCCCCAACCCCCCCACACACACCCACACCCCACCCACCAGATTCCCGCCCAACACCCCCAGACACCGTGCCCCTCATAGGATCCACTGATAATTTCACTTCCAATGATGCACACGGCCGCCCACTTCTCAACAGATCATCCAAAATGTGTGGACTAATGATATCGGATGCTTATGGTTTGAAAATATGGAGTTTTGAGAAACCAAAAATGTAGAAAGAGGAAATCAGAGGAGAAATGGAGTGAGGAGGAGAGGGAAGAGCAGAGAATTTAGAGAATCAGATAAGTTTCTTTGTTATTATTTATTATTATTTTTTTATTTTCTTCTTGTTGATATTGCATGTGCTCTAATTGGTTTTAGGGTTTTGGTAGTGATGATGGGTGTGTTAGGGTTCTAGATTGAGATGGAAGACGAGATAACTCATCTTGTCTCAGCGGGTGGATGCCTGGTTGACTCATGCGAGTCAACCCAAGTGAGCTGGGAATCTGGGTGACTCGGAGTGAGTCATGGATCTGTGATGTGTGGGAGATTGGGCTTTTTGGGTGATTTTCAAAGCTGGTCTAGTTTTGTTTTTTGTTTTTTAATTGTAAATGGGCTTCGAGTTACTTTTGGGACATGGGTTGGAGCTAAAATTTTGAAATGGGCTGGGGTTTTAAATTAAGATGGGCGAGGGTCAAAACTTTTGAAATGGGCTGGGGAGTTTAAATTGTAACGGAATAGGGGTATAATTTTGAAATGGGCTGGCCCAGGTTTCATTTTTTAAAACAAAGTGGGTCGTGCAAATTTTGAGAATCAGCTGGGCTTGGGGTATGTTGGAGAAGGTGGACTTTGACTTTGAACTTAGACCCAGACCCAAGTTTTAAAATATGGGGGGAGTGGGGTCGGGTATTGATCGTGGTTTGAAAATTGAAATGGACTCGAACCCGGATTTATATTCGGATCAAGTGGGCATCAAAGAAAAAGAACCCGAGTTCAGGTTGGGGTTGATCCCGAGTTCAAGTTCAAGTGAGAACCAGAACACTGGAAGGGTTCTTGCAGTACTTGGCAGTTCACACAGCACAATTTAAGATGGTAAGCATTTACGCATGTGTTTTACCTTAGCTCCTTCCCCTCCTCTGGTCTTCTTCTCTAGTGTGTGTGCTTGTCTGGTGTCCGGTTGTGATTGTCCGATTATATGCACTTTCTACAGTCTATCCGTTCGTGTGTCCACTCGTTGTTACTTGTATGCCTTTTCTCTCTACTCGGCTGTGTGTGCGCTGAATCTTCTTCTCTCTTTGCGATAGCACGACGTCTTGTGTTTCCTTTCTCCGAGCGTCTTCGTGTATGCCGTTCTATGCGCTTTTCTGAGTTGCATCTCGGTAATGCGTGTGTGTTGTGTTCATTCATCTCTCTCCTTTCCCACCCGATCTTTTCGGATTAGCTCCAATCTGGCTTACTTTTTTCTCTCAATTTATGTGTATTTTTTTTAGCCCCCACAGAGATACCCACTGACGCTACCAAGAGTTTATTTATATAGTCAGATTAACCCACTGGCACTACGCATTAACCAACCTCTTTCGCCCCCCATAGACCGTGAGGGATTCCTAGTTTAGCCGTAAAATAGAAAAATACACGAAATGACCCAGTGTTACTCCTAGGTATATACAAGTATATTAAAGGGCATACGTAGTGTCACGCATGGCCTAATCTTCACCATATTCACATTTTTTTTTCAATTTTATTTCAAAAATGAGAAAGTTTGAAGAAAAGAAAGAAACTTCCCTGACTTATTGGTGAATCCGTAGAGGAATTAAGTTTCAGCTTGTACTCGTGCCAAATAATCTGCATCAAAAATATAATTATTCAAAGGTTAATAGGTAAATTAATAAAGTAATAAAGATAAAAGAAATAAACAAAACGAAAAACTCTTGGGTTGCTCCCCTATTTTAAGCTCCCGAGAGAACATGTTTCCTCAACCCACAGATGTATCGCACCAGCCAGACCTTCATATCTTCATCCACCACAGATCTTCTAAGAGGCATAAATACACAGTTCCCTCTCCATGTTCTCCATACTAGTGCTCAATATCTGACATTAATCTGATTATATCCCGGAAGAGTCTAATCGGGATTTGAAATAGTAGAAACTAGACCCTTGTTGTCTACGTCCTACGCCAAACTTTCACGATGTAATATATGTTTTTCATGCACTCTTCGTCTTGCTCTTTGGAGATTTGGCATTTTCATAGCATTCACCCGAGAATAGCACTAGCAGAAAGATGCTCAGGGACATTGTTTGCAACTTTAGAGATTATAGGTTGCTGCATCTTTTCTTAGAGATTATTATGAATCGTCTTTTTCTTGCCCTACAATAGGTTCAACTACTTCCACTGCCGTGCCCCACACACGCTTCTGCTGCTAGTCCCTATCACTTGTGTTGTAATTTGCTGCTGCAAAGGATCGTTCTAGGGATCAGCTTGTACATCTTTTTGAAGACTTTTTCTACACCTTGATGAATGACATCTACGAAAACAAGTGCTTGATCTTCTGAGAATCTCATGTTTGGTAGATGGCTGAACATAACCTTCCTTATCCACTCTCAATGTTAACTCACCCTTTTGGGTTGTTGAACATCAATTAAAGCCCTTCCAGTGGCCAAGAATGGTTGGCAAGAATTAGCGGGGACTTCCTGGTCTCCTTTATATCTAACACCACAAAAATCAGCAGGAAAAATAAAATGACGTGCCACTTTTACCAATAAATATTCTATGATTCTACACCATGGATTTTAACTTGATGGATTGGTCTGCTAGTGTGCATGAAATGGGTGTTTGTTTCATCTCTCCAAGGTCTAATTTCCTGCAAACAGAAAGTGGCCATAAGATTAAATCTAGCACCAAGATACAAATAAAACTTTATCCAAAAATAATTTCCAATAGTGCAAGGCAAAGAAAAACTTCCTGGATCTTTAATTTTTTGAGGCAATTTCTTTTGAAGATAGCACTACATTCTCAGTAAGCTTCACTGTTTCGAACTCTCAACCTCTTTTCTTTGGAATGATCTTCCTTAAGGCATTTGACCATAGTTTGGCGTTTGTTCCAAGGCATCTGCAAAAGGAATATTATGTTGAATTTATTAAAAATACCAAAAAATTGAGAAAATTGCTATCATAATTTTTGCTTTTGAAAGCATTGAGGATAAGGAAGTGGCGTAAGTAGAGAGAATAAGAGGATTGTCAGGAAATGAAATTGCTGGAAGCGGTCCATCTCTCTTGTGTGTTCTCAACAATCTCCTCTTCTCCCTTTTATTCTTTGCTTCGGCCATTCTTTTAAGGTGTAGGTGGGACATGGTTTCATTTGCTGATTGATTCTCAATTTTCTCTTCCACTCCTATGTGTGGTGATGGACATTGCATTGTTCCTCTAGGGTCACTTCATGTGTTGCTAGGATAACGTGCCTCTCTATTGGGGTATTATAGTCGTGGGCCAGTTGCCCAATTGCATTTCAAGGTTCTTCATAGTCTGGCTCCATATTGTTGCAATTGATGAGTCTCAATGTTGTCTAGTTCATGCATCGGTCTTTTAAACCCGTGCTTTTGTCTCCTCAAAAAAAGATATCATGGCATCCTCAAGTAATTTTTCTCACCTTGATGACAGTCACTCCTGCAGGTGGTAGCCAAGCACATTCCTTTGTATTTCAATTAGACAAAATCTCATGATTTCGAAGCCCTGAAGGTAATATTGGACAAAGGATCACCACGATAATTGTAGTTCCGAGTATGATGATTGAACCTGTTCTTGACTCGATCCAATACTCGAATCTGTCCTACTTGTAGCTACCACATATTCTGCACCTTGTGGTATCTTCTGGGTTGTCAAATGATGAAATCGATGGGATACAGAAGCAACTTGAGTGAAAGTGCACCAAACGGGCCCAATTCATGAATTCCAGCAACTTTCTTGCAATAGTTCTTTCAGTGGCCATTGATAGTATTGGAGGCCATTTCTTCCAAAGAGAAGTAGCACCTCAGGTGTCTTTGACATCAAAGTCCCCCAGAGCAGCATCAAATAAAGTCCGCGTTTGCCCATTTAACACATTATTAGAACATCTGAATTTGCAACCACTCCGGCAATCCACTGTCTGTGGGCAGCCGTCGAACAACTTATACCTTCCATGCTTCATAGAGTGATTCAAATCATGGCTGCTTGAATTGACCAAGCTCACTCTTGGTTGAGTGCGTTCGCAGGTGGGAAAGAATTTAGTTTAGAAATTTTTCTGCCATGTCCTGCCAACTAGAAATTACTCCCACGGTGTAGCGACTGAGCCTAACCTCTTGCTTTGTCCCTCAAAAAAGAAAGGGAATAATATCAGTCTAAGTGGTGTCATAACACCATTGATCTTCACAGTATCACAAATCTTCCCACAAACATCGCCAGATGGATAGGGGATCATCAGTGCGATCCACTAAAATGGGCATGATGACCCCACCATGCTGATTAATGCGGTTTGAGCTCAAAATTGTTGGCATTTAATAGACTGGCGTCTGATACCAGAATAATTGTCATTAATAACGGTTGCATATAATCCTTCCAAGGGCGTGGCTTGCTTCATACTTGTCGTTCTCTTCTCCATGGCTTATACCCTTCTTTTTCATTAGTGCTCTGAGAGTTCTTTCAATCTCTGGATTCCAAACGGGAATAATGTAACGTGTTTCTGCCCTGCCGCATCCAAATAAAAAAAACACACCAGGAAATACAAAAAATAATAATTAAAATAAAATAAGAAAATAAAGAAAAAAAATATAAAAAGAGCATTCTAATTAAAACAAGATTAATTTGTATCGATACTTGGCAAAAATAAGATAAACTCCATTCCTCGGCAATGCCGCTAAAAAACTTGACCGGTGCAAAATGCAAGCTGAACAGTATCGTAGTTTTATAATATAATATGTGTAGCGTATCGTCCTCAGGGATTGATGTCTTAATTTTACCAAGAGTACCGAAATTATTAACCTTGATTTATTTAGAAAAATTACTAATTTAGACTGCGAAATTTAAAACAAAGCTACTTTAACGTAAAACATTCAGGAGAATTAAAACTGGATACTGCATGTTAAATTGATGATGGTGAAAACTTATAGGAAACCAATTTTACCTAGTTTCTCACTATGCTTTACTCATTTAGCTAATTCAACTTCGTTTTTTTTTTTTTTTTGTTAGCAAATCGCCAACTTTTCCAAAAGCCTCTTTCGATAGTCAATCAGAACTTATTCTTATTTATTATTTAACATAAGAGTATGCAAATTAATAACGCAAGAACACAGTAAGACCCTCGATTTTTAATGCAACGTAGGTTCATACAAGTCTTTCGATCTCTATATTTATCTACGCTGAATTATCCAAGATCTATCCTATAATCCCCCCTTTCGGTAGCAAATCACAAGACTAAAATCATTTAATTAATGGCCAGTTAATTAAAAGCATTGGGCACAGAATAACTCAAACAAACATTAATGAAAACTACTTCAGATTAGCATCAAATAGCAAGCATAGTTCGAAACTGGCTACATCGTTTTCCTAGAATTCAAAAATTTAGTTCATTCTGAAAATTAAATCCAACATAATAGATTTCACCATATTTTCTTCAATTTGGAGCGTACGGGAAAGATCAACACTCGCCGCACCGCCGTCGCGCGTCACGAACACCTCGAACACCGCCGTTGTTTGCCGCCTTCAAATTCTGAAAAGGTATTATTTTTGCGTGCTTCCAACTCTCCTTTGCTGGCTCTGTGTGTATCTTCGCAACACCCAAAAAAAAAATCACAAAAAAGCTCCCAAAAAATAATTTTTCCAAGAAACTTTCTGTGGTTTGGCCTCCCTTGTGTGTCTAACCAAGAAAAATCAATTCTTTCTTTCCATAAGATGTGGCCTCCTCTCTGTCCCAGCACACGCGGCCCCCCCCCCCCCTCCTCTCTTCTTGCACACGGCTCTCTCCAAAGAAACCCTTCTCATTGACTTTTTTTATTCCTTTTCTTTTGTCTTTCCTTTCTTTGCTTTTCTTTCCTTTCTTTTGTCTTTCCATTCTTTTGTCTTTCCTTTCTATGTACCCAGCACCTCACCCTTCTGAGATGACCCGGCTGTATGGCCGGGTCACATCTCATTTTTTTATTTTCTTTTTCTTTTTTTCTTTTTTTTCAAAGGTACATGAACTGCCCTCCTCTTTCAAGCCCACTTTCGACCCTCTTACAGCTCGTAACTCTCAAAGCTTAAAACACAAAAGATGTAGAGATCTTTTTCAGCTTTTTCTAGAATTTTGAATCATCTCAATCGGATCTCGGATGAGAAAGTTACGCCAAGATTATGAAGAATTGTTGAAATAATCCTAAAACAGCGTATACTAACTTCACGTCTGATTTCAATCTTGATGCATCCATCATTTCGCAAAATGAAAAACATGAAAATTGTAGATAATTTTCTTATCTTTCTATGGCATCCTGAATAATCTGAATCGGAAGTTGGATGAGAGAGTTACGCACAGATTAAAAAGTGTCGTCGGTTTTTGGTTTCTGATAGTTGCCCTACAAGAAAAAAATACCAAAATTTCATAAATTACTTAATAAAACTCGAATATTATAAATAGAACATACTGTTAAAATATTGAGAGTAATTAGGCATTTAAATACAAAATAGGATTCCCAATGCATGAATTAAAGCACCTAATTATGCAATTTAAGCGCGTAATCACCCCCCATGACAGGTTGTACAATCCGAAGGCGGGACTCGACAATGGCTAGCCGACCACTTCCGAGTCAAATATGTCTGTAAGTACGATGGGCCAGCCAAACCCTGTTCCGGGTTGCCAGGTGGACGTCCGCACTCCACTAAAAGCCACATCGACTATCTATCTCCCACCCCCTCGTGGGGTGGTTAGCACTAATCTTATCTATAAGCTATGGTACCATGCTCCTGAACTGAACTAAACTAACATTCAGGTTTTGATAACATATAGTACATAATTTCATAAATACGGCCTTGTGCCGAACATTTCATAAATAAGGTCTCGTGCCATTCATTTCATAAATATGGCCTCGTGCCGAAATCATACATATATACGGCCTCGTGCCGAAATCATAAATACGTCCTCGCGTCGAAATCATTTCAGGTATATACATTCTGAAAATAAATCAATTATCATGTATTCATCAAAATCATCATAACATTATCGTATCTTTTCATAATACCTGAAAACATGTTTTGCTCGTAAAATCTTTCACATCATAATACATTTCACGTAAAATAATATTCATGCCACCCATGTGCTGTATAAAATCATACTTCATATTCTAAAATCATAATTTTCTTGCGTCTTATACATACATACACATTTCAACATAATAGCAGTATTTTTCCCAAACGTGCATTTATTCCATAATATTCAAATATCATAAATACTTTTCAAAAAATCAACTTGCTCATAAATAGTAGTAATTTGCGTGAAAAATAACTGCTTTAGTTTATTCCCTTACCTGGCTACTGAGAAAACCCCTAAAATATCCTAGTCTAACTCCCGTAGGATTTCCTGATCAATACTCTAAAACTAAAAACTCTCAGTATTAAACTTCAGTATTTTTACGTGTATATCATTTCCTATAACTACCACAAAACCAAATTTGGCTTAAAAAGCCTTACCACAACTTAAGGATGATTTCCAACTTGCTTCCACCAACGATCTGCTCCGGCAGATTTGGAGAGAACTTCTCCAGGAGCGTTGTGGTGACTTCGGATTGTCAATCCGGCGTAAATCTAACCCAAAATTGAAAAGAGAGAGAGAGTGAGAGAGAGAGAGAGAGAGAGAGAGAGAGAGAGAGAACCGAAGGGAGGAGAGAGAGAGAATCGAAGGGAGGAGAGATTGCTTAATTTTGAAGTAAAAATTCGAGTTCTTGATATTTATAGAACAGGATTCGTCGATGAGTCACATCATTCATCAATGAATCCTTCATTAATTTCGTCAAAGATATTCAATCCTCATCGACGAAATTCAATCGGCTCCAGAACCTCTCTCGGTAATTCTTCGTCGACGAAATTCAATCTTCGTAGATGAAATTCAATCTTCGTCGATGAATTCTCTTAAACCCTTGTTGAAAAATCCCCTGTATTTGTCGCTGAAGCCCTAATGTTTTCCTCCGTTTATTCTTTCCCAAAGTGCAATGTTCACGTTCGTCGACGAAGTCGGCTTCTTCCTTCTGTTATTGTTTCCATTTCCCTTCCTCTTTATTATTTAAATCCCATTAGTATTCGAGTTGTCACATTCTTCCCTCCTTATAAAATTTCGTCCTCGAAATTTACTATTCATATAATTCATCATCCCGTAGTAGGCAAAATGGTCTACTTATTTTATTACTTACCGTCACTTATGGCGGAGGAATACCGTGGTTACAACTCAAGTCCTAGGAGATTACATATACTAAAAGAAAATTTCCCCCAAAACTAAAATATCTTATACTACTTAAAACATTACATGTACCTGCAAAGAAAACATCACATATTTACTCACATTTCTAATTACATTTAAACTTTTTGGAATAATTGCGGATATTTTTGTCTAATCTGCTCCTCGAGCTCCTAAGAAGCCTCTTCTATCCCATGATTCCTCCATAGAACTTTTACCAGAGGAATCTTCTTACTACGTAATTCCTATTCTCTCCTGTCCAGAATCTGCACTAGTATCTCCTCATAGATTAGCTAGTCACTGAGCTCTAACTCACTATAGCTGATAATATGAGAAGGATTTGGGACGTATTTCCTCAACATAGATACGTGGAATACGTCGTGAATTCTGGATAATGAAGGTGGCAAAGCTAGCTTGTAGGCCACCGGTCCCACTTTCTCTAAAATCTTAAATGGACCGATGAACCTAGGGTTAAGTTTACCCTTCCTACCAAATCTCATAGCTCCTTTTAATGGAGCTATCTTAAAAAATACATGATCACTCACATCAAACTCTAAATTCCTACGGCGATTATCAGCATAACTTTTCTGTCAACTCTAAGCTGCACTGATTCTTTCCCTGATAAGCCGAACCTTATCGTATGCCTGCCGTACCAACTCTGGTCCCACAACTCGCCGCTCACCCATCTCATACCAATACAAAGGTGTTGACTTAACTGGAGTTTTCAATCCTATTTTGATGATAACAAAATGAAGGATGCTTTAACATATGATGTTAAGTGATGTGTTTTAGGTAAAAGAACTCTCAAGGTTGATAAGTTGAAGCTCAATGTTAATCTAGTGAAAGCACCTCAGAATATTGAAGGCAATGAATAACAAATGAAGAAGCTTAAGGGCAAGCAAACCCAAAGTCAAAAGTAAACCTCAAAAGGTTGAAGGAGGCTGAAGGATTTAAGAAGACCATAATTAGAAGAACTGTTGTAAGTACTTCAAAACCAAATATCATTTAGATATGTGAAGCTCTTATAAAATCAAAAGAAACTAAGAAACACTTTGTTTTAAAAAGCTTAAAACATGTTTTTGAAATTAAAGTAACAAAGGCCTTAACGGAAGGAAAATGTTCAAAATAAAAAGTGAGTTTCTGATAAGCAGTGCACCTGACAGATGACTGTCTATCTATGGACAGATGACTGGCAAGTTAAAGGGTTTAATAAAAGTATTCTGGGTTTAAATTTTAATTATGACAGATGACTGCCATGTCATGGCAGATGACTGCCACGTGGAGCAAATTTTAGATCTCAAAGGGAAGCTTCTTGTTAAAATTTTGAATTTCAAAATTTAATCAACAATTTAATGTTTTTTCAAAGTTTACCTAATTTGATATGGACAATATCTTTCAAAATTTTGAATTTCAAAATTTAGTCAACAATTTTAATGTTTTTTCAAAGTTTACCAAATTTGATGTGAATGTTGATCTTTCAAAATTTTGAAATTCAAAATTTAGTCAACAAATTAAATGTTTTTTCAAAGTTTACCTAATTTGATGTGGAAGTTGATCTTTTAAGTTGCCTATAAATACCTCTTTGGGTAATGAAAAAATACAAGACTTGAAAACACAAGAAAAGAGAGAAATCAGACAAAATTTGAAATTTTTCTTGTGCTGAAATTCTTCTGAAGTTCTTCTTTGCTCACATCTTTTGCTGGAGAAGAATTCTACAATTCTGGTAGATTGAAAATATCAAAGTTCGGTTCCGGGTTGCAATTCCATTTCTCTTTTAAACGAACCATTTGTGACTTCTAAAAACTTTAGAGCTTCATATATTCTATTTTGCTTTGGTTTTTTTGAAGTACAATTTACATTTCAATTTGTACAACCTGCTCTAAATTTTGGGAGTATTTTTTGTACGCAGAATTTATATTATATTCTTGTAGATTGTGACGATTCCAGGTTTGCTGGATCGTTGGCTAGGCGAGGGATTATCGCTTAGAGAGGTGCTGCTCTAGCCTTCTGAAGGAGTGTATAAAGGTATTGTTCCACCCGGTAAAGGAACAGGTTTAGTGAATCCTTTGGTGGTTTTGCCAAAGGCGAGGACGTAGGCTGTGTTGAAGCCGAACCTCGTAAAATCCTGTGTCTCACTCTCTCTTTCCCTTACTCTTTATTTTCAGCATATTTATATTGCGTGGATGGTTTAAATTTGAAATTATATACACTACGTATATTTGGAAATCAAACAAACTTAAAGTTTAATTTTGATTTGGGTTGCGGAAACCGAAAGGGAGTACGTTGGTTAAACCATACTTTGCGGAAACCATACGGGAGTACGTTACTTGGTTAAAACACCTAAAGAAAATTAACTAAGAGTTTATTTGAATTCTGAATTTTGGGAAGAGTGTGGATGTGTGGTTGTAAATCATATAAAAGAAGCAAATTTATTTTAACAAGCATATCATTCAACTATAAGGCTTGATTCATATTTATAAGGCATACATAAACAAATAACCATCCTAATTTCTTACTACTGTATATCTTAATTTTAGTTTGATTGTTTGCCTTCAAATTGTGTTTAGTTAGTTTGGATAGTGTGGTTAATTGAAAGGTTGATTGGTGATTTAGTTGTTTAAGTGCTTGTGTTGTTGATTCTATAAAAGAAACCAAGTTATTGTTTGACAAATTAAACAAACAAGTAAAAGAATTAGATAAACAATAAAAGAAGTTAAGTATTCTTAAAAGGAATTAAAAAGAAAGTTTTTAAATTCCCAATGCACCCCCCTCTTGGGAAGCTATCCTAATTTCAAAAGGAGATTGACATCTCCTACCGTATAGTGCCTCAAACGGTGCCATGCCAATACTGGACTGGTAACTGTTATTATATGCGAACTCTACCAATGGCATGAATTGAGTCCAACTACCCCCAAAATCTAGAACACATGCACGAAGCATATCTTCTAGTGTCTGTATTGTCCTCTCAGTCTATTCGTCTGACTGATGATCAAATGCTGTGCTAAACGATAACTGAGACCTTAGAGCCTCCTGCAAGCTCCTCCAAAATTGTGACGTGAATCGCGGGTCTCGATGTGACACAATAGATACAGGTACCCCGTGAGAACGAACTATCTCCTGAACGTAAATCTCTGCCAATCGGTTGAGAGAATAGCTAATCTTAATAGGGAGAAAATGGGCGAACTTAGTCAACCGATCTACTATCACCCAAATCGCATTCTGACCATGCGATGTCAACGGCAGCCCTAAAACGAAGTCCATGGAAATATGATCCCACTTCCACTCTGGGATAAATAGCGGCTGCAACTAACCCGCTAGTCTCGGGTGCTCAGCTTTTACCTGCTGGCATGTCAAGCACTGGGCTACATACTCGGCAATCTCTCTCTTCATACCACTCCACCAGTAAAACTCTCGCAGATCCCTGTACATTTTCGTACTGCTAGGATGAACCGTATACAAGGATCTGTAAGCCTCCTCTAAAATTATCCTTCTAATGTCAGCATCAGCAGGAAAACATAATTTAGAATGGAATCGTAAAGTTCCATCATCTAAAATGCAGAATTCCTCCCCCTGACCACTCTGCACTCTGTCCACTACTTCCACCAATTCTGCATCTTCTTTCTGAGCAGCTTTAATTCTTTCCTGCAGAGTAGGCTGTACCACTAAACTGGCGATACATACTGGAGTATTACTCTCTATCAATTTAATGTCGAGTCTTTCTAGATCCATCATGATCGGACACTAGATCTCCATAACTGCCAACACTGATACTCTAGACTTCCTGCTCAGTACATCAGCTACCATGTTTGCTTTCCCTAGGTGGTAACTGATAGTACAGTCAAAATCCTTAATCAACTTTAACCACCTTCTCTGTCTCATATTCAATTCCTTCTGGGTGAAGAAATATTTTAAACTCTTGTGGTCAGAGAAAATCTCGCACTGTTCACCGTACAGATAATGCCTCCAAGTTTTCAATGTGTGTACCACTGCAGCCAATTCAAGATCATGGGTAGGGTAGTTCTTTTCATATTCTTTCAACTGTCTAGACGCATATACTACTACCCTGCCATGCTACATCAACACACAGCCAAATCCTTTTAAGGACGCATCACTGTAGATAGTATAACCCTCACCCCCAGACGAGATGATCAATACAGGCGCTGTGACTAACCTCTGTTTTAGCTCCTGAAAACTCTGCTCACAGTTGTCGTCCCATCCAAATATGGAATTCTTCTTCGTCAATCGTGTCAAAGGTCCTGAAAAACTGAGAACCCCTCGACAAAACGATGATAATACCGGGCTAAACCCAAGAAACTCCTAACCTCCTAGACGTTCCTCGGTTTAGCCCAGTTCACTACCGCCTTAATCTTACTGGGATATATAGAAATTCCGTCTCCTGAGATAACATGCCCTAAAAACACAACTTTCTCGAGCTAGAGTCACATTTGCTGAACTTGACATACAACTTCTTCTCCCTGGGCATCTGTAAAACTCGCCTCAAATGTATCTTGTGCTCCTCATAGCTCCTCGAATAGACCAGTACATCATCAATAAAAACAACAACAGACTGATCTAGGTATTGGTGGAAGATTCTGTTCATCAAGTCCATAAATACTATAGGAGGATTCGTCAGACCAAATGACATAACAAGAAGCTCGTAATGCCCATACCTGGTCCTGAAAGCCATCTTCGATACATCTTCTGCCCTCACCTTTACCTGATGGTAACCTGACCTGAGATCAATTTTAGAGTATACCCGTGTACCCTGGAGCTGGTCAAACAAATCATCGATACGGGGTAGAGGATACTTATTCTTGATTGTCACTTTATTAATCTCTCTATAATCTATGTATATCCTCATAGACCCATCCTTCTTCTTTACAAATAGCACTGAAGCTCCCTATAGCGATACACTAGGTCGTATAAAACCTTTATCAAGCAAATCCTGCAACTGGTCTTTCAATTCTGCCAACTCTGCCGGCGCCATTCTATACGGTGCTTTAGAAATCGGCGTTGTACCTGGAAGTAGATCAATGGGGAAATCTACTTCTCAATCAGGTGGCAACCCTGGTAATTCATCTGGGAACACGTCTGTAAATTCTTTCACCACAGGCATATTAATAAGCTTTAATTCATTTTCTGACATTTCTTTCACAAAAACCACAAATCCCATATAGCCCTTCTAGAGCAGTCTCCTCGCCTGAACAACTGAGACCATATGAGGTAAGGATTGCACTCGTGACCCTGTAAATCTAAATTTTGGTTTCCCTGGAGGTCGGAATATAACTTCCCTTGCACGACAGTCTATAATAGCAGAATTAACTGCTAACCAATCCATGCCAAAGATAATGTCAAACACGTGCATATCCAACACCACCAAATCAGCAGATAAAATTCTCCCCTCAACATTAACTGGGCAACCCTGGAGTACCCTACTACATCTTACCGCTAACCCGGTCGATGTCGCCACTAACAGTTTAACATCTAATGATTATGTTTTCGCCCCACATAATTTAACATACCCCAATGACACAAACGAGTGTGTGGCACCAGAATCAAAAAGTGTAATAACTTTAAATGAAAACACATTAACAATACCTGTCACCACGTCACCAGCCGCCTCAGCATCGCCCGACGTCAAAACGAAAACCCTAGCTGGGGCTATATTCCTCTGCTGGCCTCCTCGTGGCACCTGGTAACCTCCTCGTGCAGGTCTAGGAGTAGGAGCAGCACCAATCTGTGTCAAACACTCCCTCATCATATGTCCTGGCTCCCTACACCTGTAGCAAACTCCTCGCCTGGAACGACACTCCCCCAAGTGTCTCTTCCTGCAAGATGGGCAAGCTGGAGATGGCTGTACACCCTGGAAACCGCGATTCCCGGTCTCCTGTCTTTGGTCTCTATAATTGCCACCTCTCTTCCATGAACTACGTCTAACCCCCTGCTGGGAACCAGAAGGTGTGGATCTCTTCTTCTGCCTTTGCTCTTTAGCCTCCAACCGCTCACCAATTTTTGCTATAGTGGCTCTATCAACCAGCTTTGCAAAATCCTGCAACTTCAGAATCGATACCTTTTTGTATATTTCTCTCCTCAGACCTCTTTCAAACTGTCGTACCTTCTTTACCTCATCTGGAATGATGTACGGGGTGAAGCGAGATAGCTCGATGAACTTCGCCGCGTACTACTTCACTGATAGCTGTCCCTGCTTCAGATTCAAGAACTCCTCAATCTTAGCCTCCATAAAAGAGGCTGGAAAATACCTGTCGAAGAATATTTCTTTAAACCGCTCCCACGTCAACTCCACAGGTATAGTCCTCTGCTGCTTTAGTAATCTCACCGCCGACCACCATCTCTCGGCCTCTCCAATCAGTTTATATGTGGCAAATAGTACCCTCTGTTCCTCAGAACACTGCAACACTGCAAATATCTTCTTGATCTCTTACACCCAATTTTTCACGACTACATGATCTATTCCCCCTGAGAAAGCTGGAGGATTCATCTTAATGAACTTCTCTATTGAACTACCGTGACCTATCGATGGACCACCCTGTTCCTTCGAACTCCTGAAAATTTCTGCCATAACCTGCTATGCCATGCTGCGTAGAATGGCATCTGAATCACTACCCATAGCACCTGAGGGTCCAGCACCCTCACTTCCACTGGCGTGGGCACTATTGCCACCAAGGTCCATCTTGAAAAACATGTAACTTAACTCAAAACCTTCTTCTCTATACATATCACTCAACTTATATGGTATATTCTCCTAATTAATTCCTCTCTCCTAATCTTAATTCAAGGCTCAATCCTACAAACTAGATACCCAACCTAACGATAGTTTACAATGACTTTCCTGAAATCGTCACTTAGGAAAATCACACAAACCACCACGGAAGTCCTGCATCTAGCCTACAAAACCAGACCTCAAATCCCCTTATCCTATACTTTAGTATTATTATTGCTGCACTCTAGAGTCTACAGAACCTAGTATCCTAGGCTCTGATATCAAATGTAATGACCTGCTTAATTTAACATAAATGAAACATAAATAATAACAATCTCAACCCATACCTGGGGGGACGCTTGTCGATCACAGCGAAAACCTAAGCAGCAGTAAATGAAAATTTTCATCCATCCAACTATAAAAACATAATACGAGAGTTTACTATATCATCAAAATACTATTCCTATATACAATCTCCAAAAAGTTAAAATAACACTAGGATCATACAACAAAAATCTCCTGATCCTAGTTCAACGCTTACCCTTCTAGTAGGGAAACTCCAATCACTCAACGACGACCTTGACTCGCCGGTCTCCCTGGATTTCCTGAAAATCATTTAATGTTCAGGGGTGAGACACTTCTCAATAAGGGAAAATAAACTAAATAAAGTTGTGTGGCCTCATGAACATTTAATGCAATTATACGTATACAGTACATTCCATAATTTTGTAAACGTTCATCATATCATACTGAATAATTACATGTTTTCTTATTTTCTAATAAGTCATATCGTACATAGAACGTCTTTTATAACTGATAATACTGAAAACATACCCAAGATGAATAGCTAGCTAATGTCAACGATCCGCTCTGAAAGATTTGGAAAAAACTTCTCCAAGAGCATCGTGGTGACTTCAGATTGTCGATCCTGCATAAATTCGGCCCAAAATTGAAGAGAGAGAAAGAGAGAAAATCGAAGGGAGGAGAGAGAGAGAGAGAGAGAGAGAGAGAGAGAGAGATGAGAGATTGCTTAATTTTGAAGTAAAAATTCGGGTTTTTGATATTTATAGAACAGGATTCGTCAATGAGCAACATCATTCGTTGACAAATCCTTCATTAATTTCGTCGACGAAATCCAGTCCTCATCGACGAAATTTAGTCGGCTCCAGAACCTCTCTCGGTATTTCTTCATCGACAAAATTCAGTGTTCGTCGATGAATTCTCTTAAACCCTTGTCGACGAATCCCCTGTATTCATCGACAAAGCCCTGATGTTTTCCTCCATTTATTCCTTCCCAAAGTGCAATGTCATTGACAAACGCTTTGTGTTTGTCGATGAAGTTGACTTCTTCCTTTTATTATTATTTCTATTTCCCTTCCTCTTTATTATTTAAATCCCATTAGTATTTGAGTTGTCACAATAGGTCCCCATGCATCACACTTACAATTATAGGGACAAATCTTATGAGGCCAATCTAAACTTAACTTGAATTTTGAAAGGGGTTTGGGTGACCAAACTCTTAAGATCAAAATAGGTTCGGGCAACCGAATGTATAGAGAGTCAACATGTTGACTTGGTCCGGGTGACCGAACAGAAAATGAACTGATTGTCCACGGTTGGCCGAACGCTTAAAGTAACTTTTCCCACTTACGAGCGACCAAACTCTTAGTTCAAAATAGGCCTGGGCGCCCGAACCATGAATTTTGGTAGACCGAGATTTTTATCAAGCTACCGAACCACAATCTTTTGGAAAATCGCCTCAACTTCGGCCAATAAAACTTACCTTGGGCACTCAAACTCAAAACTTACCTTTTCTCTTTGTGAGTATTTGGGCAACCAAACCTCTCAAGTTGCCAATTTTTTACCCTGGTAATGAAGGTTTAAAACATTTCCAAAATTTCCAATAGCTCCCCAATGGTCATATTTTTCAGAAAAAATTATAAATATCCTTTCATTTGTTTAATTAGTAACTTTGATTAACTCCCAAATCCTATCAAATTATTTTGTTAATCAAAGTTCCCCCAAACCGTTTTTAAAGCAAAATCTTTTTTCTTTCGGGCAAAATGTTTTAATCTCTCCTACTCCCTTTCACTCTCTATGTTTGGAAAATAATTTTTGAAAGAGAGCACTTATCTTTTTGGGCATTTGTTTATGATCTCTTTATTGCACAAATCCATGTTTGAGCTAAACTTCAAAATCTCCCATACTCTATTTTGAAATATAATTTTCAGAGATTTCATTTGTGGAACTGAAGATTTTTGAAGTTCATCACTTCATTTGTTTTTCAAAGATCATATTTGTACATAAATATTTTTGAAACTCCAAAACCCTAGGTTCTCCTATATTTCATTGAAAAATATTTTTGGGAGAGTATTTTATTAGGGTTCAAATCTTTGATGCATTTTATCATATATATCTTTCATCAAAGATTGGAATATTTTATTTACACCCTTACTCTACTGAGCATTAATTTCATATCATATTAGAGAGTGCATGCTTTATTTGTGATAACCCGAATAAAAATGGAATTTAAATAATAAAGAGGAAGGGAAATGAAAACAGTAACAGAAAGAGGAAGTCAACTTCGTCGACGACATTGCACTTTGGAAAGAATAACCAAGGGGAATCATCAGAGCTTCGTCGACAAATACAAGGGATTCATCGATGAGAGTTTAAGAGAATTCGTCGACGAAGACTGAATTTTTTCAACAAAGAAATACCGAGAGAGGTTTTGAACCGACTGAATTTCATCGACGAAATTAGTAAAGGATTCGTCGACAAATGACGTGGCTCGTCAATGAATCTAGCTCTATAAATATAGAAAAATCTGAATTTTCTTTACTTCACAACTAAGCAAACTCATCCTCTCTCTCTCTCTCTCTCTCTCTCCTATTCGGCCCTCTCTCTCTCTCTCTCATCGATTTTGGGTCGGGTTTACGCTGGATCGACAATCTGAAATCACCACGATGCTCCTGGGGAAGTTCTCTCCTAATCTGCCGGAGCGGATCGCTGGTGAAAGCAAGTTGGAAATCATCCCTGAGTTAAGGTAAGGCTTTTAACCCGAATTTGGTCTTACGGTAGTTATAGGAAATGATGTACACCTAGAAATACTGAAGTTTAATACTGGGAGTTTTCATTTTTAGGGTATTGATTAGGAAATCCTACGGGTGTGAGACCAGAGTTTATAGGGACTTTTCTCAGTAGTCAGGTAAGGGAATAACCTAAAGTAGTTATTTTAATGCAATTTACTATTATTTATGAGCAAACTGATTTCTTGAAAATATGTACGATATTTGAATATTATGGAATTAATGCACGTTTGGGAAAAAATACTATTATTATGTTGAAACGTGTATATATGTATGAGATGCCAGAAATCATGATTTTTAGAATATAATGTATGGTTTTATACAGCAAATGTGTGGCATGAATATTATTTTCCATGGAAGAATATCATGATACGATGATGATACGAATGAAATAAGTTTTGTGAAATTATGAAAAAGTACAGTATATTATTATGATTTTGAAATGCATGGCAATTGATTTAATTTCAGAACAATATGTATGATATGTTAGTTATGAGGCCGTAATTATGATATGTTCGGCAGGAGGCCATAATTATGATATGTTCAGTACGAGGCCGTAATTATGATATGTTCGACACGAGGCCGTAATTACGATATGTTTGGCACAAGGCCGTAATCATAAAAGATGCTATATAATCATGTACTATATGTTATTAGAACCTGGATGTTTGTTTAGTTCAGTTCAAGAGTTCGGTACCCTAATTATATAGATCAGATATTTATGTTCAGATAAGTGCTAACCACCCCACGTGGGGGTGGGAGATGGATAGTCGATGTGGCTTTCAGTAGAGTGTGAACGTCCACCTGGAAGTCTAGACTAGGGTGTGGCGGGCCTATCGTACTTACAGACATATTTGACTCGGCAATGGTCCGCCAACCATTGTCGAGTCCCGCCTTCGGGCTGCACAACCCGTCATAGGGGTAATGCATGACACCAATTAGCTATTCATCCTGAGTATATTTTTAGTATGATCACTTATAACAGATGTTTTATATACGTTATGACTTATTAGAAAATATGAAAGCATGTGATTATTCAATATGATATGATGAACGTTTACCGATATATGAAATGTACTGCATATGTATAATTGCTTTAAATGTTCATGTTGCCACACAGATGTATTTCGTTTATTTTCCCTTACTGAGAAGTGTCTCACCCTCGAACTAAATGTATTTTTTAGGAGACCCGGAGTGATCGGCAGGTCGTGGCCGCTATTGAGTTAGTGTTATTACCCCGTTAGGAGGGTAAGATTTTGTACCAGGGTCAGAGTTATTTTGTGTTTGACCCTAGAGTTATTTTGATGTTTATGGGGATGTATAAAAGTACAACTTTATGATGTTGTAGTAAACTTTGGTGTTATGTTTTATGGATGAATGATTTAGATTTTATGCTTGTTGCTGCTTAGGTTTCCGCTATGATTGACAGGTGTCCCCGTTACCCATGGGTTCGGGTTGAATTTTCCATTTATTATGTTACATTTTATGTTAAGGAATTTGAGGATGTTACATTATTGAGCTTAATGTGTACATCTCTGCTTATATTTTCAAAAGCATGTTTTATGTACAAAAACATTTTTAAATGTATTGGTTAGGTTCAACCCAAAATTGAACTGGGGAGTTTTAGCCCCTCAAGTGAGACTAGTTCTGTTCAACCCAAAATTGAACTGGGGAGTCTCAACTCCATAAGTGAGATCAGTTCGGTTCAACCCAAAAATTGAACTGGGGTTTTCCTTGCCCCATAAGGAGAGGATGTAAACGGCTTCTGCTCCACCTGTTTAAGTAGCAGAGTTAGTTTAATCCTTGGGGGGTATGCCCAAGGCAAGGATGTAGGTTGGTTTGGCCAAACCTCGATAATAAATATCGTGTGTCGCTCTCTCCTTATCTCATTTAATTTATGCACTTTAAATTCAGCATGTGTATGCCTGTTTATTCATAGTTATAATTACTTACATGCACACTTTTATTTAAATGAGATATGTGTACGTGAACGTCTACATTTATCATTTTATTAACTTAAATATATGAACTATGGTGAATCGGCGAAATGATTTAATTAGTTGAATGGTTTTTAAATCTCCAATTCACCCCCTTGGGATCACACCATTTCCAACACTCCCAAAAGTGCTAAGTTTATCATATTCAGCCAGACGCAATGAATGCTTATTTCAAACTTACCCAGGTTTGAAAGTAGGGGTATCTTCCACCATTACCTCCTTAAACCACTGTTCACTTACCCATAGTCTTCCCTTTAGGCTAGAGACCAAGGCATAAATGACAAAGATTTCCTTATATGGGTCCTCCAAGCCAAATTTGGAGGGGTTTTCCGATTGAAGTATATCCTCTTGGGGGGTCCCTCCATAGAATTAAGGGAGCCACTTCCTAAATACATTCATCGATCATGTCAACGTCCACAACTTGGATGTTATCAGGTAGATGTGGGGCCTCAATAGGAGGACGTGTTGGAACGCTAGATAGAGTAGGAAGATTTTAGAACCTAGCATTCTAGGGCCTTTTTTCTAGGTTAGAGACTGATTCACCAATAGCAAAGACACGCACACACGGGTCCTCTAAGCCTGAAGTAGAAAGTCGATCAAATGGAGGCCTATCCTTAAGGAATTTTCCAAAAGAGTCGAAGGGGCATCCTTCCCAACACCCTCGTCCATCATGTCTACATGTTCACATGGGATGTCATATGATGAGTGTTGGGGGAAGCGGAACACATTCAGCCGGAGCTGCATGTTGCCAAAGGATATATCCATAACACTGGTCCTACACTGGATGCATGCATCAATTATGGCTAAGAATAGGTGACTCAGAAGGACCAGAATCTATTTCTTGATCAGGTCAGTAGGTTCCTTATCCAAAACAATGAAATCAATGGGAAAAAAGAACCTATTGACCTTTACTAGGACATCCTCGACAGCACTTTAGGGTTTTTTAACGAACCGGTCAGCTAAACTCAAGGTGACAAGGGTGGGTTTCAGTTCTCCCAAACTGAATTTTTTGTAGATCGAGTAAGGAAGCAAGTTCACACTCGCTCCCAAATCTAAAAAGGTCCTATCAATTGTGTAATCGCCAATTACACATAAGATGGTGGTTGCGCCAGTGTCCTTAAGTTTGGGGGAGTAGAACCTAAAAGAATTGAGCTTACATTCTCGGTCAATCTGACTCTTTTGTTCAAGTGCACCTTAGATTTGCATTTTTTGGTGCATAAGTCCTTGAGGAACTTAGCATAAGCAGACATTTTCTCGATGACATATAAAAGAGGAAGGTTGATCTTTACTTGCCTGAATGTGTCCATAATGGACTCATTATTGGTTTCCTTCTTAGATTTAGAATGTGCTTGAAAGGCTGCAGGGTATGGCGCTGGAGGGACATAATAGGGCAATGCTCCTTTAGCAAAGGGAGCAAGAATCTCGGGATCGCTCACCAATTTAGAGGAGGAGGGGGTGCAAGATTCAACATTGGGCTCTACCCCCATCTTCTCTTTACCCTTACTCTTGCTTAACTTCTCCCCTACCCTATTATTTACCACCCTACCACTCCGAAAAGTGGTCACCGCTTGGGCCTGCTCATGATACGACGAAGGACCAGCGTCCGATTCACACTCTACCTTGTATTGACCCTTAGGGTTCACTAAAGGCTACTTTGGAAATTTACCCTCATTTCTTCGACTCAATGAAGTAGCTAGTTGGCCCATGGTGGCTTCTAGCTTAGCAATAAACTAAGAGTAGGAGTGGAGTAATTGCCGATCCACTTAGTTATCGCCTTAATACCCTTAAGGGCCTTCAACACTGTCTCCTGAAAAAATCTATCATATTGGGGCTGAGGAGGAGATGGGTATTGATATGATGAAGGTTCAGGGGCAGACATAAGATGATTTTGGGTATTTTGGTAGGAACGAGGAGGTGGAATAATAGGCGATTGCTGAGGTCTTTGGGCTTGAAAACCTAAAACTTGTGGCATCCAAAAGAAGTTAGGAAGCTTATTCCACCCAGGATTATACATGTTTGAGTACAGGTCATTGGTCAGCCTATCGTACCAATTGTGGGTGGCCTTAACTTCCTCCTACACAAACTTAGGCAGGGGGTGTATGAGGGAAATTATAAAAAGTTTGTGAAGGATCATAGTAGATGACACATAGCACACGTTGCTGACTGTGGTTACTGTCCTAAGGACCAGATCTGATCTAGCTTTTTGACTATTGTGTGTAGTGTGGGCGCAAGGTCATGGCCTATGGCTAGCTCATAGACTCCCTTAGGTTTGGAAGATAATGGTTTGGATGGTCTACAAGCAGCAATAATATGCTGTTGAGAATTATTGGCTAGGTTCTCGAAGAGAACCCAAGACTCATTCTCCTGCTTGGTGAGGAAAGTACCTCCACAAGATGTATTTACCATGGATCAGTCTCACTTAGAATGCATTGATATGTTGTTATATGTATGCCTGTTGCTAACTTATAATGCTAGAATGCAGTGATATGTTGCTATTGATATGCATGTTGCTAACTTGTGATTATATGTATGCATTTTTTTTTTTTATGCAATGCCTGAAATGCATAACAATACGTGAAATGTATGATAATGCGTGAAATGGTAATGCGTAAAATATAGGGTGACACATGAAATACATGACAATGCATGATATCTAGGGTGATGCATGGCAATACATGTAGGGCAAAGCATGAAATGCATGGCAATGCATGAAAGGTAGCTAACGCATGAAATGCATGGCAATGCATGAAATTTGGGTAAAACATGAAATGTAGGGTCATGCATGAAAAGTATGGTAATGCATGAAATGGATGGTAATGCATGAAATGTATGGTAATGCATGAAATGTATGGTAATGCATGAATCTTTTCTCCCAACACGCTTTTGATCAATAACCTCGTCTTTTTTCTTGACCATGTTTTCAAATTTTTGCATGAAACTTGCAGCATTTGAATGGATCTGTAACTGATCTTGGCTCAATTTTCTTGATTCATCCGATCATGAAGGTGATGGACTTGACTCAAATGTAAATCACAAAATCTGCCCCAATTGAATGGATCTATAGATAATCTTGACCCTGTTTTCATATTCCAATTTGATATGAAGGCACTTGATTGGGTCCCACTAAAATTCAATTCTTCTTGAATAAGTCAATCTCTGAAACCTGACACAACATTTGCCCCAGTTTGGCTGCTCTTTCTCCATAGGGGTCTTCTTTGGATTGCATCCTTGATGTTTCTCTTTGAAATTTATATAAATAAGCATGCAATCAAATAACTCAATCTCAATAGGAATATGGATGGAATGCATAAACTTGCTTGTCTTTGCTTGATTTTCTATGCTTGTTAAATAGGAGATGAGTTTTACCAGTACTTTAACGCTAATGCAACTTTGCTAGCTTAGAGAATCATATCAATGGGCAAACCTTCCTTTCTTTTTTTTCATTTTTTTAGCCTCATAACCATAACTCCTCCATTGTATCACCACTTAGAGATTCTTTATTACTTATTTCAAGCTTATTTCAAACTCCTTGTCTTGAATTATAACTAGTGTCTTATTAAGTAGTCTAATCAATATTCCAATCTCAGGGTGGACTTAAGACACGGGGCGAAATGTAGGCTTAGGATTTAGGTTTCACCAAGAACAAGGAAACTAAGGCTCAAAAATCTCATCCCATAATAAAAATTTCTGCCTCATCTTGTGGTGCAGTATTCGCAAAGTATTGACTGAACTTGTTATTTGAACAAGCTGCCTACATACTTTTTCAGGATCAGGTCATTACGTAGTTCAGACTTGTCATTGAGTCTAATAAATCATTTAAGACAACAATGTATACCAATCTGGTCAGAACTTTCATTTCGACTGTAATGTAGGCTAAGGGTATGGTGTCACGCCCCGAACCCCGAAATAGGACCCAAGGGTGAAAATGTAACTAACATGTCCCTGTATAAGATAAAACATCCCAAAGATACAGTAAAATGGATGAGGGTCCGACCCCGTGGGGTTCCCGTGAACCTTAAACACATCCAAACACAATCATATATACAACGGAAAAGTCATTCTATATAAACATATACAGTACCATACTAGAGTCTATACAAGAGCAGCACAATACTCTATCAAAACGTACAAACGAGTGCCCAAATACATCTCAAAATGACAACCCACCAAAAATACAGTCCTAACACTTACCCAAGCGCTAAAAGCAGTACACCGACCACTACGCTCCCTACACCAGGATGCTAGTTCCGGTTACTTGAAGGACCTATAAAAATGTACGTACAGCAGGGGTGAGACACCTCTCAGTAAGGAAGAACACAGGTTATATCGGTGTGTGACATTTGAGTGTTATCATTATGCAACATACACGCAATTGAATGCAATCTAGTACTAATTTACACAGTGCATACACGTACACACAACACATGATCAGCAATCCCAGTGTCGTCACACCCTTCGGCCTGAAGCCGGTCCCGAAAATTCGGTATTGGCCCAGCAAACCCGCGAAGCACAGCGCCACCGACACATGGCTAGTCCCCGACTCCCATCGCATCGTACTAGCGCTAACTAGTGGATCCATACCCTTCGGCCTGATTTGCCGGTATAGGCTTACGCCCTCGGATATAGAGCCAGACACTCTTGCCTACGTGGCAGGCGATAAACACACGCTCTCGAATATAGAGCCAGACACTTTCAGTACCTAGAACAATTTTAGAACCCAATTCCTACTAGCATTTCAACATATCACACACATATGCATGCTCATATAACCAAACAAACCACACTCATTTGGTAATCTAATTCATGTTTTTTTTCAAACAAATACAGTTTAAACAAGTCAAGGCACGACCATCCCAATATCACAGTATAAATCACACATGTACTTGGTTTTCAACAAAACCCGGGATTCAACCCGTCACCCCCTTTTCCCAAAACTGTAGTAATGAAAAACTCATAGTTTTCCTCGTTTGATCCCCCCAAATGAGTAGCCAAAACACACACAGGATCATGGACCACAGTTCTACCAAGTCTGATTTCAAAAATAACCAATATAAGCATAGTTCCCCTTACCTTTTCCTCGAAAGCAAATCCCGAACTCCTAGGTCCCTAAACAGCAAATCGAGTTCCAAAACCTACAAATCACAGTACATAATATGCTCACAAGACAGTTACCTACAAAACTACCGGATCAGAATTGAAAACCGAGCCTTACCTCGATTTTTCGCTGAAACCCGAAAATCTCCGAAACGAGATTCCAATCCGTAGAAGTTGTAGAGAATCCTTCCACGATCCTCGTGGTAACTTTAGATTTCCGATTCCATCAACGATCGGCGAAGAAATCTAGAGAGAGAGAGAGAGAGAGTAGGGAGAGTTTTAGAGAGAAAGAGATAAGATTGAGATTTCTTAATGAAGAAGTAATAAAAATTTCCTTTTATAACCCTTTGACCCAGCCCAATCTCATTGATGAAATGGTGCCTTCGTCGACAAATTTTCCACTACCTTCGTCGACGAATTGGTGGCCTCGTCAACGAATCTCAGATCACCGATTTTTTGGAGACTCCTCGGCTTCTCCTCGTCAACGACTCTCTGAATTTCATCGACGAGAAGAACAAAGGCTTCGTCAATGAAATCTAGCTTCGTAGACGAATCTGCTCTTTTACCAAAATGTCCCTCTCTTTATATATATATATAAACCTATTATCACTATTCGAGTTCTTACAATCTCCTATCCTTACAAAAATTTCGTCCTCAAAATTTGCCCTCTCTCATTCATAAAGTCGTACATACAATCGAATACATATATACCATTCTCAAGAAAAATTGGCGACCACTACAGCGTAGTCCCATCATACACATACAATACATACCCTCACATATGGCAGAGGAATATCGTGGTTACATATACAATAATCTCAGGAGTTCACAGTACACACACACTCCTGACGACTAACCACCTATCCTAACCCACAGTAGGATCATGTACAAGTGCTCAAAACAACTGTGGATACTTCCGACGTATTTCCGTTCCTAGTTCCCAAGAAGCTTCCTCAACCTCATGGTTCCGTCACAATACCTTCACTAACAGTATCTCTTTGGTTCGAAGCTTCTGAACTTTACGGTCCAGAACCTGAATAGGTATCTCCTCATACGCTTCTCCAATTTCCAACTCATCATAACTGATAATATGCGAAGGATCCAACATGTACCTTCTCAACATGGATACGTGAAACACATCGTGGACCCTTGAAAGTGCTGGAGGTAGTGCAACTCTGTAGGCTACCAAACCCACTCGCTCAAGTACCTCGAATGGTCTGATATATCTCGGGCTCAGCTTGCCCTTCCTGCCGAATCTCATCACCCCTTTCATCGAAGCAATACATAGAAATACCTTACCTCCCACTTCAAACTTTAAATCACGGTGGCGAACATCTGTGTAACTTTTCTGCCGACTCTGAGCTGATCTAATCCTCTCCCGGATCAAACCCACCTTCTCAGACACTTGCCGCACGAGTTCAGGTCCTAACACCTGACGTTCACCAACCTCATCCCAACACAAAGAAGATCGACACCTCTGACCATACAAAGCCTCAAACGGTGCCATCCCGATACTAGACTAGAAGCTATTATTATAAGCAAACTCTACAAGTGGCATAAATCATATCCAGCTACCACCAAAATCTAACACACACACTCGCAACATATCTTCCAATATCTGTATCGTCCTCTCCAACTGTCCATCAGTTTGGGGGTGGAACGCTGTACTGAAAGTAAGCTTCATCCCCAATGCCTCTTGCAAGCTCATCCAGAATCGAGAAGTAAACCTCGGATCTCGATCTGACACAATGGACACCAGTACCCCGTGCATTCTCACAATCCCATGCACATACAAATCTATTAGCCTACTCAAAGGATAGCTAACTCTCATCGGTATGAAATGAGCAAATTTCATCAATCTATCCACAATCACCCAGATAGCATTTTGCCCGTGAAGCGCTGACGGCAATCCGGTAACAACATCCATGAAAATATGCTCCCATTTCCACATCGGAATAGGCAAAGGCTGCAACAGCCCTACCGGCCTCTAATGTTTAGCTTTCACCTACTAACACGTCAAACACTGCTCTATGAACTGAGCAATCTACCTCTTCATGCCAGACCATCAGAAGGTCTCGCGTAAGTCCCGATACATCTTTGTACTACCAGGATGTAATGTATACATAGAACGATGCGCCTCCTCTAGAATCGTCCTTCGAATCTCATCATTATTCGGAACACACAACCTAGTCCCAAACCTTAGCACACCTCCCTTAAAGATGTTAAACCCTATAGTCAGTCCTTGCTGTACCTTTTCTATAACCTCTGCCAACTCTGCATCACTAGCCTGCGCTGCTTTTATATGCTCAAATAAGGTCGGTTGGACCACCAAACTAGCAAAATAAACCTGATGATCACCAACTACCAACTCTATACCTGAGCTTTCCAATTCCCGTCTGATGTGACGTCGAGTTACAACCACAGATACAGCTGTAGGCCCTGACTTCCAACTCAATGCATCAGCCACCACATTAGCCTTCCCTAGATGATAACTGATCGTGCAATCGTAGTCCTTAATCAACTTAAGCCACCGTCTCTGCCTCATATTCAACTCCCTCTGCATGAAGAAATACCTGAGGCTCTTATGGTTAGTGAAGATCTCACACTGCACCCCGTACAGATAGTGTCTCCAGATCTTCAGTGCATATACAACAGTAGCCAATTCCATATCATGCATAGGGTAATTCTTCTCGTACTCTTTCAGTTACCGAGAAGCATACGCCACTACCTTACCCTACTGCATAAGCACGCATCCCAAGCCCTTCAGAGACGTGTCGCTATAAATCACAAACCCACCATCCCTCGAATGAGTGGTCAACACTGGAGCAGTAACCAGCCGGTGCTTCAACTCCTGAAAGCACTGCTCGCAATCACTGGTCCACTCAAACTGCACTCCTTTCCTAGTCAATCGTATCAGAGGTCCAAAAAGTTTAGAGAAACCCTCTACGAACCGACGATAGTAACCCGCCAGTCCCAGAAAACTCCAAACTTCTTGCACATTCTTCGGCCTTACCCAGTCGACCACAACTTTAATCTTGCTAGGATCAACTGATATACCATCCTCTGTAACCACATGGCCTAAGAATGTAATCTGATTCAACTAGAATTCACACTTCTTTAGTTTAGCATACAACTTCTTCTCCCGCAGAATCTGTAACACTAAACTCAAATGTTCCACATGCTCTTCCGTACTCCTCGAGTATACCAGAATGTCATCAATGAATACCACCAAGAACTAATCTAGGTACTCATGGAAAACCCTGTTCATCAGATCCATGAACACCACCGGAGCATTCATCAACCCAAAAGGCATGACCAAAAACTTGTAGTGGCCATATCTAGTTTGGAAAGCAGTCTTCGCTAAATCCTCCGCTTTAACCCTCACCTGATGATATCTTGACCGTAAGTCGATCTTTGAAAAGACCCACGTTCCTTGCAACTGGTGAAAAAGATCATCTATACAAGGTAAAGGATAGCTATTTTTCACAGTTACCTTATTAATCTCGCGGTAATCAATTCACATCCGCATCGATCCGTCCTTCTTCTTCACAAACAGTACTGGAGCTCCCCAAGGTGAAACACTAGGTCAAATGAATCCCCTATCCAGTAGTTCCTGTAACTGCTCCTTCAACTCCTGAAGTTCTGCTAGATCCATTTGGTACGGAGCTTTAGAGATCGGTGCCTTACCGGGCAGCAACTCTATCGCAAACTCCACCTCACAATCTGGGGGTAAACCGAGTAAATCATCTGAAAACACATCCGAAAACTTGATGACTATCCGAATGTCCTCGAGTCTCAAATCATCCCGTGGCGGTTCCTTTATACAAGCTAGGTACCCCTGACATCCATCTAAAAGTAGCCTCCTCTCCTATAATGCGAACAGAATCTGTGGCATTGGACGCACACACGATCCCACGAATTCGTACTTTTGCTCCCCAGGAGGTCTAAAAGCTACCACCTTCCTACGACAGTCGATCATAGCATAACTGGAGAACAACCAATCCATCCTCAGAATGACATCAAACCCCAACATGTTGTATACCATGAGATTCACCGATAGAAACTTTCCTTGAATTTCCACTAGGTAGTCTACCAACATCTTCCTACAGAAAGATACACTTTCAGATGGCGTAGTAATAGATAATACCTCATTCATGTCTCGGGTCTCAACCCCACACCATCCCACAAAATTCACAGACATAAAGGAATGGGTCACACCCGAATCAAAAAAAACAGAAGTTTTATTCAAAAGCAATGATAAGGTACCTGTCACCACGTTACCTGCATGCTCAGCGTCCGCTGGAGTAAGAGAATATACTCTGGCTGGAGCTGTATTCACTTGAACGGTCCCCCGAGGTATCTAATTGCTCCCTTGATTCCCATTGAATGTAGGCACATCTTGCCTTGGTGCTCGACAATCACGAGCCATGTGACCCGGCTGGCCATAGTTGTAGCAATTACCCTTAAATGACCGGCACTTACCCTCGTGCCGCCTGTGGCACTTGGTACAACGACCACTAGTCTGACTCCCTTGAGAATCCTGGTGCTCGATATTCTGACAGTAGCCCAAGCCCTTGTTCCTTCTCTTCCACGATCCCTGACGAGATCCTGTCTGAGAACCAGAAGGTACTGTCCTCTTCCTCGATTCCTGATCCGCCTCGTCCTCTCAGATACCAGTCTCAATCACCATGGCTTTATCCACCAACACCAAGAACTCGCGGATCTGAAGCATACCTACCAGTTTGAGGATATCCTTCCCCAAACCATTCTCGAACCTCCGAGTCTTCTTATACTCACTCGAGATCATACATGGTGCAAAGCGAGACAGCTCTATGTATTGAGCCGCATACTCCTGCACCGTCAAACTCCCTGAGTCAATGCAGAAAACTCATCTTCCTTCGCATCACGTGCTGAAGCCGGGAAGTATTTGTCAAAGAACACCTCCCTGAAACGACTCCACGTCATCTCCTCAGGACCACCCCTCTGCTTCTCCAGTAGACTCACTGCAATCCACCATGGACCCGCCTCCCCAGACAGCTGAAAAGTAGCATAGAGGACCCGCTGCCTATCCGTGTAGTGCAAGACTTCCAAAATCATCTCAGTTTTCTCCATCCTATCCACCGTTGTCGTCGGGTCGGGTCCTCCAGAGAACATCGGAGGATGCATGCGTGTGAACCTCTTTATGGTGCACCCCCCGCAACAGTAGGAGAATGTACACGTATCCTCACACTTTGCCCGATCTCCCGTAACACCTGCCTCGTCAAACCTTGAGGCACAGAAGGAGACTCATCACTCGCAGTCTCCTCAGAGCCACTTCCCAGGTCATTATCCTTGGGCTCCATTCTGTAATGCAATAGGAACCTATCAATATCCCTACAACACATACAGTTAACACCATGATCTGCACTAATCGTGTTAACTATTCCCTGCCAGGTCTAGGTCTGTCCTATCACACCGACACAAAAGTCACCAATGATCTGCCCTACTTTTACTGGAATCGTCATCCCAGGAAAAACACGGAATACCGTCGACAAATCCCAGTCTAGCAACCGAACAACCCTCAACCAACTCTACCCATATCCATATCCTATACTCTGGTATGTACTCACAACTAAGCCTAACCAAGTCTACAAGATCTAGTAACCTGGTTAGCTTTGATACCAAGTTGTCATGCCCCGAACCCCGAAGTGGGACCCAAGGGTGAAAATGTAACTAACATGTCCTTGTATCAGATAAAACATCCCAAAGATATAGTACAATGGATAAGGGTCCAACCTCGTGGGGTTCCTAGGCACCCTAAACATATCCAAACATAATCATATACGCAGCAGAAAAGTCATTCTATATAAATATATACAGTATCATAGCAGAGTGTATACAAGAGCAGACACAATACTCTATCAAAAAAGTACAAACGGGTACCCAAATACATCTCAAAATGGCAACCCACCAAAAATACAGTCCTAGCACTTACCCAAGCGCTAAACGCAGTACACCGGTCACTATGCTCCCTACACCAGGATGCTAGTTCCGGTTACTCGAAGAACCTGTAAAAATGTATGTACAACAGGGGTGAGACACCTCTTAGTAAGGAAGAACACATGATATATCGGTGTGTGGCAATTGAGTGTTATCATGATACAACATACACGCAGTTGAATGCAATTTAGTACTAATTTACACAGTGCATACACGCACACACAACACATGATCAGCAATCCCGGTGTCGTCACACCATTCGGCCCAAAGCCGATTCGCGACAATCCGGCGTTGGCCTGGCCAACCCGCGAAACACGGCGCCACCGGCACATGGCTAGTCCCCGACTCCTATGGCATCGTACCGGTGCTAACTGGTGTATCCACACCCTTCGGCCTGATCTTTCGGTATAGGCTCACGCCCTCAAATATAGAGCCGGACACTCTTGCCTACGTGGAAGGCGATAAAAACACGCCCTCGGATATAAAGCGAGCCAGACACTCTTAGTACCTGGAACAATTTCGGAACCCAGTTCCTACTAGCATTTCAACATATCACACACACATGCATGCTCATATAACCAAACAAATCACACCCATTTGGTAATCTAAATCATGGTTTTTTTCAAACAAATACAGTTTAAATAAGTCAAGGAACAACCATCCCAATATCACAGTATAAATCACACATATACTCGATTTTCAACAAAACCCAAGATTCAGCCCGTCGCCCCCTTTTCCCAAAACTGTAGTAATGAAAAACCCATAGTTTTCCCCGTTAGATCCCCCCAAATGAGTAGCCAAAACACACACAGGACCGTGGACCACAGTTCCACCAAGTCAGATTTCAAAAATAACCAATATAAACATAGTTCCCCTCACCTTTTCCCCGAAAGCAAATCCCGAACTCCTAGGTCCTTAAACAGCGAACTGAGTTCCAAAACCTACAAATCACAGTTCAGTATATGCTCACAAGACAGTTACCTACAAAACTACTAGATCAGAATTAAAAACCGAGCCTTACCTCTATTTTTCTCCGAAACCCAAAAATCTCCGAAACGAGATTCCGATCTATAGAAGTTGTAGAGAATCCTTACACAATCCTCGTGGTAACTTCAGATTTTTGATTCCATCAACGATCGACGAAGAAATCTAGAGAGAGAGAGAGAGAGTAGGGAGAGTTTTAGAGAGAAAGAGATAAAATTGAGATTTCTTAATGAAGAAGTAATGAAAATTTTCTTTTATAGCCCTTTGACCCGGCCCAATTTCGTCGACGAATCTTCCACTACCTTCGTCGATGAATCGGTGGCCTCGTCAACGAATCTCAGATCACCGATTTTTCTGAGACTCCTCAGCTTCTTCTCGTCGACGAGTCTCTGAATTTTGTTAACGAGAAGAACAAAGGCTTCGTCGACAAAATCCAGCTTCGTCGACGAAACTAATCTTTTACCAAAATGTCCCTCTCTTTATATATATATATATATATAAACCCATTATCACGATTCGGGTTCTTACATATGGGTTAAAGAAAGAAAGATTTAAATATGGCTCAAAATTTATCAATCTTATCACAGGTGTTCACTAGTCAAAGATCACATATGAATCATGTCCCTTATTTTCCTTTTTCCTCTTTTTTTTTTTCTTTTATTTATCCTCTTCTTCTTCATTTACCGCAACTTTTGCTTTTCTTTTTATAAAGGAATCTTAACTTCATTTTCATTTGAACTTCATTTGGGACTGATCTTTTTTAAAAACTGCCCCAGTGTGGAGTGTGATCCTTTGACAGGTTATTCAAGAAAAGAATTTTTCAGGCTCAAAAATGGCTTGCAAAGGATTTCCTCTTTGACTTTCTTTTGGGTAGCAAAAAAATGGTCTGCCGTCCTTTTGGTAATGATCATTGTCTCAAATGACTTGCCAAACTCTAGGGAACCCAAACCCAGATTAATTTTTTGGTGAACTAACTTTTAATAAAAAGCTGGTTTAACATTCAGACTCAACTTGATTAACAAATGGTAAATCATTGTTTTGTTCTTTATGGGAAAACTAGTCGAACAAAGATAGTCACCCCTCATTTGATCAGATTATAATCATCATACCTTTAAGACACCAATCATAACTTAAATAACAAAGACAAGAGACTTTTTATCAATTTCATCAAACAAACGTAGGACAAAGCTTGATAAGTCATTTCTGTATATTTCTCCTGACTCTTCATCCTTTTGAAATCCACATCCCATAAAGCTCCTTGACAACATCTTGAAGTGGTGTTCTTTACTTCATCTTGGAGGCTTTTCCTTTATTCTTTTTTTTTCTTTTTTCTTTTTTTTTCTTTTTTTGCCTCATTGAGTAGACTCCCAAAACCAGCTAGTGGCTCCAACTCCTTTGTACTATTAAAATTATTTCCTATGTCACTTACACGAAATACAAGCAAAAATGGATAACATTTGGCACAAGGTAATGATTCGAGGAGGATGAAATGAGATGAGACTGAAAGACATTCTTATTTCATTCAATTTTAAAATGATTTAAATGAAAAGCATGGATGCATTCCTCTTGTTATCAAGCATATCATTTCTGTATCGTGTGAGCTCACTTCTAAAGTTGAATACCAATCAATCTTCCAATCCGATAGCATTTATTACATTCCTACTATGATCACGCAATGGGTCCCCATGGTCCTAACCTTTCTCTGTAGAGAGATCATCTTACTCTACTCAATACTAGAATCCTAGATCTTAATTATACCACCTTGGACCATGATTTTGCAAATAATTGGAATGTGATTATTGATCCATTGGAGATGAATATGCATGCATGGCTATGAAATTAAGCATGGAATGATTATGTTATGCAATGTGTGTTTATGCATAGGTGTACCTAGTGCAAGAATACATACAAATAGGGATATGAACATGTATGCAACCTATCGTATATGACTATACGTGAAATTAGGCATGAATGCATGAATGCAATGTAACCTAAATAACTACTTTACCAGAATTCTAGAAAAATCCCACTAATGAAAGATTTCAAGATTAACACGACCATTGATGGACCACAATTTCGATTCCATTCCTCCCTCAACCATTCTTTTCCTTGATGATGGTCCATGTACCTCAAATTCTATGAAGGGTCAAATTATGATCTGAGGTTGGGGTTAACCCAAGCTAGTTAATCCATTAGGTTTGTTCAATTCAGGCTTGTGCACTTGGACCTTGAGTATTTTAAAATATGGGTTTCAAACTATTTTATGATGGGATCAAACCCTAGTTCAAAAGGAATTTGGCTTGGATTTCTTAGAAAATATTGGCCTGAATTTGTAGGTGAGAGGGCCGAGGCCCACTTTTCAAATCTAGGTTTGACCTTTTTTGAAAATTAGGCTTGGGCCGAGTTTTTGCTTAGAAAAAGGTCGGGCCTATGCTTGTTTTTTTTTTTTTTTAAAGAACTGGGCCCAAGTTATTTGAAAAGGGTTAGGTCGACCCGTATTTAAAAATGCTTAGGCCAAGCGCTTCATTTTTTAAAAGATGGGACATGGTCTCATTATTGGGCTTTTTCATAATACTGGCTAAGTAGTATGCATGTGTAAAATGGATGCAAAATGTATGACATAATACAAGGTATCTCACAACATATATACAACATACTATACGCAGAGAAAGATGTGGCTCCTGTCTCGACCCAGGGTAGGTACGTATATATAGGGTTCTTCATGGCTCTATCCTAGTTAAGGAAAACTATATACAAGTATGTACGGGTAGGCTCTAACCCTATTGACAAAAGGTCCCCAGTTTGAAATTTCATCCTCCCCCATAGGGGTTCAGATAAAACCCGCACTAAGCGGAGTGGTTTGCAGGTCCCATCAAGCTCTACCACGAAGGGACTGATGCTATTACACTCCTATCTAATCTTAGCAGGGAAAGTTCGGGTGTAGAACATGAAAATGTGTGAATTCAAATTTAACCTAATCCCGCTACCCCACATGTATGTCACATGCTTATTCACAATTAATCACATGCTTATTTAAACACTCATGGAAACAATTATTTTCATTAAAGTAAGGATATTTTCAAACATGAAAACTAAATGTTTACATTAACTCTAGAATATTTACAAATATAGTAACAAACACTCACATTAAGTCAAGTATATTCACATATATGAGGGTTAAATACATTAATCACGGATGGCTACCTATATGGAAACTAAATATTCACATAATTAAATATATCTACCTATATGGGAAGTAAATATTCACATTTATTAAGAATATCTACCTATGTGGAAACTAAGTATTCACATAATTAAAGATATCTATCTATATGGGAAGTAAATATTCACATTAATTAAGGATGTCTACCTATATGGAAACTAAATATTCACATAATTAAAACATCTACCTATATGGGAAGTAAATATTCACATTTATTAAAGATATCTACCTATATGAAAACTAAGTATTCACATAATTAGTGATATCTACATATATGTGAATATTACTCAAGGATATTTACGACTATTAACTCAAAGATATCAACAACTACGGAAACATATATGTTTACTAAGTCAAAGAGATTATAATATTAACAAATCACTTTATTCAAATATAGGGGTATTTTATTTACAAAATAAAGTAGAGTAATTAAAAGACTTAATAAATTTAAATTGGGATAATTCCTAATTAATTATTGCCTCGACTCTCAAAACTCCCCAGTGGAGTTGCTAGGCTGTCACGATGTCCCAGAGCGCGGGTGCCCCGGGATGGCAAAATAAAAAATGTGTTTTGTTTTTCGAGAAAAATAAGGAATATCAGAGTTGCCACTAACTTTTTAGTGTGGTTAGAACACATGATTACTATCCCGTTAAGGGTAGGATGAGTCTACGTTACCAAAGCTGGGGTTGGGAGTTCAGTTACTCGAGGGGAAGGTATAAACACCCCCTACGCGCCCGTTCTTACGAACGGTACCTAATTAATTTGGAATTATCCCTAAGTTAATCTAATAAGTCTTTAAAATTACTTCTCTAATGAATTTACTAATACACATGCAAAATGAATAAATAAATAAATAATAAAAAAATATACGTAATATATAAATATATATACATATTCTCTCAGAACTAAAGTTACGTGAGGCTTGAAAGCTCATACCCTAGCATTAAAATCATAGGGATAAAAAAAAATCAAGAAAATAACTCCCAGATTTATTCAAAATTTTATAGGATTTTATAAATACTTTATGATATTTCCAAAATTTCAGGGAGGTTCCGATGTGTGATAATAGGATAATAACTAAAATACTAAATATAAATATAAGGCCTGAACAAAAATATTACTCTATTACAATACACATAATAATAATAAGAATATTACAAATATCAAAATAAGTAATAAAATACCATAATACTATATATGTTAAGTAATAAAATGTCATAATACTATATATATATATATATATATATATATATATATATTAAGATACTATAATAGAAATCACCACATGGAAACATAATAAAAATACTATAATACTATCACTAAATATATTAAAATACTAAAAACACCATACATGCTAAGATCCTAAAAATGCTAAAAATACCATAATAAATAATACCCTAAGTACTAAAATAATAATAAGAAATACCAAATACAAACCTAATAATAATACCCAAACAATCATGAAACAATCTAACCCTTAAACAAAACCTAAACAATATTAATGTGAAAAATAATCTAAACTAAAAATACCCCAAACAATCATGAACTATTCTAAATGTTAAACATAACCTAAACCATATTAACGTGAAAAAATAATCTAAACTAAAAATACCCCGAACAATCATGAACTAATCTAAATGTTAAACATAACCTAAACAATTTTAATGTGAAAAACAATCTAAGCTAAAAATACCCAAACAATCATGAAATAATCTAGATGTTAAACAAAATTTACACAATATTAATGTGAAAAATAATCTAAAATAAAAATACCCCAAACAATCATGAAATAATCTAAATGTTAAACATAACCCATACAATATTAATGTGAAAAAATAATCTAAACTACAAATACCCCAAACAATCATGAAATAATCTAAATGTTAAACATAAACAATAATAAACATAAATATAAATAGTAAAAATATAACAAATGTACCAAACATGAAAAATAATAAAAGTGAATCGTAATAATAAAAATATAAACTTGATACTTGCATAATGAAAAAAAAAACATATATATATATATATATATATATATATATATATATATATATATATATATATATATATATATATATAAAATACCCAAAGACTCCACCTTTTGCACTGACTTGCTTATGGGAGATGGTTGCTGGGAGAAGATGGAATCGGGTGCCGATGTAGCAGCGGGGGTTTACCAGGGACTTACCGTGGGCTGACGGAGAGGAAGCAGGTGGCCGGAGTTGCTGGGCGACGAGGAGGTTTAGCAAAGCTCGTGGTAGTGGACGGCCGTGGGGCGTTGGCGGTGACGGTAGTGAGCGTTGACGGCAGAGAGCCGAGGATGGTCTCGGCTGAGGTTGTTGGAGCTGTTGCCGGTGGTGGCTTGCGGTGGCTGCTGGCAGGAGCAGAGCGGAGCTGCAGCCTGCAGACTTCGGGGAGTTCTGGAGTGACGAGAGGAGCAGCAGGTGTGGGGCTTGGGGCAGTTGCAGTGGATTGCAGCAGCAAGGCAGATGGAGCTTCTCGGGTATGTGGCTGGCCAGCAGACAAATGAGCAGCCTCGGACGAAGAAGGCAGATGAAGTGGGAAGAAGAAGAAGAAGAAGAAGAAGAGCGCGACAGCAGCGCCGGGAGAGTTGCAGAGGGGCCGGGGCTCGCGCGTCTGTGTTGCAGCTGTGGTGGTTGCAGCCGGTTGTCTGCAGGGAGCGTGGCCGAAGGGTGGATGCTTGAAGGAGAAGCAGCAGCGCTGCATGGGGGAAGAAGGAAAGGTGGAGCTATGAACGGGTGAGGGTATATGGCTGGGGGCGTATGAGGCTGTGCGTGGTAGTTTGAGAAGCTTGGAGAGGATGGAAGAAGAGATTGTAGCTGGTGTGGCCGTGAGGTGCTGGGTTTTGAGAGGGGCTGGCGGGGCTGTGTGTGCAAGGGCTGATGGTGCTGGGAGCAGAGGGTTGAGGGAGAAGATGGGAGAACGTGGGAGAGAGATGGAGAGTGAGGATAGAGGATGTGAGATTGTCAGCAGGGTTTTCTTTCTTTTTCTTTTTTGGTGTGCAAACAAGCCTTTAAATAGGCTTTCCACCTCCAAACCCTAGTGCTCCAAATAATAAAAATAATAACAATAAATAATAATAATAATAATAATAATAATAATAATAATAATAATAATAATAATAATAATGATAGTAACAATAATAGCAATAATAATACTAATAATAATACTAAAAATTATAATAATAATAATAATAATAACACTAATAATAATAATACTAATAATAAAATAATAATAATAATTGTAATAGTAATAATACTAATAATAAGAATAATCAGAATAATAATAATAATAATAATAATAATAATGATAGCAAAATAATAGCAATAATAATAAAGTACTAATAATAATGTAGGAAAATAATAATAATAGTAGTAATAATAATAATAATAATAATAATAATAATAATAATAATAATATAACAATAATAAAAATCATAATAATAATAATAATAAATAACAATAATAAAAATAATAATAATAATAATAATAATAATAATAATAATAATAAAGTATCAATACTAATAATAATAATAATAATAATAATAATAATAATAATAATAATATAATGAGAAGGAACCTCTTGTTCTATTTGATTATGGCAAAAATAGGGTGTCTACAGTATTGAAATCAAATAATTATTAAAATGGAATCATTGGTCGAAACTACGCAAGGTTGGATTGCACGAGGTTTAATTTAGAAAGCAATGAATTCAAAAGAGACCTATGCATTAACGGTTAATTTTGAAAGTCATTTGAAATTCAGTCATTCATATGCAGAAAGAATAATCCTAAACCAAAAGAGAGAAAATTTGAAGTAAATTAGGTTTGTAACACTGTAAAGAAGTGAATTGAGAAGGAGAAGTTCATTAGGATGAGTGGTTGAGTCAAATGAACAAGTCAAAAATGTTTGAAGGACAGGAAACTGACTGTTTATCATCAATCAACTAAACTTATACTAACTTACGAATTTTTCAAGTTTAGGCACATCAGGAGACTGACTCTTCGAGCTTAGTCGATTGACTCACTGCTGAACTATGAGGATTTTAACATACATACAGGTCAGGCGACTGATCGTATCAGGTTAGGTGACCAACCTAAGGAGATATAAACATTTTATGTTTGTAAAACCCTAGTTTTTTCAAGCCTCAGGCCACTGACCCTCATTCTCTCCTCTCCCAAATTCTATTATTTCAGTTCCAAGTGCTCTCCCACGAAAAATTCATCGATAAATCTTCACAAAACCTTCAAATATTTCTTCATACTCTCATTTTAGACGATTCTACCAAACATTTTCTTCAAGAACCATGCCAAAGACCAAGCAATGGGAAAATCGAAGCTTTGCTTCGGGGAAAGATGACACTCAAGACATTGAAGAGTGGTTGGTCACTCCTCAAGAAAGAAGAATGTATCGCGAATACATCAGGTCTACCAAACCTATTATTAATAAGATTTTAATATTTCTTTTATAAGAGAGGATTTTCCCAACATCTTGCAAATGTTTAATGCTTTGTATTAGGAAAGATTTATTACATATCAGAGTAGGGGTGTATATCCAAACTTAGTTAGGTTATTCTATGCAAACATGGTAAAGGGTGATACTATATATTCCACAATGGTTATGAATAAGGCATTTGCTTTAACTCTTCAAACACTGGCCATTAGATTTAGAATCCAAAAAGGAGAGTTTGAATGTCCACAACTTGTACAATCTTGGATTATGGTTCAAGAGTTCAATCCTAAGGAATTATTACCAATGATAATGACTGAAGCACCTGTTTATTTTGGTCACCCCCCGTTTTACCAGCAGCTAAATCTAGAAGCTAGAATAATACATAGCCTCATTATCTACAATATTTTACCTAAGGTAGGATCACGTGACCATCTATCCTACTTGGATTGTTTCATAATTTGGTGTTTGTATAAAGGAAAATGCCTTGATTTGCCCAGTCTAATTCTGAGATGGATGATTTCAAGAGAAGAAGCAAGAAGGGTAATTCTTCCTTATGAAGGACTTTTAAATTTAATCTTTAATCATCTAGGAGTCTAGTCCATCCACATTATTCATCAAACACACCCACCATGACTACCTTTCATCTACTACTATTAAGCCAATGGGATATGAAAAGTATCAAGACCTAGGGTGGATTCCTAAGTGTAGTAGGGCGCATAAAGTTGATGCGGGATTCCAGGCTTATCAACAACAAGCTTTGAAACCACAACAGGATGCACCACCAACACCTGATGCTCTGTCATGGTTCATTGATTATCGTCAGCATATGGATTCATAGTTGAGCGCATTTCATGGAGAAATGATTACGAATTTTGGTGCACTTCAGTCTAGCTTCACTTCCTTTGATCATAGGCTCAGGCACCTTGAAAGCTATATGGGTAATTCTTCCTCTTCACGAGGCAAGGCTCCCATGGAGACAAGCTCAGGAGGTGATGATGATGATGCTGATGATCATGAGGTGAATGGTACTGAATCCAATGGTGATGATGAAGATGCTGCAGACTAGATCTTATTTTTTAAAAATCTCTTTTATTACAAACTAATGGGTTGTAATATTTTCATACTTGATATTTCTTTTGGTTGCTTAGATTTCTTATCATTTTCCTTTGTTATTTTGGATATTTTGTAATGCATGCTGATTTTAGATCTTCTTTCTTGCTACTTCTTCTTACTGTTTCATTTTGGATATGTAGTAATATATGCTGGCAATGGTTTTTCTTAACTAATTTTTGCATGTTAATTATTGGATATCCTATTGGACATCTTGTTAGATCTCTTTTGAGAATTGCATGCTGAATTTTGGACCATGTATTTGTGATCTGAATGCTGATTTTTGGTCTTATGGTGATTTGCATATTACTTTTTTGAGTTCATCCTTTTTGTTGATGTCAAAAGGGAGAGAAGTGTGGCAAAATGATAGAGGATCATGTTAGAGAAATGTTGAGTGATAGCAAAGCAAAAATGCATGTGTTGATATGTGTTTTTCATGTTATATTCATATTGAATGTATATTTATGGTAAATTCTATACATGTTGATGAGTAGTTTATACTGAATGTGTTTATCTTATGAATGTATTGAATATTATATATTGTCTAAGGAGATATTACATTCAGGGGGAGTCATGTATGTTATTTTGTTATATGGCTTTGAAATTGTTAATATTCATGCAATGACTTGTTAAGGCCAATCTTAATGTAAGGGTGGTAGGCTTGCCAAGGCTTGGGTCCTTAACTACCAAAGATAAAATTCATAAACCTAACTAACCCAAGTTCAGTATAACAGTGAGTAAGTCGGATGTCGATCCACAGTGACTAAAGTGCAGTTATTTACCACTTCCGGCCTAATTTACTACAACTTTGTGTAAAAGGTAAAAATGAGAGATTTTGAAAAGGTTTTTCTAACAACTACGAAAGCATGTAAATTATGTTAACACTACTCCTAGAAAGCAGGTCTCAAATCATAAATCAAGCATAGACTGTCGTGTGTGCTAGCTATGTCCGACTAGTTATCCGTATTAGGCGAAACGGTCAAGTGAACCATTCGAGTGGTATAGAGTAGCAAAGGTGCACCAATCGTCCGTAGCACAATCGGGAACCAGGGTATACTCTATCCAGCGATCACGAGAACACCTCGTACATGAACCGTAGCCTAATCTATATAGGTGACTGAATCCCTAACTAGGCTATCCTTTACCCTAGGGTCTCATCACAATCAAAGATGTAAACTTATATAGAAAGTAAAGTGCATGTATTTAAATAAAAGCAGTAAAGGAAAGCATGTAAAAATGACTTCAATTGCAGCTTAATAGCCTATCACTAGCAATCAAGAATACAACTAGAAAACAAACTATCTACGTGGCAGCACAAGGAACTCAAAGGTTGTCATAGGCCTTCAACGAATCCAAGCATGAACCAGTAGAGGAATTGAAATCAAAGTAGTAAATCCTAATATAAATTGTTGACCTCATAGTTCACGTCCGATTTTGATTATGACAAATACTCATTGTATCTAATGGTTGTTTGGGACTTTGTGTAGGAACCTAAAATTGTCAAGATCAAGATGCACATAACGCAAGTGAAGATTGAAGACCAAATTCCATTATGTTGTAATATATATATATATATATATATATATATATATATATATATATATTTCATTTGTGAAATTGGTCTGTAATAATAAATTAGGGTGATTTACTTGTAATAATCACACACCCCACATGCATGGTCTAATAGGTAAGCTCATAACTAAAACGTAACTAAATTTGGACCTAAAGAGACCCTAGGACACTCACCTTTGCACTTATATATGTTAGGCACTTGAATAGGGTGTTTTTGAATTAAAACATAATCAAAATGCACACTTTGTGCACTTTCGGTCGACCGGCACATGCTGTTCATTCTGCCCTCGATTAACCGTATCCGGTCTGGGTCAACCGATTGACCACAGCTCGGTTGACCGAATTTCTAAGGAGTCAATATTTTGACCACCTGGTCGATTGAGCATATTTTGAATACCACCAACCTGGTTGACCGTTCAGCTCAATTCAAAATCAGTCTCGTCGACCGAACCTTGGTAAATTTGAAAAATCGCCTCAGACATGTACGCCCGGTCGACCGACTCCCAAGTTCAAAATTAGCCGGTCGACAGAGCCATATGAACTTCGGTCAACTGAAAGGCTTCTGGTCGACCAGGTCTCTCGAATTGCCCTAAATTTTTTACCGTGGTTAAATTTTTAAAACAGGGTTAAAATAATAAAAACATCATTAATCTTTTCTAATAATTCCAACCTTGTCCCCAACGGTAAAAATTCTTGGGGTGTCTATAAGTACCCCTTCATTTGGGAAAATTAAAAGGAGATTAGGCATATCAATTAAGCAAAATACTTTGAAATTCTAAAATTTATAATACTCTTTTTTGAGCCTCCAACACTTATTCTTATCAGACCTTACCACTTAAATACCGTCTGTCAGTGTGATTTAAGTGTTGTTCTTCTATAAGGTTTGCTCTCCTTGTTTATTGGATTAAAACGATTTTAACGAGAGCTAAACCTAAGTTCTCTTAGGGGGCTTTACTTATAAGCCTATACCAAGAAGACTAGCATAAGCTTCTGAGTATTGCATTTGTGTTGCAATATCTTAGGAAGCTTGTACTTGGTTTTTGGGTTGCAAAACGTTTTCAAAACTTACTCAAATATCTTGTGGGTTTTATATTTGATATACTGGTGAGAAGATATTTGTGTTAGTGATATTAATCTTTGTGCAATAGTTATTCACTCACATATTATTTGCTGAATACAAAGATTACACATCTTTTGCAAACCAAGCATATATATTATCTAATATTCACGTGATTGAGATATCCTGTTGATTGATATCCTTGGTGCTTGCTTGACATCTTTGTTTGAGCACGTCGATTGAATACCTTGTGACACAAAGATTATACTAGTTTACACTCTCATGCACGCATTACACTGATAGTAAATATATTTGAGAGTTGATATATTAAACCACATTGAGCTTATATATTAAATCATATTGTGGCGTATGTGATCGTATTTGGGAACACATCTGCTTCACTTGAAAGCATAATCATTGTACCATTCTATTTGATTGCAAATACTGTTGTACTTCCAGGCACGTGCATAAAGAGGGAGACTAGCCCTTTGATATAGTCCCGAATTAGCTTAGACCCGATTAGGAAAGCTAGGTGCGCCATCCTGGTAAGGCGTGTTGGTTGAGGTCAACCCCTTTAATTGACCTGATTGTAAAGGTTGAAGTCAGCCCTGTGCTAATTGACCTAGTTGTAATTAGTGCCGCTCCACCCTTAAGTAAGTCTTTAGTGGAATCCTTGGGCTTTCGAGCTAGAGGCGGGGACATAGGCTCAGTTGGCCGAACCCTAATAACATATCGTGTGTCTGTTTACATTTCCACACTTTATACTTACCGCACGTGTATGTTATGGTATGAATGATGTGCATGATTTAAATTTATGTATGTTATATTGATCGGCACATTAGAGATTGCTGAGAAAGACCCTACATTATAATATCCTGCTAACATCTAGTTTTACCTAGGAGAAAAGTTTAAAATTCTAATTCACCCCCACCCCTCTTGGGAATACACCAATTCTAACATAAAAGCACCCAAAGACTCTCTGGGTCTGTCAATAACCAAAGAGGGGCCAAAGGGAAAACCTAGGCACATAGATGAAGCTATCTTTTATACCCAAAAGGGTTTACAAGGTTTAAAATTCAAAATAGGATCCCTCAGCAGAAAATCTCATAGAGCAGTTTGTATCTATCGACCAGGTCACCCCCATATGTTCCCCTGGTCATGCCTTGGTCGAGGCTTCTAGGAATTTTGGGATTCAAACTTTAGTATTCTCGACCTGGTCGTGCTTATAGATTTTCCTGGTTGAGCTGTTGGTCGAGACTTGCAGGATATTAGCTTAAGTTTAGCTTAGGATCTCGACCCAGTCGCCCTTCAAGGTCTCTTGGTCGAGCACTTGGTTGAGGCTCTCAGTATTTTTGGCTCAATTAATCTCAAATTCTCAACTTGGTTGCCCCTTAGGGTCACTTGGTCGAGCACTTGGTCAAACGTTGCAGCATTTCACTTTTAGTCTGAACCTTGGAGTCTTCTTTGGTGACCTGGTCGCCCCTGTGGTAGATGGTCGCACCACATAGTCAAATAGAGCCTTAGTTGCTTTGATGAATTGAGGCTCTAGGAATGTTGGCCTAACAAGGCTTAATCTTATTTTGATGATAATAAATCAATGTTACTAAATATGTTTTTAAATTAAGTTTTAGGACTCAAGTAATCTATGAAGTCAAGTGATTGTACTTGAAGAAGTTTTTGGAAGCTTAGACTTAAAGCTACAAGCCATAAGGAACATGAAATATATTGAAGAATTGATCAAAGCTCAGATGATTATTGAAAGATATACAACATGATGACTTAGGAACTTAGTTGTTTTTATCTTGTTAAGTCTAATGTAAGTATCTTGACTTAGAGACCTATTTTATGTAACAACCTGCCTATTTTACCATATATTATTTTTTAAAAAAATATATAATAAACCTGATAAAACATATTCAAACTGGACCTATAGGTACCAAGGGTATACCTGAAATACAACACTGATACCTAAGTAGTAGGAAATGTAAAAACATATACATATCTAATCATCTGACCAACACAATACTAGAGTTTTACTACAACTATCATATACATACACACATTTCAGAATATCCAAAAAGTTCCCCAGGGTCACCACCCAAAAATTTGGTCAGACCCTAGAAAAATGACTTACCCTTCAGAAAGGGTAAAACAGTCAAACTCTAACGCTGCGGAGCTCTATTCGCTCTTCTATCTAGGGCTACTGAAATGTTTATATAGCTGGGGTGAGACACCTCTTAGGACGGGAAATAAACTAATATCAATGTGTGTCAACATGAGTATTTTCGCGTTATACATATAACAATACATAAATCATATTTGATAAAAATGTCTGTAAGCAATCTCAGCCATAACCTGCTGAGGTACACTGCGTAGTACTGTATCTGAATCAGTCCCACCTGCACTCGAGGGCCCTGTACCATCACTACCGCTCGCATGGGCACTACCACTTTCAGGGTCAATCATGAAAAGATAATAAACATGGGTCAGGGATCCTATTCTTATAACTTATGCACCCAACCAAAATCCCTTATTCTTGACATCCTTATCTTATTTCAAGATTCAGTTCTACACTATAGAAACACAACCCGGCAATAGTTTACTATAACTTTCCTGAAATCGTCACCTCAGGAAAGATACAGAAACCACTATGGAAGTCTTGCCTCTAGACTGTAGAACAAAACTTTAAATCCTTTTCCTATACTCTGATATCATTTCTGCTGCACTCTAAAGTCTACAGAACCTAGCAACACAGACTCTAATACCAAACTGTAACGACCTGCTTATTTTACCATAAAATTTTCTTATTATTATTTTCCTTACATAATAATATCTAATATAATAATCCTAACAAATCATAGTCAACCTGGACCCATGGGTACTTGAAATATACCTGAAATATAACTTTGATACCTAAGCAACGGGAAACATAAATTACATACATACCATCTAACAGTTACAATACCAGAGTACTACAAATCTGTCGAGTATATATATATTTACATCCCAATGGACCAAAAAGATGAGTCTAGGATCATAATTCCAAAAACCATCTGACCCTAACTCAGCAACTCACCCTCCCACCAGGGTGGTATAAACTGCCTCTACTGACGCGGAGCTCGGTCCGCTTGTCTAGCTAGATTTCCTGAAATGTTTTGTAAGCTGGGGTGAGACACCTCTCAGTAAGAGAAATAAACTAATATCAGTGTGTGGCAACATGAGTATTTTCATGTTATACATATAATAGTACATAAAACATATTTGACTAAACATTCAGTATCATATCTGAATAAAACATAAGTTATAATAACATAGAATTTCATACTGAGTTTATATATATGAAATCATCATATATATATTTGTACATGAAATAACAACATGGATGGATAGCTGGCTAGTGTCATGTCTTACCCCTACATGATTAGGTTGTGCGGCCCGAAGGCAGGACCTAGCAATGACTAGCTGAACACACTAGATCAACATAAGTTTATAAGTACAATGGGTCTACCCCTCCTGATCCGAATGCTAGAGGGATGCCTGCACTACCACAAAACCACATCGACTGCCGGTCTCCCACTACCCCTTATGACATGTGGTAGCACTAACATATTCATGATCGTGATCATATAGCTACGGTACCATGCTTCGTGAAAGCCTAAACCAAGCCATCCGGGTTCTAATAACATATAGTATATTTTCAAATAATGATACATGGCTATTTCATAATAATATATGTCATGATAATATTTCATAAAATTTTGCATAACATATCATATGAAATTCACTTCCTTTACATCAGCATTTTGTATCTTATATATCACGACCCTTACGCCGGCATAGTAAAATGTGAAAACCACGGCCCTTAAGCCGGCATAGCATATCATATAAAAATCATGGCCCTTACGCTGGCATGTCATATCATGTAAAATCACGGCCCTTACGCTGACATATATTTTTACATATATAGTTTGAAATCTCTGTACTGTTTCATTACCATACTTTAAACATAGTTCTTGTATCATTTTTAATACGTTCCTGAAAATAGTAATAACATGCTGATTCTGAAATCATAATATTCTGCTAATACATAAAATCATAGAATTTCATACTCATGCCACGCAAAAGTGAATGTTGTTCCATTCATTAAATTTACACAAAATCATAATCCCTGCTGAACTGTGTTAAAATTTATTTTCCTATTAACAGTAGTATTTCCAAACTCAGTTCTATAATATACATAATTTCCTTGAAAATAAAAATTGAATATTAATAAATAATTTCATGGAAATACTGACTTAGTTTATCCCCTTACCTGACTTATGAAAAAACCCACAAATTACTCCAAAATTACATCTGTGTGTTCCCCAGCTCAACACCCTAAAATTTGTATTTCCCCCAACAAAACTTCAGTATAAACCCGTCTAACACCTTCCTCAACCCAGAAATACCAAATACCTTAATAAATATTAAAATAACTAACTTACCCAAATTCTGGGATGGTTCCCAAGTTTGCCTAACCAACAAATCACTCTAGTATATGTGTAGTAAATCTTCCCAGAAGTGATGTGGCGACTTTCGATCATCGAATCGGTGAAAGACAGAGCCGGAATTGAAGAGAGAAGGAGAGGGAATCGTGCGTGAGTGAGTGAGTGAGAGAGAGAGAGAGAGAGAGAGAGAGAGAGGGAGGATTTCTATAACATTTATGCAGGAAAAAATGAGGTTTGGAGCTTATATAGAAAGCTTGTCCATGTGGCCTCGTCAACGAGTCGCATCTCCTTGTCGACGAAGGGAGCTCGTTAACAAACACCTTATTCTCGTCGATGAGTTTCAGAGTCCGGAAATAGTCCTCTCGGTAGCTTCTCATCGATGAGACACATGCCCCCGTCAACGAGCCCAAGAACCCTACTTGTCAATGAGCATTTCTTCACTCGTCGACGAGCCCTTAAAAATCCTTATGAAAATTCCTTTCTCTCATTCTTTTATTATTTAATTGTTATAATTCTTCGGGTCTCTACAATGTAGGCTTGGGACAACCAAACCACTTAAACGAGTTTGCATCTCTCTTCCTAACTCTATTTACTTACTTTGATATCTTTCAAATTTACTTGTCTTGTTTGATTTGATTTAAATTTAGTAATCAATAATTTACTTATCTGCTCTTGGCTTTCCATTTGTGAAACAATTGGTGTTAGATTGATCCATAGCAACAAACACAATCATCATAGCTATTGGGGGGGGGGGGGGAATCCACCATTACACCCCCATTGTTTAATGAAATGAATCTCTTGATCTTGAAATTTTGGATATTATCCAAGATGGATGCACTCCCAAAACTATAGTGGAAAATGGTGGACCAAACCAAAACCTAGAAATATACGAGATGAAAATGAAAGACATTCACACACCTTAAATGGCAAGGTTGAAACACCTTGTTTTGTGCCTTAGACTAGAATATCTACTTTCAAAATGACTAACAAATTTGGCATACTCTTAAAGTTACTTACGAACTAACAAAATGAGTTAAATTATCTAAAGTAAATATGTGTGTTCATGATTATAAAATGTTTGAAATAGGGCAACTTGAAAATATTATGGATGTGGTCACAAGATTTATTAATAATACTAATGCTTTAAAGTCTCTTGGTAAATCTTATTGTAATGATCCAAATAAATAAATAAATAAATAAATAAAATAAAAATATACATATATTGAGAAGGAGACTTGTGGAGGACATATGTCCCCTTATTAATGTACCTATTCCCTTACCAACATGCCTTATCCCCTCACTAATGTGTCATATTCCCTTACCAACATGCCTTATCCCCTCACTAATGTGTCATATTCCTTACCAATGTGTCTTATCCTCTCACTAATATGCCCTATTCCCTTACCAATATACCAATCTGGAGACACTATCCATATGGTGAAAGGTGTGAGATCTTTACAAACCATAAAAGGCGCAAGTATTTTTTCATGTAAAAAGAATTGAAGAGAAAAAAGAAGATGGTTAGAGTTAATCAAAGACTATGATTGCCTCATTAACTACCACCCTAGAAAACCCAATGTGGTAGCAGATGCTTTGAGTCAAAAGTCATCGAAAGCCTCAATTTTTGCAATGGTTAGTCAACATCAAATCATAATGGATCTTGAAAGGTTTGGTGTTGAAATAGTGGATGTCGCGACGTCCCGAGAGCGAGGTGCCCCAAGGAGGGCAAATAAAAATTGATTTATAATTTTCGAAAAAAATTGAGGTTGGAGTCGCTACTAACCTTTTGGGTTGTGGTTAGAACACATGATTGCTACTCAAATAAAAGTAGAATCAGTCTGCGTTACCATGATCGGTATTAGGAGTGCGGTTATATAAGGGGAAGGTACTAGCACCTCCTACACACCCGTTCTATGAATGGTTCCTTATTAATTGACACTTATGCCAAATTAAATTTAGTAGCCTTTTTTATTTTACTCCCTTCGTAAATTTACAATACTAAAGCACATACCAATGGGCCACACAAATATTCACATTTTTACATATTATACTTATAATGGAGTATCCCTTAGAATTAGGACACATGAAGCTTGAAAAGCCCATGCCCTTTTTGAAATCATAGGGATAAAAATAGAATGATTGTCTATTCTTCCCTCTAAGCAGATAATTTTCAAAAATTTCTTAATCTTTTTCTTCTAAAGGATAGCATGATATTCTTTTAGATCTTCTAATTATTTTACTAACCTCTTATTTTCATTTTTCAAGAAAGTTTTTCTTAGACACTGTAACCAGAAAATTATGCATTTTCAATAAAGTATTTTCTAGTTCCACGTTAGAAGGCATGCTTTCATCATTACATTTATCACATCATTCAACGCAAGATTTATCACAATAATCATCACATGAATCATTGCATGCATTATTTACGAAATTATCACTGGAGACATTAGATGATTCATCAGATAGTATAACACAGGATTAAACACAAGAACCGTCATATGAAACGTTTAATGAAGGACATTGTGATATGAATACCTCCTCATTGACTAAAACAATGTGTTCATAATTCGCCACCACTTTTTGAGCTTGAAGCTTCCCGAGTGGTGGTCTCCTTTGTTTCGGTTCCTCTGTATCTCTTTTCTAACTCCTCCCAAATTTCCCTCTCACATTTACATGCCATGATACTATGAAAAACATTACAATCTAAAGCACAATATAACATATCCATGACATTTGAATTTACATGCATTAACCTAATATCGTTTTTATTCATTTACACACAATTTCCTTTAACAATCATTTGTCAAGCCCTCCAATCCATTGACATTATAAAAATGCTCATTCGTTATTTCCACGAGGTGTAATCCACACCACAAAATAATGGAGGCTTAGAAAATGACTATCCCGCATCAAATGGGGATAGACCAATAAGAGTCATAAGATTTTTAACAAATACAGTTAAGCTTTTTGTAACAAGGATCTGATACCAATTGACAAGAATGGTGTATTCCCAAGAGGGGGTGAATTGGGTATTAAAAAATATTCCTAAGTTAAGTGTGTTTAATTTTAAAATGCAGCTAATATTACACAACCTAGGGTCTTTCTCTACAGACACTAATACCACAACTATTTAAAGCATGTATGTGAAACAATCAAGACAATAAATAATTAGACATATATGTGCAGAAATTAAAGTGCGAAAATTAAATAGATAAGAGAGAGAAAGAGCAAACACAATATTTGTTATCGAGATTTGGCCTATCCTACTCACGTCTCCCCCTCAACCCAACCCGCTTGAGGATTCCACAATCTTGCTCACTTAACTAGGCAGAGTAATGTCGTTTACAAATCTCCTTATAATGTGGAGTCTCCCTATCTCACTTAATCGAGTAGAGTCAAACCAATTCTCCTTACAAGGCGAAATCTCCTTAGCTCACTTACCAAGCAGAGCTAAACCGATTCTCCTTATAAGGCGGAGTCTCCCTAGCTCACTTAACTGGGCGGGGTCAAATTGGTTTTCCTTATAAGGCGGAGTCTCCCTAGCTCACTTAACCGGGCGGAGCTAAACCGTCCACAGATATGAAAATTTTCGTACAAAGATATGCTTCACAAAATAAGCACAAGTTAAAGTTCTACATGCACTGTCAAAAGATATGGAATAATGTTCAATAGAGTATGGTAATTTTCTCAATGAAGCTTTTGAAATCTTTGAATAAAATGAAATCATGGTACTAAGATTCATAAAATCATAGTACTGAAATTCATAAAATCAGGAAACTAAATTTCGTAAAACATATCCCCGTACCATATACATAATCACAAGTCATACCATACTAAAATACATAATTTTCGTAAATAAATACTGTAACGACGTACTTAATTAATTAATTTTTTTTTCCATAATAACAATTAACATACTCTGATACCATCGTGTTAACCTAAGCAGCGAGAAGCAGAATCATACAAACATAACCATAACCATTTTATATACAATACAAAACCAATACCAGACCACTACTGTGTTTCCCAAAATATACACATATAACTATTTTTCTAAAATTCCCCCAACCATACTGGGATATATAAAAATGCTCCAAAAAATGATACTCACTCTCTGATAAGGCACTACAGACGCCCTCTATTTGCGAGCCTAATCTGCTTGCCTACCTGGATCACCTGAAAAATATTTCAACACTGGGATCAGTCAACGCTCAGTAAGAGAAAATATGCTATTACTAGTGTGTGCTAAATGAGCTAACAATAATGTGCTAAATCTGATTTCATATAAACATATATAACTGGATATGTTTAATACAGTATCAGTAAGAAAATGCGTCCCCTATCCATGTTGCTTAACATAACAGCATTGTAAGTTATAACTCAAAATACTTCTAATGTACATAAGTAGGGTCCCCGAACCAGTAAATCCATACATATGTAATAATAACTGAAACTATTCCCTGTGGCTATCTGTGTCATGACATACCCCTCATGACGAGGTTGTGTGGCCCGTAGGCTGGATTTACCCTGGCTGGCCAACCAGGAATAAATCACTGAACTCCGTCAGTCGACCTGCCCACCTCAACCCATATCTGGATGGGGAGCCTAACCTCTTCAAGGGCCTAGGTGGTCGACTTTACCACGTATATCTGAATAGGTGGTTGCACTCATAAAGTAACATAGTATCTGTAGCAACGGTATCGTGCTCTGTAGCTGCAAGTCCAACAGGGTTTGATATCATATAATATGTTTCTTTACATAACTAACTGATTTACCATGATTCTGAAGTACTGAAATAACCATGATGCTGCATAACGTACTGAAATCTGAATAATCGTAACATGGAACTGCATATTCGTAATACTGGAATTCGTAAAATCATGGTACTGAAAGAATGTAAAATCATGGTACTGAAATCCATAAAATCATGATATTGAAGTTCATATAGCCATAATACTGAAATTTATAAAATCATGAAACTAGATTCATAAAACATATCCCTGTACCACATATACGTTTCACAAGCCACACCATAATAAAATACATAATTTTCATAAATAAATAAACTGTATAATATTTAGAAATTTTCTAGCATAGCATATATCCCTTACCTTAACTTTGAAAAGCCCCTAGGGAATACAAGCCTAACACCCGCAGGGCCTTCTACAAAACACCCTGAAACCAATATTTTCCAGGACTAAACATCAGTATTTTTCTACCTGTATCATTTCCTATAACTACCACAAGGCCAAAACGAGACTAAAAGGCCTTACCCTAAATTTGGGATGATTTCCAACTCTGATTTCCCGACGATCCGCTCCGGTACATGCGTGGAGAACTCCGCCAGGAGCGTCATAGTAGCTTCAGATCGTCGATCCGGCGACCGGTGGGGCCGGAAATGAAGAGAGAAGGGAGAGGGAGTCGTAGGAGAGAGAGAGAGAGAGAGAGAGAGAGAGAGGAGAGAGAGAGCAGCCAGAGAAATGAAGATTATCTCGAATTTCCACTATTTATAGAGCCAGGTTTGTCGACGAGACCCTGTGTTCGTCGACGAGCCCGTCACAAAATTCGTCGACGGGGCCTTGTGTTCGTCGATGAAATTTAGAGCAGCTCGAACCATCTCTCGGTATTTTCTTATCGACGAAGTCCTATGTTCGTCGATGAAATTTTGAAGACCTTCGTCGACGAAACCATGTGTTCGTCAACAAAGCTTAGCAATTTCTGAAATTTTGATTATTTAATATTATCTCCAAAATGTAATGTCGTCGACGAACGCTCCGTCTATGGCCTCCTTCTGTTTCTGGTTCTATTTTCTCTCCCTCTAATATTTAAAATGCTATTATTCTTCGGGTCACTACAAATACACTATATAATATTTGAAATTTTCCTAGCATAGCATATTTCCCTTACCTTAACTTTGAAAAGCCCCTAGGGAACACAAGCCTAACACTCGCAGGGCCTTCTACAAAACACCCTGAAACCAATATTTTCCAGAACTAAACATCAGTATTTTTTATGCATGTATCATTTTCCATAATTGCCAGAAAGCCAAAAACTAACTAGAAGGCCTTACCCTGAATTTGGGATGAAATTCAACTTTGATTTTCTGACGATTCGCTCCGGCAGTCTAGCAGAGAACTCCGCCAGGAGCGTCGTAGTAGCTTCGGATCATCGATCCGGCGATTGGTGAGGCCAGAAATGAAGAGAGAAGGGAGAGGGAGTCGTAGGAGAGAGAAAGAGAGTGGCGAGAGAAATGACAAAAATCCCGAGTTATCTCTATTTATAGGGCCAGATTCGTCGACGATTCCCTGTGTTCATCGATGAGCCCTTCACAAAATTCGTCGACGAGACCATGTGTTCGTCGACGAAATTTAGAGCAGCCCAACCGTCTCTCGGTATTTTCTCGTTGATGAAGCCCTGTGTTCGTCGACGAAATTCAGAAGACCTTCGTCGACGAGACCCTGTGTTCGTCGACGAACGCAAAGTCTACGGCCTCCTTCTGTTTCTGTTTCTGTTTCTATTTTCTCTCCCTCTTTAATATTCAAAATGCTATTATTCTTTGGGTCACTACATTCTCCCCTCCTTATAAAATTTCATTCTCGAAATTTACTATCTGAATCTTTATCTATACTTACATCATTCTGTAAAGAAAAGGGTCTACTTATTTTATTACCTACCCTCACTTATGGCGGAGGAATACCGTGGTTACATGGGTGGTTCTGGGAGATTACATACACTGAAAGAAAATTTCTCCTAGAACAAAATACTATTTACTAACCATAATCAATACATGTACCTGCAAAAGAAAACTTATCTAATCATTATACTTTACCTGAGTATCTCTATACCTCTTTGAACAACTGTGGGTATCTCTGTCTAATCTGCTCCTCGAGTTCCCAAGAAGCTTCCTCTATGGCGTGATTCCTCCACAAAACTTTAACTAACTGTATTTCTTTTGTGTGTAAAGTCTGAACCTTTTTGTCCAAAATCTGAACTGGTACTTCTTCATACGTTAAAGCCTCACTGATTTCCAGTTCTGCATGGCTAATGATATAGGAAGGATCTGGGACATATTTCCTCAACATAGAAACATGAAATACATCATTAACTCGGAATAAGGATGGCGGTAAAGCCAGTCGATAGGCTACTGCCCAATCTTCTCAAGTATCTCAAACGGGCCGATAAACCTAGGGCTCAACTTACCCTTCTTCCCAAATCTCAAAATTCCCTTCAGTGGTGCTATCTTTAGAAAGACATGATCACCTACTCCAAATTCTAATTCCTGGCTGCGAATATCTGCATAACTTTTCTGCCGACTCTGCGCTGCATTGATCCTATCACGAATAAGTTGGACTTTATCACATGCTTGCTGAATTATCTCGGGACCCAAAACTCGCCTTTCGCCAACTTCATCCCAAAAAAGAGGAGATCTACATCTCCTACCATATAATGCTTCATAAGGTGCCATGCCGATGCTAGCATGATAACTGTTATTATAAGAAAATTCAACTAGCGGCAAAAACTGAATCCAGCTACCTCCAAAGTCTAGCACACAAGCACGAAGCATATCTTCCAATATCTAGATGATTCTCTCAGTCTGACCATCAGTTTGAGGGTGAAAAGCTGTGCTGAATGCTAGCTGAGTCCTTAGTGCCTCCTGCAAACTCCTCTAGAACCGCGATGTGAAACGTGGATCACGGTCCAAGACTATGGATACCGGAACTCCATAGGATCGAACAATCTCTTGTATATAAATCTCAGCTAACCTATTCATAGGGTAGCTGATCTTAATAGGCAGAAAGTGCGTTGTCTTCGTCAATCTATCAACTATCACTCAGATGGCATTCTGACCATGCAACGCTGGCGGCAGCCCAGTAACAAAATTCATGGATATATGGTCCCACTTTCACTCGAGAATGAAAAGTGGCTACAACTGACCAACCGGCCTCTGGTGCTCAACATTAACCTACTGGCACGTCAAACACTGCTACACAAACTCTGCTATCTCCCTCTTCATACCACTCCACCAGAAAGAATCCTACAAATCCCTATACATTTTCGTACTGCCAGGATGAACAGTGTATAGAGATCTGTGTGCCTCCTCTAGAATCGTCCTCCTGATGCTATCATCTACAGGCACACACAATCTGGTGCGAAATCTTAGAGCCCCATCATCATAAATACTGAACTCCTCCCCTTGACCGTCCTGAACTCTGGCTATCACCTCCACTAACTCTGGATCATCTCTCTGAGCAGCTTTAATCTTCTCATACAACGTGGGCCGTACAACCAAACTGGCCATAAATGCCTAAGGATCATCCTCCACTAGCTCCAAACTGAGTCTTTCCAAGTCCATCTGAATCCGATGCTGAACTACCACTGCTAACTGTGCTGTATCTCCTGACTTACGGCTCAACGCATCAGCTACCACATTTGCTTTACCTGGGTGGTAACTAATGGTACAGTCGTAATCCTTGATAAGTTCCAACCACCTCCTCTGCCACATATTCAACTCTTTCTGTGTAAAAATGTATTTCAGGCTTTTATGATTAGAGAATATCTCACATCTCTCACCGTAAAGGTAATGCCTCCAAATCTTCAATGCATGTACCACCGCAGCCAATTCTAAATCGTGGGTAGGGTAGTTTTTCTCATATTCTTTCAACTGTCGGGACGCATATGCTACCACCCTACCATGCTGCATCAGCACACAACCGAGCCCTTTCAAGGACACATCACTGTAGATAACATTACCATCATCACCCGATGGAATCATCAGAACTAGTGCAATGACGAGCCGCTGCTTTAATTCCTGGAAGCTCTACTCACATTCCTCATCCCACATAAATCTGGAATTTTTCCTAGTCAACTGCGTAAGAGGACCTGACAAGGCTGAAAAACCCTCAACAAAATGACGGTAATAACCTGCCAGTCCTAAGAAACTGCTGACTTCCTGCACATTTCTCGGCTTAGCCCAATTTACCACTGCGTCAATCTTGCTAGGATCCACTACAATACCGTCCCCTGAGATCACGTGGCCTAAAAATACCACATTTTCTAGCCAGAATTCACACTTGCTAAACTTAGCATAAAGCTTCTCCTCCCTAAGAGTCTGTAGCACCTGCCTCAAATGTACCTCATGATCCTCAAAACTCCTCGAGTACACCAATATATCATCAATGAAGACTACTACAAACTGATCTAGATACTGGTGAAAAACTCTATTCATCAAGTCCATGAACACGGCTGGGGCATTCGTCAGCCCAAACAGCATAACGAGGAACTCGTAGTGTCCATACCTGGTCCTGAAGGCCGTCTTCGCGATGTCCTCCGCTTTTACTCTCACTTGATGATACTCGAATCTGAGGTCAATCTTGGAATATACCCGTGTACCCTGGAGCTGATCAAACAAATCGTCTATATGGGGTAGAGGATATTTATTCTTGATAGTAACTTTGTTTATCTCCCTGTAGTCAATGCACATCCTCATGGACCCGCCTTTCTTCTTCAGGAACAACACTGGAGCTCCCCATGCTGATACACTGGGTCGTATAAACCCCTTATTCAACAAATCCTGCAACTGCTCCTTCAATTCTCCCAATTCGGCTGGAGCCATACGATATAGGACCCTAGAGATCGGCGCCGTACTTAGAGGTAAATCTATAGGAAAATCTACCTCGCGCACAGGAGGCAACCCTAGTAGCTCCTCTGGAAAAACATCTAGAAATTCTCGTACTACTGGAGTGCTGTCAATCCTCGATTCATTTTCAGATGCTTCTTTCACAAACGCTATAAACCCCTGACCTCCATCCAATAGTAGTCTGCTCGCCTACACGGCAGATATTAGCTGTGTTGGAGCACATACCTGTGAACCAAAGAATCTGAATTCCTACTCTCCAGGAGATCTGAAAATGACTTCTTTTTGGAAGCAATCAATGCTAGCGTGATTGGAAGCCAACCAGTCTATGCCTAGTATTATATCGAACCCACACATATCAAGCACAATCAGATCTGCCGGTAGCACTTTCTCCTAAATTTCTATCGGATAGCCTCTAAGTACCCTCTGACATCTGATCACTGACCCTGATGGTGTAGCTACCGACAGTGCTATATCTAATGACTGGGTCTCACTCTCAGATAATTTAACATAAGATGTAGAAATGAAAGAATGAGTAGCACCCGAGTCAAAAAGAACAATAACTGGGCATGATAAAATGATAAATGTACCTGTCACCACATCCGTAGCAGTCTCTGCATCTCCTGGCGTCAGGGCATATACTCGTGCTGGGGCCACATTCCTCTGTTGGCCACCCCGAGGTGCCTCATGTCCTCCCCTAGCTGCTTGGTGTCCTCCCTGATAAGGCCTGGGTGCTGGGACCTGATCCTGCTAACCTGGGCAATCACGCATCATGTGACTGGGTCTCTCACAACGATAGCATACGCCTCTGCCTGCCCGGCACTCTCCCAAATGACATCTCCCACATGTCTGACAAACTGGGTAAGTCTGCACACCCTGATTCCCACGAGATCTTGCCATCTGCCTCTGGTCACCCCTATTGCGACCACCTCTCCATGGAAGTGCCAACCTGAAACCCCTGAGGCGCTAGCCTCTTCCTCTGACTCTGAGCTACTACACTCCTATGAATACCACTCTCAATGATCGCAACTCTGTCTACAACCTCTTTAAATGTCTGAGCCCTAAAACCAATCACCTGCTCAAACAGATTCTACCTCAGCCCTTCTTCAAACTTCCTAACCTTCTTCTCTTCGTCAAGTGCTAAATGTGGAGCAAAATGCCACAACTCGACAAACCGAGTCGCGTACTGGGATACAGTCATCTGCCCCTATACCAAATGCAGGAACTTTGCTGCCTTCGCACTCCGAACGATAGTAGGAAAATACCGCTCGAAGAACATATCCTTGAATTGATCCCACGTCACTAGAATTGGAACCAGACTCTACTCCTCTATCAGACGCCCTGCTCTCCACCAGCGCTTCGCGTCCCCTATCAATTTAAAAGTGGCAAATGCTACCTTCTACTTATCCATACATGGAAGCACCGCCAACATCTCCTCGATATCCTGGATCCAATTTTCAGCTACAGTCGGGTCATCTCCTCCAATAAAGGATGGGGGCTTCATACGTGTAAAATGCTCAATCGAACAATCACGCTCCCCAGAACTCCTGGCCATCCCAGCCATCACCTGCTGAGTGACACTACGTAGAACAGCATCTGTGTCTCCTCCACCTATGCTGGAAGGTCCTGGCCTGTCCTCCCCAGCATTCGTGCCACTACTTCCTGGGTCCATCCTGAAAACAAGAAAACATACTTAAGCAACTTATCCCCTATAAAGACCTATCCCATATCAACTCAAAATTAACTACCTTCCCTGACCTTACCCAATATCCAGTTCTGTCACCCAGACACACGGCCCGACAATAGTTTACTATGATTTTCCTGAAATCGTCACCCCAGGAAAAGCACAGAAACCACTACGGTAATCCTGTACCCAGACACAGAACAAACCTCAAATCATTTTTCCTATACTCTGGTATTGCTTCTGCTGCACTTTAAAGTCTACTGAACCTAGCAAACCTAGGCTCTGATACCAAACTGTAACGACCTGCTTAATAAATTGATTTTTTTTTTTTTTTATACTATGATTATCTACATGCTCAGATACCTTACTGAGATAAGCTCATCCATAAACCTAAGCAGAAAGAAGCAGAAACTAAATAAACACATCCATATACGTTATGTACAATACCAGAGTGCTAGTATGTAATTTCTGAATACACATGTATCACTGTTCCCAAAATAACCTCAATTGGTGAGGGCTACACAAAAATGTTCTTAAAAATGATACTCACTCTGCTGACAGGGCACTACAAGCGCCCCTCTATTTGCGAGTCTGATCTGCTCGCCTACCTGGATCACCTAAAAAAATATTTCAACACTGGGATGAGCCAACGCTCAGTAAGAAGAAATATGCTATTACTAGTGTGTGGCAAATGAGCTAACAATAATGTGCTAAATCTGATTTCATATAAACATGTATAACTGGATATGTTAAGTACATTATCAATAAGAAAATGCATCCCCTATCCATGTTGCTTAACATAACAATATTGTAAGTTATAACTCAAAATACTTCTAATGTACATAAGTAGGGCCCCCGAACCAGTAAATCCATACGTATGTAATAATAACTGAAACTGTTCCCTGTGGCTATCTGTGTCATGACATGCCCCTCATGACGAGGTTGTGCGGCCCGTAGGCCGGATTTACCCTTGCTGGCCAACTAGGAATAAATCACTGAACTCCGTCAGTCGACCTGCCCACCTTAACCCATATCTGGATAGGGAGCCTAACCTCTTCAAGGGCCTAGGTGGTCGACTTTACCACGTATATCTGAATAGGTGGTTGCACTCATAAAGTAACATAGTATCTATAGCAACGGTACCGTGCTCTGTAGCTGCAAGTCCAATAGGGTCTGATATCATATAATATATTTCTATACATATCTATCTTATTTACCATAATTCTAACATACTGAAATAACCACGATGCTGCATAACGTACTGAAATCTGAATAATCATAACATGGAACTGCATATTCGTAATACTGGAATTTATATAATCATGGTACTGAAATTCATAAAATCATGGCACTGAAATATCGTAAAATCATGGTACTAAAATCCATAAGATCATGATACTGAAGTTCGTATAACCATAATACTGAAATTCATAAAATCAGGAAACTAAATTTCGTAAAACATATCCCCGTACCATATACATAATCACAAGTCACACTATACTAAAATACATAATTTTCGTAAATAAATACACTGTATAATATTTGGAATTTTCCTAGTATAGCATATTTCTCTTACCTTAACTTTGAAAATCCCCTAGGGAACACAAGCCTAACACCCGCAGGGCCTTCTACAAAACACTCCGAAACTAATATTTGTCAGAACTAAACATCAGTATTTTTTCTGCATGTATCATTTTCTATAATTTCCAAAAAGCCAAAAACTAGCTAAAAGGCCTTACCCTGAATTTGGGATGAAATTCAACTTCGATTTCTTGACGATCTACTCCAGCAGTCTAACAGAGAACTTTGCCAGGAGTGTCGTAGTAACTTCGGATCGTCGATCCGGCGACTAGTGGGGCCGAAAATGAAGAGAGAAGGGAGAGGGAGTCGAAGGAGAGAGAGAGAGCGGCAAGAGAAATGACAAAAATCCCAAGTTATCTCTATTTATAGGGCCAGATTCGTCGACGAGCCCTTCACAAAATTTGTCGACGAGACCGTGTGTTCGTCGACGAAATTCAAAGCAACCTAACCGTCTCTCGGTATTTTCTCGTCAACGAAACCCTGTGTTCGTCGACGAAATTCAGAAGACCTTTGTCGACGAGACCCTGTGTTCGTCGATGAAGCTGGGCAATTTCCTGAAATTATTTTTATTTAATATTATCTCCAAAATACAATGTCATCGACGAACGAGGGGCGTTTGTCGACGAAGTCTACGACCTCCTTCTGTTTCTGTTTCTATTTTCTCTCCCTCTTTAATATTTAAAATGTTATTATTCTTCGGGTCACTACACGCCAAGTTGAAATGGTCTTTAAGTCCCTTATGGCTTCCGTTTCCCTTTTCCTAATGTGTGACCTAAAATATGAACCTGTTCAAGTACTAGAAACACACATGAGAAACTTGTGCTTTGTCATTATCAAAACAAGGATCGACCTCAAAAGGTCATCACTTACATCACTTGTGCAATTATTATAGAAAGTTACACCTTAGAGCCTACATGTTTGGGGCATGACACTTATACTATGAGCTTGTAAGGAAAATTCTTAGATGTCTATCAAGCTCTTAGAATGCTAAAGTTGTTGTAATTCAAGAATAGGACCTAGAAGAACTCCCATTGGACGAATTTCTTAGTATGAGATGGAGGCAAAAAATGAAGGTAGAAGCTAAGGACAAGAAGCTCCTAAAGTTGCTGCAATTTAGAACAGGACCTAGAAGAACTTCCTTTGGACAAATTTCTTGGGTCTCTCTTAGTATGAGATGGAGGCAAAAAAAAGAAGGTAGAAGCTAAGGACAAGAAGCTCCCAGTATACAAAATGGAGGCAAAATACAAAGATAGAAACTAAGGACAAGAAGCCACTAGCTCTACCCTCCACAAAAGAGAAGGAAGAATAAAAACAAAGGTAGAAACTAAAGACAAGAAGCCACTAGCTCTATCCTCCACAAAAGAGAAGGAAGAATATGAAGACAATGATGAATAAATTATACTCATCATCAAAAAGATCAAAATATCTTTTAACAAGAAGATGGAATTAAAAAATAAATAAAATAAAGGAACAAACATAAAAGATAAAATCACAAGCTTTGAGTGGAAGTCAGGCACCTTCGGACCAATTTTTCAAATCTCAAGAAGAAGGTTCTAAGTGCTATTTGGGAGGATAGTGACATCAATTTGGACTCCAGCAAAGAATTGAAAAATCTTTGCCTCATGATTATTGAGCAAAAAGAAGAGGTAAGAACCTCCTCATTTGGTGTTAAGTATTCTTATCACAAGTTGCTTGGTGCTTTGAATGAGATGCATGATGATCTTGATTCTAATAGTATTAATTAGAAAGAAATTAAAAAGAAAGTGAGTAGTTTGTTCTGTGAAGATGAGAATTTAAAAAATGAAATCGAAAATTTGACAACGAAAATTGTGTCTACTTCTTACAATAATGATTTGAGACTGAAAAATACAATTTTGAAAAAGAAAGTTGAAAATCAAAATCATATTCTTTAAAAACTTGTTCTAGTAAAGGAGAATTTTGACAAAATATTAGCTAATTAAACAAGTGTTTTTGACAAAATTAGGTATAGACATTACTCTTACAAAAGAAATTCATATATTTGTGTTAAGAGAATAACGGAACAACAAATGGGAACAAATCAAGTGTACAGACGCTTAAATTTGGAACTTCATTTTGTTTATCCAAAAAATGAAACTAATTGGGCCTTTTGAACTAGATATTGATTAAGGTGTCATCTTAGATAAGAGAAACGATTGTTTTTTTAAACTTGTGTTTTGTTTTCCTTAATTTTTTTAATTCAATTTGTGGAAAATGGATGCATTTTTGTTGAACAAAAATGTTATCCAATTCACCATTGACTATTCACTTGATATGATATAAATTTTGTGAATTTTTTTAGGGATGATATTGTTTTGATGTAATGTTCATTTTGGGATAAATGGAAATTTTGACAATTGTTGAGTATATTGTTGATGCAAAATTTAAAATTTCTAATATAGTAGTGTTAATTGCAAAATCATGTTGAAACTTAAATTTATTTGCATTGATTAAGCATGAGCATGCATAAACGAATATCATGTTGATTGTTGAGTTATTGCATATCATAAGAATGATTGTTAATATTGAAATATGGATAGAAAAATGAGGTAATTGAAATTTGATGAAATCATCATATACATAAGGTGAATGATTCATAACCTAAATAGTTGTGAATATCATGTCAATAATAAGCAAATTGAATATCTTAATGATCATTGTGAAAAATGAAAACCCTATTGAAAGATATGACTTTTATGGGATTTTAAAACATGAATAATGGTTTTTTCTTGTGGATGTAATGTCTCATGACTATCATATAGAAATGTGAATTTTTTAACAAATTGAGTAATTTTTGTATATTATTTTGAATATTATCTTGATTTTGATTTTGAGTTTGAAACTTGAATTTTAAATTATGACTACAACTTTTACCAAAATTCATGCGCCCTACTTCTTTTCAATAATGACAAAGTGGGAGAAATTTAAAAACTTTTGATAGGCACGAGAAGTTTAAAATCTATAAGATGTAAATTGCATAAATAATTGAGTATAATGCTTATATTATAAATTATTGGCATATTGATTTTAATTATGGTAGACGTTTTTTTGATGAAAATGAGATTCACTTAAGAGTGAAGTGTTCATAGAAATAATGTTTACAAAAATTTAGATATATAGATTTGATTGCACATAATTGGATCATAATCTTATTTGTTAGGCTTCATCCCTCATATTTTGATGTTGATGATGTTAAAGGGGAGAAGTATGAAAAATAGTAATCTTGTTTGTTATTTGAATTTATATGCATTTGGGAGTGGGGGTGGTCCTTTTAAAACTCCTATAGGATTGAAAACTGTCCAAAAAAATAAAAATAAAACATAGTTTGTCATCATCAAAAGGGAGAGATTTTTCGCTCCAAGATTTCATTAACTTTGTTTTGATAATAACAAAGTACTTTGGACTAATGAGTTTGTTTTTAAGTTGTGATTCAACAGTATTTCAAGTCATTAGAGTTCGAAAACTGAGAGAGAGCTTGGGGATCCTTGATTTGCCTATTTGTATTTGTTTGTCTCTTATATATATATATCACCTTACAACAAAAAGACACCCTGTTTTAAACCTCAAATTTATTGGGAAAAAATGTTTAGGTTGGAAATGATTTCAAAAAATTAGGCAAGAATGGATTGTCCCATGCATAGTGTTAAGGAATAGATTACCTATACAAGTGATAGGTTGACCAATCTCAATGGCCATGTAATGGCTAATGATTGGTATTGGCACAAGGACTAGATTGACCATTGGATGACTAATTTGAATTCGAGCTCTATAAATATGCCCTCTAAACCCAAAGAAACTCATGAGAGATGAGTGTTATCATATTTGCCAACCCTACTACTCTAAACCTCTATCTAATCTCTCAATTTTTTTTATCTTCATCAAATAGATCAAAATTCTTTGTGCCCTAACTTGATATTTCTCTTGAGAAATTTTTGTTTTCACATTTCATCTTTAAGATGTAAATTTTACCTTGTGAGGAATTTTTTTGGTTGTACTCAAAGCTTGTAGTGTCCTTGCCTTAGTAAAGCAAGGGCTGTAATTGCTGACATTGACTCTATATAAAGCAAGGGGCTATAAGTGTCTCGCTTGGAAATAGTGGAACCTCAAGGTAGTTAAGGCCTAGAGAGAGTGCATGTAGAGTTGGGATAGTCAAACCAATATAAAATAGTTTGCATATCTCTTTCCTACTCTATTTACTTTCATTTTTTATTTTTATTTTGAATTTTCTTGCGTTGTTTGATTTGTTTTAAATTTTTTATCAAGCATTTAACTATCATTGAACCCAATTTACCCCTTTTTAGGTTGCCATTTGGGACAATATGGGAAGGATGGACCACATATGTGGAGTGTCAACTTTGATGTGTTGGCCAATACCTAAGTGGGATCCATGTCCAAGCAAAAGAAGATACTTGGTCGTAATCTTCTCGATTGTCATGCAAAGGAACACTTTATTTATTTACTTAGTTGCTATTACTCTAGAAGATGAATATCAATTAATTTGGGATGCAATTACTAGTAAAAGGTGAGCTTTGTGCACTCCTTAGGACAACCAAGAAAAGAATGAAGAAGATAAAAAGACACTTACTTGAAAATTTTGGGTTAAATTTTCTTACTTAGCTTGCTTTTGGGAATCAAATGTGAGTGAGGTAAAATTTTCATAGAATGTTCATGACTCACCCTTTTTCATTGTAAAGGTTTGATTGTGATTTGGAGCTATATTTCATCAATAAGAAAGCACTCTATTTTTGGATGAGAATTCTCCAGTTTTCACTCTAGTTTGATACCCCCTTGTTTGTGATGACTCATATTGCCTTGGATGCCTAAATATGTTCTTCTTGAATGATTATAGTTGATGTATCCTCCAAATTCAATTTAAGAAGACCTAATGTGACCTATTATTTTGACTCAATTGATGATTGGAAATGGATTTCAGTTCCATGGTTTTTCCTTCACATTAAAGGGTTTTCCATGTAAATCTCGATATCCCCTTTGTGTGCTGTGGCTGATTTGTATAGAATACGACTAGAAACGAGGGTTTCAAAAAATAAATTTGGTTTATATCTGGGAAATCAACAACAAAAGTTATTTATCTTTTAAGGAGTTTAAAGAAAAAGTTTAGGGAAAAGAAAAGAAACTCACACATGATTTTTATTGACCTAGAGAAAGCATATGATACTCATGTAGGAAAGTTCTTTAGTGGGTCTTAGAAAAGAATGGAATATACAGTTCTTTAGCGGGTCTTAGAAAAAATTTAGAGAAAAGAAGAGAGACTCACACATGATTTTTATTGACATAGAGAAAGCATATGATAGTATCTAGGAAAGTTCTTTAGTGGGTCTTAGATATATTAAGGTCATTAAGAATATGTATGATAAAGTAGCAACTAGCATTAGGACTCTAGGAAGGGAATTTAGAGATTTTCCCATCATAATAGGTGTACATCTAGGTTCAATCATATATCTTTTTTACTTTAGCAATTGAAGAACTTACTAGTAATATTCAAAATGGGATCCGTTGGTGTAGATGATATCATGTTGGTTGATAATAGTAGAAGTGGAGTAGAATCTAAGTTAGAACTTTGGAGAGCCATATTAGAGCTTAAAGGGTTTAGGATACGAAGGAATAATATAAAAGTTATGAAATGCAATTTTAGTAATGCAAGGGATAGTAGTATGGAGAAGATTAAACTTGATAATCAAAAGATTAGTAGTACTAATAGATTTAGATATCTTAAATCTATTATGCAAGCGAAAGGGGAAATTGAAGAAAATGTAGTACATAGAATTAAACAAGTTGTGTAAAATGTAGAAATGCATCAAGTGTGTTGTGTAATCATAGAATACCATTAAAATTAGAAAGAAAGTTTTATAAGATGATGACAAGGCTAACTATGCTCCATGGTTCAAAATGTTGGACAACTAAGAAACAACTTGCACAAAAAGTAAAAGTTGTTGAAATGTGAATATTAAGATGGATGATTGGTATAACATTAAAAGATAAAGTAAGAAATGACCATATACGCAATAATTTAGGCATAGCACCGATTGAAGACAAGATAAGAGACAAACAACTCAGATAGTTTTAGCATTTGTAACACAAGCCTAATAGAATACTTTTGAAGTGAAGTGAGTTAGCTATTGTTTCTAACATGAAAAGAGTTCAAGGTAGACTTAAAATAACTTATAACAAGATATTTAGCAAGAATTTAAATAGTCCTTTATCTAATAGAGAAAAATGCTCCTGATCAGGTGAATTGATAAAAAAAATGTTCATATAATGGACCCTATCTAGTGGGACTTAAGGCTTCTTGTATCATTGTTGTGCGTAAATAAATAAATTCTCTCAAAATTTTCTTTTTTCTTTCATTTTTTTTTTTCTTTTTTGCTTTCTTTTTTTGAAAAGGGAAAAAATTTAAGATCAGCCTATCAAGAGCATTTAAAAATGTAGAAGGGGATGAAACATAAATAAAGAAAAAAAGCTGAATTTTGATCCTACAATCTTTCTATTGGGAGACGCAAAACCAAATGCAGTAAAAAAGACAAGCGATGAAAGGAATAAGTGGCAAGAGAGGGATTCAAGTAATGTGTAGCGTTGTTGTTGTTATTATTATTATTATTATTCAGAATGGATTATCATATCAATTTAAAATTTCAGTTATTACAATTACATTCAAAATTTGAGCTGGAGAAATAATAAAACTTACAAACACGTCCTAGAGTTAATTATCATTCCCCAGACACATCTAATACACAGACAACCCAAAATAAATTATTCAAATTTGTTTACTTCAACATCCCAAGCACCGAGTATACTCAACCATTCAGCAATATTTTTTACAGAATAGTCACGCTCTAAAGACCCAGTGCACCGCGACAACAAACAATTAGCAGACAATAGCAATCACCAATGATTTATAGAACAAATTTTCAGCAATACTGATTAGGAGCAAATGATGCGCTCCCCGACTATCCAAAAACATTTGAACAGAAATGTTGTAACAGCCCCAATCAAGGCCAGATAAATATACTGCACTCTGTTTGTTACATTCGGAGTAACAAATTCTGTAACTTAAGGAGGACGAAAATCTCAATAACACCAAGAAGCATTTCAACATAAATGTTTCAAATTAATTTTATGAACACATTATGACACGAGCCCTTCAAGAATTGTTTTCTCACGATAAGCACTGGGAACTAGGCGTCACACACACAGTAACTGCTAACACTCCCAATAAATTAAAGCCCTGCAGCAATAAATTTGCATTAGTATTACAGAAATGGCGACAATAGCTTGTTTGGGAAGTGAAAACAGAGGACCATTTTTTTTCAAACATGCATGCTAGCCCATGAGTTATTTCCATGCCCCAGCAGCTAAAAAAATTCACATGAACAAATTCATTTTGTAGCGAATGAAGATCAAGGAGCAACAACAGTATACGACATCTGTTGTTCAGGCTGTGGCTAAGAAGATCAGCTTTGCAGCCAGAGTGTACTACATCTGGCACACTTCAGAAACAGGAAGAAGTTTGAAGGGACAGTGACTTCTCCCGAAGCAATGATCAGAACCATCCAATCCCATACTTATGGTCTACAACAGATTTCCTAAACTTGCAGATTGGAGAATTGTTGTCAGAATGTAAATGTTATGTTTATCTTCTGTTTTGATGTTTGTTTTGTTTATCTCTGCTTTCTTTTCAGATTGCTTTGATTGACTGAAAGCTGTTTTGGTCGATTGAAGTTGGCTTTTAATTGTGTTGTCTCAAGTTTTGTGCTGCCTTGTTGGCCCTGGGTATGCCCAGGCTTTTGTGCAACTGTTTGAGGTTATTGTGTCTTTCCCCACACATGGGTAAGGCCAATGCTTGTACATATACTTTTTGATCAATACATTTACATTAAAGATAAAAAACAAAAAAACAAAAACAAAAAACAAAGTACCATATTCACTTTCTCCTTTTGTAAACAATGGAATTTTAACTTCTACCACAACTGTAAAGAAAACCCAACTGATAACAGATCACAAGAGGTGATGAGTTCTCCTGCTGGAGCCTCCAACAAAGAAAAATACAGCAGCAGCATCAAAGAGGGAACATGCTAGCACAAAACAAGTCACAAGCACACTAGCAGCAGTGGCAACAAGATAAAAGCAGTCCAGATTCAGTTTCTTGTTTCTCCACTATATAATTTCTCTCCATGAAAATTTTTTGTTTATAGATATTTGCGCAATCTTTGTGCACCTCCTTAAAATATGGTGATCGCCCACCAAGGCAGTCATCCTATGAATTAAAAAGGAAAGGTTTCCCATGCAAGGTGAATCACTCATTGCCCAACCATTCAAATCGCCCAGGGGAGACAGTCACCTATGGAGTAAAAAATAGGATCGCCCAGAATAAACAATTTGAGGTAATGTGATCAGTCAGGCAATGTTCCAAGTAGGGCGAAGACAACTTGAGGTGAGCATCACCCTAACAATTGGCTGACTATGTAATTGGCCACATGATGCAACAAGACACATGTAACCCAATCAAATAATTTTATTTTGCATCAAGGTTAGGAAACAACTTGGCCAGTACATGAGACTTGGTTACAAAATATTTACATCTTAGATTACAAAAGAAAAAGAAAAAAAAAAAACTATTATAATTCTTTGAATATCTAGCAAGGGCAGACAGGTCACATAGCTAGCAAACTGTGTCCTCATGATCCATTGTCACCTTCACCTTGGAAATCTCAGGTTGCAAGTCCTGGACACAATCCTTATCTCTAAATGCCTTGCCTTCATGTTCTTTGCAATATTGTATCATTGAATTAAGGCCAAGACGTAAAGTCATCTTGTCATGAGCAGCCTTAATCTCACCTTCTAACCTTGCCACCTCCCGTGTCTCTCTACATCGCTAGTTGCATAATAAAAAATAACAGCATTGAAGACTGAACTAAATAGAGTTATCCTTGGCAGAACAGCTAGCGTCACCTGCAAGGACCTCCACTTAGGCTTAATGCTCCCACGACCCAAACAAAGGAAAAATGAGAGCTTGATAACACATTGGTTGACAATTGAGAAGTTGGTGGACGTCGCCTCAGCCTTGCGGACTTTGGTGATGAGGGATTCCACCTTCATTTCATCAGCCAATGGCAAAAGCCCCTCGAGAGCGATGAGAGGTGCACGTCACCTCAGCCTTGAGGACTTTGGTGATGAGGGATTCTACCTTCATTTCACCAGCCAATGGCAAAAGCCCCTCGAGAGTAATGAGGATAACTCCTAGAGTACTCATGCCAATGTCACCTTTGGAGGTGTAGCCGATGATGAAAGAACGCTCACTCCCGCTAAATCCTGGAGGAGAGAGTTAAAGAGCACATTCATGGAGCCCTTAGCTTGCATCCAAGAACAGTAGTTTGTTCCACAAAAGGATGCTTACTACACTGTCCTAGGCAACACCCTCAATCATTTGTTCCATGGAAGGGTCCCCCATCATTTCTTAGGAAAGGATAAATAGCTCTCCTGCAAGGGAGATGCAGCTAGACCTTTCGCGACCTCATCCACTTTTTGAGCAAGTAAGGTCAGATCCTCAACAACCTGCCACCCTTTGGGAAGAAACTTGGAATCATCCACAACCTGAAAGGATGAGACATGAAAACCAAGAAAGGTTGAAGCCATGAAAGAGATATGAAAAAAAAAAAAAAAGGTGCTTAAATAACATAGTAAAGTAAAAGTGGGAAAACACCAAAAACCCTAATGATTTAAACCCTTGAAAGTCGCAAAGGACATGACTTCTGAGCACACTAAACACGATGCATGGCATGTTGCTTCAATCCAAGGGATTAGGCAAATGAGAGGGACATGTGGTCTACCATGACCACAAGTTTTAAGTAATAGGTCGCTTAGACGAGGCACAAAGGCAATCACCCAGGCGAGGTGAAATTGACATTGCCAAGCCCGAGGAGCTACAAATGACCATGCCCCAGTCAACATCCAGGTGAAAAGAGTGAAGAACGCACCTTATCCACCTACGGAAATATCGGCTTACCAATACACCCGAGTCTAGTAGCAAGAAATAAGAGAATAAATTTACTAAGGCAAACAAGATGCGGAATGTCATAGATAGCTGGGTGACTGTCACCAGTGAATCCAAATTCGCCTATGCCCATTGGTAAAAGGTGCATCATCAGCCAGATGTAACATATCATTTGAAGAAAGTGAGAAACCAAGGCTAGTAAGACTTCTTTCACCTCAAGCATGCAACGAGATATACCCCCTACCACCTGAATCACCTATAGAGTTGACTGTAGGAACATTACAAAATAAAGTTCACCCAATAAAAAAAGGAAAGGAGCAAAAGTCAACTGACAAAGAAACGCCAATTATTGGGCGGATTTCATGCATGCATATAGCACCTATCAGCAGGTTCACACATTAAAGATTGACGTCATCTAAGGGCATATTTTGGGGATCTTTTCTAACTCCAAGTTTGACTTGGAGAAAGGGGTGAGGGTGTAAATACAATTTGATCTAAGGAGCAGCTTCAACCAAATTTTCAAACATAATACAATAGCTAAGCGCTAAACAGACCCAGTGCCTCTTTATCCTTCTCCCCCTCTCTCATACCTTCCTCTCTCTTCCATCTCTTTTTCCCCCTCTTCTAATTTAAGTTTTTTCAACTCCCTTTTTTCTCTCTCCTTCTGTGATATTTCTACGATTCTCATCTCACAATCTCTATTCCACAGGGTAACCCTTGTGAAAGAGGAATTTATCCCAAGAGCTCTAACAGGAGGTTGGCATGATGAGTCCACTTCATCCACACCCCTTCATTTTTACAACCAATCACCAACCTCCTCATTATCTTAAAAGGGTTCTGGCATGCATTTCTGTCAAAAAAATGGACTATCCAAATCAAGGGCTCATTTAAAAGAAATTTCCACAAGCCCCAATTCAGCAACTATTTGGGAGCTACATTTGGCATGGAAGAATAAAATTTTCCACTACCATATCGGAACAGCAAATTATACTCGAAAAGTAGCCTTAGAAGGGCTTATAATATTTGTGTATTTGGAAAAGAAAGAAAGTCTTGCAAGCATCTGAGAGAATAAAAAATATTGGGAAAAAAAAGTTGAAGTATAACATTAATATATGACGCAATGGCATAAAATTTGCATAAGTATCTAAGAAGAATTTCCCTTATCTGAAACTGTGATATCTTTTTTGGGCGGGTGAATTGTGATATCCAACATTAAGCACCATAAAGAGAAACATGTAAAAAACATAATTACATGGTTTGCAACTCTGCATCAATAAAACAAATCAATTTTAGATCTATTTCAACATTACAATTAAAATAGGCACTTTTCAAAATGTGCAAAATACACAAGCTAGAGTAACCCCAGACACAGAAATTTCCAAACAAAAAAATGGGAGAGAGAGAGAGAGAGAGAGAGAGAGAGAGATTTATTGGTAGCAATCTTAGACACCACTGAAACATTACTATTTTTGAAAACTCATTGCTATCCAGTGCAGGAAACCAATTAAGATCCTTAAAAAAAAAATAAAACAGTAACTAAAGGATGGAACAACTTTCAAAAGTAGATAATCAACCTAAACAGTAATTCACAAGTAAATACCTTTCAAAAATTCTCATCAAATATTCAAAGAAGATAAAAATTAAACAAGATGTGCATATGCAATGCCTCAACAATGTCGCTTTAATAAAGTATTTAAAAAAAAAAAAAAAAAAGGAAAATCTTCAAAGAGGCAATCTGTTAAGGATCTGGTGAAAATGGCACAAAGGAGCATGAAATAACACTGCATCAATATCTAGAACAACATGGATTTTATTTGCAAGAATGCAACAGATATCAGACAACATCCATGATCACTGAGGCAAAAAAAAAAGAGAGAAACATCGAGAGAAGAAATTGCAAGCATCCAATGGGAGAAAGGAGATGCCTGACCTGAACGACCAAAGAAATTCAGGTTTCCTCTGAACTATTGCAAATTTTTGTACAGTCGGTATGAATCAGATTCGCAGGTGCACAAAGATCTTGAACAGATGAGGGAGAATAGCATAAATTTGTGGGCGAGGGACAGTTGATGAGGATCAAGGAGGCTTTTCTTTCTTATTCTTAAATGGGTAAGACTTGGCATTCCTCACATATCGGGATGGAATTCCCATTCTCTCTTCCTTTGAGAATGGTCATTCCAAGGAAACAGGGGCATTCTTGCTTTTAAAAGCTCATCCAAACATAAGAATGGAAATGAAATACCGGAATCAGCATTCCATTCCATTCCTGCATACCAAACATAGTATATGTACTATCTTTGCGAATGGATTAAACTAAAACAAATTAATTGATTTTTATCCTTTACTAGTAAATACCTCAGATTTAATTAGCTGAGGAGGAGGTGTATCCATTGATCCACAATGGCAGGAGAGCCGTACCAAGGTCTGAGTTCATCATCAGAACCAACTGGTGCGTGGTACACTCCATCGAAGCTAATGTTGAGTGCACCAGCCAGATGAGCTGAGACCTCTGGAACAACTCCATCACCCCAAACATCTGCCTGCCCACAAACCTGCCGCAATGCTACAACTGTATTAGAAATCAGAATGGTACTCAAGAGATACATGTTTTCCCCAGCCACAGTGAGAAAAGAGGGATAAAACAAAAGGTAAAAGAAGAACTCCAGAATGTCTTTTCTTTTAAAATAATATAATATGACCATTAAGATGAGTTTACCTGCTTGTACCCCTGCCCAACAAAGCGAGCACTTAATGTGCTGGCAATTGATGTTGAATTGTTTCTATCACCACCAATTGCAGCCTTGGAAATAGATTGAGCATTATCAATAAGAGCAACAGAATTAGCATTCATTTCTGAGTTGCCAAAGAAACGAGCTCCTCGGACATATCTGAAAGTTAGCAGCACCGGTTCAGATTCCAGATATCAACAGGCTTTTGAAGAGAAATTTACACCAAGAGTAATGGTAAAAATAAAGCTTATGCATCATCTCATAAGATGATAAATTTTCTTATTAATATGGAGAGTTCTTCAACCTCTTACTTGCTGTGACACTCTCAGGTACTTATTCCAATCTGCTCCATTGGATCATGTCATGCACATCCAGAGAAGGAGATCTTCGGCTAAATTCTAACAATCCAATCTTTATATTGAACTATTTTTTTTATGTTTACAGTTGCATGCCACTTTTCGAATGTGCTTCAGTTCTTTAATATTTCTTGAAGGGAAACTGAATCTGGAGAATTGCATGAATTCTTACCAGTAAAAGAGCAATAAAAATATGCATGCATGCACCTTTTCTTCATTGTTTTTGGATGGGTGGCTCAGGGAACTTGAAAGGGTAGAGCCCATCTGCGCTACAAGAACAGAGTGGACCAAAACCAAAACTACCTAACCAAACGAATTCAGCAACATCGAGAAATGGGTGTTGTTCTAATTCCAAGTAAATGATCGATAATACTATAAAACATATTGGAAGCTCAATTTATTTTTTAAAATTTTTAGAAAACGACTACAATATTCTGATCCTGAAAGGGGAGAGAACTACAAAAGTACTTGAAGAATATCCACTTCAGGACTAAGTAGGCAACAGAATTTTAACTCAGACTAACTCGCACTGTAGGACTACCATATCAAGTGATCCACTTTCTTATGCAAAAGAGCCTCTAAAATATAATTTGAATAGAATGTCATCCAATGACCAGGCCAATCTTGAAGCAAATTTGAGTCCCAAAGTGTCTTCCCTTCGGCCAAAAAGAAAACTACAATGCACCGAAGCTTGCAGAAGCAGCTATAATAAGTACAGTTCCCGTGCAATTGAGCCTTCTGCATACCCTCGCATTCTGCTTGATGCACCAAACAATTATCTAATTTATTTCTCATTCAATTAATTTAATAAATTTGTAAATTGATAATAGTTAGAAATATAAATTAAGAATTAATAGAATCAAAATACAATAAATTGAAATTAGACCAATTAGTTATAAACCTTTAAAAAATAAATAAATCATACTGATAAATTATTAAAATAACTTCTGTATTACTTTATATGTAATAGAAAACAAATTATTAATATATCGCATATATATATATATATATAGATTATTTATTGGGTAGTGGTGAAAAAAGGAGTGGGTAGTCTCGTGTTAGCAACCCCCCCCAACTATCAACGCGCACAGGCCAATTTATTTCTCTTCCCTTCCCCTCTTCCTTTTTTCCTCCTTCTCCATGTCCTCGTCTGTGCACCGCAGAGCCTTCCCACAAATTCCCTTGCCTCTTCATCCATTTTTATACCTTCCTAAAGTTTTCAATACCCCTAAGTTCAAATAAACAGAAATCCCTACTTTTGCTTCTAACCATGAGTTTCAGGAAGTAGAGGTCAAACCCTAGAAGCTTCTACATTCAATATTAAAGGAAGTGGATGAGTTTTATTTTATAAAATTATTTTTATTTTCTGTTTGAATAGCTAAATGTGATTCCTGTAAGCAGATAAGAGAGCTAGATATTTATGTACATATATATATATATATATATATATATGATTCTAGGTAAGTAAAAATCATGTAATGGAATTGTTCTTATCAGATTTATTGTTTTAATGCTTTTCAAAAAATATTAGGTACCATATTTAGTTTATATAGAAAATTTAATGGATTTTGATGTTAAAAGAAGAGTTTTTAGTGTACAAATAATAATTATTATAATATGAAATATAATTTTCCTATAATTGATAGATTTTTATATGTTGATAACATAAAAGGTTATTATCTATTATAAAAGTGTCATATTTTAAACTTTTATACATACTAAGGAATCTTTATTTTTATTTCAATAGTAGTAAGGTAAAAATTTAACTTTACGGTTTAAGCCCAATGTGGAAAAAGATATAACTTATTTTTTAATATTAAAGACCTTAGGAAATATTTTCAAATAACTAAAGAAGAAAAAGAAAATAATAATACTAATAACAACAACAATAAAAAGATATCTATAGCATTCATACACATACACAACTTGTCTTGATACACATTCTATTTTCAATCGTTAGGTGTAGATAGTTTTCCTGCCGGTGATTCTAAGACAAGCAACACCCCACGACATTGACTTTTGTTTCTTACTGTTTGTGGATAATAAAGTTATTTTCATGAAATTTTTTTTATTTTATGAATCCAAAAATTGTTTTATGCAAATTATTTGAATTTTTACTTCTATAACCTATTTAATACTGGTTATCACTTTGTAATTAAATGGTAGTTTGAAAAACTAACAAAAGCTACACTATTTTTTGGAAAATTGTTAATTCCGTAATTAAAATATATTTTGAGGATAGACTTGAGTTTTTGACCTACTGCTAAGATTACGAAAGGTGAGGACTAGCTTGCCATGTCCCTCCTTCCATTTTTCTAATATAACTGATATTCTGGTTCTAGGCACAGTCTATGTGCATACGACTGATTCTGTATGTTCTGTGCTATTTCTATTAATCTGGCAGATTGTGTCCACCAGGTCCTGTACTCAATTTATTAATATTTATTTTGATCTGAGAATATTATATGTGTATGATATCTGAATCCTAATTATTGGTGATTACATTAAACTTGATCTTCTGGGATAACAGCAGAATTTTCCAAAATTTATATTTTTATAATTATATTGTAGCGCTTTTGTTAACTTTTATTATCCATTCACCGAGCATTGCCACATTCCAATAATTTACTTTTTGTAGAGTAGGTCTTGTTTAGTTACCCTCCCACTCCTAGTACTAATAGAGGAATCGAGCTACACTTTCCAATTTTATTTTGTTTCAATAGTGGGTCATTGTTCTTTGAATACTCTTTTGACTTGTTAGGACTCTTTTGATTAGATAGGTTGGACTTTTATTGATTTGTGGGATTGTATTACAAAATTATTACAATTAGATTTCTCATTTATTTAGTACTCCGTTATGTTACCGCCTTCTAATTATTAATATTTTGCTTTAGGTTTGAAAATTTAGATATTTCTTTTGTAGTCCCTCATGAGTCACGACTCAGTTAAGCAGAACTCACTGGGTTGGATGTGACACTCTGCCTTCCAGAAGGATCTTGACTACTGCAACCCTCGCCTTCGCATTTTTTTCCTTCCAACACCACCTGACTCCATTATCTGGTACATGAAGCTTCACCATCCGTCACCCTTTGTGCCGCCAGGAATAAATACTGAAAATTTCTCACCTTTCCACCCCAACCCTAACTCCAAGAACTTTCCACCTTTGTCCACCTGATCAACAGCCAGTATTGCATGATACCCTTACAAATACTCTGAAAACCCCTTTTCATCTGACTGAGGATCAATAATCCATCAGCAAACCATGATGCAGCCCCTTCTGAAAACTTGACCCACCTGTTACGAACGACATTGTTCTCAATGACGAGCAAAGAGGAGATCCCCTCGACCTTGTCCAAATGCAGATTGAAGGATTTTCCTTCAATCTGTATTGTTGGTTCAACATAGCCTACAACAAGGGGCTCCATAGCACCGAAAGCTCAAGTAGGGAAGAGGCTTTGTTTCATATGCACACACGAGAGAGAGAGAGAGAGAGAGAGAGAGAGAGAGAGAGATCCTTAAACAGAACTCAAAGGGCAATGAGGATGATCCCCCATGGGACAGCTTGGCCTGAAAATGGACATCCATATTAGAGGCCTTAGGTGGGGAAGGCCTGGGTTAGGGAATTTCCAAACCTAGCCTCCTAATGGACTGAAAAAAGGTAAGGGGATGAATTGATAACTGGACACAGGTGAAAATGATCTTGATCATGCTGAAAGGAAGACTCTGGTCATTTCCTCTAGGGGGGGATCTATAGGGGAGAGGTATCTTTAGGTATGTATCCATAGTTTTAAATTTCAATGAAATTTTAGTCAAAATTTTGCATTACAGAAAGCGTTTGAATGGAGATCAGATATCAATTTCCATTCTGCAAAATTTCAGGAATTTCAGAAATTTGAAAGAAAAACAGGAAAAAAAAAAAAAAATGAGAACATTTTAGGTTTCTTTTGTTCATTTTTTTTCTATAAATTATTGACAATCATAAAAAAAGGGCAGCCCACTGCACAAAGCTACCCTGAATGCGGGGTCCAGGGAAGGGGCGAACCACAATAGGTCTATAGTACGCAGCCTTACCTTGCATTTTTGAAAGAGGCTGTTTCCTCGCCTCGAACCTGTAACCTCTAGGTCACACGGAGACAACCTTACCATTGCGCTTAAGCTCTCCTTCTATTGACAATCATCTATTTTAATATTCACAAAGCTTCATTCATAATTTCCATAATTTATTATAAGTTTCCTGTGTTTCTTTAAATTGAAAATCAAAATTTAATAAATGACTCAAAATTTCCATCAAAATTGAAAATTTAGACCTTTATATGATTATATCATCCTGACTGCGCTATGGAAAGATTGAAATCCTCGTTGGTACCAGGGGTATGCTGAAACTTATTGCATAAATTATTTTGAGATATTCTCTGATGCAGGACTGACGCCCAACAACTTAAATTCTCAATTCCAACCCCTCAAAACTAATATACAGGAGACCTTTTAAAGGCTTACAACCTTTGGAGAACAAGAAATCTAATTCAAGAAATCTGAAAAAAACTAAAATACTAGTTTCCTGAATAATAATACCCTAGAATCTTGCTTTCTAAATGATAATATGGTAGAATCTTGAAGAAATGACCCCAATAAAATTACCCTAAATAAAAAAAACGCATATACAATAAAATTAGGAAATTAAAAGAGATCTTGTTTGCCTACTGCATCATTCTTCCAGTCCAAAAGAATTGACCTCGGATTTTAAGAATTCAGAGGAGATGAAGAATAATGACCACAAATGAACACGAGGGGGACCAAGGCAATTAGTCAGCGTCAAAATGAAATAGGATTGTATGATGGAAGAGCTCTTGGAGTTGTGGTTGGCAAAGTTACCTGGACTGATGATTCAAGAGGGTGGGGTTCATGCTCTCCCAATATAGTTATTCTTTAGTATCAATAGTAGCTTCCTCAACTACCTCAACATGTTTGGGCATCGACTCCCAACACAATGGTTCTACAATTTGAGTAGCAACTTCAGCAACTACCTCTTCTTGCTCTACGACCTCTTCTTGAGTGGCCCTAGAAAGGAAGGATTCTCTTCTAATTCATAATGGTTAGGCTCAAAGAACGATACAAGGGTGTGAAGAATAGAATCAATCTTGTTCATCCTAGAATCCAACTTTTTAATGCCAATTCAAGCATCATGTTGTTGTTTTTTTTTTTTTTTTTTTTTCTCTTTTCTCAGCTTTCTGGCGAGTTTGATCTGGTCTTGATGAACGAATTCAATCCAGTCCGGTCTAAGTTAATAGGTTTGGTCTGACTGGGTGAGCCAGTTCAGTCTAATATATAAAGTTCATTATTGTTTGAGAGTACAGCGTCAGTGCATCTCTTCCCTTTAGTATGAATGAAGGGAAAGTCGTGCGTGTGTCCTAGGATTCACTCCATAGCTGATTGAAGTCGCTGGCAGTGATAGGGCCGCTGATGATGATAGCATGGATGAATGATGAAAACAGGGCTCCAATGGAGAATTATTAAGGATAGCTGAGGCTCTAACAAACTAAGGTGGAACTACTTTTTTCAGCAGGGATAAAGGATGGCAACTGGAGGGTGTTCAATTCCGACATAGTTGAATTCCTGCGAAGCTGCCGAAGAAAATAATGCAAACATGAGACAATGGAGGTTTGCTTTGTTGATGTTGGAAGCACTGAGAGCGAGGTCCCATTGTCCTTCTAGAGGTCGCAGGTGGGCATTAAGTCACTGTTTGGCCACAGCAATTCATTATTTTTTTTTTAAACAGCTGCAAATGAAAAAAGGGTTGAAGAGGAAGATTTAGAGATGCATAGTTGTGGTTGGTGACGAGGATGATCGAAGAGATGGAGCTGATGCAAAGTGATCTTAGTCTGAACCAAGGTCTTAAATTTTGATTTCGACATAAATTTGAAGCTCCAAAAGTACAGAAATTCCGATAGAAAATTCAACTTCGATATCAATTTCAATTTTGATTTGAAAAAATGATGGAAATTAGTAGTAAAGCATGGAATTCTTTTATGAAACTTTAGAAATGGTTAATAAACATAATAATGGAAGTTTTAGGACTAACATATTACAAATTAAATGCATCCATGTGGTGTATGAGGTGCAATAGTTGTAATATACCATGTGTCTTTTAACATATTAGTAATATAATTTGTATTAAACATATTCGTAATATAATATGTGCATTACACATATTCAACTAGTATAAATGAAACTCATGAATCAATTAAATATCATTTATAATACAAAATAAATTTAATTTATGCATGAACGGTGAAATAAAATGTTGTTGCAAGTTTAATTTTTCATCTAATTTAGAAAGAACTTGGAATAATCTTTTTTTTAATTAAAAAAAAAAGATAAATTAAGATAGAAAATTCACTTTGCCTCTAAATCTCACATTTGAGTTCTAAGGAAATTTCATTCTATAGTTAAAATTTTGACAAGTTTTGCTAGAATTTCAAGATTTCGGATGATTCGTTCAAATTTTGATGAAAATTATGCAAGATGGAAATCAACTGCCATTCGATTTCGAGGGAGATGGAAAGCGGAAATTTCAACAATTTCATGAAAATTTAAGACCATGGTCCAAACCACCAACCCTACAAGTTTGAGTTAAAAGTCGTAGACTACCCTGCCAAACACTGATAGCCATGGCAATTTGAGTTAGAATCATGAGGCCTGTCAAATAACACTAACAATGGATCAGAGTCTGCTCTGATGCCACTTGATGTAGGACCAATGTCCAACAACTTCAATTCTCAATTCCAGTCCCCTTAAAACTAATGGGTAGAAGACCTTTTATAGGGGCTTACAACAACTGGGGATTAACAAAACTAATTTAGAAACCTAAATAAACTGAAGTACTAGTTTTTTAAATAATAATGCCATAGAATCTTGCTTCCTAAATAAAAAATGTCCTAGAATCTTGAAAATATGACTGCAATGAAATTACCCTAAATAAAACTGAAAAGGAAGGTGTATTCCCAAGAGGGGAGGTGAATTGAGATTTTAAAAATTCTTTTTAATTTATTCTTGCTTAACTTATTTTAAGTTCAGCAACCACTCAAGCAAAGTTGCTTTTAATTACAAGTTCGGCGGAAAATTAACTTTGCAAAACCTTTATGAATGTATATACCAAGTTGAATATCTCATTCAACACCTCAACACAATCCAATCAACACAATAGATAAAGAATTCAGCAATGCTTTCAAAGTTTCAGCACTTTTGTAACTCAAAGTAGAGTTTGAGAATATATGTTTGCTGATAAGAAGCCTTGTATTTTTGTACCTATTTTCTCAATATGAAACACAATTCAAACTTTCAACACTCTTCCAAAAACTCAGACTTTAAATAAACTTTCAGTTAATAAGTCTTGGATGTTAAACACTCAACATACTCCCTTTATGGTTTCCGCAATTTTATTGATCAACCAATGTACTCCCTTTTGGTTTCCGCAATCCCAAAATCAAATTAATCCTTGGTTTATTTAATTTCCAATCCACATAGTTATTAAGAATAAAAAATTAAAATCCAACCATGCAGTTTATATGAACGGAAAATTAAATGAGAGTAGGGAAGAGAGTGAGATGAGAGTTTTTACGAGGTTCGGCTATACCCACCTACATCCTCACCTTAGCCTAAACCACCCAAGGATTCCACTATAACCACTCCTTTACGAGCAAGAGTAACCTTACCATCTGTCCTTCAAAAGGCTGGAGTTCGCCTCTCTAAACGATACCCCACGCTTGGTCCAACAACGATTCAAGAACTTGAATTGTCTACAAAACAAGAACAAGTTTTGGTGCACAAAGACACTCTCAACAAGAGCTAATTAGTACACCAATTAAGCACTAAATATACTTCAATTCAAAATAAGAATTGAAAGAATTTGAAGCCTTTAGAAGTATATCACCGTGAGCTTTCTTTCTAGATTGAAAGAATTCAAAGCAGGCTCAGAATTTTGTAAAAGATTCCCAACAAACCTCAGTAGAGAAATTCAGAAAGTAATTGCACAAGAGAGCTTTTGAGAGTATTGAGAGTTTTGAGAGCAAGAGAGCTTGATTGCTGTAATTGCTTGGTGTGTTTGAATTTTTAGCCTTGGGGGGTATTTATAGATGTTTAATCAAGAGTATTAGTGCTCGCCAAGTGACTTAGAGTGTTTCCCAAGTTTTTATAACGTTTAGAATTCAAAAAATCAAATTTGGAAACTTCCTATTATGTTTAAAATTTAAAATCTTGAGGAGTCAGTTGACTGGGAAATAGGAGTCAGTCACCCGGATCCATTTAAAACACTGAAAAATTCAAAGTCAGAACGAGTCAGTCGACTAGGAACACACGAGTCAGTCGCCTAGGTCCTCTCAGGTTGTTTCAAAATCATTTCAAATATTTGTCAGTCGACTGGGAAAACCTTGTCAGTCGCCTAGATAGACCAAACAATTGATTTTTCAATTTTGTTTCCAAATTCTTTTTGCTCTTTTGCTTTCCCCAAAATAATTTACAACTTTTGAAAAGTATCTTTTGGGGTTTTTCAAAACATGGTCTCTAAGTCAATGAGATTCCGAATGAGCTTCAAATTCAATCTAATCATCATTTGAATGAAGTACTTACATAGTGACTCTCTTAAGACTTTAAGACACATTCTAAGCTTGGAGTCTTTATGCTTGTCCTTTGTTTAGTCCATCTTGTCTTTGAGCTTCAAATCCTCTAAGCTTTTAGCAAATCCTCTTTGATATTCATGCTTTGATGATCTTCAAGCTTTCCTATCTTTTTCACGAAGACTTGTAATGAGCTTTGTATTCACTTGAAGTTGAGCTTTAATGACTTGAGTCCTGAAGTTTCATCACTTGTAACAAAACATGTTAAATGACCTTTTATTTGTTATCATCAAAACAAGATTAGTAAGCCATGTTAGGCCAACAATCTCCCACTTTTTGACGACGACAAATAAGGAGCAAAAGTGAGCGAACCTTGATAAGGCTCCCCTTTACAATGAGCATATTTTTAACAATGTCTTCATAATATAATAATCATTCAATAGTATCAACTTCAGATTTCATCATCAATATATTTCATATTTCATCATATATTTCAAGTCTGTTTAATATCTCAATTTTGTTCAATCCTTCTCCCCCTTTTGACATCAATCAAAAAGAGAAAAAAAATAAGAAGCAATCAAAAGTTCAAAGTAGACACAAAGTTATACACACAAAATGATATTCATAGAAAGCCAAAGGTGTACATAGTGTAATAGGCAACTTGAGATACATACCAAAAAACAACAAACTGAAATACAATCCGAAACATAAACAAACTGAATACATATATAAAGAGATAACAAAAACACCGATAGAGCACTGAAATTCATAGCATAAAAAGATCATCACGCATCAGTAGCTGCTGCATCATCATAATCACCAGCACTATCATCATTTCCTTCACCTTTCTCTTCCTCGGATTCCTCATCTGATGCATCATCACTCGGATAACATGAGGAACTAGCCTGATAATGTTCCAAATGGCTAAGTCATTGATCAATGGAGGAAATATGAGATTGAAGGGAGGAATGACTTTCTTGAAGAGATTGAAGTCCTAAGCGTACGTCACTACTAAAAGTGGAGAACTGATGATGGAATGGCATGAACCATGAAGGACCATCAGGCTGTGTTTCAAGTTGTTGTTCAGGAGGTGGAGCTTGCTCGGGGGCTGGCCTAGGTGGTCTTCTTCCTCTTAGAAACCAAACCTGGTCATGCTTCTCATATCCCATCTGTTTTAGAGTTGTAGAATTGAACAAATCATACCGAGTTCTTTTGATGAACAACTCATTCAGACTAATGATACTAAGATGAGAGAACAACATATTGAAAATGCCTCCATAAGGAAGAGTAACCCGATGAGCTTCCAACCTTGTCCACATCCATTTTAAAAGCAAACTGGACAAGTCAAGTTTCTTTCCTTTCAAAAGACACCACATGATGAAGCAATCTACATATGACATGTAATCATGTGATCTAACCTGAGGTGTGATGTTGTAGGTTATGATTATCTGAAGAATCTGAGCTTGAAGGTTCAGCTGAGTGTACTTGCGAGGAATTCTGAATTGTTCGGGTGCTTCTACCATAATCAAAGGTAAGAATTCCTCGGGTGTGAATCCTTGATCCATAATCCAAGTACGGGAAAATGCAGGACACTCAAAGTCACCTCGGCCAATATGAAGAATGGGGGCCAAGGTTTGAGGAGTCAAGGAAATTTTATGGCCTCTAACTTCGGTGGAAAGAACCGATTGATTTTGAGTCATGTTGGCATAGAAAATCTTAACAAGATTAGGTTATATAGACCCTTTGCTTGATAGACTACTAGATTTTTCCAACCTATTGCTCTGAACATCGGTAAAATCGTCTGTGAAGAAAGCGGTGACAATTATCTTACCAAGTATAGGATCAGCTGCACGAAGATGAAGACGATACCTTTGTTTGGCTTTGCGGAGTAACCAGCCATTGATCTAGGTTATCTTCTTCTTGGCCGGAGATAGAACCTCGATTGGCAGCCCGTTTGGTTCTCGACATATTTGCGAACGAATATTGGCAGAAACCCTAAAAATCCGAAATGGGTAGATGTGAGAAGATAATTTTTACTTGTTTGGAGGAAGGATTTTGGGTTTCAAATCAAGGGGAATGGAAGAGAAGGGTTATGAGTGAGTGGAGGAGCAGAGTCCGATTGACTGGAAAGAAGGAACTTAGGGTTTTCGCGCTAAAAATTTATAAACTCCGATGATTCAGTAGACTAGGTCTCATGAAGTCAGTCGCCTGACTGACTGAAAAATGAAATTCAGCAACCCAGACACTTGTTAGTCGACTGGGAATTCTGACTAAGTCACCTAACTCCCCATAATTTTCAATTTTTCTCCTTTTCCCTTCTTGTATTCTTTCTAAACCACTTTCCTATTGTGTAATAGACCAAGTTCTCTTCTAAATGATATAAATCTTTCTTCTGGAAGAGGTTTTGTGAAAATGTCTGCCCATTGGTCATTTGTATTTATAAAATCAAGCATTATATCCTCTTTTTGCACGTGATCTCTTAGGAAATGATGTCTTATGTCAATGTGTTTAGTTCTTGAGTGTGATATTGGATTTTTAGAAATGTTTATCGCACTTGTGTTATCACATATAATTGAAATAGCTGAATACTTTAAGTTAAAGTCTTTTAATTGTTGTTTCATGTACAATGTTTGTGCACAATAACTCCCTGTTGCTACATACTCAGCTTCAGCATTAGATAAAGTTAAGCAATTTTGTTTCTTTGAAAACAAAGATACTAGAGATCGTCCTAAAAGTGACAAGTCCCGCTTGTACTTTTTCTATCAATCTTACAACCTGCGTAATTGGCATCTAAATAACTAATCATTTCAAATCCAGTGTCCTTAGGATACCAAAGTCCTAAATCAATTGTTCCTATCAAATATCTTACGATTTTTTTCACAGCTATTTGATGAGATTCTTTAGGAGCGGATTGAAATCGTGCACACATACATACGCTAAACATTATATCCGGTCTACTAGCTGTCAAATATAATAGACTTCCTATCATACCTCTATATTATTTCATATCTATCGGTTTTCCTTTTTCATCCTTGTCAAGACTTATGGAGGTGCTCATGGGAGTTCATATGGGCTTACTACTTTCCATGTCAAATTTCTTAAGCATATCTTTTATATATTTAGATTGATTTATAAAAGTTTCATTCTTGGCTTGTTTAATTTGTAAACCTAGGAAGTAGTTTAATTCTCCCATCATGCTCATTTCAAATTATTCTTGCATACATTTAGCAAATTCCTTACATAGATCATTATTAGTTGCACCAAATATGATATCATCTACATAAATTTGAATTATTAGCATGTCTTCCTTCTTAGTTTTGATAAATAAGGTACCATCAACCTTTCCTCTAAAAAACCCTTTTTCTAGTAAGAATCCACTTAGTCTTTCATACCAAACCCTAGGGCTTGTTTCAAACTATATAAAGTCTTAGTTAACTTAAACACATAATCATGATTTTGAATGTCCTCAAAGGCCGGTGGTTGTGCTACATATACCTCTTTATTTATAAAACCATTTAAAAAAACACTTTTTACATCTATTTGATACAGTTTGAATTCCTTATGAGATGCATAAGCTAAAAGCATTTTTATTGCTTCCATTCTAACTACGGGAGCAAATGTCTCATCATAGTCTATTCATTCTTCTTGGTTGTATCTTTGAGTCACAAGTCTACCTTTATTTCTTACCACAATTCCATGTTCATCCTTTTTATTTCTAAAAACCCACTTAGTTCTAATGATTGAATGGTTATCCGGTTTGGGAACTAATTTTCATACTTTATTTCTTTCGAATATATTTAATCTTCTTGCATGGCTATTATCCATGAGTCATCACTTAGAGCTTCTTCAACATTCTTAGCTTCATCTTGGGATAAGAAAGCATAATGATTACATAAATTTTTCAAAGAAGATCTTGTAGTTACACCTCGTGATGGTTCTCCTATGATTTGATCTTTAGGATGATTTCTTACATATTTCCATTCTTTGGGTAATTCAGAATTTTCTGTAGCATCATTATTTGAATTTGATTCATTTTTCTCTTCTTTTGCTTCTATAATTTCAAGTCTTCTGGTTTTTTAGTAGTTTGAACTTCTTCAACATTTATTGTTTTATTGAAAGGATTTTCTTCATCAAATGTTACATGAATTGATTCCATAATTGTAAGAGTTCTTTTGTTATAGATTCTAAAAGTTTTACTCTTTAATACATATCCTAAGAATATACCTTCATTGGCTTTTGCATCAAATTTACCTAAATCATCTTTGTCATTTAATACAAAACATTTGCATCCAAAAACATGAAAGTAAGAAATGTTAGGCCTTCTACCTTTCCAAAGTTCATAGGGAGTTTTATTTAAATTTGATCTTATTGATACTCTATTTATCACATAGCATGCGGTATTTACTGCTTCAGCCCAAAAATATTTTGGTAGCTTACGTTCATTTAGCATCGTTCTTACCATTTCTTGAAAATTCAATTCTTTCTTTCAACAACTCCATTTTGTTGTGGAGTTCTAAGTGCTGAAAAATTATGATTGATTCCATATTCATTACAAAATTTTTCAACTTCTTTGTTGTTGAATTCTCTTCCTTGATCACTCCTTATATTTGAAACACTATATCCTTTTTCATTTTGAAGTTTCTTGCACAAATTTATTAACATGTTAAAAGCTTCATCCTTGGAGGCTAAAAATAGTACCCAGGTAAACCTGGAGTAGTCATCAACTATGACAAAGGCATATTGCTTACCTCCTATGCTTTTGGTTCTAGTAGGACCAAACAAATCTAAATGAATAAGTTCTAAGAGTCTACTAGTTGAGATATGTTTCTTCTTTTTAAAGCTTGTTTTAATTTGCTTCCCAAGTTGGCAAGCATCACAAATTTTATCTTTTATGAATTTTGTGCTTGGTAAACCTTTGACTAACTTCTGTCTAGATAAGTTTGATAATAGATCCATGCTTGCATGTCCTAGTCTTCTATGCCCAAGCCAACTGACTTCATTCATGGCAGCCAAGCATGTTACATCTTGAGAGATTAGATTTTCAAGGTTTATACAATATACATTATTGACTCTATAAGCTGTAAATAGAATTTCATGTTTTCTTGGATTTTGAACTATGCACTTATCTTGCTTAAAGACTATGTCAAACCCTATATCACTAAGTTGACTTATGCTTAAAAGATTATGCTTTAATCCATCCACTAAACAAAACATCATCAATTGTAAGTGAGGGTTCTTTATCTATTTTACCAATCTCGACGATTTTACCTTTAGTGTTGTCATCAAAGGTACATACCCTCCATCTTTTTGAACTAGGGTGGCGAATTTTGTTCTATCCCCAGTCATATGTCTTGAAGATCCGCTGTCCAAGTACCATTTTTCCTTTGATAGAGTGGTCCTAAAGCATACCTACAAGGAAGGATTCACGGTATTACTTTTGGAACCTAAACCTTCTTAATCCTTTTTAAGTCATCTCTATTTTTAGTGTTCACTTTCCATTCATTCTTGATTTTGACATACTTCTTTTTAAGTGGACAATTAAACTTTATGTGTCCCTTATTCCTACACAAGTAACAAGTAGTGTGTTCATGAATATTTGTAGAAGATGTACTAGCATAGTATTTTGCTTCTTTTACAAAGTATCCCATAAATAAGTTCCTCTTCTTTTTATTCTCTATTCCATTGTAATCAATTCCTTCTTTATTACTAATCATCCTTTGTTGTCCAACCATTTTTTCAAACTTATCTTTTCCTCTAGTAAAGTTGTAAATGATTTTATCTTTATCTTCAATTTTACTTTTAAGATTACTAATTTATAAGTCTCTTTTGCTTTCACCATTTACTTGTAGTTTTACCAACTCTTGAGACTTAATTTTCTTCGTTAGATCTTCAATATGAGATTCTTTTTCTTTTTCATCTATTTTAGAAGTTTCTAGCTGATTTTTAAGATTTTCATTTTGTTCTTTCAAGACTATATTCCTTTTATTCACTTTAATGAACCTATTGTGTAAGGCGAATAATTTAGCTTGAATTTCTTTGTATGAAGGCACACTATCACATGAATCATTACAAGACTCTCCACTAGATTCTTCCGATGAACTATAGTAAGAGTTTACCTCAGCATTGTGTGCCATGAAGCACATGTTGGCAACTTCTTGTTCACTTGATTCATTCTCCGATTCATTAGAGCTTGTAACATCTCATGTAACTTTCATTGCCTTCTTTTTCTTCTTCTTGTCTTTCTTCAGCTGTGGACAATCAGGTTTAATGTGTCCGACCTTTTTGCAGTTATAACACGTAGGTGGTTCATTCTTAGTTTCCTTTGTGTTTGTTTTTCCTTTGTCAATTTTTGTTCCTTTAAACTTCTGAGGGAATTTCCTATTCTTTCTGAAAAATTTTCCAAGTCTTTTAGTAATGAAGGCTAGTTCTTCATCATCTAATTCATTATCTTCGTCTTTACCACTAGAACTTTCTTTGGTAGCCTTGAGGGCTATTGATTTCTTATTTTATTATTGTTCTCTGAATTTCTTTCATTTATCGCCATCTCATATGTGAGAAGGGATCCGATCAACTCATCAAGGTAGGTATTTTTCAAGTGTCCTCCTGTGATTGCTGTGGCCTTAGGTTCCCATATCGGAGGAAGTCCTCTAAGGATTTTTCGAATCATTTCATATGTTGAGTAATTTTTCCCTAAATCATTTAAGGAGTTTATTATGTGAGTAAACCTAGTATACATGCTAGTGATAGTTTTATCTAGATTCATCTTAAAGGCCTTATGCTCACTTGTGAGCATATCTATTCTTCTATCTCTAACATCTATCTTTCCTTCATAGGTTGCCTCTAGCTTGTCCCAAATTTCTTTAGCTGACCTACATGTCATGACCCTATTAAACTCATTTACGTCTAATACACAATACAATGCATTCATGGCACTTGAATTAACTTGCAGCAGCTTAAAATCATTATTAGTCATGTCTTTTTCTTCTTTGGATGCTTCTTTACCATCAACTAATTTAGTAGGAATGTGGTCACCATGTGTGATAACTTTCCATGCCTTCCAATCCATGGTTTGTAGATAGATTCTCATTCTTTGTTTCCAAAACGTATAGTTTACACCATAGAAAATAGGAGGTCTAATTGAGGATTGTCCCTCACCAAAAGGGGATACACCTAGGTGTGCCATGGAGATCTTTATATAGCTTCCAATTAAGATTTGCTATAACCCCTCTCTGATACCAATTGAAAAGGAAGGTGTATTCCCAAGACGGGAGGTGAATTGGGATTTTAAAATTTTTATTTAATTTTATTTAATTTATTCTTGCTTAACTTATTTTAAGTTCTGCAACCATTCAAGCAAAGTTGTTTTTAATTACAAGTTTAGCGGAAAATTAACTTTGCAAAACCTTTATGAATGTATATACCAAGTTGAATATCTCATTCAACACCTCAACGCAATCCAATCAACACAATAGATAAAGAATTCAGCAATGCTTTCAAAGTTTCAGCATGCCCCTCTTCCTGCATCATTCTGGATGTGGACAGGTAAAGACATTAGTTCAGGAAACCAGGATTAAATTAGCAACTTGGAATATAGGGACACTTACGGGTAAAAGCATAGAAATTGTGGATACAATGATTAGAAGAAGAATTAATATAATTTGCCTTCAAGAAACTAAGTGGGTGGGGGAGAAAGCTAGAGAAATCGATAAATCGGGATTTAAACTTTGGTACACTGAAAAAGAAAAACATAAGAATGGGGTAGGCATTATTATAGACAAAAACTTAAAAGATAGCGTTGTGGATGTAATTAGAGTAAGGGATAGAATTATAAAAATCAAGATGGTATTAGGACGAGATAATAAATATCATTAGTGCTTATGCTCTTCAAGTTGACTTAGCAGAAAATCTTAAGAGACAATTTTGGGAAGATATAGATAGTATTATACAAGACATACTAGGGACTGAGAAAATATTTATAGGAGGAAATCTGAATGGACACGTTGGAAGAGATAATAAAAATTATGAGAGGATACATAGAGGATATAGATATGGAGACAAAAATGAGTCTAGGGAAATGATCTTAGACTTTGCTATGTCATATGATTTTAGTATAATGAAAACTTACTTTAAGAAGAGAGAAGAACACTTAAAAACCTTTAAAAGTAGACGAAATAGAAGTCAAATAGATTTTTTTTTAACTAGGAGGGTAGATCGTTTATCATGCAAGGATTGTAAAGTTATTTTAGGTGAAAGCCTAACCACACAACATAGAGTCTTAGTGTTAGATATATGTATTAGAAAAAGGAAGAAAAAAGATAAAATAAGCCAATGTAGGAGAACTAGATGGTGGAAACTAAAAGGGGAAAATATAATAAAATTTAAAGATAAAATGATCAAAGATGGGGATGGGACCATAAAGGATGGGATAGATACAAATACTCTTTGGAATATATTAGCTAGCTCTATTAAAAAGATAGCAAAAGAGATTTTAGGTGAATCAAAACGAAGATTCTCGAATAGCAAAGAGAGTTGGTGGTGGGATAAAGATGTACAAAAAATCATAAAGACAAAAGGAATTTGGTATAAAACGGGGCAAAAATGTAGAAACAAAGATAACATTGAAAAATATAAGGAGGCAAGAAAAGATGCAAAAAGGGTCGTTAGTGAAGCTAAATATAGATCATTTAATAGTTTGTATGATAGATTAGGTACAAAAGACGGGGAAAGAGATATATTTAAACTTGCTAAAACTAGAGAAAAAAAGATCAAGGACTTAGGAAATGTAAAATGTATAAAAAGTGAGGATGATATTGTCTTGGTTAAGGACGAAGATTTTAAAGAAAGATGGCAAAGTTACTTTAGTAAGTTGTTTAACGAAAACCAAATAGAAAGCTTAAACTTAGAATTGTCAAATGAAGAAAAGACTAAAAATATAAGATTTATTCCCAAAATTAGAGTTAACGAAGTTAAGTTTGCACTAAAAAAGATGAAAAATGAGAAAGCTATGGGACTAGATAATATCCCAATTGAAGTTTGGAAATGTTTGAGTGATAACGGAATTATATGGTTAACTAATTTATTTAATACAATTGTAAAAAGTAAGAAAATGCTAGATGAATGGAGGAAAAACACTTTAATACCTATATACAAAAATAAAGAAGATATTCAAAATTGTAATAACTATCGTGAAATTAAACTTATGAGTCATACGATGAAACTATGGGAAAGGGTAGTTGAACAAAAAGTAAGGTTAGAAACGAAGATCTCAGAAAAGAATGGGAGATCTACCACAGAAGCTATTTATCTTTTAAGAAGATTAATGGAAAAGTTTAGGGAAAAGAAGAGGGACTTGCATATGATATTTATTGACCTTGAGAAAGCATATGATAGAATACCTAGGGAAGTTTTATGGTGGGTTTTAAAAAAAAAAAAAAAAAAGGTGCATGTTGTAGCCTTGTAGGTATACTGATGTCTGATGTCATTAAGGATATGTACGATGGAGTAATGACTAGTGTAAGGACTATAGATGGAGAAATTAAAGAATTTTCAATTACCTTGTACATCAAGGATCTGCTTTGAGTCCTTATCTTTTTGCTTTAGTGATGGACCAATTGACTAAGAGTATTCAAAAGGAGGTTCCATGGTGTATGTTGTTTGCAGATGATATTGTATTAATTGATGAAACTAGGGACGGAGTAGAGGTTGAGTTAGAATTATGGAGAGAAGCTTTGGAATCTAGAGACTTTAGGATAAGTGGAAATAAAACAGAATACATGAAATGTAATTTTAGTAATGATAGGAGGAATATTGGAGACAAAGTTAAACTTGATGAAGAAGAAATAAATAGCACTTGTAGATTTCGATTCCTCGGATCTATTATGCAAGCTAAAAGAGAAATTGAAGATGATGTAATGCATAGAGTTAAAGCAGGTTGGGTAAAATGGAGAAGAGCTTCAAGTGTGCTATGTGATCAGAGAATACCCTTAAAATTGAAAGGGAAGTTGTATAGGACAACTATAAGACCAGCTATGCTATATGGGTCGGACTGTTGGGGGACGAAGAAACATAATATCCAAAAAGTAAAAGTTGCCGAGATGAGAATGCTTCGATGGATGAGTGGTATAACATTGAAAGATAAATTAAGGAATGAACATATTCGTGGTAAGTTAGGTGTAGCTCCTATAGAAGATAAGATAAGGGAGGGACAACTCAGATGGTATGGACACTTGCAACGTAAGCCACATAGTGCACCTGTGAGGAAGAGTGACTTAGTTAATGTGGGGGCAGTAGAAGGGATAAGGGCAGACCTAAAATAATTTGGGAGGAGATGGTAAGGATTTAATATCCTTGAATCTATCAAAAGAAATGGTCCATGATCGCATAATTTGTGGAAAATGATTTATATAGCTGACCCCACTTAGTGGGACTAAGGCTTGGTTTTCTTGTTGTTGTTGTTGTTTCAAAGTTTCAGCACTTTTGTGACTCAAACTAGAGTTTGAGAATATATGTTTGCTGATAAGAAGCCTTGTATTTGTGTGCTATTTTCTCAATATGAAACACAATTCAAACTTTCAACACTCTTCCAAAAACTCAGACTTTAAATAAACTTTCAGTTAATAAGTCTTGGGTGTTAACCAATCAACGTACTCTCTTTATGGTTTTTGCAATTTTATTGATCAACCAACGTACTCCCTTTCGGTTTCCGCAATCCCAAAATCAAATTAATCCTTAGTTTATTTAATTTCCAATCCACGTAGTTATTAAGAATAAAAAATTAAAATCCAACCACGCAATTTATATGAACGGAAAATTAAATGAGAGTAGGGAAGAGAGTGAGAACAGAGTTTTAACGAGGTTCGGCTATACCCGCCTACGTCCTCACCTTAGGCTAAACCACCAAAGGATTCCACTATAACCACTCCTTTACGGGCAGGAGTAACCTTCTCTCCTTCAAAAGGCTGGAGTTCGCCTCTCTAAACGATACCCCACGCTTGGTCCAACAACGATTCAAGAACCTGAACTGTTTACAAAACAAGAACAAGTTTTGGTGCACAAAGACACTCTCAACAAGAGCTAATTAGTACAACAATTAAGCACTAAATATACTTCAATTCAAAATAACAAATGAAAGAATTTGAAGCCTTTAGAAGTATATCACTATTAGCTTTCTTTTTAGATTGAAAGAATTCAAAGTAGGCTCAGAATTTTCTAAAAGATTCCCAACAAACCTCAGTAGAGAAATTCAGAAAGTAAATGCACGAGAGCTTTTGAGAGTATTGAGAGTTTTGAGAGCAAGAAAACTTGATTGCTGTAATTGCTTGGTGTGTTTGAATCCTTAGCCTTGGGGGGGGGGGGTATTTATTGATGTTTAATCAAGAGTATTTCATGCTCCCCAAGGGACTTGGAGTGTTTCCCAAGTTTTTATAACGTTTAGAATTCAAAAAATAAAATTTGGAAACTTCCCGTTATGTTTAAAATTTAAAATCTCGAAGAGTTAGTTGACTGGGAAATAGGAGTCAGTCGCCTAGATCCATTTAAAACACTGAAATTTTCAAAGTCAGAACGAGTCAGTCAACTGAGGACACACGAGTCAGTCGCCTGGGTCCTCTCGGGTTGTTTCAAAATCAGTTCAAATATTTGTCAGTCAACTGGGAAAACCTTGTCAGTTGCCTAGATAGACCAAACAACTGATTTTTCAATTTTGTTTCCAAATTATTTTTGCTCTTTTGTTTTCCCCAAAATAATTTAAGACTTTTGAAAAGTATTTTTCGGGGTTTTTCAAAACATGGTCTCTAAGACAATGAGATTCCTAATGAGCTTCAAATTCAATCTAATCATCATTTGAATGAAGTACTTACATAGAGACTCTCTTAAGACTTTAAGACACATTCTAAGCTTGGAGTCTTTATGCTTGTCCTTTGTCTAGTCCATCTTGTCTTTGAGCTTCAAATTCTTTAAGCTTTTAGCAATTCCTCTTTGATACTAATGCTCTTATGATCTTCAAGCTTTCATATCTTTTTCACGGAGACTTGTAATGAGCTTTGTATTCATTTGAATTTGAGCTTTAATGACTTGATTCCTAAAGTTTCATCACTTGTAACAAAACATGTTTAATAACCTTTTATTTGTTATCATCAAAACAAGATTAGTAAGCCATTTTAGGCCAACAAAAACAAACGAAAATACAATGCAAATTAGAAAATTAAAATAGATCTTGTTTGCAACATTCTTCCTTGAAGCTCGTTCAATTTGTTCAAGTCCTAATTTCTTTGGAAATTAATTTTTTTTCTTTGCCAATTAGATGTTAAAAATGCATCCACTTATGGACCAGGAAAAACATGCATAAGTTTATAAGCTGCACAAGAATTCTTTTTTTTTTTTTTTTTAATTGGGCAATCTTACAAAGCCTAGTTTGACAAGTTCAGCAAATTAGTTTCTGAATTTGATCTTATATGGTGCAGTCCTAATCAGTTTATCTTTGTCAAGAGGAAGAATATAGGTGTTGTGCTCCTAATGGTTTATGTGGATGATATTATCTTCATGGACAAGGGTTTTAGAGGACTGCAACAGCGAAGTGTTGGCTTCGGACACAGTTCCAAATTAAAGAACTATGAACTCTTCAATATTTCCCAGATATTGAAGTAGTCAGATGCAATAAAGGCGTAAATTTGTCTCAAAGAAGGAATGTAACAAAGGGTCAAAATTTTCTCAAAGGATGCATACACTAGACTTGCTAATATATTGTGAGCTAAACAGCTAATTTTACCATGGGCCTGTATATGAAACTATCCAAGAATGATGGACCAGATTTTGAAAACAAGCAGTGCTACAAGAACTTAGTTAAGAAGCCAATACACCAGTCTGCACTAGCGCTAAGACATCCTTTTTTCATATGGATCATTTATTTTATTTTATGGAGAATCCTAAGTAGGCATGCTAGGATCAAAAGAATTTTGATACTGTGGGTTACTCTGATGTAGATTAGCTATTTTGGCTTAAGATCAGAGGTTTACTACCAAGTACCATACCTTTGTGGGTGGTAATGTTGTCACTTTGCATGGCAAGAAACAAACTACCAGAGCAAGATCTAATGCTGAAGCAGAGGGCAGAACACAACAAAATATATTTTCATTTTTTGAGAAATATTGCGATGAATAAGATTGTGGCCTCTCTCCATCTGTAAGGTCTTGAGATCAATTATCAATTAGGACTTAGGAGATCTACAAAGACATGTTCCACAACCATTTTTTGTCATTTTTGTACAAGCTCATATTGTTTGATACATACATCCAACGGGTGTCACAGGTCTAGGGTGGAGGTTCTCATTGTCATTATAGTAAGAAGAGGAATTTCTGTCATGAGTAGAACATAGATAACAGTGCAACTAGACTGTAGGGACCATTCCATTCTGGTCAAGGATCCTCTCCTTTTTTTCTATTTCTTGACCTAACCTTAATCTTCTCATTCTTCGGCTAATACATTCAGGTTTCTCAGGTCTACAATGCCCTAAATTCTTAATAATCAAATAGTCGGTCATTTTAATTTCATGCTACACACAAGTTAGGTTTTTCAAGTCATCTGCAGATACTGGTAATAATATGACAACTCAAAACTCTAGATAACTTTTTTTTGGGTAAGAGACTATGTTCCGGAGTAACAAATTAACAGAAAATCCATAGAAAATTCTAATTCAGCGAAGAAATAAAGGTAATAAATGGTGAAAAATATGGCTTTGAGATGCAACTCAACTGAAAGCATATAACAAGAATGTTAACTTATGAGTTCCATAAGCCACATTAGGTTATCATATCATATACCTTCTGATCATTTACAGTCATTAAAAAAGACATTGATCAGGTATCAAGCAATCTTCCTATGGCAATCTACAACCAATATCATCTAGTAATGAAAGACTATCAAGGAATGCAAGTGAAAAGGCTTGGAATACAAGAAAGAGGTTTAATCATGTTGACGAGCTAAATTGTCAATGAGGTTGCCCCAAGTCAACTAAATGAGTGAGGGAAGCGGGAAAAAGAAGCCTTTAGGGGTAAAAGATTATGAGAGTTTTCATTTTACCTCCCTGCAATACACACAAATTTCAATTCTTGAGTACAAACGGCCTTCGTGCAATGCTTTGCAACATAATCCAAGAGGCCTCTTGTTTGATCAATAACTCCAGACGAGCCTTTTGGAGGTGGTCTGCAGAAAAACATAGCTGATGGCATCATCATGCTGAAATACAAGTTAGCATCCTGAGAATTAAAAATTTTCTAGAAAAAATCATGGACAAAGATGCAGTTTGTGCAGAATTAAAAAATGTGACAAAATATTAGAAAAAAATATAGTAGTAAGCATGCATACTGGTGTGGGGATCCAAGAGTCAATAACAAGGAAATATGAGAAAAACCAAATTCTTCCATGTAGACACGAGCAAGCCATCCTCCAGCAGAGTGTCCAATTAAGGATATAGTCCCACCTAAAATAAAATAGCATCAAGGGTTTTAGTTACTAAAATAATAAGCATTAGAGCTGCTCCTTACAGAGTATTCATACAAAAATAAAAGACAAGGAAGAAGAGAAATTCTACAAAACAAAAGGAACTAACTACAATTATGCACTTGGGTTTTTTCTCTTTATTGACGTTGTAGGTTTATAATAAAAAAAAACACAAAAAGCAACATTTGCATAGGATATGAATAGAGAGCCAAAAAAGTGATGCTTGAGAAGGAATCAAAAGAGATTATTAAACTAGAAGAGATATCTTGGAGACAGAAATCCAGAGCTTTATGGCTCAAGGAGAGGGAACATAATACAAAATTCTTTCATCGGACATCAAACGCTCATCGTAGAAGTAACACCTTATCTAGCATTGAAATTGGGGAAATCACCTTAACTAGGGAAGAGGATTTTAGGAAAAGTATTTGTAATTTCTATAAAGACCTCTACATAGAACCTGAGACTTGAAGACTTACAAACCCTAGCCGTCAACCCTAGCCGCCGCCAACCCTAGCCGCTGTCAACCCTAGCCGTAAATCCCAATCTGGTCGCCCCTCCCTCACTTGGCTTCATCTTCGTCGTCAACCCTAACCTGCCCCCTCACCGTCGCCGTCTGCCACTCACCGTTGCCGTCGTCGGAAGAGACGCCTCAGTCCTCTCCGCCGTCAGTCCAGTCTGGTAGTCCCTCCCTAGTTTGGCCTCATCATTGCCCTCATCGCTGCCCTCACCGCCATCATCTGAGGGCAGTGTTTTGTTCATCTTCGTCATCAACCCTAATCTGCTACCATCGACGTCCCTCACCGTCGCCGGCTGCCACTCACTGTCGCCGTCGTTAGAAGAGACGGCCTCAGTCCTCTCCGCCATCAGCCCGGTCTGGTCGCCCCTCCTTGGTTTGGTCTCACCGTTGCCCTCATCGCTGCTCTCACCGCCATCGTCAGAGGGCGGTGTTTTGTTCAGAGTTCTAGTTTTTTTTAACGAGTCGTTGCTACTTTCTTGGGTTGCCCATGGTAGTGCCCGTTCCACCAGTGACTCCCTTATCGGTGGGGACCTTTGAACCTGGAGATACCAGCAAAAAGACATATTCTCATATGGTAACAAACACGGTGGTGCCTACTTTCAAAATGCCAATGCGTTATCCTGTGGATATTAATGGAGAGAAGGGCTTCATTTGTACAGAGATGGAAGGAATTCAGGTTTGCTTTGGTACTGAAATTTACATGCTCTCGGCCCTCAATAGATGTCATCAGAATTGCAGTGGTTAAAACCCGAGGGTTATTGCAAACTCCAATGGTTAGTTTCATGGACAATCACCATGTTCTTGTATAGTTGAAATCTGAGAGGGACTTTGTGCATGCATGGGCCCATGAGGGAAGAGTAATAGATGGGTGTTCGTTTTGGTTGTTTCACTAGACAAAAGACTTTGACCTGGAAAATAAGTCTCCTTTGGCACCCCAATGGATGTTCCTACCTGGCTTACCGATCGATATGTATCGCCCGGATTGTCTTTAAATCCTAGCATCCATATTTGATTGATTTTTAGGAGTTGATAATGCGACATTGAACAGGACTAGAATGTCCGGTGCACAAATATGTGTAGAGATTGACCTTCAAGAGGAACCGGTACAAGGATTCCCCATTGTTGTTTCAAATAATAAAGTGATTTGGCAGGATGCACAATATGAGAAGCATGGTTTCTATTGTTCCAAATGTTGCCATCAAGGACATACAAAGATAGTTTGCAGAGCTGGAGAAAATAAGGGCAGGAGGGATAAAGAGAATGTTACACAACAGGAGGATGGCAATACTGAGGAAGCGGGATTAAGGAATGAGAATTGTGTTCCTGATGCATAGGATAAAAGGACTAATGAGACACAAGTGGAGGCAGCTACTCTGGTGAATGAGGAGAATTACGTGGATTTAGAGGAAGACCAAGCCTTGATTTGTGCACATGTGGAGGAGGAGATGATGGGAGTGGATGAGAACGTGGTGGGGCAAGGTGGTGCAGGGGGGGACATGGAGGTAGTATCTGAAGTTTTAGAATTAGACTGTGTTCAACCCCCAAAGTTAGATGGGACATCTTCGCCTACTTATGCATCAGACCATGATACTGATAGACCTATACAACCACTAAGTAAGAACAAACATTATGATTCTGATTGTGATTTACAGGTTTCTTTGGCAACATTGAAGGACCAGCTAGGACAAAGTGTGCGTCATTCTCAGCGGGTTCTTATCCGCCCCTCAAAATCTAATCTATGATTGACACAATGCTAGTGTGGAATGTAAGAGGTTTGGGAAGATCAAGAAGGAGGTTGAAAGATTTAGTTACACGTCACCGAGTTGCTATTGTAGCTATTGCTAAGCCATTCTTGGAGAATACCTAGATGTCCTAGCAAGCTAACCAGATACTGCTGCAGTAATGGCGATGTGGGAGGTAAGTTGTGGGTATTTGGGAGAGAAGACTTAAATTTTGAGACAATTTGTATGAATAATCAAATGATTTCTGGCTGGTTACTTTTAGATAACAAGAAATTTTTTATATCTTTCATTTATGTGAAGTGCACTCAGAATGAACGCAGGGAGTTGTGGCAAGCTTTGGAGGATTTACAACCTAAGGATCACCCTTGGATTGTGGCGGGGGATTTTAACGTGATTAGAGAGGATGGGGAGAGGATTAGAGGTAATCAAATGGAACCATGGATGAGTTCAATTCTTGCTTGGATAACTGTGGACTCATGGAAATGTCTTTTAGCAGGAGGAGGTTCTCATGGTGTAATGGACATGAAGGTCGCTCTCGCAGCTGGGCAAGGCTTGATAGAGCGGTTATGAATACGATTTTCCCTAATACTTTCCCTAATGCTCATTTGGAGTATCTAATGAGGAAGACGTCGGATCACAGTCCTATGGTTATCAATTTTGACAAATTGGAGATGAGGTATGGCCCGTCACCTTTTCGTTTTTAAAATATGTGGTGTTCACATGATTCTTTTAGTGATTGTGTAACGAAAGCGTGGGTTGAGCCGGTATATGCATAGGGTCTTTTGAAGCTTGCGGCTAAACTGAAAAAAACAAAGATAGCTCTTAGAGCATGGAATATACAGGTTTTTGGGCGTGTATATCAGAATATTAAAGAGCTTGAGGAACGTTTGGAGGTCCTAGAAAATCCAATGCTATGTGATTCTAACCCAAGCATTGAAACGGAATTTCTTCTCACCAACCTAGAATTGGAATTATGGGAACAAATAGAGGAGACTAGATTGGCACAACAAGCAAAAAAATCTTGGCTTAAAGAAGGGGACCATGGTTTTAAATAAAGGTTGTGACCATTGCGTAACGCCATTACATAACGGTTTTTTGGGTTACCGATACCGTTACACACCGCAAAATTGGTGGGAAGAAAAATCACACCGTAGCGGCCGTTACGGGCCGCGACCATTACGTAACTACTACAGGACTATTACACCAAAAAATATTTTATTTTTTACTTTTACTTCTCACTTTTTCCCTCTCTCTCATGTCATTCTCAATATACCTAGTGGCAAGCATGGTCTTAAATTTCCACGAAATTGTTGAAATTTCTGTCGAAATTTCCGATTTCCGTCACCCTCGAAATCAAAATGGTAGTTGATTTGTCTTGCATAATTTTTGTCAAAATCTCAACAAATCATTCGAAATTTATCGAAACCTCGAAATTTTAGCGAAATTTGTCGAAATTTTAACTATACAATGAAATTTTGTTGAAATTCAAACGAGAGATTCAAGAGTGAAGTGAAATTTCTCTTTTAATTTATTTTATTGAAACAAAAGGTTAACACAAGTGCTTTTAAAATTATATGAAAAAATAAACTTATAGTAATATTTTATTTGACCATTCATGTCTAAATTATCAATATTTGTATAATAAATAATATTTAAATGTATTATGAATTTCATTTGCATTAACTGAATCTGTTTAATGTACATTATCTTACAAACATGTTTGTTACACATACTATTTTACAACTTTTCCACCCTATACAAAACATAGATGTATTTAATTTGTAATATATTAGTCTTAAAACTTATATTATTATATTTGTTAACCATTTCTAAAGTTTCACAAAGACTTCCATGCTTTACTACTAGTTTCCGTTATTTTTTCAAATCGAAATTGACATCAAATTCGAAATTTCCGCCGAAATTTCCGTTCTTTTGGAGCTTCAAAATTTGAGTTGAAATCGAAATTTAAGACCTTGGTGGCAAAAGGGGGAAAAGATTATAATGAGGATGATAATGATACAAAATTTACTATTTCTTTAAATACTAACAATAGATGCATTAATTAACAATTTGAAAATACTAACTTGTTAGGAAAATATTTTATTTTGATAATATTAGTAATGTGATATTTATGTTCTATATTTTTCAACTTCAATCTTCTTTCTTTTCTAGCTATTTTATATTTGTAGTATTTGAATGTCTTATGTGTCTAATAGATTAATGGAGTGTATAATGTATTTTGTTTTATTAATTAATTTAGCGCGCACAGGAATTTGTTACAAATAAGAACAATGAGAAGTATAAATATGCACACACACGTAATTTTTCTATCAATGGTGGTTTAAAAGAAATGTAAACTTGTTGCCATTACCAAATAACTTAGTTACATGAACTAAAGGATCCAAAATACACTAAAACTCTTTCTAAGAAGGGCCAAAAGCTTAAAACATGCAAATACGCTAATATCCACAAGGTTGTGTGTGCTTGAAAAAAATTCACGGCCATTACACCCGCTTCCTGTTATGTAACATCCGCTAATCCCGCTTCCTGTTACACCCATTATCATTATGTTACGCTACCCACTACCGCAATTTAAAACCATGAAGGGGACCAAAATTCAAAAAATTTTCATGTGGTGGTAAAGGAAAGAAGGAAGAATTCCGTGATTTCTAACATGAATCTTGCAGATAGGAGTGTGTTAAACTCACCAGAGAGCATTCATTTAGCGGCAACTCTTACTTCCAGGATTTTTTAACAGAAACAAGAACTCATGAAGTGACCGAGTTATCAACCATTCTAGAGAAGGTTATTACTGAAGCGGAAAATGAGCTTCTTTGTCAAGATCCTTCAGAGGAAGAGGTAAAAACTGCACTTTTTTTCCATTCCTAAAAATAGTAGCCCAAGTCCTGATATTTTCGGCTCAGCTTTTTATATTTCATGTTGGGATGTGATTAAAGAAGACTTATTAGAGGCTACAACAGATTTCTTTAATGGCACTAATCTACCAAGGTTTTATTCTTCATCGTATATAGTGCTTATCCCGAAGGTGCAGGATCCAAAAAGTTTTGATAAGTTCTGCCCCATTAGCCTTTGTTTTGCTGCTTACAAGATTTTTTCTAAGATTATTGTACAGTGCATAAATGGTTTACTTACCCGGACAATATCGCCAGCGCAAGGGGCGTTTATTCAAGGCCGAAGTATATTTGAAAATATTACTCTTGCTCAAGAGATGGTGCACTCCTTGAACAAAAAAAATGTAGGTAGTAATATTATGGTGAAAATTGATATGGCAAAGGCATATGACCGGGTCAACTGGATTTTTTGCTTCGGGTGTTAGAGGGATTTGGTTTCTGTTCAAATTTTTGTAAGTTGGTGGCTGAATGTATTCGGGCTCCTTGGTTTTCTGATGAATGGCTCTTACAAAGGATTCTTCAAACCTACCAAAGGTCTAAGGTAGGGAGGCCCGTTATTGCCTTTTCTATTTATTGTCATGGTGGAGGTTTTATCTCAATTGCTGCAGAAAAACTTTGAGGAGGGGCATATTGCCTATTTTCCTCACCCTTTGGGGGCTCCTTTGATTTCGCATTTACTCTATGTAGATGACATTTTGATTTTTCTTAATGGGGAGAAACGATCCATGTGGCGTCTTATTAAAGTTTTGAAGATCTATGAGCAGTGGTCTGGCCAAATGATTAGCAAAGAAAAATCAGCTATCTTCTTTTCAAAGAAAATTCCAATGTGGCAGAGGCGGAGTCTGATAAGGTTAACGAGATTTGTGGAGGGTGTTTTCCCGGTCACTTACTTAGGTGTCCTGCTTGTTTCTTGGTGTTTTATGATAAGATCCGTGGCTCCATTGGTACAAAAAAAATAAAAAGTAAGGTGGCGGGGTGGAAGCTAAAGCTGCTCTTGCAAGGTGGTCGTCGAATTCTTTTAAAGCATGTCCTCACTTGTATGGCAACTCATTTGTTGGCGGTAATAGACATTCCAAAGGCAGTCCACAAAAAGATGAATTTTATCCTCTCAACTCTCTTTTGGGGTGAGATAAATGGAAAGCCGAAAATGAAGTGGTGCTCGTGGTCTAAACTGTGCAAGCCCACTAGTGAGGGTTGATTTAGTGTACATGATTTTGGTGAAGTTCAAAAATCTCTACATATGAAATTTGAATGGGCGCTCATGACTTTAGACAATCTTTGGACAAAATTCTTCCGTGCTAAATATGTGAAACAAGGACATATCTCCATGGTGGTTTCTAAAGACTCAAGTTCTCAGTTTTGGAAATCAGTCATGCGGGTTTAACCTCAAGTGACAGAGAACGTGCAGGTGAAGGCAAAGAATGGCAAGGGTTCGTTTTGGTTTAATAATTGGTTGGCTAGTGGCCCACTTTGTTTGCAATTTAATAATATTCAAAATCCTCTGCTTAATATTAAAGATGTGTGGGTGGATGGTGCCAGGGATAGGCAGCACTTAATGGAGTTGGTTGATAATGACAAAGCCGAAGAAGTCATTCAGAATATTGCTTGTGGTAGACTAGGTGAGGATATTCTAATTTGGAAACTCAATGATAAAGGAAGCTTCACATCGTCAAGTGCATGGGATTTAATTAGAGTCAAAAGGCCACATGTAAGGGTTATGGATTGGTTGTGGCACAATCTTTTGCCAAAGAAGGTCAGCATATGTGCTTAGAAAGCTCATTTTGACAGCTTGTCGTTGGATGAGAAAGTTCAATCCTTGGGAATTGCTCTTGCTTCTCGGTGTAACTGTTGCGAGCAGGGACAAACAAAATCCTTGAATCATGTGCTTTGCTCGAGCGAGATTACTATGAAGGTTTGGGATTTTGTCACTACAGCCTTGGGGGTTCCTTGTACGAGTGCAGTTTCTTAGATTTGTTGTGTACAACAATGGTTTACTTATGCTAAGAGATCGACTCAAAGGGGTGTAATCATTGGTATTTTTCCGATTTTAATAACTTGGAGACTTTGGGTGCGTCGATGTAGAGTTCGAATGGAAGGTGCTAAGGAATCAGTTGAAGGAGTTTGGTTGGCAATCAAGGTATGGCTTAGGAGGATTTTGAAGAATATGAGATCAAGCGGATCCCTTTCCACTCAAGATAGCAAAGTTCTAAGTGCTCTTAAGATTCCAATTATCACTCCGAAGGCACGGACTCCTTGTGTTGTTAGGTGGGGGAACCCTCGGGTTGGGTTAGTAAAGTTGAATGTAGATGGTAGTTGCCGTGGAAACCCAGGGACATGTGGAGGGTGTGGTGTGATTCAAGATTGCAGCGGGGCTTTCCTGGGTGCTTATTCTTCCTTCTTTGGCTATGGCACTAATAATAAAGTTGAACTTAGGGCCCTGACAGAGGGAGTGTGGATGTGCAAAGAGATAGGTTATACGAATGTGGAGATTGATTGTGATTCTAATGTAGTGGTCGATTGGGTTCGTTCTAGGAGATGCATGGTATGGTATTTGTGGGATTTTTGGGAAGAGCTTCTTGAGGCTCTTTCCATGATTAATTTCACCATTGCTCACCAATTCAGAGAAGGAAATAAGGCTGCGGACTTCTTGGCACGTCAGGGAATGGAAGGCACCACTATAAGATATCTAGAGTTTGCATCTTTACCCCGTCTAGCTAGAGACATAATACGACTTGACAAAATTGGTCTTCCTAATTTAAGAGTCTAATGTGGAGTTTTGTCTTCATTTTGTTTTCATTACGTTTCGTTTTTATCTGTTTGTAGCTTGTTTTGCTGGAACCACGGTATTCCTCTGCCATATATGAGGGGTTCTCTAATAAAGAAAGGAGGTGTCGCCCTCTTTTATTAAAAAAAAAAAAAAAAAGACTTGAAGACCTACAATGAATGGCATCAATTTCAGATCTCTCAGTTATTTCACTGCGGGGTGGACCCTTTGAAGAAGTAGAAGTCCACCAAGCTATTAAAAATTGTAATGGGGGTAAAGCACTTGGACTAGATGGTTTCTCCTTCGCTTTCTATCAGGCTAACTGGAGCCTCCTCAAGCAAGACATGTTAGACGTGTTCAAGGAGCATAGATCAGGAATTCGTTAGTTGCATCAATACCACTTTTGTCACTCTTGTTTCAAAGAAAGTTGGGGCTGCTAAATCAAGGATTTCAGCCCTATTAGGTTGGTGGGAAGCATTTACAAAATCATTGCCAAAGTACAAGTTGAGAGTTTCAAAAGAGCAATATCAGAAGTCATTGGTCAGTATTAGCATGCTTTTGTGGCTGGAAGACAGATTATGGATGCTGCCCTTATTGCTAATGAGGTGGTGGTGGATGCCTATCTAAAGGAGGGAGAAAGGGGAATAGCATGCAAAGTGGACATGGAGAAAGCATCAGACCATGTGCAAAATGGAGATGGAGAAAGCATTTGATCATGTCAACTAGAACTTCCTTCTTTATCTCCTCAGGAAAATGGGCTTTCGGGAGCTATGATGTAGTTGAATTGCTCAATGCATCAAAACCCCAAGCTTCTCAGTGCTCATAAATGGTTTCCCTTCTGATTTCTTTCACTCCTCGAGAGGCTTGAGACAAGGAAATCCCTTGTCCCCTTTTCTGTTTATTTTGGTTATGGAGGTGCTTAGCCTCATGCTAATGAAAGCTACTGAAGGAGGGATCTTTAGAAGTCACAAAGTGGGCATAAATGGAAGGCTTACAGAATTTTTTTCTCATCTTCTTTTCGCAGATGATACTATCATATTTTGTGAAGATGATCCCCTTCATATCCTCAACTTTCGATGCATTTTGTTAGGGTTTGAGGTCATCTCAACCCTAAGAGTTAACCTTGGTAAAAGTGAGCTTATTCCAATTGGAAAGAACACAAGTGTGACCTTTCTTGCTGGTCTTCTGGGTTGCAGGATGGGAACATTTCCCACTAATTACCTCAGTTTCTCCCTCAGAGCCAAATTCAAAGACAAAGGAGTCTGGGACCCTATTATAGAAAATTTTGAAAGGAGATTGGCAAGATGGAAAATAAATTTCTTGTCAAAAGGAGGCAAAATCACCTACATCAGGAGCACTTTGAAGAATCTTCCAATTTATTTCATGTCTCTCCTCCCCTTACTGGCCTCAATTGCAAGGAGATGGGAGGGAATTGAGAGAAAATTTCTTTGGGGAAGCTCAGGGAAGGAGTTTAAATATCACCTTGTTGGATGAGTAGTGGTCAAACAAACCATTTGTTTTCGAGGTTTGGGGTTGAAATCCCTCCTCACTTTCAATAAAGCCCTCCTTGAGAAGTGGTTATGAAGGTTCATGAAAGACTGTTTTCGTGGGATATTATTGTTTCTAAATATGGGCTTGAGCACAATGATTGGACAATTCACAATAGAAGGGGGTCCCTATGGAGTGGGAGTTTGGAAATTCATCAGGAAAGGATGGGAATATTTCATGGTTTTAAATAAAGGCCGTGACCATTACGTAACGCCGTTACGTAATGGTTTTTTGGGTTACCGATACCATTACACACCGCAAAATCGGTGGCAAGAAAAATCACAACCGTAGCGACCGTTACGGATCGCGACCGTTACGTAACCGCTACAGGACTGTTACACCAAAAAAATATTTTACTTCTTACTTTTACTTCTCACTTTTTCCCTCTCTTTCATATATCATTCTCAATATACCTAGTGGCAAGAGGGGAAAAAATTATAATGAGGATGACAATGATACAAAATTTACTATTTCTTTAAATACTAACAATAGATGCATTAATTAATAATTTGAAAATACTAACTTGTTAGGAAAATATTTTATTTTGATAATATTAGTAATGTGACATTTATGTTCTATATTCTTCAACTTCAATCTTCTTTCTTTTCTAGCTATTTTATATTTGTATTATTCGAATGTCTTATGTGTCTAATAGATTAATGGAGTGTATAATGTATTTTGTTTTATTAATTACTTTAGCACACACAAGAATTTGTTGTAGATAAGAACAATGAGAAGTATAAATATGCACACACACGTAATTTTTCTATCAATGGTGGTTTAAAACAAATGTAAACTTGTTGCCCTTACCAAACAACTTAGTTACATGAACTAAAGGATCCAAAATACACTAAAACTCTTTCTAAGAAGGACTAAAAGCTTAAAACATGCAAGTACGCTAATATGCACAAGGTTGTGCATGCTTCAAAAAAATTCACGGCCGTTACACCCGCTTCCTATTGTGTAACATCCGCTAATCCCGCTTCCCGTTACACCCATTACCGTTATGTTACGCTACCCGCTACCGCGATTTAAAGCCATGGAATGTTTACTTTTGACATGATGTTTAGCATGGCAACAGCAATTCTACAGCTTCCATCCCTTTCCATCTACACCTTAGCTTGTGACAAAAATGCCCTTATCAGTCATCGTCTCCAAATCACTGATCAGGGAATTTTCTAGGATATTCCTTTTACAAGGAATGGAGCAGATTGGGAACTTCAAGCACTCTCTGACTTTTATAAATTTCTCTATAAATTCCACTACCAAACATTCCCAAAAAACCAAAGTGGGCTTTGGACAAAAATGGTGTTTTCATTGTTAAAACTTTATACAAGAAGCTCTCATCCTTGGGAACAAATTGCAACAACTAACCTTGGATTCACATTTGGAGGACAGCAGACACTTCAAAGGTTGCCTTTTTTGTTTGGGAGTTCGTGCATGGAAATATTTTAACCCTTGACAATCTGCAGAAAAAAGGCTTACAATCACAAATAGGTGTTTTCTTTGTATGCCCGATGTAGAATCAGCCAAACACATTTTTCTCTACTGCTCATGGACAAGGAACTTGTAGAATTTAGTTCTTTCTTTGACTGGACAGCAGTGGGTTATGGCAAATACAGTTGGGAGGGAGATTTGGGCTTGGAAAGGCATCAGAGCCACCAAGGAGAAGCAAAAGGCTTTGAACCTCATCCCTCTCGCCATCTTTTGGTGTGCTTGGAGAGAGAAATAAGAGTCTTCAAAGATTCAACTACTTCGCTTCAGACTTGGAAAAACCAATGGATTGCTGCTGTCTCCAGTTGGCTTAGTGGGAAAATTGTTAATGATCATTATGTAATCCTTGATGTTTGTGACACTCTAAAAAGTGGTTGATATCTTGTACCATGGGTTGGCATCCACTTATGCCTTGCTAACATTAGTTTCTCTTTGCCGATCCAAAAAAAAGACTGTTGTAATTGGATGGATTATCATGTTTAAGCGAGAAAATGTTCAGCAGTTATTTTTCATGGAATTACTATTCTTGAAATTCTTTTATATTTTTCCTACCCAATGACGTACTAGAATACTATATAAAATGGCTATATGTGATTAAAATGGGCTTATATTTTTCATTCAATCAACCATCAATTAATGGTAATTGAACAATTTCACTTAGTTTACAACCTCATTTACAGGCCTGCGCTCATTATGATTAACTTGCTTAACTAATCTCTATGGTGATTAATAACAAGGAACCACCAGCAACAAAGTAATCAACAATAGCAAGCACAAGAAGGTCAAACTGACGTAGTGTGTGTGTTTATAGTAGCCAGTAGGATCCATCTTATTAGAAATTTGATAAATTAGGATTATTCACAAGGGATATTCTGTGGCAAAGTGTGATCCTCAAGCAGAAACGCAATGGTTGAAGCCTGAGGGTTTTGAAGGTACCACTGGGTGAAGCCTCACCCACTTCCAGGAAAAATTTGAGCAGAATAGATACAATAAGCAAATGGAAAGGGAAAAAATTCCATGCTGCCTTCTTCACTATCTTGACTAACATACATACATACAAGTACATGACAGCGGGCATTAAATGCACCTACAAAAACGACTATCTATTTTTAACTTATCTAGACTCAAAAAAGACCTCATAAATGAACGTTAGAACTAGACTTATAAATGCACTTTGTAAATAATAAACTTGGGCTTGTTAATCGTGGACTTGCGGGCTTCTTTCCACTTCTAGGGATTTGCACCAAGGAAAGCCCCATGTACTTCGCTTTTCATTGTCGTAATGGAGGAGCTCAGCGTCCTGCAACAAAATACCACGAGAACAAGACTTTAGCATTGGTTGGTGGTGCAAGAAAATAGCACACCTCCTCTTTGCAGATGATGTCTGTAACCTGAGGTGCATACACCTTTTCTTTGAAGCAATCTCTGGGTTTAAATTCAGCCATCAAACGCTCATACTTGCCACTACCCAACCTCTTCTTTTTACTGCAAGACCTGATCCAATAATAAATAAATAAATAGCCCAACTCCCAAAGGGGATAAAAGGAAAAAAAAAAAAAAACTAGGGCCGCCCCACCATATTCCATATTCCAGTGGGCCTATTGAAAAAAAAAAAAAAAAAAAGAAGTGGGGGTGAGGAGACTTCTCCCATACATCCCTAGTAACCTAGACCACGCCACCACACAAGTAAGACAAAGTGACATGTCACCAACCACATCAGATTCAAGTTGCCACATCAACAGGTTTGCCTTGTCATCACTTTGTCCATCCAACAAATTGACTCCAAACTGTGCCATCACTCACCCCTCCTGACTCAAGCAGGTTCCAATCTCATCTTCGTTCATCCTTTCGATTTCATCATCACTTTGGGTTAAGGGCTTCATGCACGATCAGAGAAAAATGAAAATAAAATAGAAAAAAAGAAAGAAGAATATAACACAACAATAAATGTGGCTCAGCAATGTGCCTACATCCAGAGATCTTTGGCAGAATTTCCACTATACTGTCAACAAAAACTGTATTACGGTTTCAAACCTCGTATATATTACCACCTTGCAAAAACCCCAAATAACCTCATAATACCATAGACCGTACTGCAGATAGCCCCTGTAACGTATTGCTAGGTATTTCCCATATCAAAAGGTTTACAAATATAACACTCATAGCTTTTTGTACAACCTTTGTCACTGCTAGATATTCTGCCTTGGAAGATTATGCAACAACCTTGAGCATGGAATTCCAACAAATAGGTCCACATACCATGGTATAGACATAACCCCTAGTGGACCTTTTGTTGTCCAAAACATCCTGCATATGTGCATCAATGTAACCGTCAACAAAAGTTGAATTACTCCCTTCACCACATCATTCCACCTAACATTCTTCTTCACCTCTAGAAAAGCTTCAACTCATTGTTTTTTAACCCTAAACATCACCAATTCCACAATGAAGTTTAGCACTCCATCAAAACCTCACCATTGAAAACCTTTCACATCCCCAAGCATGAAACAAAGTACCTTCTTCCATTTCAACTCCATCCAAACCCTAAAAAATGTCCTTGTTGACTGGAGCACCAATAACAAAAACAACAACAACAATAACAACAACAAAACCAAGCCTTAAGTCCCACTAGGTGAGGTTGGGTCCATAAATCGTTTTTCGCCAATTTATGTGATCATGGATAATTTCTTTCAAAAATTCAGGGCCATTAAATCCTTATTCACAATCTCATTCCAAGTTATTTTAAATCTACCCCTACCCCTTCTACTACCCCTCACAATAACTCACTCACTTTTCCTTACCGGCACACTATATAGCCTATGTTAAAAGTGTTCAAACCCATCCGAGCCGTCCCTCTCTTAACTTATCTTCTTGAAGAGCTATGTGTAACTTACTACGAATATGTTCATTTTTTAATTTATCTTTCAATGTTATACCATTCATCCATCTAAGCATTCTCATCTAGGCAACTTTCACTTTTTGAATATGTTGTTTCTTAGTTTTCCAACATTCTGATCCATATAGCACTAGACTGGGAGAAAGATTAAGTTTTTCAGGACAGATAATAGAACTGAGAACATGAACTCGAGTTTTAGAGAGTTCTGCGAGCAATATAACATAAAGAGACATTTTACAGTACGCCGGACACCAAAACAAAATGGTGTGGCGGAAAGGATAAACCGAACTCTAGCTGAAAGGACACAGTGTCTCAGGTTGAATGCTGGACTCGCTATGAACTTCTAGGCCGAGGCGGTGAGTATGGCTTGTTCCTTGGTAAACAAATCACCAAGGGTATCACAAGATGGGAAAGTTGCTGATGAGGTGTAGACAGGTAACGAGGTAGACTACTCCAGATTGAGAGTATTTGGGTGTCCAACCTATGCGCACATTCTTGATGAGGAGAGATCAAAGCTTGAGGCGAAGTCTAGACAGTGTGATCCCAAGAGGGGGTGAATTGGGTATTTTTTAAAAGTTTACGGAAGCTTAATCAATTTTAAAACTTATCACGTGCTCTAACTTTTAACAATTGCAGTATTCTCAAACGATAATCTTATCAATTTATATATCCTTAAATTCTAAAAAGTATAAACTAAGATTTAAATATGAAACCAAACTACACAATATTGAAAATACTTACAGCAAATATATTAATAAAAATATGCTCAGCCACAAAATAGTTTATGCTATAACTTGAATGAATAATAAACCAACACAATAAAATTCCCAGCAAATTAAATCAATACAATATTAGCAATTACTGCAGATTTTAATCAATAAGAATATTCACAACATTCACAAATCAAAGTAAATATGCTTGGAACGGTGCTTTTAAAGGCGTGAATGAGGCGTGCCTCAAGGCGTTTTAGGGCAAAAATGCACCAAGGCGTAAGTTAAAAGGCGCAAGTCCCCAAAAGCGTGCGCATCAGGCAAAAAACCTTACCTTTTTACGCCTCAGCATCCAGGAGTACGCCCTTCGGTATCCTCGGCCAGAACCTAGAATGCAGCCTCTGCTCTCTCTCAAAGCCTCAACGAAGGCTCTGCTATCTCTAACGAACCTCGACGAAGCCTCTACTCTCTCTCGAAGCCTTAACGAAGCCTCTGCTCTCTCTAACGAAGCTCAACAAAGCCTTTGCTCTCTCCGACAAAGCTTGACAAAGCCTCTGCTCTCTCCGACGAAGCTCGACGAAGCCTCTGCTCTCTCTTTCGAAGCCTCGACGAAGCTTGACGAAGCCTCTGCTCTCTCTCGAAGCCTCTGCTATCTCCAACAAAGCTTGATGAAGCTCGACGAAGCCCCTGCTCTCTCTCGAAGCCTCAACAAAGCCTCTGCTCTCTCCGACGAACCTCGACGAAGCCTTTGCTCTCTCCGCAACCCTCTCACCCTCTCGTACTCTCTGCCATTGTGTCGGCTGCAGCTAGCTTTGAAATTAGAATCTTAAGACATTTTTAATTTGGCATTTTCTTATGGCTCATGCTTATTTTTTTAATATATATTATTTGTGTTTGTTAGTTAAAACTTAAAATTGATATATATATGATATTTAAAAATTATGCTTTTATATTGTTTTCTATTATTTTAAGATTTTTCATTTTTTTATTATATATATAAATTGATTTTATTTACTAATTATTTTTAAAAAATATAGTCCCAAAATGCTTATGCCTTAAGACATACGCCTCTCCTCCGGGAGGGTAAAACACCTCACCTTATGCCTTTGCCTTTTAAAACACTGGTTTGGAAAGATAAGAAAGATAAGGTAGAGAGTGACACCAGATTTTTTACAAGATTCAACAACCGTGCTTATATCCTTGCCTTAAGCAACCCGCTATGAGGATTTACTATCCCTCCTTCAATAGGCGGAGAAGCCTCTCTCTTTTAGTAGGCAGAGATGCTTTTTACAAACCTCCTTCAGTAAGCGGAGTCGCCTTTCTCTTTTACGTAAGTGGAGTTACCTCTCTCCTTTGCTTGGGCGGAGTACCCCACCCCTTCACTAGGGCAAAGTCGCCTCTCTCCTTTACTTAGGTAGAGTTACCTCTCAATTAAAAACACTCTTTCTCTTGTTCAACAATTCAATACTCGAGCCGTCAGAATAAACAGCAGTTGTAACAACAAAGTTTGTACAAAAAGAAGCTGTCTGAATAGTGTATATGTACACAATCAAAACTAATGCACACTCAAAATGATATTGATACGAAGCTCAAAGTGTATGGCTAGGTTTTTTGGTTTTGAAAAGCTATAAGCTTGAAGAGAATGAACTTTGAAAACTTTTCGCAGTGTGCGGCACTGAACACAATCAATCTCTGTGTTCTATTGTATAATCGGTGTATTCAGTGATTAAAACACGTTTAGGGTTAGCTATTTATATGTATGTTTGAATTATAGTCCTTGTACGTGTTTTGGTAACTTAATAAATGAGAATCGTGAAGATTTTCTGCCTTTTGCAAAACTTATCGCAACGCTTCGGTCGACTGAACCATGTGTTCGGTCGCCCAAACAAATTAAAATCAGGATTTCCAAACTAGCAGTAGTCGTTCGGTTGACTGAACTCTAAGTTCGGTCACCTGAACTAACTGTGTCTGGAACTTTACTATGGCATTAGCCATTCGGTCAATTGAACATGAGGTTCGGTCGCCCGAACTCTCTGATGCCAGACCAGTTTGCTCAGAAATTCAAATTCCTTTATATTTTAAATTCCAAAAATGATTTTAATCTTTTGAAATAACATTTCAACTTTATAAAAATATTTTCCAAGACTTTAAAAGATATCTAGGGTCCAAATAAATAACCTAAGAGCTTCGTAACAAAAACCAACATGAGATGTACTTACATGAATTCCTATTGTACAATACACATAATAACCTATCTAGGTCTTCATGTCCTTAAGCTTGGTCTTCATCCAAGCTTCGTGTCAATAGCCATCTTTCATTTACTTGTGTGCTCATGGCTTTCTAATTTGCATCTTTCATTATGCTTTTATACTCTAATACCTATATACACGCTTAACAACACAATTAGATGCCTTGATTTGTCATTATCCAAATGAGATTAAGCCTTGTTAGGCCAACACGGTGCACCTTTCTAGGATATCAGAAAGGCGTGAAAGGGTTCAAGTTGTGGGATCCAGTGGCAAACAAAGTGGTGATCAGTATAGACATGGTTTTCGATGAGAAAGCCATGTTGCGGCGTACTTAGGAGGAAATAGAGAAATGGGCGCCAGAAAATCGTAGTGGCAACGAGCATGCGATTCAAGTGGAGTTGGAGGCTCAGCATAGAAATGCAGGGAGTTCTAACTCAAGAGATCAGCCGGCGGTGCAGGTGAAGTCAGAAACTCGAGGTGGCGATGACGATGTTCAAAACACAGGGATTTCTAGCTCGAATGACTAGTAGTTGCATCGCAATATAGCTGTAAACAAACCCAGATGCATCATCAGGCCCCCTTCAGGTACGGCTTTGACGATATGGTGTCTTATACGCGTATCATTAGCAACAGGGATCCAACTACCTTTCAAGAGGCCGTGCATAGCCAAGAGAAAGGTAGCTGGATGGGCGCTATGGTGGAGGAGATGGAGTCGTTACATAAGAACCAGACGTGGTACTTGGTGGAACTTCCAACTGGGAAGCGGGTGATTGGATGCAAGTGGATGTACAAAAAGAAAGAAGCAGTTTCAGAAAAGGAAAGAGAAAAGTACAAGACTCGCTTGGTAGCAAAGGGATAGTCGTAGAAGAAGGGAGTTGATTATGATCAAATCTTCTCTCCTGTGGTCAGGCACACTTCTATCAGGGTAGTGTTGGGACTAGTGGCGCAATATGACATGCATCTAGAGCAGATAGACGTAAAGGTGGCATTCCTCCATGATGATTTGGAGGAACTGATTTACATGACACAGCCAAAAGGGTTTGGCCAACCTTGATAAGGGCACTTAGTTTGTAAACTAAAGAAATCACTTTACGGGCTAAAGCAGTCTCCAAGGAAAAGGTACAAAAGGTTTGATGCCTATATGATCCGTATTGGCTACAGGAGGTGTGAGTACGATTGCTACGTCTATGTGAGGAGTCTTGATGACAGGTCTCTCATATTTCTATTGCTTTATGTTAACAATATGTTGATTGTTGCTAAAGACATGACTGAGGTAAATCAGTTGAAGACTGTTGGGAAAAGAGTTCGACATGAAAGACTTTGGTGCAGCCAAGAGGATACTTAGCATGGAGATTCACATGAACAGAGCTGCAGGGAGACTGTGGTTGTCTCGGGGTGACTATGTGCAAAAGGTGCTAGAGAGGTTTAGCATGGCTAATGCTAAACCGATGAGCACACCGTTGGCAAGTCCTTTCAGGCTGTCTACCGCCTAGTGCCCAAAGACGGACGATGAGGTTCGTGATATGTCAAAGGTCCCCCATGCTAGTGCAGTGGGGTGTCTGATGTATGCCATGGTATGTACGAGGCCGGACCTGGCACAGGCTATCAACGTGGTGAGCAAGTTCTTTTCGAATCTGGATCGACAGCATTGGGATGCGCGGTCAAGTGGATTCTCAAGTACTTGAGTACAACCGGATATGGCATCATGTTTAGTAGACAACAGAGTGATCCATCAGTGATAGCGTACGTTAATGTTGACTACGCAGGTAACTTGGATGACAGGAGGTCTACCACAGGATACGTATTTACCCTTGTGGGAGGACCTATTTGTTGGAGGTTTATGGTGCAGTTGTTCGTCGCCTTATCTACTACTGAGTCAGAGTACATGGTCGTGGCTGATGCTGCCAAGGAAACGTTGTGGCTCACAGGATTGGTCAGGGAGCTAGGTGTCTAGCAAGGTGGAGTTCAGCTGTAGTGTGATAGTCAAAGTGTCATCTACTTGGCAAAGAGTCAAGTGTATCATGCGAGGAAAAAACACATTGATGTGTGGTTTCACAGGATTAGGGAACTGATTGCTTCAAGTGAACTTCTACTTGAGAAGGTTCACACGTCTGACAATGCAGTTGATATGTTGACGAAGTCTGTCACAATGGACAAGTTCAAGCATTGCTTGGACTTGATCAACGTCTCCAGGTGCTAGATGGGAGACGGTCCCAATCTACTGTCCCGGGTGGAGCAGCGGGTATGCTTTCAGTTTTTCTCCTAAGTGGTGAATATTCACCAAGGTGGAGATTGTTGAAGATGTGGCTCATATTTGAGTGGAACGCATGCACCAGGGAAAGCTTAGTGATGCAAAGAACAAGGAGGATGGTTGCAAGATCAAACCGTCGACGGATTGGTCAACGATATCAGAGACGGTTTGCTCTCGATATCAAACCGTAGACGGTTTCAGTCTACAAGATTCAGCTCTCGGCAATAAACCGTCAACGGTTTTATTCAGCACAGGTTACAATTTTTAAATTTTGTGATCAATAGATTGGGGAGATTGGAGGATTTTCCTCCGAGGATAGTGACATGGATGATTTAGATGGGTTTTAAGGTTCCTGTACGCTTAGGGTTTGTATTTAATCAATATTAGTAACCCTAAAATGTAAGTTTGACATTGTGATAGTGAAAATTCAGTTACAGCTCCCATGGACATAGGCACATTGCCAAACCACATAAATCTTGTATCTTTGATTATTGCTTTTATTGATTCTCTCTATGATTGATTGATTGCTTGCTTCCGTATATTCATCATTGAGTGCGTGCATTACTTGTTCCACATTAGAATTGTGTGGTCTCCGCTGCGCATTCGCATCAACAAATTAACTATAATTCTAAAATAAACATAATTTTTTCCAAACTAAAATAAAAACCCTAGCTACAATATAAACATCTAAATTTCTCCATTGTGGTTCTCCATCAAACTCCCCCTATTTTAGAAAACTCGACCTCAAGCTTTGAAATGACGTAGTCTCTTTAACTCCATAAGCAACAACAAAGTCAAATGTGTAGGCAAATCAAAAGGGAGCATGAACTACATTGCATCGTCAATCACCATGGGAGATTATCTAAAAGATCCTCCAACTGCAAGAAACATAGATGGCCGCAATGTACTCCAATGAAACAAGTCCACCAAACAAGAAAACAATTTAATATCCAAATCTATTGGTAGCTCAAGCAAAAATGCATTTGGTCCATATTCTAGAATGATGGACAATGTTTCATTAGAATTGATTAAAGAAGATGTAGAGGGAGAAGATATGAGGGATGGAGGCACAAATTTACAAAATGGAGGAGAAATAAGGGGATATTTAACAATAGGATCCATGATTAAAGAAGTATCAACAAACTTTGGAGCAACCAATTATTCTCCATTCCTTTGTTTGGAAATGGAAATTTGAGGGGGTTAAAGAGCAAGGTCATTGACAAATGTATCTTTCACTGTAGTTGGCAACTCATTTTGAAGTTTGTTGCAAGTCTCAACAACCAAGTCTACTAACAAGACAAGGTCCATCTCTAGCCATGAAACACAAACAGTGTTTAGGATTACAAAGACAAGTCTAAAGCCATATTTTGATTAGAAGATTCATGACTCATATCTACTGAACAATCAAAAAATTGTGCACTAATAGTATGCAAATCACTTATGTAGTCACGATATTCAATTATGCAACAATCTGCCTCGGCAATTTTGATATTTGTTTGTTTATCCTCAACAAGTTGAGTTTTCTCTTGAACATCTTGGGTGGGCTTAGGACTACCTTGTGACCACAAAGATATTGATCTAATGAAACTCTTTAAAGATTAGAAGTGGGGTTGGTGCTGGAGAAACCTCTAAACTTCCAAAGAGCCATGTTGTAAGCCTCAAATAAAGTAATAGGGTGTTTTTGAAATTGCAAAATAATCTACTTTCTGAACATAATCACTCACTAAGGGCACAATGATAATTGTAATCAGTGACGCGAAAACAAAAGTGCCTAAGACTACGCAATTGGTCCACTAAGTACTTCCTCTAAGAATGTGGGGTATGTTTCTCTTTCAAAATATATCTCATTTCAAACCAAGTGGACAAGTGGCTCTCCAAGACCTAATCACAACGATATATGCTAAGTATACTTTTAACCATAATACCCTTACTAACTCACACTAACCAACACAGCAATAATGCTAAAAAACTACAGTGACCAGTAACATTCCCTCTCAAGCTGGAGCATTATTGCATTCTCCTAGCTTATTACAAATGTATTTAACACAAGGACCCTAAGGACACCCCTAGGGTTTTAGGGTGCATTTGGTTTGGTGGCTAAGACTTATAGGATAGAATTGGACGATATTTGACTGGACTGGCCAGGCTATGATTATTATCCCATCTTGTGTTTGAATTGGGACGGTAATGAATAGGCTAAATATTTAAGAGACCAAATAACCTTTAACAAAAAGAAGTAAAATTTTTATTTATCTTTAATTTGAACATTATGAAATCAGCACAATTAAATAAATAGTGGAAATCTTCTTTTGCTATCAAAAAAATAAAAATAAAAATGTGATTTCAATGGAGTAAGAGAGAGAACAATAAACAAGAATCCCCAAATCTGAACCAAAAATTACCAAAAAAGAATCCTTAAATCTGATGCCGAAATCCAGTAGAAGCAATTGTATCCTAGAGCATGTTTTTTCTTTTCTCTTCTTAGAAAATTGTCTCTAGTTCCCAAGAAAGTGAGGTGAGCAAAATCTGGGAAAGGATAGTTGGGGCTTGGAGTCCCCAAATCGCAGCTCAAGGAGCTGAGGACATCAATGGCATGAAATGCTGTGAGTGGTGATATTGTCGCTAAATGAGCAAACTAAATAATAGGGCATGCAAAGTGAAGAACTCATGTCTATTCTGCTCTATTCTTGTTTAATCTACTTCGTTGATCGTCATCGTCTCCTTTCACATGCAACTAGACCTAATCAGAAAAACACAATTCAAAACTTCATTTATATATCACAATCTGCCATTTATGACCAAATTTGAGCACAACTTGTTGCCAAGTCTGGCTGAAGAAGGAAGGGAAGAGGAAAAGAGGGGAGGGCTAACTTTGTCAAAGAAGACAACGGCAAGCCCCCGATGGTCTCAAGAAGGCAATCCAAGACAACCCCACTGCTAGCCCCAACAATGGCTGATCTTCGGCTAGTATTGGTGGGCACAATGTCAGGAGAGAGGGCAAGGAGAGAGGTGCAGGATAGAAAGGAAGGCAGAGGAGAGAGCAAGGTAGGGTATCGTGCTGTCAGGATGGGGGAGTAAATTGTTCAATTTGGACAATTCATGTGGCTAGCCAAGGCTGGCCAGTGGGGGGAAACAACCAACTCTATCCCACATAAATGGGTGAAGCCCCTCCACTCCATGGCCAGTCCTATTCTACTTTTGCATTCCAGCAAATATTGGCTAAAGGCCCTTAGCATAGCTAGCAAACCAAATGCTCAATTAGTGGACAAATCAGCAAGTATGAATTCAGACTTCACATAAGTGGTTGTTATGAACTTCTGCACAAGTTTCTCCCCAACAAAGTGATAATCAACTTCAGTGTGTTTCATCTGCTCATGGAAAACTGGGTTAGAGGCAACATGAACAACAGCTTGATTATGACACATAAACTCTATAGGGCGAGAATGTGGAAAACCAAGTTCCTCCATCATGTTTTTTCAACCAAACTAGCTCACATGCAGTGCGAGCCATTGCCCAATAATTTGACCTAACACTCAATCGGGCAACCATAGTTTGTTTCTTACTCTCCTAGAATACCAAGTTATCACCAACAAAAACACAATACCCAATTGTTGATGTTTTTTTCAAATGGAGGTTGAGCCTAATCTACATTTGTTTCCTTGAACACAAGTGTGACCCTGATCCTCATAAGAGGCCTCTCCCAAATGCACCATTGGAGTATCTCAAGATACAAATGACTACAATCCAATGAATTTTCCTTAAAAACTTAAGAAACTAGCTAACAACAATGTAGATATGATCGAGTGACAAAGATATTTCACTTTCCAATGAGCCTATGAAATCATCGAAGGTCAATCACCCATATCTCGCACTAATTTGTTGTTAAGATCCATGGGTGTATTGACAAATTTGGATCCCAATAGTCCATTCTCATCTAAAATGTCTAGAACATACTCCTCTATGACAGAGCGATACACCCATATGAGATGTAGAGACCTCTAAACACAAGAAATACTTCAACAGCCCAAAATGATTTGAAATTTGGTTTGTAAAAAATGTTTCGGGCTTTGAATACCTTGATCATCACAATACCATCCACATATATAACAAGAAAAATCCTACCAGAAGCAGTACAATGATATAATACTAAGTGATCTATTGCACACAACTCAACTACTACAACATAACAAACCAAACCATGCTCTAGGAAACTAATTTGGACCATACAAGGACTTCTTGAGCCAACACACTAATCCTGACTCCCTCTCAACAACAAACCCAAGTGGTTTCTCCATATAGACCTCCTCCTATCACCACATAGGAACACTTTCTTTATGTCTAATTGATGCGGAGGCCAATGACAAGTGGTAGTAAGTCAAACCGTGCACTTGAATATATCCTTAGCAACAAGGCGGATCTTCAAATGAGCCATGAAACCATTAGGATTGACCTTCATGATATACACCCAACAGAAACCAACCACAAGCTTCTCAAGAAGAGGTACTAGCTCTCAAGTTTCATTATCATGTAACACATGCATCTCTTCAACCTACAACACTCCACCTGCAATAGGATAAGGCCTTAGTGACAAATTTAGGAAAAGCAACAGTCGACGGAGTAGAAGTTAAGTAGTAATACGGGGGTGACAAGAAATCATAACAAATGAAACTAGAGACTAGATGTTGGGTACTTTTTTTAACAGAAATAAGAAGATCAATATCTTGGAAAATAGGATAATAAAGCAAGAAATCAGAGGTGTAGAAGTAGGAACTGGAGAGGGCTCACCTCCCTTGAGTCACTGTTGTGTGTACACTTGCAAATAAGGATGACCTAAGTAACGAAGACTCAAACTAGATGAAGATGTAGGAGGACTAGGCAAAGATGAAAGGTTAGGATCATAAGCACAATAAGGGACTAATACATTAGCAAGGCTCAAGGAATTATAATAGTATGGTGTAAACTCAAAGAAGGTAACATTGCCAAAGACTAGAGACTGGATGTTGGGTACTTTTTTAACAGAAACAATAAGATCAATATCTTGGAAAATAGGATAATCAAGCAAGAAATCAGAGGTGTAGAAGTAGGAACTGGAGAGGGCTCACCTCCCTTGAGTCACTATTGTGTGTACGCTTGCAAATAAGGATGACCTAAGCAACAAAGACTCAAACTAGATGAAGATGTAGGAGGACTAGGCAAAGATAAAAGGTTAGGATCATAAGCACAAGAAGGGACTAATACATTAGCAAGGCTCAAGGAATTAGAATAGTATGGTGTAAACTCAAAGAAGGTAACATTGCCAAAGACAAAAAATCAACATAAAGACGTGCTACAACATCAATAACCCCTTTGAGTACAAGATTAGAGCATAAAAATACATTTGATAGGATCCAAGTTATTCATTCCTAGAAATAACTAATGGACAAAAGACCCAACAACATATAGAGGGAAGAAATAAGAACAAAAGGAGTCAATGGGAAGAAAATTAAATAGGGTATTTTACCACCAAGGACAAAGGATGGTAGTTTATTTATGAGAGAGCAAGCAATGAGCACTGCATCTCCCGAAAAAAACTTTGGGGACATTCACTTGATATAATATGGTACAAGTGACTCGAAGAATATGTTGTTTTTCCACTTTACAACTCTATTTTGTTGGGGACTATGGGCACAAGATGATTGATGCTTTGTACCAAAGTTAGTCTTCATATGGGTAAACTGAAAGGAATTAGAATAGTATGGTGTAAACTCAAAAGAAGGTAACATTAGCAGAGACAAAGAATCGACATATTTGAGTATAAGATTATAGCAGAAAAATACATTTGATAATATGCAACTTATTCATTCCTAGAATTAATTAACGGATAGAATACACAACCAAATATAGAGGGAGGAAGTGAGAACAAACAAGCCTTTGAGAAGAGAACTACATAGGGTATTTTACCATCAAGGATAAAGGATGGCAGTTTATTAATGAGAGAGCAAGCAACAAGCACAACATCTCCCAAAAAAATTTGAAGACATTCATTTGATACAATATGGCACGAGCGACTTCAAGAATACGCTGTTTTTCCACTTTGCAACTCCATTTTGTTGGGGATTGTGGGGCACAAGATGATTGATTCATCATATCACAGTTAAGTCTTCTTGTGGGTAGTGAATTGGACACTGAAGTACTCCTTAGCATTACATCAAACTAAGTCCTCATTTGAGAAAAAAAGACATAAAAGATATTAAAGAACTCATAATGATCCTTCATAAAATAGAGCCAAGTCATCCTATGTAGTCACCAACAAACATAACAAAATATCAAAACCCCAACTTGGATGTGACACAACTAGGACACCAAACATTGGAATGAATTAACATGGAAGGTATGGTCACCCATTTATTGACTTCAGAAGCAAAGGGAACATAATAGTGCCCAGATTAGACACAAAACTAGTAGAAACTTGCTGTTTTCACTTGTCCTATGAAGGATGACCAAGGTCACAATGGATCTGAAGTGATGTAGCTGCAGCAATGCAGTAACTCAAAATAGCAAACTCCATGAGCCACATATCCCATGTCAATCATCTTCCTTGTCTTCAGAACCCAAGTAACAACTAAATAAGGGAATAAGGTTATAGAACTATTTAGCCCCCTCATAATATTACTAACAGGCATGAGATTGAAGGGGGATTTAGGAATGTACAAGAACGGAAGAAACACAAATTGAGCAAGGGCAACTTGAGGTAAGTTTCTATAATACTGGAGGGCAAGAGAAAAAAAATGGTTATGCCTATCTTATGTAACAAGGCACGCCAATACTACAGCATCATTCCTCCACATACTGCATTGAATGCTGAATTTTGTAGTCTTTTGGTAACTAGCCTTATGTAAGAGAGAACTTGAGAGACAAGGAAAAGTGTATCATGGAGCAGGGAGAATTGTAGAGTTTTAAATTTTTTTAAGGGCAAAAATATACAATAAAATCTCTAAATAGACTTTTTATTGAATCAGCAACGGGAAGATGTCTAGTTCAGTTATAGGTAATTCAACACCAATTATGAGGTTTACCAAACAAGACTGGCACACTGAATTTTAGACTATTAAGAGCTCAATCTCTATTAAGAGGCAGTCAAGAGCTAACAGGGCCTTAGTGAAGTTTATTTGTTAGTAAGCCCCTTAACTATATAGAATGTGTAAGTAAAATTCAAAACTGGTTAAAAGAGAAATATGCCCTAATAATACTTGTATAATCATTCGGGTTGAGGAGTTGCAATGTCATATCTAGAGATCTTGTGATCTTCAAAGCTGTTGGCCAAAATATTTATCAAGCATTCTTGTGGTAAGCTAAAAAGTCATCAGGTGATGACATTTTAGTGATGATATTGAGTTCTTTTTTCTCATTGAACAATAAAAACGAAAACAAAACAAAACAAAAATGAACAAAAACCACAAGATAAAAATACAAAGGTATGCACTTAAATTCAATCAAATATATAAACCTTGAGCCAGTTGCTTTGCCTCGTGAACGGCCTCATCAATCCTCTTCAAGTACCTGCACACAACGTAGTTGCTTCACCGGAACAATCACCGTTAGCAGATACCAGCAAAGAGTGTGAGGCAGTGGAAATACCAATCAAGAACGGGGCGAGGTCGAAGAGTGCCGCGCCAGTAATTGGGATCCACCAAACCAGCAGCATTCCTGAACCAGTCAAATCTTGACACTTTGGCCACCACAATGGGCACTCCATAGCCTTCCAGTGTCCGCGCAAACTTATCATAGTCACCTGAATTGTTCCCCAAACCCTGAAATAGAGAAGATGCCAACTCCAAGGTAATCAGTTAACAGAGAACGTAGCTGAAAATGCAGCCCATAAAAATAATCCGAAGCCAGAGGATGCAATGCAAATTGCGCATAATTACTCTCTTGTGTGTGTACGAGAGAGAGAGAGAGAGAGAGAGCATAACTGGAAGAATGACGGCGGGGCGGCAGCAGAAGGAGGAAGTGATGGATTGACGGGAAGAGCACCAGCGATGGGAAAAAGAGGGGGAGCATGAACTTGGCTTCAACTTCAACCGCGTGGGAACTGGGGAGAAAACCAGAGCCATTTCCTCCACAACTCCACAAAGCACCAGACAACTACCGTGCATAGTTTTATCCTCAACGGTCAATGCTCTAGGGTCCGTATTCGCACCGTCGCACGCTCGAAGGCCACGTTCGGGATGCACGACTAAATGCATGCCAATGGAAATGAGGAACCTAAACTATGATTGTCATGTTGGGTCACATCCCGAGAGAGTTTTGTGACCCCAAAGATTTTGAATTTATATTTATATTAAATTTAATTAAATTAAAATATAAAATTATATTAACATTTATTTAAATTTATCTAAATTCAAATTTAATATCATATGAGTATCATTGTCAATTTTACCATAATTTAAATTTTGCTTAATAATTTTGTAGAAAAAAAAAAGTGAAAGATATTAATCTTAATTGTCAAAGACTATCATATTAAGCAACATTTTAGTAAATCTTTCACTTTCTTACTTTGATATCTTTCTTCAAAGACTATTATACCTTATATGCAAGAGTAGTGTTAATGTAACACAAACCCATGATGACACAGTCCCATGTCGCCGTGGGTGCAACAGTGTGGAATGTTCTATGTCACGAGTTAAGCTTGTTCAGGATATTATGCTTGCCTGTGACCGCTTATCTCATGTGCTTGGGGTGCATTTCCATCATGTAAATACTAGTGTGGAGTTATTTTCTGCTAGTAGTTTATTTGTATACTAAAAAAGGCAATATGATTTTTCGGTCACTTTGATGTTTCCTAGTGTTAGGATGATATTTACATAAAAACCTTTTCAGGAGAAGGGTGTATGTTCATCAATCCTGTAAAACTCACTAACTATTGTCTACATGTTTAGCTTACTTCCCTCCCTCGCTAAGCACACAATATCAATGGAGGTGTTGTTAATGAAATGTTTTGTTTCAATGTTTTCTGCTTGCTTGTCACTGCTTTCATGAATGGCTTACTGTTTCGCTTCTATTTGAATAAATGCTAATGAAAAGTGTTTCGTGGATGAATGTTGGTAAACAATTGGCTGGCTAGTTAAGTAAGAGTGTTTTAGCTAGCGCCGCACGACCCTTTCACAAAGGTGTGAAAATAGTCAGCCTGTGACACCTAGTATCAAAGCAAAGGTTGCTACAAGAATTCAGTTACCTTCGTTGTGGGATTTGGAAAGTTTTGGTAAGTGACCATGGCACCAAACAATGCTAAGAGAATCAGTGTGCTGGAAGCATAGACTAAGGCAACAGCCAACACTGTGGTCGTGGAGGTGGCCTAGATGAGGGAACTTGTTGATGAATTGATGAGATCACAAAAGCATCAACACAAGTTTAATAGGCGAGGAGTTAACAAGACCAAGGTACCAGAACCCAAGATGTATAAGGGTGCCCGTGATGCCAAGGAGTTAAAAAACTTCATGTTTGATATGGAGCAGTACTTTCACGCTACGAGGAAGGCTTCAGAACAGGAAAAAGGGGACACTGCAACCATGTACTTGGTTGGTGATGCCAAACTGTGGTGGCGTACCAAGTACAATGTGTTAAGAATTCCATTTTTGAGCTTATACCACATTGGAAAATTTGAATAGATGATCATACTCTATTCAAAATATGTAATCAATAGAGTACCAATAAGCTTAAACTTTTGGGTCAATTTGGTGTTCCCCCATGTATATCAAGTCCACCCATGGGCCCCTCCGATCCTAACAAGTGGTATTAGAGCTGACGGTTCGTAACTCTAAGTGAGCGACATCATGAAAAGTCGAGACGTGTAGCTAATTCTTCTGACGTGCTAACAGTTGGAGGACCAAGTGTGTGGCTGAGGCCAATAAGGATCATCTAGGCTGCAGATGAATCCGAATAGGGTCAAGATGTGAGAGGTAGGATTGGTTTGGAGGCACGGGGAATGCAATCTGACGCACGTAAGGTGTCAGTGATAAGGCCAACTTGAGCAACTGTTGGAGAATTGGGTTTACTCCTAGAAAGGAGACAATTTTCGTTCAAGGGAGAGCAGTTGGAACTCACAAGTGAGGGGAAGATTGTTGAGAATTCCACTTGTGAGCTTATCCCACATTGGAAATTTTGAGTGGATGATAAGGGCTTATATACATGGTTGGGCCCAAGACCCAATAAGCTTAAGCTTTTAGGTCAAGTTAGTGTTCCTCATGTGTATTAAGCCCATCCATGGGCCCCTCCGATCCTAACACTATTGACTTTTTGAGTCCGGTCCCTATTTTTATGCTGACAAAGCACAAGTATTTTATGTGTGCAATTAGTGTGTGAAAAGGTTTACATGACTACACAGACATAAGATATAGGTGAAATGGAAGCCTAGATGGAACTTAAAGCTCACATACATCATCTGGCATTTTCCATGCATACGAGCAAAAGAAGAAGAAAATATTTATTTTTATTGTAAATGCATTTTAGTTTTTAGGTTGTAATAATTGCATCACATGCATGATAAGAATTTAATGGTCAAAGGCCATAGGCTGACCATAGGGAACCTAACCTTCAGTTGACCGACCATAGGGAACCTGACCTTCAATCGACCGACATTAGATTTTTTGGGTCAAATTTAGGGCAAAATAGTAAATTCAAAATGCCCTCGGCCGACCGACCACCTTGTGTTATATTACCATAGTCAACCGAACCACTATGCCACGGAGTCAACTTTTGACTAAACCTTGATCGACCGAACCCTTCTGATAATAACCAACTTGATCGATCGAACACATTGTTGGTTGAAAAGACTAAACCTCGGTCGACCGAACCCCTGGCGGTGTAAAAGTCTTGGTCAACCGAACTAGTCAGAAGTCAACATGTTGACTTCACGTGGTCGATCGTTCTGAAATGAACGTACCATCCTTGGTCGACCTAACCAACACGTGTCTGACACCCCAACTACTTGGTTGACCGAACTCATAGTTCAAAATTGCCTTGGTCAACCGAACCTAAAAGATGGTCAACCAAACTTTGTCTTGGTCAACAAAACCTACGAAAGGTTCAAAATCGCCTTGAGACGATCGATCATATCTATAATTCAAAAGTGCCACGGTCGACCGAACTTGCTAAAGTGGTTGACCAAACCTTGAATACAGTCGACCAAACCTCTCAGGTTAGAAAAATTTGTACCACAGCAAAACATGGTTAATTTTTATTAAACATAATTTAACATTTTCCAAATACCCTTGATGTCCCCGACGGTTATATTTTTTGAAGTATTTATATATACCCCCTCATTTTTCCAAATTAACAGAGATTAACAAAGTGATTAGCCAAAAATCCTCTAAAAATTTTATTATGCTAAAATCTTTCATACTCCCATATTTTCATAAGTTCATTATTAAAACTCTTTCTCATACTCTATTGATTACATATTTTAGAAAAAGTACATTGTATTCTTCATCTTCATTTGCAAAGTTATTGCAACTTGAGGATTGAGTGAACACTCCTATCTTGTGGGCATGTATACATTTCTTTGAAGCTTAAACTTTCTCATTACTTGTATTGGTTGATATTGCTTTTTGAGAGTAAGCTAAAGTTTCTCCCATTGTATTTTCATTCATAAATATCTCTTGGGAAAAACAATTCATAACTTGAGAACTTGCATCCTTATTGTAACATTTAAAAGCTTGCTTTGTGTTCTTGATAAAAATATTTTTGCAAGTTTAAACCCTAATATCTATTGTGCTTGATATTTGATAAAATATTTTGAGATATTCACTTAGGGTTTTTAAAGCACCTTTGATTGTTCATTTATTGAATATATTATATTGAATCAAAGGTATCACTCTCACATTATCATATAATTTATTTGATTGAGAGATATATTTGATATACACACTTGAGCATTAACTCTTATCATATTTGAGTGCATTGGTTGTATTGTACTTATCGTGGTACATATTTGCTTAGTGTAAGAAGCATCTCGATTGTACAAAAATTCTATATTATCTGATTGTATTACAGGCGAGGCTTGAGGGGGTGTTGATCTAACCTGTAAGGATCAGGTTGTAAAGGTTGGGGGTTAGCCCTGTGAATTTAACATGGGGTTTCCCTCGCCCAGTAAGGAGAAGGTGTTGTAAACGATGTCACTCCACCCGTAAGTGAGTAAAGGTAGTGAATCCTCCTACTTGTGAGCTTGAGGCGGGGATGTAGGCAGTGTTGGCTAAACCCCATTATCATACTGTGTGTCATTCTCTTTTTCCTTTATACTCTTTATATTTTCACACTTTGATATATGCACTTGTATATTTAATATTTTATTGCTTTGATCGTTCTTCATACATGCTTTGAATATTGTGGGTATTGGAATCTATTTATAAAGACCCTAGGTTGCAATACACTACTGGCTTAGCAAAACCTAGGAAAAATTTTTAAATTTTCAATTCACCCCCTTCTTGGGAATACACCAAAGTCAACAAACACAACAAAATTGAAACTGGGTGTTGTGTAGTGGATAGTTGGGCAGACATGAAAAGAGAACCCAAGGCCCAATTCTTTCCTAAGAATATTGAGTATAATGCTAGGAAAAAGCTGAGAGACCTCAAGCATACTAGGTCAATCAGGGAATACGTGAAACAATTTTCTATTTTGATGTTGGATATCCGGGACATGTCGGAGAAGGACAAGCTTTTCTAGTTTCTTGAGGGGATGAAACCATGGGCAAGAACTGAACTTCATAGGCAAAGAGTCCAAGACTTGTCTATTGCACAAGTTGTTGTAGAACACTTAACTAACCACGTTGGCGATAATAACGCTTTTTCCAAAGGGTTTGGCAGAGAAGGAAACAGTGGAAAGTCTTTCAAGAAAGGCAAACCCAAGAGTGGGGGAACCGACTATAAAGCATCAATCTCAAAGGAAACTTCGTCGTCTAAAAGAATCAACACATATAATGGAAAGGGGAAAATTTTATGTTTCTTGCGTCGAGGACCACATAGAGTGATTGGGTGTCCACAAAAGGGCTTACTCAATGCCTTACAAGCTTCCACTTTGAGACAAGGGGTTGAAAGCAAGGAGGAAGAGGATGATACCCTGAGGATGGGTGCAATGCGGCAGGTGAATGCATTAGAAAAGCAGGTGAAAGCACCAAAAGTTACAAGAGAAAAAGGACCAATGTTTGTGGACTTGAGGATCAATGGGAAGAGTACTCGTGCTATGGTGGGTACGGGGGCTACTTACAATTTTTTTTTGCAGTTGGAAGCATGGAGACTTAACTTATCCTTATAGAAGGATAGAAACGCATGAAAGAAGTTAGTTCTATAGCCCAGCCTACTTTGGGAGTAGCCAAGAAAGTGAATGTGAAGCCTTGACAATGGGAAGGTCATGCGAATTTCACAAAGGTGCCATTGGATGACTTTCTAGTCATTTTTGGAATAGAGTTTGAAGCAAGCCATCATTGTGTCCCATGGCTCGGATCATCGTATCCCTACGGCTCAGATTCTTACATTCAAAGCAAGCCATCATTGTGTCCCATGGCTCGGATCATCGTATCCCTACGGCTCAGATTCTTACATTCAAAGCAAGCCATCATTGTTTCCCATGGCTTGGATCATCGTATCCCTACGACTCGGATTCTTACATTCGAAGCAAGCCATCATTGTGTCCCATGGCTTCGATCATCGTATCCCTACGGCTCAGATTCTTACATTCGAAGCAAGCCATCATTGTGTCTCATGGCTCGGATCATCGTATCCCTATGGCTCGGAATCTTATATCCGCAGCAAGCCTTTGTTCTGTCTCATGGCTCGGATCATCGTATCCCTACGACTCAGATTCTTACATTCGAAGCAAGCCATCATTGTGTCCCATGGCTCGGATCATCGTATCCCTACAGCTCGGATTCTTACATTCGAAGCAAGCCATCATTGTGTCCCATGGCTCAGATCATCGTATCCCTATGGCTCGGATTCTTACATTCGAAGCAAGCCATCATTGTGTCCCATGGCTCCGATCATCGTATCCCTACGGCTCGGATTCTTACATTCGAAGCAAGCCATCATTGTGTCTCATGGCTCGGATCATCGTATCCCTACGGCTTGGATTCTTACATTCGCAACAAGCCATTGTTGTGTCTCGTGGCTCGGATCATTGTATCCCTACGGCTCAGATTCTTACATTCGAAGCAAGCCATCATTGTGTCTCATGGCTTGGATCATCGTATCTCTACGGCTTGGATTCTTACATTCGAAGCAAGCCATCATTGTGTCTCATGGCTCGGATTATCGTATCCCTATGGTTCGGATTCTTACATTCGAAGCAAGCCATCATTATGTCCCATGGCTCGAATCATAGTATCCCTACGGCTTGGATTCTTACATTCGAAGCAAGCCATTATTGTGTCTCATGGCTTGGATCATTGTATCCCTACGGCTCGGATTCTTACATTCGCAGCAAGTCATTTTTGTGTCCTATAACTCGGATCATCGTATCCCTACGACTCGGATTCTTATATTCGAAGCAAGCCATCATTGTGTCCTATGGCTCGGATCATCGCATCCCTACGGCTCGGATTCTTACATTTGAAGCAAGGCATCAGTGTGTCCCATGGCTCGGATCATCGTATCCCTACGACTCAAATTCTTACATTCACAACAAGCCATTCCTGTGTACCCCTACCTGGATTCTTACATTCAGTGTAAATCATCCTTGATTGGTAGAAATAAACAACTCTTAAATGTAAGAATCAGACCTGATTCTTACATTCGAAGCAAGCCATCATTGTGTCCTATGGCTTGGATCATCGTATCCCTACGGCTCGAATTCTTACATTCAAAGCAAGTCATCATTGTGTCCCATGGCTCGGATGATTGTATCCCTACGGCTCGGATTCTTACATTCGAAGTAAGCCATCATTGTGTCCCATGGCTCGGATCATTGTGTCCCTACGGCTCAGATTTTTACATTCGAAGCAAGCCACCATTGTGTCTCATAGCTTGGATCATCGTGTCCCTACGACTCGGATTCTTACATTCAAAGCAAGTCATCATTGTGTCCCATGGCTCGGATCATCGTATCCCTACGGCTCAGATTCTTACATTCGAAGCAAGCCATCATTGTGTCCCATAGCTTGGATCATCGTATCCCTACGACTCAGATTCTTACATTCGAAGCAAGCCATCATTGTGTCTCATGGCTTGAATCATCGTATCTCTATAACTCGGATTCTTACGTTTGAAGCAAGCCATCATTATGTCCCATGGCTCGAATCATCGTGTCCCTACGACTCGGGTTCTTACATTCGAAGTAAGCCATTATTGTGTCCTATGGCTCGGATCATCGCGTCCCTACAACTCGGATTCTTACATTTGAAACAAGCCATCAGTGTGTCCCATGGCTCGGATCATCGTATCCCTACGACTCGGATTCTTACATTCGCAGTAAGCCATTCCTGTGTACCCCAACCTGGATTCTTACATTCAGTGTAAATCATCCCTGATTGGCAGAAATAAACAACTCTTGATTAACCCGAAAGCCATGTGGGGTTTTGTGGCCTGGCTAAAATATGTGTCTTTTATCTTTGTAGGCTTGTTGCTACCAAAAAATGTAAGAGAGTTCCTACCGTTACATTGAAGCAACCAAGCCTACAAAGAGGGGTAGCTATAGACACCCTATTTTTGCCATAGTCAAGTAGAACAAGGGGTCCTCTCTTATTATTTTCATTATTAGTATTATTACCTTATTATTATTATTATTATTATTATTATTATTATTATTATTATTATTATTATTTTATTATCATTATTATTTTTAATATTAACATTATTATTGTTATTATTTTTATTATTATTATTAGTATTTTTATTATCTTTATTTTATTACTAATTTACTATAATTATTTTTATTATTATTCATTATTTATTACTAATAGTATTATTTCTATTACTTTACTACTATTATTTTTTATATTACTTTTATTTTTATTTTTATTATTATTATTATTTTTATTGTCTTACTATTATTATTATTATAATAATAATAATTATTATTATCATTATAAAAAGAAATAAAAAACAAAAAAGGAAAGGCTTTTTAGGGTTTTTGGGATATAGCCTATATATAGGCTTATTCATGCACAACACAAAGGGGGGAGCGCAGCGCTGGCTAAGGGAGCTAAAGAAAATAAATAAATAAAAACCTTTTAGTTCTTCTTACTCTGATTCTTTTTCTTCTTTCGTTTTCTTCTTTCTTCACTCAACCCCACAGCCCCTCCTCCATATCCTTCTCCACGGCCACGAACAGGTGCAACCATCTGCGAAGACCGTCTGCAACTCTCCAGCCGCCGCCGTTCAGCCATCCTCCAGGTCCTGTGCAACTCCGATCGGCCACCACAGCCGAGAGCTCCCTTGGCAACTCTCCCATCGTCTGCAACCACTCTAGGACCCGAACTCCATACAAGCCCATAACTACCACTCCGGCAGATCCTCAAGGAGACGTTCCAAGCTTGCCGGCCACTGTCCCCGTCTCTCTGCAGCAGCCGCCTCTCCTGTCACACCACCGTCGCCGTTAACCACGTAAGTCACCAGCGCCATTCCGGCTTCTCCTTACGCTAGCAAACAGGATCACGCCCCCAGTTGTCTTCTCGAGGCCACCCCCCCACTGTCGAAGCCTTCTCGGCATGGCAGCTCGCTGTCTCAGGCCACAGCAGTGCCTCCGGCCCCCTCTGTAAGCCACCGTGGAGGACTAGAACACCCGAGACCCACCAAGCCACTTTGCAACTCTTCTGCAATCGCCGGAGGTCCTCCACACCCGAGCATACAGCCCCAATAACCAGCAGCAGCCGCTACGCCACCGCCGTTATTCGCTCCCACCAGCGCCCACGGTGAGTCTCCTGCCTACCTCTGCTGTATTTGCATACGCACAAATATAAAGTTTAAGTTTTTTTTGTTTTAATTTTTACTTTTATTTATTTAAGTTTTCTTATTATGTATTTATTTTATTTTACTTGTTATTTATATACTTGTTAGATAATCAATATAGTAATATTATCTTTAGTGTTTAATATCCGTTTTTTTTAATTCTTATAATGGTAAATATTAATTGATTTATTTTTCTTGGGTGCAGGGTTTTTGTTCATATTTAAATTTTTATTGTTTTTGTTTATGCATATTAAATACTAATTGATTTATTCTTTTTGGGTGTAGGATTTTTTTCATATTTAAATTTTTATTGTTTTTGTTTATGCATATTAAATACTAATTGATTTATTCTTCTTGGGTGCAGGATTTTTGTTCATATTTAAATTTTTATTGTTTTTGTTTATGCATAATAAATACTAATTGATTTATTCTATTTGGGTGCAGGATTTTTATTCATATTTAAATTTTTATTTTTTTTGTTTATGCATAATAAATACTAATTGATTTATTCTTCTTCGGTGCAGGATTTTTGTTCATATTTAAATTTTTATTGTTTTTGTTTATGCATATTAAATACTAATTGATTTATTTTTCTTGGGTGCAGGATTTTTGTTCATATTAGATATTTGCTTGATATTTAAATATTATTATTGAACTTGTGTTATTTAAGTCATATCTCTTTAGGGTTTATTGTAATATTGTTGTTTATTGATATTTTTGTCATGTATATACATTTAGGTAATATTGTGATATATTATTTCATATTGCTTTTATTATTGTGGTATAATGTTATTACGTATATACATGTATATCTAGATTTATTATGGTTTAGAATATCGTTTCTATTATCATGAACATATTATGATTTTATATTGTATGTAATATTATGGTTTACCACTTAATATAGTATTATTATCATGTATATAATTTTTATTATTAATATGGTATCATTTAATATAGTATTTCTTTTAGCATATATGGTGCTATAGTCACTATTATTTATCATGATATTTTTAATATTTTGAGATATTTAGTGTTACCTTATATGTTTAGTATTACGTATTTTTAGTATATTAATATTGTGTTATTTATGATAGTATTTTATTTTAGAATATATGGTATTATTCATTATGGTATTTATTTTCATTGTTATTATTATTGTTGTTATTATTATTCTAGTTTATATCATACGTTTATATTTAATATTATTAATTGTGTTATTTTTAGTATTGTATATTTGTATTAACATATTATTATTATTGTTTTTATTATTTTATCTTTACGTTTATTTTTAGTATAAAATATTTTCTTGATTTTTTCCCTATGATTTTAATGCTAGGATATGAGTTTTCGGGCTTTGTGTACCCTTAGTTTCTGAGGGAATATGTATATATTCGTATATTATGTATATTTCTGTATTATTTACTTATTTATTTATATTACATGTATATTTGTAAATCTATTAATAGATGAGTAATTTGAAAGACTTATTAGATTAACTTAGGGATAATTTCAAATTAATTAGGTACCGTTCGTAAGAACGGACGCGTAGGGGGTGCTCGTACCTTCCTCTCGCGTAACCGAACTCCCGACCTCAGCTTTGGTAACGTAGACCCACTCTACTCTTAACGGGGTAATAATCATGTGTTCTAATCACACTAAAAGGTTAGTGGCGACTCCGATATTTTCTTGTTTTTCCCTGAAAATATTAAACCATATTTTTAATTTCGCCACCTGGGGCACCCGCGCCCCGGGACGTCGCGACAACTTGGCGACTCTACTGGAGACATTTGAGAGTCAAGCCAATAATTAATTAGGAATTATCCCAATTTAAATCTATTAAGTCTTTTAATTACTTCACTTTGGTAAATAAAATACCCCTATATTTGAATAAAGTAATTTGTTAAAATTATAATACATTTGACTTAGTAAATATATATATGTTTCCATAGTAGTAGATAGCTTGAAGTTAATAATCATAGATACCTTAATTAATGTTCCCATATATAGAGATGTCTTCATTAATGTGAATATTACTTCTCATATAGGTAGATCCCCTTTATTAATGTGAATATTACTTTTCATATAGGTAGATACCCTCATTAATGCGAATATTACTTCTCATATAGATAGATACCCCTCATTAATGTGAATATTACTTCCCATATAGGTAGATACCCTCATTAATGCTAATATTACTTCCCATATAGATAGATACCCCTCATTAATGTGAATATATATATGGGAAGTAATATTCACATTAATGAGAGATATCTATCTATATGAGAAGTAATATTCCCATTAATGAAGACATCTCTATATATGGGAACATTAATTAAGGTATCTATGATTATAAACTCCAAGCTATCTACTACTATGGAAACATATATATATTTACTAAGTTAAACGTATTATAATTTTAACAAATTATTTTATTCAAATATAGGAGTATTTTATTTACCAAAGTGGAGTAATTAAAAGACTTAATAGATTTAAATTGAGACAATTCCTAATTAATTATTGGTTTGATTCTCAAATGTCTCCAGCGGAGTCGCCAAGCTGTCGAAATGTCCCGGCGCGCGAGTGCCCCGGGTGGCGAAATTTAAAATGTGGTTTCATATTTTCAGGAAAAAACAAGGAAATGTCGGAATCGCCACTAACCTTTTAGTGTGGTTAGAACACATGATTACTACCCTGTTAAGGTTAGAGTGAGTCTATGTTATCAGAGTTGAGGTCGGGAGTTCAGTTACGCGAGGGAAAGGTATGAACACCCCCTACGCGTCCATTCTTATGAACGGTACCTAATTAATTTGGAATTATCCATAAGTTAATCTAATAAGTCTTTCAAATTACTCATCTATTAGTATATTTACAAATATACATGCAATATAAATAAATAAATAATACATGAATATACATAATATACGAATATATACATATTCCCTCAGAAACTAAGGGTACGTAAAGCCCGAAAGCTCATACCCTAACATTAAAATCATAGGGAAAAAATCAAGAAAATATTTTATATACTAAAAAATAAACGTAAAGATAAAATAATAAAAACAATAATAATAATAATAATAATAATAATAATATGTTAATACAAATATACAATACTAAAAATATCACAATTAATAATATTAAATATAAACGTATGATATAAACTAGAATAATAATAACAATGAAAATAAATACCATAATGAATAATACCATATATTCTAAAATAAAATACTATCATAAATAACACAATATTAATATACTAAAAATACGTAATACTAAACATATAAGGTAACACTAAATATCTCAAAATATAAAAAATATCATGATAAATAATAGCGACTATAGCACCATATATGCTAAAAGAAATACTATATTAAATGATACCATATTAATAATAAAAATTATATACATGAAAATAATACTATATTAAATGGTAAAACACAATATTACATACAATATAAAATCATAATATGTGCATGATAATAGAAATGATATTCTAAACCATAATAAATCTAGACATACATGTACATACGTAATAACATTATACCATAATAATAAAAGCAATATGAAATAATATATCACAATATTACCTAAATATATATACATGACAAAAATATCAATAAACAACAATATTACAATAAACCCTAAAGAGATATGATTTAAATAACACAAGTTCAATAATAATATTTAAATATCAAGCAAATATCTAATATAAACAAAAATCCTGCACCCAAGAAAAATAAATCAATTAGTATTTAATATGCATAAACAAAAACAATAAAAATTTAAATATGAACAAAAATCCTGCACTGAAGAAGAATAAATCAATTAGTATTTAATATGCATAAATAAAAATAATAAAAATTTAAATATGAATAAAAATCCTGCACCCAAACAGAATAAATCAATTAGTATTTAATATGCATAAACAAAACAATAAAAATTAAAATATGAACAAAAATCCTGCACCCAAGAAGAATAAATCAATTAATATTTAATATGCATAAACAAAAACAATAAAAATTTAAATATGAACAAAAATCCTGCACCCAAAAAGAATAAATCAATTAGTATTTAATATGCATAAACAAAAACAATAAAAATTTAAATATGAATAAAAATCCTGCCCCTAAGAAAAATAAATTAATTAATATTTACCATTATAAGAATTAAAAAAAAACGGATATCAAACACTAAAGATAATATTACTATATTGATTATCTAACAAGTATAGTAATAACAAGTAAAATAAAATAAATACATAATAAGAAAACTTAAATAAACAAAAGTAAAATTTTTTTTAAAAAAACTTAAACTTTATGTGTGTGTGTGTGTGTGCAGATACAGCAGAGGGAAGACAGGAGACTCACCGTGGGTGCTGATGGGAGCGAACGATGGCGGTGGCATAGCGGCTGCTGCTGGTTATTGGGGCTGTGTGCTCGGGTGTGGAGGACCTCCGGCGATTGCAGAAGAGTTGCAAAGTGGCCTGGTGGGTCTCGGGTGTTCTAGTCCTCCACAGCGGCTTACAGAGGGGGCCGGAGGCACTGCTGTGGCCTGAGACAGCGAGCTGCCATGCCGAGAAGGCTTTGACAGTTGGGTGGGGGGGGGGGTGGCCGCGAGAAGACAACTGTGTGCGTGATCCTGTTTGCTAGCGTGAGGAGAAGCCGAAATGGCGCCGGTGACGGACGTGGTTGACGGCGACGGTGGAGTGACAGGAGAGGTGGCTGCTGCAGAGAGACGGGGACAGTGGCCGGCAAGCTTGGAACGTCTCTATGAGGATCTGCCGGAGTGGCAGTTATGGGCTTGTATGGAGTTCGGGTCTTGGAGTGGTTGCAGACGATGGGAGAGTTGCCGAGGGAGCTCTCGGCTGTGGTGGCTGGTTGGAGTTGCAGAGGACCTGGAGGATGGCTGGATGGCGGCGGCAGGAGAGTTGCAAAGGGTCTTCGTGGATGGTTGCACCTGTTCGTGGCCGTGGAGAAGGATATGGAGGAGGGGCTGTGGGGTTGAGTGAAGAAAGAAGAAGATGAAAGAAGAAGAAGAATCAGAGTAAGAAGAACTGAAAGGTTTTTTTTTTTAATTTTCTTTGGCTCCCTCAGCCTGCGCTGCGCCCCCCTTTGTGCTGTGCGTGAATATGCCTATATATAGGCTATATCCCAAAAGCTTTCCTTTTTTGTTTTTTTTCTTTTTATAATGATAATAATAATTATAATAATAATAATAATAGTAAGACAATAATAATAATAATAATAATAATAATAATAATAATAATAATGGTAATAGTAAAAATAATAATAATAATAATAATAATAATGTTACTAACAATAATAATAGTAAACAATCATAATAATAATAATAATAAAAGTAATATAAAAAATAGTAATAGTAAAGTAATAGTAATAATACTATTAGCAATAAATAATGAATAATAATAAAAATAATTATAGTGAAGTAGTAATAAAATAAAGATAATAAAAATACTATTAATAATAATAAAAATAAAATAAAAATGATAACAATAATAATAATAATAATAATAATAATAATAATAATAATAATAATAATAATAATAATAATAATAATAATAATAATAAGAGGGGACCCCTTGTTCTACTTGGTTAGGGCAAAAATAGGGTGTCTATAGGAAGCTCATGCGAATTTCACAAAGATGTCATTGGATGACTTTCTAGTCATTTTTGGAATAGAGTTCCTAAGAGGGATGAAGGCAGTGCTGATGCCTTCAGTTGGTTCCTTGTGTCTGATGGGAGATCACTCGTGCATGGTGCAAGTCATTGCAACGAAAGGAGATGTTGGGAAGTCCCTTTCAGCCATATAACTCAATGAAGGATTGGGACAGGATAAGTAGACACATCTAACCACGGTGGTGGTAGATGAACAAGTAGTCCAAGAGCTAGTGCGGAGAGTTATGGTGTGATCCCAAGAGGTGGGGTGAATCGGGATTTAAAAATATTTTGCTAATTTAAACTTCACCGATTCACCACATTAAATCTAATTTAAAAATTAAAGTGTGTATGAAAAATAATAATGACAATAAATAAACATTCATACACATGCAGAAATTAAAGTGCGAAATTTAAATGAGATAAAGAAAGAGAGAGACACAAGATTTGTTATTGAGGTTCGGCCAATCTTGCCTACGTCCCTGGCTCAAGCCAAACCAGCTTAGAGGATTCCACTACCTTTGCTTACTTACTGGGTGGAGTGACACCGTGACAACCTCTCCTTACGAGGCGAGGTAAACCTCAGCTCTAATTTTGGGGCTGAGCCATAACCTGCAACTACACCTTATAGGACAGTGCTCCTAGTTCTCCTAACCGGGTCTAAACCAATCCAGTGCACATTACAGGCCAATGCAATTCTCTTCCGACCACACGCAGAGAATACAACAATCATAAAAATTTACTTACAAAGAGAATGTTTCTCAGATAAGCAAAGATGTATACAATGAAAACTCTAATATGCACTCTCAAATGATTTAAAAATGAAGCTCAATAGAGTTATAATTTTCTCTCAAAAATTATCAATAAAACTTGAGAGTATGGAAAATGACTTCTTTTTAAAATAACCTTTTAAATACTTTCAAAAACTAAAAGACTTCCAAGCAAAGTATATTGAATTGATTATGTGCTTTAGCCTTTTCTCAAGAAGCTTATCAAGCAAAATGTATATCAATTAATACATGCTCAAAGCTTACTTGAATACCCCAAAGAATTTCTTCAAAAAAATATTTTTCAAATAAAGGAATAGAAACAAGGGATTTTTTTTTCCCAATTGATTGACCTTCAAAAATAAGGCTTTCAAGCTATATATATATATATGAATGATGATATAAGCTTGAGCTTTTCAAATAAAGCCCCATTTTTCTCCAAAAAGATATTTAAGAAGAGTCGGAGAAATATGAACTTTGATTTTCAAAATAATAAGGAGACTTTCAAGTTATATATTATGAAAGTGAATATAAGCTTAAACCCTCCCATAAACTCTTAAAAGGTTTTCCCCCAAAAATAAATTTTCAAATAAAAGGAGTATGGGAGAAATTTAGACTTTGAAAATTATACAAAGGATATCAAGCAATATATATATATAAACTTGAATATATATGCTCAAGCCTTTTTAAAGCAAAATCCCCCAAAATATTTTTTTTCAAAAATATTTTCAATTGAAGAGTAGAGGAAAAACTTTGATCTTTGGAAAACATGAAAATAAAAGGGCTATTAAGCACTATATATATATGAAAGATAATATATGCTTAAACCTTTTAAAAACAAAATTACCTCAAGAAAAAAGAAGTCTTTGAAGCAAGAATATATGAGTTGATATATGCTTCAAGCTTTCTTCAATAACCCACAAGATTTTCTCCCAAAAAGAATTTTCAAAATGTAATAGTAGGAGAAATATGAAATTTGAAGCACAATGGGGTATAAAAAGTGAGGGAGAAGCAAATAATAAGCAAGTATACTCCTTGTTAGCTTTCGTGTATTCCCAAGAGGGGGGGTGAATTGGGTATTTAAAAATTGTTGCCTAGGTCAATCGATTTAATAGCAGTATTACTCAACCTAGGGTCTGTCTATGCAATTATAAACTCAGTCATTCACAATAGTAAAATATAAACATTCATGTGCTGAAATTTAAAATGTGAAAATTAAAAGCACGCACAAGAAATGTTATTGGGGTTCGACCAACTGTGCCTAGGTCCTCGCCTCTAGCTCGCAAGCCTGAAGATTCCACTAATGCTCACTTAACAGGTGGAGCGACACCTAATACAACCAGATCAATTAGCACAGAACTGACCTCAACCTTTACAAATTCTCCTTGCGGAGCGGAGAAGGCCCTAACAATCCTTACGGGCTGGATTACTGCTCCCTCAGGCTATGCCTAGAATACAATAATCTTTTTCTCAATTAACTGGTACATTGATTATGCTTTCATGTAAAGCAGATATATACCCATTCAGCACAAATTAATCAATGCACATCAATATATATGAACTATAAGCTCTGTGCAATGTGTTCAACTACACTCTAACACGTGTCAATATGCAATAACCACAAAGAGTATACAATTAATCTATCTTTAAAAAAAAGTTCCAATATTGATCAATCATAGCAAGGGTTTCAAAGATTTGCACAATGGTGTTCAAAATATCTCAAAAATGATTTTCTAAAAAATATAGCTCAAGAGATATTTGAAAATTTTGCTTCAAAAAAATATATTTGCATAATAAAAAACACAAGCCAAGTGAGTCTTGCAATAGTGATGCGAAGAACCACTAGCTACAAGGTTTTCCCACACAAAGAATATTAGTTAAACTAGGGAAAAACCTTAGTTAAAACTCTCCAATAAAATCAACAATCAATCTATATTCAATGAGAGTTTTTAGCAAGAGTAGCTAATCAAGATCACACCTTAACACTCTTTGGAAACAAGGTTTGTCAAGGGAATCACAAAGAAGGAGTGTATTTGGCTTGGTATATGAAATCTGAGCACTCAAATTTTCAGAGGATTTTTAAGATAATCTAGGTGCTAATCCTATGTTAATTTTGCAAATGAGCTTGTATATAGACATAGGCAAAATTATGACCGTTGGGGACTCAATGGGTATTATTGGATTTGTTTTAAAACCAATTAAGAAAATTAACCCAGTTTACCCCATTTAAAAATCAGTAAAAAATATTTTAACCTGAGAGGTTTGGGTGGCTAAACTCTAGTTCAGTTGCCCGAACTCATGTGTTCAGTCGCCCAGGGCTTAATTTGAACTATATCTCTTGGTAGCTCGAGTTGGTGAGAGATCTTTTTCAGGTCGTTTGGGTGCCCATGAAAGGTGTGCACAAAAATGTTCGGTCGCCCAAGAGCCTAAGTTAACTATTGACTTCTCAACAGTTCGGGTGCCTGAGGAGTTTTAAACTCCTGGGGTTCGGTTGCTCGAGCTCTCTCAAACTCCCCAATAATATTCCATTTAATTCATTTTTAACACTTGTGATCGTGAATGATATTTGTGCATAAGTGTTTGGGACCTAAGGTCTTACTAGGGTTTTTTCGAAGGCCGTTTTGAGATAGTCCCAAAAATCCAGTGTTGGTTGACTTTGCCCTAAGGTCATTCGGTTCCCATGGTCAATCTACGACATTTCTGAGCTTATAATCCTACATGTATGATATGCATTAATATCACAGACCTTTTCCTATATTTACTATTACAGACCGAATAAAGCAAATATTAATTACAACAAAAGAAGTCTTCGGGGTCTTTAGACTTTGAGTCTTCATGTGATATTAGTTGATCTGCTAACTATATACCTGCACACAAATTCGAAAGTCATCAAATACTAAGAGTATTTGTCATTATCAAAATCGGGTATGACTTATAAGGTCAACACTCCCAAAGGGTTTTTCTCACCTTTTACAAGTGCTTGGGGTTGATATTTATAGGCTAAAACCAAAACTAGCCGTTTTATGGCCGTTGGGGGAAGATATAATATTATATTTTGAAAAACTAGCCATTTTTGCCCATTGGGGCGCTTTCTACAAAAACGCCTTTCAGTTTTTTGGACATAACTTTTACTATAAAACTCAAAATTAGACGTTCTTAGTATTAACAGAAAGCTAAAAGAAAATACCACAATTTTTATGTTGAACATGTTTTAAGATAAGAAGTTATGGATTGAAAAAAAATGTCCATCAATGAGACGAAAGAAACATGAAGGTAATTATTCTCCTACGTACACCTTTCAGTATTTTGGCCATAACTTTTTCCATACGACTTTAAATTAGATGTTCTTAGTATCAACAGAAAGCTAACATAAACTACCACAATTTTCATGTTAAACACTTATTAATATAAGAAGTTATGGATTGAGACAAATGCTCATTTTTACTATCCGGTTGGCTAGCCAGTCAACTGACCCCTTTGTAAAAATTAGTTGTTGCCTTCTTTTAACTTCAAAACCATTTTAAAACATTTGTATAAATTGGGCATTTTATGAAAAAGGTTTTTCATGTTACTTGGAGGTCCTATGGTCAATCTAAGGTCATTGTTTGAGCTTCAAATAAAATCATATGATATACATGCACAATCAAACCTAATTACTATTACAACACAAAAATAAACAAAATTTTTCACGCTTTGCTCTTTCATACACCATGGAATACACTGACATCTGCTTATTTAGGCGCTCTTATGGCTTCCATATGGCATCCATCATTCGTGCTTCTTGAAACATAAACCTATTCACACTTATTGCATAAATGAGATGTTGTGGTTTATTAGAGTCAAAACAGGGAACAGACTCAAAAAGTCAGCAAGTGCCTACGACCATCCAAGCGATGTTGGATGAGTACAAGGAGGTATTGCCGGATAAGATGCCTCACAATTTGTGAAATTAGGATGTATTCCAAGAGGGGGGGGGGTGTGAATTGGGTTATTTAATTTTTTTTTTTTTGCGGAATTCCTTTTTATTTTAACCCTTAATTATTTAAACTTTAATGATTTACACAAACAATATATCTATGCAGTGACCATACTATACCAATTGGGAGTCTTAGATATGAATATAAAGATCAATACAAAATCTAAATTTACAATATGAAATCAAGAATTTAATAAATTCAGTGAAGCAATTATTCAGAACATGATTTTCGGCTCGAGTCAATGAGATTTACAAAAAAATGATTTTCGTATTGAAGGTTTGTTTATATTAGCAAGTATACTTCAACAAAATGATTAAATACCAATCCTTTTTACTTCAGCTGATTTAATCAAAGATTTTAAACCTTAGCTATTCTAATTTTTTATCCAACATACAAACAACATACTATAGGAGTTCTTGTTTTAATAAAAAAATTAATTTTCAATCATTCAACAAATTTTTCAATACTCAGCAATATCAATGTTTAAAATTTTCTCAAATATTCAATAAGATTCAATATCCAACAAGTGTTAATATTCGGCAAGTTCTTAATAAAAATAAAATCAAGCACGTAGCTTATATCTTGCAGAAATTTAGAAGTAGGGAAGAAAAAGCTGAACACCGTACTTTTACAAGGTTCGGCCGCAGCCTACGTCCTTGCCTCAAGCAACCCACTGTGAGGATTTCCTTTCTTAACTTCGTTACTAGGTGAAGTAAAACCTCTCTTCGTTCAAGGTGGAGTTCGCCTCTATATCGAGAACAATCCTCTCATTAGGCAATGATTCACAATACCTGAATCGTCAAAACAATACAACCAAAGCAAAAATGCTTGTATAAGAGAAAGCTCCTCAAATGAGTAGATTAGTACACGTTAGAATAAAAAATACTTCAAATAAAACAATATGAAAGTTGAAGCTTGAAAGTATATCACTAGAAATCAGATTTACGAGTGTAAGTTTTTGAAAAAAACTAATTAGATTAACGTGAGTTTTCAGCAAGAACACAATAGCCTTTCAGAAGAGTATAACCAGAAAATTTTTCAGAGTTTGTGCGCGTCGTTCTCTCTTCTTCTTCTTTTTTTTCCCCTAATGTGCGAGAGTAGTATGTTTAAATAGTGCACTAGGGTTTCAAAAGTTTCCCTCAAATTTTCTCTCAATTTGGAAGCCAATCATGCAAGTTTTGGAAACAAGATCAGTGTTGTTAAACGTTTAAACATAAGCATCAGTCGACTAGACTCGAAGGGTCAACCCTGTGCTTTTTAAAAACAGCACATTCTGAAAGTCAGAATGGGGTCTGTTGAATGGTCCCAATAGATCAGTCGCCTGTGCCTATTCTGTTTGCATATTTTCAAAGTTAGTAGCACTATACTCACCTGATGAATTTTCATCAGTCGCCTGACCTTTCAGCAACACTTGTTTTTTAATGTTTTGGTTCCAAACTTAAATTCATACTTGGAAAACTTAATTTGGACATTGAGAAAATATTTTCTATGTATAAAATAAGGTATCTAAGTCCAATGATATATCCTAGGAGTTTCAATCATTCAATATTGAAATTTGAAGTACTTACATGAGACTTTCATATGATTATTCAATCTAGGTTCCTAAGTCTTCATGTTGTGAAGCTTCCAAGATTCTTTTGAGCTTTATGCATTACTTCAATGAATTTCATGTCCCACATGACTTGACTGCTTTATATCCTTCATGATTCATGACTTTAAGTGTACATATCATTTAAGATCTTCAAGTACGCTCACTTGATTTCACAAAAAAACACTTAAGTCCTGAAATTCAAACTTAAATAGACATGTTAAGTAACCTTGATTTGTTATCATCAAAACGAGATTAAACCTTGGTAGGCCAACAATCCCCCCCTTTTTGATGATAACAAATAAAGAGCAAACATGAGAAAGCCTTAAAAAGGCTCCCTTTTACAATAAGCATATCCTTAACAAGTGATACACTCATATCAGAATATTTCAAGCATTTAGAATATCATGCTTTCAACATTCATATCAAAGCAATTTCAAGCATTGAGAATTTTCAATATATATCATGCTTTCCTAATAACTCATACCATTCAAGCATTCAGAATTTTCAATATATATCATGCTTTCAATACTCATATCGTTCAAGCATTCAGAATTTTTTATATATATCATGCTTTCCTAATAACTCCCCCTGAATATATGTTCATATGTCAATCATAAATTCTCATTTTGCCAATATTTCTCCCCTTTTTGACATCAACAAAAAGGGTAACTGAAGAAAATTAACATGCATTACAACATAGGACCTAAAGTTAGAATTTAGTTCACAATCATAGTCCATAATTCAACAAGCAATTTCTTAAATCAAACATTCATCAAATATTCATGCATAATGCAAAAGATATTCAATAGAATCAAATTCTAGCATGAAAAAAGTCATATTCAAGATAAGCAAGATAAGAAACAGTGTAAACAGCTGTAAACAGCTTAAATATTACAACTTAAAATGCTTTAAAAGATCAAAAGTAAATAAAGCTAATCTTCATTGCCATCATCTGATTCAGTGCCTTCCTCATCATCATCATCATCATCATCATCTTCTTCATTTCTAGAGCTTGTTTCCATCGGAGCTTTGCCTCATGATGAAGAAGAACTATCCATATATCATTCAAAACATCCAAGTCATTGGTCAAGGGAAGCGTAACTCGACTGAAGTGAACTGAAACCAGTACGCACTTCACCACGGAAATTAGTCAGCTGTTGTTGATAAGATAAAAACCAGGAGGGGGTATCATTTGCTGGCGGTGCGTCTTGAAGAGGTTCAAGAGCCTATCTATGTCCCCTACCATCCTTGGGCAACCATCCTTGTGAATGTTGTACATATCCCATTTGCTTTACCATAGTAGAAGAAAACATATCGTAATGGGTTTTTTGATGAATAAGGTAAAGGTGTGGTAAGGCCTAGATGGTCAAAATTTTGGTTTAGTATTCCTCCATATATAAGGAATAATGACCCTTCTAGCCTCTTCTTATGAAATCATCATCTTTAACATCAAACTGGGCAGATCAAGCTTCTTGCCCTTTAATAGACACCACATCACAAAACAGTCCAGGTAGGAAATATGGTCATATGACCCTACCCTAAGCAATATATTATATGTGATGAATTTCTGTAAGATTTGGGCCTACAAGTTCAGTTGATGATACAATGGAGGATGACCAAAATCAATAGGAGCTTCAACCATAATCACTAGTAAAAACTCCTCAGGGGTAAAATCTTGTGCCATTATCCAAGATGTGCCATTAAGTGGACACTCAAATTCATCCACTTGGATTCTAAGCCTAGAGACTAAAGTTTGTGGGGTTATTGCAAACGATTTATCCATAATCTGAGTGGAGCATACAATTTCTCCTTTCACCATATTTGCATAAAAGAGTTTCGCAAGATTTGGATACATGCCCCTAGCTTGATAAGTTATGAATCTTTCCTAATCCAAAGCAGTAAACATCGGCAAAATATCTGGAAACTCATCTTTAAAGAACTCAAGAATTAAAACCATACTGAAGATGGGTTCGATAGATAGAAGATGTTTTCAATAGACTTCCTTGGCATGGGGTGTCATCAACCATTGCTCAATGTCGTTTGTGTAGAGACCTGGAAATTATAATGATTAAATAATAGAGAGAGAGGAAAATTTAAAAGGAACAAATTAGGGTTCATCGATGAACGACTTGGTTTCATCGACGAACTCCTGTATAGGTTCGTGGACGAATTGCAGTGCTTCGTCGGCAAAGAGATACTGAGAGCGGGTAATTCAGACCCATTAGTTCGTCAACAAGCTCTATACCTTCATCAACAAACTCCCTTTTCGATTTGTTGACGAGGCCATGTGTCTCATTGATGAAGCCACAGGGCAGCAACCTATATATATACGCAAAATCAGATTTTCAGTGAAGGAATTGATCCTTTACTGCTTCTCTCTTTAATATTTGCTCTCTCACATTCTCTCTAAGATTTCGGCCCCGTTTCTCCTCGTTTTGAAGATCAGAAGCTACCACGTTGATTCTGGAGAGATTCTCTACAACCTAACTGGAGCAGAATCTTGGTTTGAGAAGTTTGGGCACCATCCCAAAATTAGGGTAAGTAGCTTGTTTTAGGGTTTTGTAGTTATTAGACTTTTCTAAACTCAGATTTTGGGTTAGATTGAAATATACTGGTGTTTGGGTTGATTAAACTAGGATGTTGTGATTTTAGGGATTGGGTTTCCAAACACCTCATGCAGGGGTTGAGGATTTCAGCAGGTGTACCCTCAGGAACTTAGGTAACATTGATAAATAATTAATAGTTCAGAAATTTCATGAATGAAAGATAAATGTGAGCCTGGGAAAAGGTAAATATGGTTATAATTCTGAGTTTTGGATAATTGAATTAGGAAATGTATATTATTTTAGCATTAAGAGGTTGGTACGCGGCGGGCATAGGAATTAAATTGGAATCAGATCTCCTAACTAGTTAGGTAAGGAAAATATGTTATGTTAGTAAATGCAGAAATTTTATCAGTAAATTATAGTATTTGTTTATTGAGATATAGAGTGTGATTTTTGAACAAATCAGAGTATAAATTATACAATTTTACATATTTCAGTACATGAGTTTTATTTATTAATTGTGTGGCATGAGTAAGTATCTGTTTGGTACAGAATTTATACAGTTTTCATAGTATCATAATCTACAACATTTATGTACAGAAATATGTTTTACAAAATTTACAGAATTATGATTTACAGTATACATACAGATAGATGTTTTATAATATTTACAGAATATCATGATATTTATATTACAGAACCATAACACTCAGATATTATAGTCTATTTAGTTCAGATATTACAGTTTATATAGATAAGATATTACAGTTTATTTAGCTTAGATATTATAGTATACAAATTAGTTTTACAGTGTTATGGTTATTACAGAATCATGGTAAAATAGATATTATATATAAATAGTATACAAAGTATCAGACCTTGATGGAACGGAGCAATTTACAGAACACGGTACCATAGCTATATAGTATAGACAGTGCAACCATACGTCTCAGATAGAGTATGGTATTTCCGATTGTGCCACAAATAGAGTAGAGGGCTCCTTGGCGTTTGGTCTAGGTGGAGCGGGCCTTTCGTGCTTTAGGCATATATAGACATATGCATATAGTTAGACTAGCACTGGTAGGCCAACTAGTGTTTACTCTTGCCTATGGGCCGCACAACCATGTCATGAGGGGTTAAATCATGACATACAACCATCTAGGAAAGTTTCACAATTATTTACATATATACAGATTTATAGAATAACAACAGGTATATTATAGTTATTAGAAGTATGATCAAATAGAAAATACAGAAACAGTTGTATTGTAAGCCACATAGGTGTGAGTTGTACTGTATATTATTTTACATGCTATCTCAGTTTCAGTTATATATGTCAGTACATTAATTGTATAGACTCATTTGCCACACACTAGTAATAGCATATTTCTTCTTACTGAGAGTTGTCTTATCCCAGTAATTTAACACTTTTCAGGTGACCCAACTAGACGAGCGGATCAAGCTTGGAGATAGAGGGGATATTTGTACTGCCCTGTTAGAAGGGTATGTGTTTTTGGGGAAATGTCTTTATTAGTAGTTTTTAGGAGTTCTGGTCGAGAATTTTTGGGAAGATATATATGTATAAATGTTTTGAGGAAAATACTCGATTCTGGTATTATAAATATGGTTGTATGATTTTATCTTTTTCAGTTCTTAGGTATGTTATCTTGTGGACAGGAAGTTCCTCAGTGCCCACTTAGGGTTTGAGATGTTGTAGTATATATTATAGGGGTATCATAGTAATTTTAATATATAAAAAAAAAGATATGAATTTTGAGTTCGTTATAGTTTAGTATTAGAGCCTAGGTTGCTAGGTTCTGTAGACTCTAGAGTATAGTGGAAAACAATACCAAAATATAGGAATGGATTTTGAGAAGGATAGAAGTTGGGATATAATAGAATTTTAGTGAGTTAATGTTGGGGTATTAAGATGAGAATTTAGGGTTCTATTCTACAGCGTGGAGGCAGGAAATTAGGGGTGGTTTCTATGATTTTCCTGGGGTGATGATTTCAGGAAAATCATAGCAAACTATCATCGATTTCTATTTCCATATGGTAGGACTAGACCTTAAATTAGTAATAGGAGGTGTAAGTATAATTTAGTTAGATTAATGTAAGAAAAGCATTGTGGGGTTCGGATTCTCAGAATAATTTGGTATTATTGCATGATGGACCCTGGAGGTAGTAGCACTCATGCTAGCTGTAATAACCCAAAAAATTAATCAGGACCTCATCGACAAACACAAGGGATTTGTCGATGAGGGTACATAAGGATCTCGTCGACAAGGGCACGTCTCGTCGATGAGAAGATACCGAGAGGGGGATTTGTGGCAGTCTGAAACTCGTCAATGAGGGATGCAGGTTCGTCAATGAATTTTCTTCAGGTCTCGTCGACGAGATGATGTGTATCATCAATGAATTTCAGGCTATAAGTAGCTAAAAACCGAATTTTTGATAGAATTTCAGCGCAGGAATTTCTCTCTCTCTCTAAAACATTCCCCTCCCCTTCTCTCTTCAATCCGGGCTCCATTTCTTGTTGGATCGATGATCTGAGACCACCACGACGTTCCTGGGGAAGTTCTTTGCAAGTATGCCGGAGCGGATCATTGGTGGAAGTGATTTGAATTTCATCTCAATTTTAGGGTAAGACATTTTATTCATTATTTCCCTTTACCATAGTTATATAAAATGTTGTACATAGAAAAATAATGATATTCTGTTCTGGGGGATGTTGTTTTCAGGGTGTTGAGCGGGGAACCCTGCAGGTATATGATCAGAGTACAGTAGGGACTTTTCAGAAATTAGGTAAGGGAAATATGCTATGCTAGGGAATTTTTAGAATGTTTATTAGCAGAGTATATATGTAAATTTACAAGCATGATGATTGGTTTATTTTCTAAAATATCATGAGTATTATTATTTCAATAAAATTACAAATATGAAGCAAAAGATTTTGATTAATCAAATGTGTGGCATGCGTTTATTATAGTATACTATGTTGATTATACAATTTTACAGATATCCAGATATACAGTTTATCAGCAGAAAATGAGACTTATAGTATTTCTCAGAATAACATGATTTCCAAACCATAACACTCAGACAGAGATTATAGTTATTATAGACAGATATTACAGACAGATATTATAGATATTATAGACAGAGATTATAGATATTACATATAGATATTACTGATATTACAAACAAATATTATATATATTTCAGAAACATATTATAGATATATCAGTCAGATATTCCAGATTAGATTTCTAGTGTTATGGTTGTTTTGAAATCATGTTAAAAGCAGCAAGATAAATATATATTTATATATGTATACAATATTACACAATATCAGATCCCTATGGAAATTGTAGACAGATATATACAGCAGAGCACTATACCGTTGCTATTACAGATAGAGTGCAACTATATTACTTAGCTAATATGTGGATTCCGTCTGACCGTGCCAGGAGAGATTGCAGTCTCCCCAATGAGCTGAGTTGAGGTTGTAGGTTAGATGATGTTAGATATGGAGATTGCCCGGAGAGATTGCAGTGTGCCAGATTGGCGGATGTTAGAGACAAATTGACTTACCTGGTAGGCCAACCAGAGTACGTCCAGCCTACGGGCTGCACAACCCTATCATGAGGGGTTATATCATGATATACAGAATCCCAGGGTACAATAGAAGTTCCTATGTACAAATATATCACACAACAACAGTTTATATTATCATATTAGCAGTATGTACAAATAGCAAACTCAGATACACAGTTATATTTTAAACTACATTATATACGTTCTGTACAGTTTATCATCTTACTCATATTACAGTATCAGCATTATTTCAGTATATTAAATGTGTAACTCAGCCGCCACACACTAGTAATAGCATATTTCCTCTTACTAAGCGTCGTCTCATCCTAGTGACTTACTGTTTTTCAGGAGATCCAGCTAGGCAAGCGGATCAGGCTCGCAGGTAGAGATTATTTAGCACTGCCACACTAGAAGGGTAGGTGCTTATAAGATACCAGTGTTTTGGGGTAGTTCTCAGATTTTGATGACGTCACTGGGTGTTTTGTGTTGTAATAATATTTCATAATTTTATAGTTTTCTAGTAGTGTATATATATATGATAGTTTATAGTTTTATAGTTATCGCTGCTTAGGTGTGTATGACATTAGAGTTTCCTCAGTGCTCCTCTGGGCCTGGGATTGTCACTAGTATTTCAGACTGATGTTATTTATGATATATAGAAAAAAATGTTAAATAAATAGCAGGTCGTTACAGTTTGGTATTAGAGCCTAGGTTGTTAGGTTCTGTAGACTCTAGAATGCAGTGGGAACTATACCAGAATATAGGAAAAGAATTTGAGGCTTATTTCTGTGGTCTGAATAAAGGATTTTCATGGTGGTTTCTGTGTTTTTCCTGGGGTGACGATTTCAGGAAAACCATAGTAAACTATCGACGAGTCATGTGTTTGGGTTGCAGGATTGAATTTTGGGGTAAGAACAGGGGAGTTGTTAATAGAGAAATTGAAGTTTTAGTTGAATGAGTAGATTAGATCTGTGCGGGATATAGGACACTTAAATGGTGCTCTATGTATTTCAGGATGGATCTAGGGAGTAGTGACACGAATGCGGGGGGTGACAGACTAGGGCCCTCCAGTATGGGAGGTGGAGATACAAATGTTGTACTACACAGTGTCACTCAACAGGTGATGACTGGGATGTCTAGGAGCGGAGGAGAGCGCGGGTGCATGATCGAGTAGTTTACATGGATGAAGCCTCCCTCTTTTTCTAGAGGACCTGACCCGATTATAGCTAAGAATTGGGTTCAGGATGTTAAGGAGATTCTAGCAGTGCTGGCATATACAGATGAGAAAAAAGTGGCATTTGCATCGTTTAAACTGACATAAGAGGCAAAGCGTTGGTGGAGATCAGCACGTTTGATTGAAGAGCAGAGGCCAGATTTAGTGCCAGTATCATGGAGTCGGTTTAAGGAGTTATTCTTCGAGCGATATTTCCCTGCTATCATTTGGAGTGCAAAGGCAGTAGAATTCTGGCATTTGGCTCAAGGGCAGATGACATTGTCTCAGTTTGGGCATGGTTTATCGAGTTGTCCCATTTTGCCCCACACTTAGCACTAGATGAAGAAAAAAAGTAAGGAAGTTTGAAGAGGGTCTGAGGCAGAATTTATTTGAGTAAGTCATAGGCTTCCAGGCTCAGACGTTCGCAGAGGTGGTGGATAGAGTTGCCATTATTGAGAGTGGTATGCAGAGAGGTGCTGTAGCTCAGAGTCAGAGGTAGAGGTTCGCGACTCAGGATCTACAGGTGAGTTCTCATAGAGGGCCGTGGAGAGGAGATCGATATGGAGGCAGTCAGGGATGGATGATGGGCCACGGTGGTCCTCAGGGTGGACGATCTATTTCTACTTGTCTCAGATGTGGTCGTAGACATCCAGGTGAATGTAGGATGGGTGAAGATGTCTGCTACCGATGTGGGAGACCCAGGCATAGATCTTGGTTGTGTTAGGGATTGTTGACTCATGCACCGGTTCCTATACCATTCCGGGGTGGCTATTAGGCGCCCTGTGGAGGAAAGCAAAGGAATGCTGCACCTGTGAGAGTGTACGCACTGACGCTGGGTGACGGCAATGCAGCTGGAGACGTAGTTATATGTGCCTTTACTGCTTTTGCATATACAACTATTGTTTTATTTGACACAGGTGCCACCCACTCTTTTATTTCATCAGTGTATGCTAAATTAACAGGGTATAAGGCACATTTGTTTGGTGTTGGGTTGGCTGTAGCTATGCTGACCGGATCAGTGGTGAGATGTAGAAGGGTACTCAGGGGCTTTCCATTAATTATTCTGGGAAAGTTATTGCCAGCTGATTTGGTGATGTTAGAAATGTAGGGGTTTGATATAATTCTGGGTATGGATTGGTTGGTAGTTAGTCATGCTAGTATTGAGTGTCATTTGAAAGAAGTGATTTTCAGACTTCCATATGAGCCATAATACAGATTTCTTGGTTCGTGGGTACGTTCTTTGCCACAACTTGCATCAGCTATTCAGGTGAGAAAATTGATTCAAGAAGGCTGCCAGGGATTTGTTGCCTATATTAAGGAATTGCCAAAAGAAGAACTGAAACAAGCTGATATCCCTGTGGTTAGAGAATTTTCAAACGTATTTCCAAAAGAATTACCTAGTTTACCATCAGATTGTGAAGTTGAGTTTACCGTGGATCTTCTATCAGGGTCAGCACCAGTATCTAAAGCTCCTTACCGAATGGGCCTAGCCAAGTTAAAAGAATTAAAAAATCAATTGCAAAGATAAAGGATTTATCAAGCTCAGCGTGTTGCCCTGGGGAGCACCAGTGTTATTTGTGGAAAAGAAAGATGGGACCATGAGGATGTGTATAGATTACAGGGAGATAAATAAACTGACAGTTAAGAATAAGTATCCTCTTCCCAGGATCGATGACTTGTTTGATCAGCTCCAGGGGACCCAGGTCTATTCTAAAATCGATATGCGAGCAGGTTATCATCAAGTGAGAGTAAGGGTAGAAGACGTCTCAAAAATAGCATTTTGAACGGGATATGGGCATTACGAGTTCTTAGTAATGCCATTTGGGTTGACTAACGCACCATCGGTATTCATAGATCTAATGAATTGGGTGTTCCATTAGTATTTGAACCAGTTTGTGGTTGTATTTATTGATGATATACTGGTCTACTTGAGGAGTTTTGAGGAGCACAAGTATCATTTGAGGCTGGTATTGCAAACATTGAGAGAGAGAAAGTTATATGCGAAGTTCAAGAAATGTGAATTTTGGTTGAGGTAGGTTTCTTTTCTTGGTCATGTGGTCTCTAAGGCAGGTGTATCTGTTGACCCGAGTAAAATAGAGGCAGTAGTGAATTGGGTTAGGCATGGAAATGTTCAAGAGGTTGGGAGTTTTTTGGGTTTAGTAGGTTATTATTGGCACTTTGTTGATAGTTTCTCCAGTTTATCAGGTCTGTTGATGCGACTTACGAGGAAAAATATGAGGTTTGAATGGATTGATGACTGTGAGCAGAGCTTTCAGGAATTGAAACATAGGTTGGTTACTATCCCAGTGTTGGCTATCCTATCAGGGGAGGACATGTTTGTGATATACAGTGATGTGTCCTTGAAGGGACTTAGGTGCGTATTGATGCAGCTTAGCATGGTCATTGCATATGCTTCTAGACAGCTTAAAGAATATGAAAAGAATCGTGTGCATCATTTGGAGTTAGCTGCAGTGGTGTACGTTTTTAAGATTTGGAGGCATTATCTGTATGGTGGAAAGTGCAAAATATTCATGGATCACAAGAACTTGAAATATTTCTTTACCTAGAGAGAATTGAATATGAGACAAAGAAGGTGGTTAGAACTTATTAAATATTATGATTGTACTATTAGTTACCACACGGGGAAAGCGAATGTTGTAGTAGATGCTTTGAGTAGGAAATCAGTGGGACTAGCATTGGTGGCCATAGAGATTTAGCACTCGATCTTGATGGATTTGGAGAGACTTAGCCTAGAGTTAGTAGAGGATAGTCCTCAGGCATTTGTTGCCAGTCTGGTGGTACAACCTACACTATATGAGAAAATTAAGGCAGTTCAGGGTGATGATGCAAAATTGGTAGAGGTAATGGCTAGAGTGCGGGATGGTTAGGGAGAGGAGTTCAGTATCTATGATGACAGAGCTGTGAGATTTCACACCAGATTGTGTGTGCCGGCAGATGAAGATATTAGAAGAATGATTTTGGAGGAAGCTCACAGATAGATACACAGTCCATCCTGGCAATACTAAAATGTATAGGGATCTGTGAGAGTACTTTTGGTGGAGTGGAATGAAAAGAAAAATTGCCAAATTTGTATAGAAGTGTTTGACGTGCCAGCAAGTTAAGGCTGAGTACTAGAGACCAGCAAGACAGTTGCAACCACTCTTCATTCTAGAGTGGAAGTGGGATCACATTTCCATGGATTTTTTTACGGGATTACCACCAATGCAACATGGATTGAATGCAATTTGGGTGATTGTTGATCGTTTGACAAAGATCGCCTATTTCATCCCTATTAAAGTCGGCTATTCCGTGGACAAACTGACAGAAATATATGTTTAGGAGATAGTTTGCATTCATGGGGTACCAGTGTCTATAGTCTCGGATCGAGATCCTTTGTTTAGTTCACGATTTTGGAAAAGTTTTCTAGAGGCTATGTGTAATGACTTGCTTAGTTTTCACCCATTTTTTCCTTTTATTAAAAAAACCAATATAGTTAATCCAACAGATCATAATCAACCTGAACCCTTGGGTACAAGGGATTCATCAAAAAATAACATGGAAGCCTAATCAGCAGGAAACATAAAATCATACATATCATGTAATACCATATACCCAACATCACTCATCACAATACCAAAGTTACTACATCCATTGTATTTATATATACATAATACACAACCCAATTTATGTCCCAGGGTCACTTCCCAGAAGTCCATCTGACCCTATCAAAGTACTTACCCTTTAGAAAGGGTAGATCAGCAAGAACTACCTCAGTGGAGCTTTATCCGTTCTCTTATCAGGGGCTCCTGAAATGATCATATAATTTGGGGTGAGACACCTTTCAGTAAAGGAAATAAACTAATACTAGTGTGTGGAAACATGAGTTTTCCATGTTATACATAAACCATATATAAACATATTTAGTAAACTGTTATATCATATCTAGGAAAACATATATCATCATAGCATGACAGAACATACTGCATTTTCATAAACATAATTCATCTCATATAATAATAATAATAATATGAAAACAACCCTGGTAGGTTAGCTAGCTATTGTCATGTATTACCCCCACATGACTGGGTTGTGTGGCCTGAAGGTAGGACCTGACAATGGTTGGCCAACCACTACCAAGTCAAAAATATAGTCTGTAAGTATGATGGGTCATCTAGACTTGATCCGTACACCATGGGTGTCCACACTTCTTAAAACCACATCGACTATCCGTCCTCATGCTAACCCCGTACGGCAGCGTTAACACAATATCATAATGATCATGAACACATAGCAGCGATACCGTACAAGTGCTAGCCTAAACCAAGCCAACTAGGTTCTGATAACATAGAAAATATAATCAAACTGTGATACAAGGATATTTCATACTAATATTTGCCAAGTTAATATCATCACATCATTTTGCAAATATATACATCATGAAAATCATCGGCTTAAATGCCGGCATTTCATATTTTTACCATAACTTGGCCTGTACGTCGGCAAATCATATCCATAGCTCGGCCCGTACGTTGGTAAAACATATTCATAGCTCGACCCATCCGCCGGCAAAACATATATAAAATTCCTGGCCCACATGCCGGTTTTTCATTATAAAATTCATCATTATCATATTTCTAGAAAATAGTAATTCATCATAAATTCTACTCATGCCACACAAAATGGGTATTATGTATATTCAGAACATATCATCATTTTCAGCAGTATTTCCCAACATAATACACACACACACACACACACACATAGATATATATATATATATATATATATAAATATATAAATATATTTTTTCTGAAATCAAATGCTATAAAATTTCACTTATAATTTTCATAAAACAGCTAGTTTAGTTTATCTCTTTACTTGATTCCTGAAAAAGCCCATAAAACAATCAACTCAACACCTGCTGGGTCCCCTGGTCAACACCCTGAAAACAGCATCTCCCAGAACTATACTTCAGTATTTCATCGTATATAACATTTCTTACAACTATAGTAAAGCCAAATATTGAATAAAAGACCTTACCCTGAATTTGGGATGAATTTTAAACTCGTCCCACCAACGATCCACTCCAGTAGATATGCAGAGAACTTCTCCAGGAGTGTCTTGGTTGCTTCGGATTGTCGAACCGGAAAAATATTGGCCTGAAATCCTAGAGAGAAGGAGGGAAAACGGAAAGAAGAGAAAGAGAGAATTATTGTGGCCAAATTCAGCTGAAAAATCACGTTTAGGGCTATTTATACACTGGCCTTCGTCGACGAGCCATGTCATCTTGTCGACTAGGTCATGAAGACAATTCGTCGATGAACTCACTCCTCGTTGATGAAATTCAGAATCATCCAAACCCACTCTCGGTATCTTCTTGTCGACGAAGCATACCCTTGTGGACGAGCCCAACTGCCATGTCGTCGACGAATTCTGCTGCCGCCCTTTTTAGTAAATCCATTTTTCCCTCTCTTTAATATTTAAATGTCATTATTCTTCGGGTCATTACATTCTCCCCTCCTTATAAAATTTTGTCCTCAAAATTTATTATTCTTGCAACTCTTCATCCTTTAAAAGAAAAAAAGGTCTACTTATTTTATTACTTACCTTCACTTATGGCGGAGGAATACCGTGGTTACATTCCAAGTACTGAGAGATTACATATACAAAATAAAATTCCCCCAAAACTAAAGTGCTACTTATTAATTAACTATTACATGTACCTGCAAAAGAAATATTACCCTAACTACTTACATTTTACCCATTTAAACTTCTTGGAATAGTTGTGGATACTTTTGCCTATCTGTTCCTTGGACTCCCAAGAAGCCTCTTCTACCGCATGATTTCTCCACAAAACTTTTTCTAGAGGAATCTTCTTATAATATAATTCCCGCACTTTGCTATCAAGGATCTGTACTGACACTTCGTCATACACTAGTGAATCACTGAGCTCTAATTCACCATAACTGATAATATGAGAAGGGTTAGGGACATATTTCCTCAACATGGAAACGTGGAATACGTCGTGCATCCTAGATAATACAGGTGGCAAAGCTAACCTGTAGGCAATCAACCCCACTTATTTAGAATCTCAAATGGACCGATAAACCTGGGGCTAAGTTTACCTTTCCTTTCGAATCTCATAACCCTTTTCAACGGACCTATCTTCAAAAATACATAATCACCGATGTCAAACTCCAATTTCCTGCAGCAGTTATTAGCATAACTTTTCTGTCGGCTCTAAGCCACACTAATTTTGTCTTTGATAAGTCGAACCTTATCATGTGCTTGTTGAACAAGCTCCAATCCCTTAATTCGCCGCTCACCCACTTCATCCTAAAATAAAAGAGAATGACATCTCCTACCATACAGTGCTTCAAACGGTGCCATGCCAATGTTGGTTTGATAACTGTTATTATACGCAAATTCCACCAGTGACATGAACTGAGTCCAACTACCCTCAAAATCTAGCATGCACGCTCAAAGCATATCTTCTAGTATCTGTATCGTCCTCTCAGTCTGCCTGTCTAGCTGAGGATGAAAGGTCGTGCTAAATGATAATTAAGATCCTAGAGCCTCCTACAAGCTCCTCCAAATCATGACGTGAAACGTGGGTCTCGATCTGATATAATAGATACTGGCACCCCATGTGAATGAATTATCTCCTATATGTAAATCTATGCTAACTTGTTGAGGGAGTAGCTGATCTTGATAGATAAAAAGTGGGTAGTCTTAGTCAAAAGATCAACAATCATCCAAATGGCATTTTGGCCGTGCAACGCCGTTGGTAGTCCTGACACAAAATCCATAGATATATGATCTCACTTCCACTTTGGGATAAATAACGACTGCAATTGCCCTGCCTGCCTCTAGTGCTCAGGTTTTACCTGCTGGCATGTTAAACACTGGGCTACATACTCAACAATCTCTTTCTTCATACCACTCCACTAGTATAACTCTCACAGACCCTTATACATCTTTGTACTTCCGGGATGAATCATATACAAAGATCTGGGGGCCTCCTCTAAAATAGTCTTGCTGATCTCAGTATCAGCAGGAATGCATAATCTGGAATGGAACCGCAAAGCTCCATCATCTACAATACTGAATTCCTCCCCCTGACCACTCTGCACTTTGTCTATCACCTCTACTAATTCTGGGTCTTCTTTTTGAGCAATTTTAATTCTTTCCTGCAGAATAAGTTGCACTACTAAACTAGTGATACATACCTGAGGATCATTTCCAACTAATTCGATGCCGAGTCTCTCTAGATCTATCATGGTCGGATACTGGATCTCCATAGTTGCCAACGTTGATTCCCTAAACTTCCTGCTCAATGCATCAGCTACCACGTTAGCTTTCCCTGGGTGATAACTGATGGTACAATTGAAATCCTTAATTAGCTCCAACCACCTTCTCTGCCTCATGTTCAATTTCTTTTGAGTAAAAAAGTACTTCAAACTCTTGTGATCGGAGAAAATCTCACACCGATCGCCATACAGGTAATGCCTCCAAATCTTCAATGGGTGTACTACTGCAGCAAATTTAAGATCATGGGAAGGGTAGTTCTTTTCTTATTCTTTCAACTGTATGGAAGCATACGCCAACACCCTACCATACTGCATCAATACACAGCTCAGTCCTTTCAAGGATGCATCACTATAAATGACATAACCCTCAACCCCCTGACAGGATGACCAATACTGGTGCTATGACTAACCTCTGCTTCAATTCCTGAAAACTCTTCTCATAGTTGTCGTCCCACTCAAATATGACATTCTTCCTAGTCAGTCGTATCAGAGGCCCTGACAATGCTGAGAATCCCTCAATGAGATGACGGTAATACTTAGCTAGCCCCAAGAAACTCTTGATCTCCTGGACATTCCTCGGTTTAGCCGAATTCACTACGGTCTCAACCTTACTAGGATCCATAGAATTACCATCTCTAGAAATAACATGCCCCAAAACACGACCTTCTCAAGCCAGAATTCACATTTACTGAATTTAGCGTACAACTTCTTTTCCTGAAGCGCCTGCAGAACCTGCCTCAAGTGCGTCTCATACTCCTCATAGCTTCTCCAATAGACCAGTACATCATCAATAAAAACAACAACAAACTGATCTAAATATGGACGAAAAATTCTATTCATTTAATCTATAAATACAGCAGGAGCATTCGTCAGACCAAATGGCATAACAAGGAACTCGTAATGTTCGTACCTAGTCTTGAAAGCCGTCTTTGAGACGTCCTCTGCTTTCACTTTCACTTGATGATAGCCGAATCTAAGATCAATCTTCGAATAAACCTGTGTACCTTGGAGCTGGTCAAACAAATTATTTATATGGGGTTGAGGATATTTATTCTTGATTGTCACTTTATTAATCTCCCTATAATCTATACATCCTCATAGACTCGTCTTTCTTCTTCATAAATAGAATTGGAGCTCCCCGTTGAGATACACTAGGTCGTATAAAGCCCTTATCAAGCAAATCTTGCATCTGATTCTTCAATTTTTCCAACTCTACTGGCGCCATTCGGTAAGGTACTTTAGAAATCGACATTGTACTTGGAAGTAGATCAATAGGAAAATCTACCTCACGATCAGGTGGCAACCGCGGTAATTCATCTGGAAAAACATTTATGAACTCCTTTACCACAAGTGTGCTAGCAAGTTTCAATTCATTCTCTGTCATTTCCTTCACAAATGCCACGAACCCTTAACAATTGCTTAACAGTAGTCTCCTCGCCTGAACAGTTAAAACTAACTGAGGTGAAGATTGCACTCGCAACCCTACGAACTTGAATTCAGCTCTTCCTGGAAGTCTAAATATCACTTTTTGTGAATGACAATCTATACTGGCAAAATTAGCTGCTAGCCAGTCCATGCCGAAGGTTACATCGAATCTATGCATATCCAGTACTATTAAATCGGCAGACAAGATTTCCCCCTGGATATCAACTGAACAACCCTGGAGCACCCTACTACACCTTACTGTTGACCCAGTCAGTGTAGATACCAACAACTCAGAGTTTAACAAATGTGTGTCTGCCCCACATAGTCTAGTGCACTCCAAAGATACAAACGAGTGTGTAGCTTCTAAACCAAACAATGCAATAACTTTAAAAGAAAGCATACTAACCATACCTTTCACCATGTCACCGGCCGTCTCCGCATCATCTAGCATTAGAGCGAACACTCTGGCTGGAGCCATATTCCTCTACTGGTCCCTACATGGTGCTTGATATCCTCCTTGGTACGGTCCGGAAGCAGAAGTTGCATCTGGTCGTGTAGGGCAATCTCGCACCATATGACCCTGCCTACCATGGTGGTAGTAGACAGCTCCACCTACTCGACACTCTTCCCAGTGTCTCCTTCCACAAGTCTGGCAGACAGAAGGACCTTGCACTGCCTGAACCTCGCTTCCTCCAGTCTCCTGCTTCCATCCTTTGCCATGGTTTCCTCTCCTCCACTGATTCTATCTAGGACCCTACTGGTAGCTCAAAGATTCTTCCTCTGTCCCTGCTCCTTTGCATCCAAACACTCACCAACCTCTACCAAGACTGCTCTATCGACCAGCTCAGCAAAATCCTGGATCCGAAGCATTATCACCTGCTTAAATATGCTTCGCCTCAAGCCTCTTTCAAACTATCTTGCTTTCTTCACCTTATCAGGGACAATATACGGAGTGAAACGAGAAAGCTCAATAAAACTCACCGCATATTGCTAGACTGATAATTGTCCCTGCTTCAGACTCAGGAACTCTTCCACTTTAGCCTCCCTAACAGTAGCTGGAAAATATCAATCGAAGAATAATTAATTAAACCGATTCCAAGTCATGGCTATCGGCGTCGTCTTATGTTACTCCAAAAGTCTTACAACAGTCCACCACCTCTCGGCCTCTCCTGTCAGTTTATAGGTGGCGAAGAGGATCCTCTGTTCTTCTGTACACTGTAGCACCGCCAAAACTTTCTTGATTTCCTGCATCCAATTCTCAGCGGCTGCAGGATCGACTCCTCTTGAGAATGCTGGAGGATTTATCTTTGTGAACTTCTCTATAGTGCACCAATGACTTGCCAACAGACCACCCTGCTCCCTAGAGCTCCTAGCGATCTCAGCCATAATTTGCTGAGCCACACTACGTAATACTGCGTTAGAGTCTATCCCATTTGCACTCGAGGACCCTGCCCCATCACCGCCACTTGCATAGGCACTACCTCCTCCTAGATCCATCCTAAAAAACAACAAACATAACTTAGAAATCCTATTCTTATAATTTACCCACTTACCCTAACTTTTTATCTCAATATTTTCAACTTATCTCTAACCCCAGTCCTACATTCAAGGAACATAACCCGATAATAGTTTACTATGGTTTTCCTAAAATCGTTACCCCAGGAAAAAACAGAAACTACCATGGAAGTCCTACTTCTAGACTGTAGAACAAAACGTTAAATCACTTCCCTATACTCTGGTATCGTTTCCGCTTCTCTCTAGAGTCTACAGAACCTAGCAACCTAGGCTCTGATACCAAATTGTAACAATTTGCTTAATTTTCACACATTTTTTCCTTTTATAATAAAACCAATATAGTAAATCCAGCAGATCATAATCAACCTAAACCCGTGGGTACTAGGGATTCATAAAAAAATAGCACGGAAGCCTAAGCAGCAGGAAACATAAAATCATACACATCATGTAATACCATATACCTAACATCACTCATAACAATACCAGAGTTACTACATCCATTGTATTTATGTATACACAATACACAACCCAAAATATATCCCACGTTCACTTCCCAAAAGTCAATTTGACCCTATCAAAGTACTTACCCTTTAGAAAGGGCTAATCAGCAATAACTACCTCAGCGGAGCTTTATTCGCTCTCCTATTAGAGGCTCCTGAAATGATCATATAATTTGGGGTGAGACACCTGTGATACCCCATGGATGAAAAAACTTAAAAAGATTAGATGTTACTACCCTTGGGATGGATGACCTTTTGGGAAGTTTTCACAGGAAGTGTGTGAGTGAGGACAAAACACACTGAAAAGGGCACGTGTTGGTCTGTGGGGCTAGTCATTAGTCCGATAAGGCCCGTCCCCTGTTGTCTGGTCCAGGTGGAGGAGGAGAGACGCAGTGCTCCCTGGCAGACCCAAGTTGGGGCTTTACAAATGGTATCAAAGCCAACACCCAGCCAAAAGTGTGATGAGATTCACATCGCCTAGGTTTGGAAATGTGGGTTTGCAACGAGGACATTGCGTTCTATAAGTGGGGAAGAAGGTGATACCCCATGGATGAAAAGACTTAAAAAGATTAGATGTTACTACCCATATCAATAAGGTGTACCTTTCTTTTTTGGAGCCTTCTCATAAAAACTCCACGGTTAAGCGTGCTTGGCTTGGAACAATCTTAGGATGGGTGACCTCTTGGGAAGTTTTCTCAAGAAGTGTGTGAGTGAGGACAAAACACACTGAAAAGGACACGTGTTAGTCTGTGGGGCTAGTCATTAGTCCGATAAGGCTCGCCCCCTGTTGTCTGGTCCAGGTGGAAGAGACGCAATGCTCCCTAGCAGACCCAAGTTGGGGCGTTACAACACCTATCAGTAAGGGAAATAAACTAATACTAGTGTGTGGCAACATGAGTTTTCCGTGTTATACATAAACCATATATAAACATATTTAGTAAACTGTTATATCATATCTGGGAAAACATATATCATCATAGCATGACAGAACATACTACATTTTCATAAACATAATTCATCTTATATAATAATAATAATACAAAAACAACCCTGGTAGGTTAGCTGGCTGTTGTCATGTAATACCCTCATATGACTGGGTTGTGTGGTCCGAAGGTAGGACTTGACAATGGTTAGCCGACCACTGCCAAGTCAAAAGTACAATCTGTAAGTATGATGGGTTTGCCAGACCTGGTTCGTACACCAGGGGTGTCCACACTTCTTAAAACCACATCGATTATGCATCCTCACGCTAACCCCGTATGGCAGCATTAACACAATATCATGATGATCATGAACACATTGCAGCGATACCGTACAAGTGCTAGCCTAAACCAAGCTAACCAGGTTCTGATAACATATAACACATAATCAAACTGTGATACAAGAATATTTCAACTAATATTTGCCAAGTTTAATATAATCACATCATTTTGCATATATATACATCATGAAAATCATTGGTCCGTACGCTGGCATTTCATATTTTTACCATAGTTTGGCTCATACGCCGGCAAAACATATATAAAATTCTCGGCCCATATGCCTGTTTTTCATTATAAAAATCCATATCATTATCATATTCTTAGAGAACAGTAATTCATCATAAATTCTACTCATGCCACACAAAATGGGTATTATGTATATTCAGAACATATCATCATTTTCAGCAGTATTTCCCAACATAATACACACACACGCACACACACACACACACACACACACACACACATATATTTATTTATTTATATATATATTTTTCTAAAATCAAATGCTATAAAATTTCACTTATAATTTTCATAAAACAACTAACTTAGTTTATCCCCTTACCTAATTCCTGAAAAAGCCCCTAAAATAATCAACTCAACACCCGCTGGGTCCCCTGGTCAACACCTTGAAAACAGCATCTCCTAGAACTAAACTTTAGTATTTCATCAATAAAAACATTTCTTACAACTATAGTAAAGCCAAATATTGAATAAAAGACCTTACCTTGAATTTGGGATGAATTTCAAACTCGTCCCACCAACGATCCACTCCAGCAGATATGCAGAGAACTTCTCCAGGAGTGTCTTGGTGGCTTTGGATTGTCAAGCCGTCAAAAGATTGGCTTGAAATCCTAGAGAGAAGGAGGGAAAACCTAAAGGAGAGAAAAAGAGAATTCCTGCGGCCAAATTCAGTTGAAAAATCACATTTAGGGCTATTTATACACTGGCCTTCGTCGACGAGAGACGAGCCACGTCATCTCATCGATGAGGTCATGAAGACAATTCATCGATGAACTCACTCCTTGTCGACGAAATTCAGAATGGTCCAAACCCTCTTTCGGTATCTTCTTATCGACGAAGCACACCCTCGTCAACAAGCCCAACTGCCACATCATCAACGAACGCTTTGCGTTCGTCGACAAAGTTTGCTGCCGCCCTTTTTACTAATTCCATTTTTTCCTCTCTTTTATATTTAAATGCCATTATTCTTCGAGTCATTACATTCTCCCTGCCTTATAAAATTTCGTCCTAGAAATTTATTGTTCGTGTAACTCATCATCCCTTAAAAGAAAAATGGTCTACTTATTTTATTACTTACCCTCACTTATGGCAGCGGAATACTGTGGTTACATTCCAAGTCCTGGGAGATTACATATACAAAATAAAATTCCCTCAAAACTAAAATGCTACTTATTAGTTAACTATTACATGTACCTGCAAAAGAAATATTAACCTAACTACTTACATTTTACCCATTTAAACTTCTTGGAATAGTTGTGGATATTTTTGCCTTATCTGTTCCTCGGACTCCCAAGAAGCCTATTCTACCGCTTGATTTCTCCACAAAACTTTTTCCGAAGGAATCTTCTTATTACATAAAAGAAGCCTCTTCTATTTACTGATTCCATTTTTCCCTCTCTTTAATATTTAAGTTCTATTATTCTTTGGGTCATTACACTATGGATATACAGTTAGCATTCAGCATAACTTTCCACCCCTAAACAGATGGTTAGACTGAGAGGATGATTCAGGCATTAGAAGATATGCTTCGTGCATGCGTGCTAGATTTTGGGGGTGGCTGGACATAGTTTATGCCGTTGGTTGAATTTGCTTCTAATAACAACTATCAAATCAGTATCGATAAGGCACCCTACGAGGCATTGTATGGTAGGAGATGTCATTCTCCTCTCTTCTGGGATGAGGTAGGTGAGAGGTGAGTTTTGGGTCCAGAGATTGTACAGTAGGCATATGATAAGGTTCGACTAATTAAAGAAAGAATCAGTACCGCACAGAGTCAGTAGAAAAGCTACGCAGACACTCGCTGCCGAGAGTAGAATGCGACATGGGAGATTGGTTATTTTTGATGGTAAATCCTCTAAGAAGGGTTATGAGGTTTGGAAAGAAGAGCAAATTGAGCCCTAGGTATATTGAGCCCTAGGATTCATTAGCTTATGAAGAAGTACTAGTATAGATCTTGGACAGAAAGACACAAACACTGCGCACCAAAGAAATTCAGCTAGTAAAAGTTTTGTGGAGGAATCATGCTATAGAGGAAGCTTCTTGGGAGCTCGAGGAGCAGATAAGACAGATATACCCGCAGTTGTTCCAAGAGGTTTAGTGATAGACAGGTAAAGTATAAGTAGTTAGGTAAAGTTACTTTTGCAGGTACATGTAATGATTTAATTAGTAGGTAGTCTTTAGTTTTATATGTGTAATCTCCTAGAACATAGAATGTAACCACGGTTAAGTGAGGGAAAGTAATAAAATAAGTAGACCATTTTGCCTCTATGGGATGATAGATTGTATGAATGGTGTTCAACACAGATAGTAAATTTCGAGGACAAAATTTTATAAGGAGGGGAGAATGTAATAACCTAAGAAATTAATCAGGACCTCATCGAAGAACACAGGGGATTCATCGAAGAGGGTACATGAGGATTTCGTCGACGAGGGCACGTCTCGTTGGCGAGAAGATACCAAAAGGAGGATTTGCGGTAGTCTAAAACTCATCGACGAGGGATGCAGGTTTGTTGACAAATTTTCTTTAAGACTCATCGACGAGATGATGTGTCTCGTCGACGAATCTGAGGCTATAAGTAGCTAAAACCCAAATTTTTGACATAATTTCAGCGCAGGAATTTCTAGCTCTCTTTCTCTCTCTCCCTCTCTCTCTAAAATGTTCCCATCCCCTTCTCTCTTAGATCCTAGTTCCATTTCTTGCCAGATTAACAATCTGAAATCACCATAACGCTCCTAGGGAAGTTCTCTACAAGTATGCCAAAGTGGATCGTTGGTGGAAGTGATTTGAATTTCATCCCAATTTTAGGGTAAGACATTTTATTTAGTATTTGCCTTTACCATAGTTATATAAAATGTTGTACATAGAAAAATAATGATATTCAGTTGTGGGGGATGTTTTTTTTGAGAGTGTTGAGCGGGGAACCCTACAGGTATAGGACCAGAGTACAGTGAGGACTTTTCAGAATTTAGGTAAGGGAAATATGCTATGCTAGGGCTTTTTTAGAATGTTTATCAGCAGAATATGTATGTAAATTTACAAGCATGATGATTGGTTAATTTTCAAAAATATCATGAGTATTATTATTTCAGTAAAATTATAGATAATAAGCAAGAGATTTTGATTAATCAAATGTGTGGCATGAGTATATTACATTATAGCATGTTGATTATACAATTTTACAGATATCCAGATATACAGTTTATCAACAGAAAATGAGACTTATAGTATTTCTCAGAATAACATGATTTCCAAACCATAACACTCAAACAGAGATTACAGTTATTACAGAAAGATATTATAGATATTATAGACAGAGATTATAGATATTATAGATAGATATTACTGATATTATAGACAGATATTATATATCTTTCAGACAGATATTATAGATATATCAGTCAGATATTCCAGATATTACAAATCAGATTTCTAGTGTTATGGTTGTTTTGAAATCATGTTAAAAGCAGTAAGATAAATATATATATTTATATATGTATACAGTATTACACGATATCAGATCCCTGTGGAAATTACAGACAAATATATACAACAAAGCATGGTACCGTTGCTATTACAGATAGAGTGCAACCACATTACTCAGCTAGTATATGGATTTCGTCTAACTGTGTCAGGAGAGATTGCAGTCTCCCCAGTAAGTTGGGTTGAGGTGGCAGGTTAGATGATGTTAGATATGGAGATTGCCCAGAGAGATTGAAGTGGGCTAGATTAGCGGATGTTAGAGACAAATTGACTTACCTGGCAGGCCAACTAGAGTAAGTCCAGCCTACGGGCCACACAACCCTATCATGAGGGGTTATATTATGATATATAGAATCCTAGGGTACAACTGAAGTTCCTATGTACAGATATATCACGCAACAGTAGTTTATATTATCATATTAGCAGTATGTATAGATAGCAAACTCAGATACCCAGTTATATTTTAAACTACATTTTATAAATTTTGTACAGTTTATCAGCTTACTCATATTACAGTTTCAGCGTTATTTCAATATATTAAATGTGCAACTTAGCCTCCACACACTAGTAATAACATTTTTCCTCTTACTGAGCATCGTATCATCCCAGTGACTTACTATTTTTCAAGAGATCCAGCTAGGTGAGTGGATTAGGCTCGGGGGAGAGATTATTTGGCACTGCCACACTAGAAGGGTAGGTGCTTATAAGATACCGGTGTTTTGGGGTAGTTCTCAGATTTTGATGACGTCACTGGGTGTTTTGTGTTGTAATTATATTTCATAATTTTATAGTCTTTTGGTATTATATATTGGAATTGGTGTGATCCCAAGAGAGAGGGTGAATTGGGTTTTACAATTTTTTTGACTAATTTAAACAATTCACCAATTCACCACAGTATCATATCCCATTCAACATGTATACGTGTATGTAAAGCGAGTTTAACAATGAAAGTAAACATAGACGTGTGCAGTATCTTATTTAAATCAAGTGTATGCATAAGAATAATTTCGACATTAAATAAACATTCATACACATGCTGAAATTAAAGTGCAGGAATTAAAATAAGATAGAAAGAGCGACACCAAATTTGTTATTGAGGTTCGGCCAAACCAGCCTTCATCCTCGCCTTGGGCTTACCCCCAAGGATTCCATTATACCTGCTCACTTAATAGGGCGGAGCAAAAGCCTTTTACATCCTCTCCTTACGGGGTGAGGAAAACCCCAACTCAATTACTAGGCTGAGCCAAACTAGTCTCACTTGTGGGGCTGAGACTCCTCAGTTCAATTCCAGGTTGAACCGAACCGGTCTCACTTATGGGGCTGAGACTCCCCAGTTCAATTAACAGGCTGAACTGAACTGTTACATGAAAACCATTTTGGTACATGAAAATGCTTCTGAAATATAAGCATAGATGTACACACTAAGCTCATACAAATACACACTCCAAAGATATGAAATAATGCTCAGAGGAGTAAAGGTGCTTAGCTATATTTAAACCCTAATAAATGTTTTTTCCAAAAAAGTATTTCAATAACACTATAGAGGAACCTAGGGTTTTTCTCTTTCAATGATTTTTGCACAACTAGAATGTATATGAAAAATGGGTATTATGTTCTCCAATCAAAGATTTATGCAAGTTAGAAATACTTGGAGAATCTAGGAGTTAAGCTCAATAAAATATTTGTGCAATAGATAACTTCTCCCAAAATATATTTATCAAGGAAATAATTTGGGAGAAATGCAAGCAATACTCTCAAAGATTGATTTTCAAAAAGTAAGTAACAAGTGAGAGTATATGTATGTAAATACAAATATAAAGCCCAAAATAAAATACTCTCTTTGAAAGTGATTTTGAGATAAAACTAGTGAAAGAGAGTTGGAGAGATTTTAATAAAATATTTTGCCCCAAAGAAGAAATTTTTGCAATAAAAAAAAGTTGGGGGAACTTTGATTAATAGAGGATTAGGGAGAAATTTAGAGTAATCAAAGTTGCTAATTTGAAGTAATGAGGGGGTATTTATAGAGTTTCAGCAAATCTGACCGTTGGGGGACATGCTCGGTATTTTAGAAAAGTTTAATTAAGTTTAATGACATTTTAAACACTTAAGAAATATTCCAACTTGAGAGCACCAGTTGACCAGGATGGGTTCAGTCGACCGAAGTTCATGAGGCTCGGTCGACCGGGCTAAAAATGAACTACAGGATCGGTCGACCGGACAAGTATGTCTAAAGGCGATTTTCCAATTTAGCGCGGTTCGGTCGACTAGGACATTTTGAACTGAGAAGTTCAGTCGACTAGGTAGTTGGGGCATCTCTTGAGGACCCTCGGTCGACCAGAGCGTTGGAGTACATTTTGGGCTCGGTTGACCAGGTGGTCCATATATTGACTCTAAGGGAGTTCGATCGATCGGGTGTAAATGAATTGGCAAGTTTGGTCGACCGGGTTTTGGTCAAACTGTTGACCCGGACAAGGTTCGGTCAACCGGGTCCATTTTGAACTACATAGGTCGATCGATCGGGCTATGGTCAACTAGTTGACCTGGTCCAGGTTCGGTCGATAGGGGCATTTTGTACATGGTAGTTCGGTCGACCGAACATGCATATTTTGTGCATTTCGGTCTTGTTTAATCGAACGTGCACATTTTGTGCATTTTGGTCTTGTTTAGCCACTAATCATTCTATTTCAAATGACCAAACATGTGTATGCATGAGTGAGTATCCTAAGGTCATTCTAGGTCTTTTTGAAGACACCAAAAAATTCTGGTGTTGGTCAACCTTTGGTTGACCGAAATTTTTGTAAACCTCATTCTAGCCCCGATTTTGACCCTAAAGCTATTCCAAAAACTTTGTATCATGTTAGTCTTTTTACAAAAAGGTTTTTGGTGAGATGTGCTGGTCCCTAGGGTCTATCTATGGTCATTCTAAGCATTCAAACACATCATGCAGATGCATGCATTATTACAGACCAGGGATATAAAATTAAATGTACAAATAAAATACAAATGTTTTCGTCTTCTTCTTTTGCTCTTTTGACTTCATGGAACGCTTGATCATATAGTATTTAAGTCCTGGAAGCTTCCATGTCGTTTACCTCGTGTGTATTGAATCATGAACCTGTTCAAAAACACTAAATGCACACATGAAATACTTGTGCTTTGTCAGCATCAAAACAGGGATCGGACTCAAAAAGTCAATAGTATATATATATATATGACAACTTACAGTTTTACAGTTACCGCTGCTTAGGTGTGTATAACATCAGAGTTTCCTTAGTGCTCCTCTGGGCCTGGGATTGTCAGTAGTATTTCAGACAGATGTTATTTATGATATATAGAAAAAAATGTTAAATAAATAGTAAATCGTTACACTAGCGGCAATGATGGAGTAGGACCTTTTGGCATGGGAGGCGGGGATTCAGATGCTATTTTGCGTAGCATAGCTTAGCAAGTTATAACTGAGATTGCACGGGGCTCCAGGGATTAGGGAGGTCCGTCTGCAGTTCAGGGGTGTACGATAGAAAAGTTCATGAATATGAATCCTCCAGCATTTTCAGGAGGAGTTGATCTCACAGTTGTTGAAAATTGGATGCAAGAGATGGAGAAAATACTAACGGTGCTCCACTGTACGGATGAATAGTGGGTTCTCTATACTACTTATAAATTTACAGGTAAGGCTGAGAGATGGTGGACGACTATGAGGTTATTGGAGGAGTAGAGATCCATACCAGTGGCTATGACTTGGAGCTGGTTCAGGGAGGTATTCTTTGATAGATATTTTCCTGCCACCATTAGAGAGGTTAAGGTAGTTGAATTTTTGAATTTGTTCCAGGGAAACTTCACGGTTTAGTAGCATGCAGAAAAGTTTATCGAGCTGTCACACTTCGCCCCCTACGTTTTTCTAGATGAAGTTAAAAAAGCAAGGATGTTTGAGAGAGGCTTGAGGTGATGAATTTATAAACAAGTGGTAGTTCTAAAGCTACAGGAATTCTCTGAACTAATTGATAGGGCCACAGTAGCAGAGAAAAGTGAACAGAAAAATGTAGGAGCATTGAGTCAGAAGAAGAGGCCCACGCCTCTGGGTTTCTAGGCAGGATCCAGCTGAGGCCCTTGGAGGGGAGATAGATATGGTAGAGCTCAAAGATAGGAGAGAAGAGATCATGGGTACCAGGGAGAGCAGACATACCCTATTTGCCCCATATGTCGTAGGATACATATGAGAGCATGCCGATTAGGATACAATATTTGCTACATATGTGGTAGGCCCGAACACATAGCATGGGAGTCTTATCGGCCATCGAACAGTGCACCAGCCCCTAGACAATTTCGAAGACATTATCAAGTACCCAGGGGTGGCAGCCAGTAAAGGAATACAACTCCGGCGAGAGTTTATGCATTGATGTCGAGAGATGCAGAGATTGTTGGAGACGTCGTGACATGTATTCTTACTGCTTTGCCATATAAAGTTATTGTTTTTTTTTGACACAGGTACCACCCATTCTTTTGTGTCATCGGGATATGCTAAATTATCTGGAGTCGAGGCACAATTATCAGATGTTGAATTGTTAGTAGGCACACCGATTGGATCAGTAATGAGGTGTAGGAGAGTCCTTAAAAACTATCTAGTGAGTATCAAGAAAAAGTGTTACCAGCCGATCTCGGGGTGCTAGACATGTAGGGGTTTGATGTGATATTGGGTATGGACTGGCTGGCAGCTAATTATGCTACCATTGACTACCATAAAAAAGAAATGATCTTTAGACCCCCGGGTGAGTAAGAATTCAGATTCGTGGGATCACGTGTGCATGCCTCACCACAATTAGTGTCGGCTATTTAGGTGAGGAGGCTGCTATAGGGTGGTTGCCAGGGGTATGTTGTGTATATAAAGGAGATGCCAAAAGAAGAATTGAAACAAATTGATATTCTAGTAGTTAAAGAATTTCCAGATGTTTTTTCAGAGGAATTACCCAGTTTATCACCAAATCAAGAAATATAATTTGCTGTGTATTTATTACCAGGGTTTGCACCGATATCTAAAGCACCTTATAGGATGGCTCCAGCTAAACTGAAAGAATTGAAAGACCAGTTGCAATAGTTGTTGGATAAAGGATTTATTAGGCCTAGCGTATCGCCTTGGGGAGCACCAGTCTTGTTTGTAAAGAAGAAAGATGGGACTATGAGGATATGTATTGATTATAGAGAAATAAATAAACTAACGGTCAAGAATAAATATCCTCTTCCCAGAATTGATGATTTATTTGATCAGCTCCAGGGGACCCAGGTCTACTCCAAGATTGACCTTCGGTCAAGATATCACCAAGTGAAAGTTAAAGCGGAGGACGTTTTGAGGACAGCCTTCCGAACCAAATATAGGCCTATGAGTTCTTGGTAATGCCATTCAGATTGACTAATGCACAGGCAATGTTTATAGACTTAATGAATCGGGTGTTCCATAAGTACTTAGGCTAGTTTGTTGTGGTATTTATTGATGATATATTGGTCTACTCAATGAGTTTTGAGGAGCACGAAGAACATTTGAGGCCGGTATTGCAGGTATTGAGGGAAAAGAAACTGTTCACTAAATTCAAGAAATGCGAATTTTGGTTAAGGCAGGTCACTTTTCTGGGACATGTAATCTCTAGGGATGACATATCAGTAAACCCAAGTAAAATAGAAGCAATGGTAAGTTGGTGAGACCGGGGAACACATAGGAGATCAAGAGCTTCCTAGGTCTGGCAGGGTACTACAGGCATTTTGTGGATGGCTTTTCTAGATTATCGGGTCCACTGACACAACTCAAAAGGAAAAATGTGAAATTTGAATGGACTGATGAGTGTGAGTAGAGCTTCTAGGAGCTAAAGAAGTAGTTGGTCACGGCACCGGTGTTATTTATTCCATTGATTACGCACTTAAATTGCATAATTAGTTATTTAAAATCATGCATTAATAATTATTTTTCTAATTAAATGCCTAATTGTGCTCAATATTTTAACATTGATCTCTATTTATAATATTTGCGTTTTATTGAATAATTTAGGATTTTTTGGTATTTTATTATCGCAGGGTAATTTATGGATATTAAAAGCCGAGAGTACTTCGTAATATAAGCATAATTCTCCCATTCAAGCTCTGATCGAGATGATTCAAAATGCTGTGAAAAGCTGAGGAAATTCTCTACAACTTTCTTGTTTTAAGTTTTGAGAGTTATGGGCTATAGGAAGGTTAAAATCGGGCTTGTGCGTTGGGAAACAAAAAAAGAGAGGAAGAAACAAGAAAAGAAAAGAAAAGAAAAGAAAAGAAAGAAATAAATAAATATACATTTATGTCCTAATTTTACCCGATCATGCAATCGGGTGTGGTCTCTTGTGCACTGGGTAGGGCTTCAAAAAAGGGAGGCTCTTTTTATTCATTCTCCAGGGCAGCCTTCTATGACTCTCACCCCCTCTTCACTCTCCCTCTCTTCTCTTTTCTTTTTCAATCTCTCTTAACTCTCCTCTCTTCCTCTCTCTTCCCTCCCCTCTTTTCTCTCACTTCGGCCTCTCTCTTCTCTCTTATCTTTTTTTTTTCTTTCCTTTATTTTCTCTTCTTTTCCCTTTTTTCCTTGCTGTCTCTTCTCTCCGTTCTGCCAACCCAAAGCTGCTCTCTTCCCTCTCCTCTTCCTTCTCTCCATCTTAGCCTCATTCTCTCTCTCTCTCTCTCTCTCTCTCTCTCTCTCTCTCTCTCTCTCTCAATTCTGTTCTCCTCCTTTTGTGCTGCTAGAGACCCACCTTGCCGAAGCCGTGTCCCTGCTGTGTTGCCTCCACTACTGCAACCCGAGAAAGCCTCCTTGCTTTACTGCTACTACTACGTTAAGAGGAGGAACCCGAAGGCCTTGCTGCTATCTGCTGCAGCTGAAGGAGGGACCTGAGCCAGTGTTGCTGCTATTGCTTCAACATACATGACCAGCCACACTTCTCTTTTCTTTTATTCTTTCTTTTAATTAGTTAATTAAGTATTGTTAATTTTCAGTAGAAATTCCCTTAAAGTTTTAATTTTTAAATCTTGTTTGGGTATTATTATTAAAGTTTATTTATTTTCTTTCTCTTCTTAATCAATATTATCATTAGAGTTAATTCTTGCTTGGTTGATTAAACTAGGATCGTTAATTTAGTGTTTGATTAGGATTCATAATTTAAACTTCATGTTTTTTAATTTTTCAAAAAAAAGAAAAAAGAATCTCAAACATCCCAGAAAACTTGAATCTGAACTATGTTCAGTAAACTTTTCTTTTCTTAATTTCTTTTGGAATTACACAAAATTTGGAACTAAACTGCATTTCCTAAGGAGAAGATCTGGCCCTTGGGCTAAGTATTACATGACTGAATCCTATACTTGGGATAACTTTTGAGCTGCTCATTTTTAGAGTGAGTCATCCATAAGGAGAAGATGGATTTGTGATATACAGTGACGCGTCCAAAAAGGGACTCGGATGTGTGTTAGTGTTGCATGGAAGAGTTATTGCTTACGCTTCTTGGTAGCTTAAAGAGTATGAAAAGAATTACCCAGTACATGATTTAGAGTTAGTTGCAGTGGTGTATGCTTTAAAAATATGGAGGCTTTATCTTTATGGTGGGAGATGTGAAATCTTCACTGACCATAAAAGTTTGAAATATTTCTTCACCCAGAAAGAATTGAATATGAGGCAAAGAAGATGTTTGAAGCTCATTAAAGATTATGATTGCATTATCAGCTACCACCCAAGGAAAGCAAACATGGTGGCTGATGCTCTGAGTCGAAAATCTGTGGGTGCAGCATTGTCAACAATGGGGATTCAGCATCCGATTAAGATGGACCTCGAGAGGCTAAGTGTGAGTTAGTAGAGGGTGATCACCAGAAATTTATTGGCAACCTAGTGTTACAACCTAGTTTGCAAGAAAACATTAAAGCTACTTAGAGGAATGACACAGAATTGATAGAGTTGATGGATAAAGTGCATGATGGACAGGGAGAGGAGTTTACTAGTTTAGATGATGGAGCCCTAAAGTTTTGTACCATATTGTGTGTTCCTGGAGATGTTGAGATTAAGAAGGCTATTTTAGAGGAGGCTAATAGATCCCTTTACACAGTTCATCCTGACAGCACTAAGATGTATAAAAACCTTTAGGAGTTATTCTGGTGGAGTGGTATGAAGAGAGAAATAGTAGAGTTTGTAGAGTAATGTTTGATGTGCCAGCAGGTGAAGGCTAAGCCTGAGAGACCGACGAGACATTTGCAGCCACTCCACATCCCTGAGTGGAAGTGGGACATATATTCATAGATTTCATCACAGGTCTACCACTGGCATTGCATGGACAAAATGCTATATGGGTGATTGTTGATCGGTTGACGAAGACGCTCAATTTCTCCCTATTAAAGTTAACTATTCTATGAATAGATTGACAGAGTTATATATACAAGAGATAGTTTGGTCTCATGGTGTGCCAGTATCCATAGTTTCAGATTGAGACCCATGGATTACATCGTGATTTTGGAGGAGTTTACAAGAAGCTTTGGGGTCTCAGTTATCATTCATCATAGCTTTTCATCCTCAGACTGATAGGTAGATAGATAGGATGATCTAGATACTTGAGGATATGCTACGAGCATGTGTGTTGGATTTCGGGGGTAGTTGGACTCAGTATTTGCCGCTGGTAGAGTTCACGTATAATAATAGCTACCAAGCCAGCATCGAGATGGCACCTTATGAGGCATTATATGGTAGGAGGTGCCGTTCTCCACTATACTGGGTTGAAATGGGTGAAAGATGAGATTTGGGACCATAATTGGTGTAGTAGGTGAACAATAAAGTCTAACTTATTAAAGACAGAATCTGCGCAGCTCAAAGTCGACAGAAAAGTTACACAGATACTCGTGTCGAGAGTTGGAGTTTGATGTGGGAGATAAGGTATTTTTAAGAATAACATCGTTGAAAGGAGCTATGAGGTTTGGAAAGAAAGGTAAGTTGAGCCCTAGGTTTATTGGTCCATTTGAGATACTTGAGAGAGTAGGTCTAGTCACCTACAGGCTTGCTTTACCACCAGCTCTATCCAGGATTCATGAGGTATTTCATGTTTCCATACTGAGGAAATACGTCCCAGATCCCTTCCACGTGATCAGCTATGAGGAGATAAAGTGTAGAGATACTTTGGTATATAAGAAACACCAGTGCAGATTCTAAATAGAAAAGAACAAGAGTTGCGCACCAAGAAAATACCATTAGTGAAAGTCTTATGGAGGAATCACACAGTTGAAGAGGTCTCATGCGAGCTAGAGGAAGAGATACAATAGAAATACCCACATCTGTTTAGTGGGGATCAGTATGAAATAGAATAGAAACAGCGATAGTCCAAATAAAGTAAGTTTTGTTTTAATATTGTTTATATAGTATAGAGTAATTGATGTATAAACTATATAGTAGATTATAGGATAGGTAGTGTTTTGGTTTTGGGATAATTTTATTTTATAAATATATTTGTAATCTCCCAAAACCCTAATTGTAACCAAGATATTCCTTCACCATAAGTGAGGGTAATTAATAAAATAAGTAGCAAATTTTCCTCTGAGGATGATGTATAAAATAGATTGCAAATTTTGAGGATAAAATTCTATACGGAGGGGAGAATGTAGAGACATATAAATTATAATGATTGGATAATAGAGAGAGGGAAAAATTTAAAAGGAACAAAGCAGGGTTCGTCGATGAACGCCCTGGTTTTGTCGACGAACTCCTATATAGGTTTGTGGATTCGTCAATGAAGAGATACCGAAAGGGGGTAATTCAGACCCATTGGTTCATCGACGAGCTCTATGCCTTCGTTGATGAACTCTGTTTCGGTTCATTGAGGAGGCCACGTGTCCCATCGACGAAGTCACGTGGCAACAACCTATATATATACGCAAAATCAGATTTTTAGCAAAGGAATTGTTTCTTTACTACGTCTCTCTCTAAAATTCGGCCCTCTCACCTTCTCTCTAAGATTTCGGCCCCGTTTCTCCTTGTTTTGAAGATCAGAAGCTACCACGCTGATCTTGAGGAGATTCTTTACAACCTAACCGGAGTAGAATCTTGGTTTGAGAAGTATAGGCACCATCCTAAAATCAGGGTAAATATGTTGTTTTAGGGTTTTGTAGTTATCATGATTTTCTGAACTCAGATTTTGGTTTAGATGGAAATATATTGTTGTTTGGGTTGATTAAACTAGGGTGTTGTGATTTAAGGGATTGGGATTCCAAACACCTTAGGCATGGGTTGAGGATCTCGGCAGGTGTAACCTCAAGAACTCAGGTAACATTGAAAAATAATTAATAGTTCGGAAATTGCATAAATGAAAGATAAATGTGAGCCTGAGAAAAAGGTAAATATGGTTATAATTTTGAGTTTGGGATAATTAAATTAGGAAATGTATATTATTTCAGGATTTAGAGGTTGGTATACGGTGGGCGTAGGAATTAAATTGGAATCAGATCTCCTAGCCAATTAGGTAAGGAAAATATGCTATGCTAGTAAATTTAGAAATTTTATCAGTAAATTATAGTATTTGTTTATTAAGATACAGAGTGTGATTTTTGAACAAATAAGAGTATAAATAATACTATTTTACAAATTTTAGTACATGAGTTTTATTTATTAATTGTGTGGCATGAGTAAGTATCTGTTTATTACAGAATTTATACAGTTTTCAGAGTATCATAATCTATAGCATTTATGTACAGAAATATGTTTTACAAAATTTACAGAATTATGATTTACAGTATACATACAAATAGATGTTTTACAGTATTTATAGAATATCATGATTTCCATAGTACAGAACCATAACACTTAGATATTACAGTCTATTCAGTTCAGATATTACAGTTTATACATATAAGACATTACAGTTTATTCAGCTCAGATATTATAGTATACAGATTAGTTTTACAGTGTTATGGTTATTACAGAATCATGGTAAAACAGATAGATATTATATAGAAATAGTATACATAGTATCAGACCCTAATGGAATAGAATAGTTTACAGAGCATGGTACCATAACTATACGTTATAGACAGTGCAACCATACGTCTCAGATAAAGTATAGTATTGCTGATTGTGCCACAAGTAGAGTAGAGGGCTCCCTGGCGTTCGGACTCAGTGGAGCGGGCCTTTCGTGCTATAGGCATATATAGACATATGCATATAGTTAGACTAGCACTGGTAGGCCAACTAGTGTTTAGTCCTGCTTACGAGCCACACAACCCTATTATGAGGGGTTAAATCATGACATACAATCATCCAGGAAAGTTTCATACTTGTTTACATAGATACAGGTTTACAGAATAACAACATGTATATTATAGTTATTAGAAGTATGATCAAATATAAAATACAGAAACAATTGTATTTTAAGCCACATAGGTGTGAGTTGTACTGTATATTATTTTACATGCTATCTCAGTTTCAGTTATATATGTCAGTACATTAATTATATAGACTTAGTTGCCACACAATGGTAATAACATATTTCTTCTTGCTGAGAGTTTTCTCATCCTAGTAATTTAACACTTTTCAGGTGACTCAGTTAGACGAGCAAATGAGGCTTGGAGATAGAGGGGATATTTGTACTACCCTGTCAGAAGGGTATGTGTTTTTGGGGAAATATCTTTATTAGTAGTTTCTAGGAGTTCTGGTTGAGGATTTTTAGGAAGACATGTATGTATAAATGTTTTGAGGAAAATATTGGATTCTGATATTGTAAATATGGTTGTATTATTTTATCTTTTCCGTTGCTTAGGTATGTTATCTTATGGAGAGGAAGTTCCTCAGTGCCCACTTGGGTTCTGAGATATTATTGTACATATTACAAGGGTATTAGAGTAATTTTAATATATAGAAAAAAAATTATAGTTATAGTTTGTGTAAAGACTCGAAGAATTGTGAAAATTAAATAAGGAGGGGAAAGGATTTTTCAAAAAGGGGTTTCAGTAGGGTCTTGTCGACGAGTGTAGAGTGCTCGTCGACGAATAGGCTTCTTTGGCTTATCGACATGGATGTGTGTCTCATCAATGAGAATTTTCTGAGAGGGAATTTTTCAGGGCCTAAAACTTGTCGACGAGGAGTAAGTGTTCATCGACGAACTCCCTTCATGGACTCGTCGACTAGGTGACGTGTCTCATCAACAAATTCGGGTTTTATAAATACCCCAACCTTGGGATTTCAGCATGAAATTTTTCATGAAATTCTCTCCCTCTCTCAATTTTGTCTCGCCATCCTTCTCTCTTCATTTTTGACTTTGTCCTTTATTGGTTCGATGATTGAAAGTCGCTACGCTACTGTTGGGGAGATTCTTTTCAAATTTGATGGAGTAGTTTGTTGGTTAGGCCAACTTGGGCACCATCCCAAAATCTGGGTAAGTTGGGTACTTTGAGTTTTATAAGGTATTTGGTGTTTCTAGACTGAGGAAAATGCTTTAGATAGTATAATACTGAAGTTTAGTTAGGAAAAATGCAATTTCGGGGTGTTGAGTTGAGGAGCGCATGAGTGTAAATTTGGAATATTTTTTGGGCTTCTCAGTAAGCCAGGTAAGGGGATAAATTAAGTCAGTATTTTTCATGAAATTATTATAAATTAAATAGTATTTATTTTTAGGAAAATATGCATGATATAGAATTATGTTTGGGAATACTGCTGTTGAACAGGGAAATGATTTTAACATATTTTATATGGAAATGTGATTTTAGAATTAATTATGAGTTTATAAGGTTATGTATATTTGTGTGGCATGAGTGTAATATTTCCATGAAAATTATGCTTTATTAAAATATTATGAGTTTTCCTCGATAAGTATGTTATAGAAGTTTTCAGGAAAACCCTAAAAACAATACAGGAAATATGTTTTAAAGATTATGTTAAATAATGCAAGGATGTATGTTTATTATGTTACGAATTATGCCGGCATAGATGTCGTAATCCTTATGTTATGAAATATGCGAGCGTAAATGTTGTGATTCTTATGTTATGAAATATACCGGCGTAAATGTCGTAATTCTTATGTTATGAAGTATGCCGGCGTAAATGCCGTGATTACGTATGATATGTAAGGAATTGTGAAATATGTTTATGTTGGATGTTATTCTGAAATATGATTCAATTATGTTTTAATATGGAATGTATTATATGTTATCAAAACCTGGATTGTTTAGTTCAGTTTTATGAAGCATGGTGCCGTAGCTTTATGTTCACGATTATGAATATGTTAGTGCTACCACACATCTTATGTAGAGTGTGGGAGATGGTAGTCGATGTGGCTTTATGGGAGTGTCGTAGTTCCCCTAGTAGTTCGATACAGGTGGAACAGGCCCATTGTACTTACACATACTTATGTTTGACTCAGCATGGTCAGTTAGCCATTGCTAGGTTCCGCCTTCGGGCCGCACAACCCTATCATGTGGGGGGTAAGACATGACAATAGCTAACTAATTATCTATCCTGGGTAATAATTCAAGTATGATATGATTATATAAGATGGTTTCTCAGTATAGAAATATAGTATGTTACGCTATGTTATGATAAATTATGTTTTATTTAGATATGATACAACTGTTTATACCAGTTAAGCATTATGTACTATTCATATGTATATAAAAAAAAATACTCATGTTGCCACACACTGATATTAGTTTATCTCCCCTTACTAAGAGGTGTCTCACCCCAGTATTACAAACATTTTAGGAAATCTAGGTAGGAGGGCGGATAGAGCCCCACAACAGTAGGAGTGGACTGAGCTACCGTATCTGTAGGGTAAGTGGATGAGATAGGGTCAGATGGATTTTTGGGTTATGACCCGAGGATACTTTTTGGTCATTTGGGATGTATGTAAATGTATATGAAAGATTTATTAGAACTTTAGTATGGTTTCTTGTGTTGTGTGGCATGTATATAATTTTATGTTTCCCGTTGCTTAGGTATTAGAGTTATATGACAAATATATCCTTGGTACCCATGGGTCAAGGTGGGTTCGACTATGACAGCTTAGCAGGATCATTATGTTTGTTATTATGTAGAAAAAAAAAATGTATAGAAAAATAGGCAGGTCGTTACAGTTTGGTATCAAAGCCTAGGTTGCTAGGTTCTATAGATTCTAGAGTGCAGCAGAAACAATACCAGAGTATAGGAAAAAGGATTTGAGGTTTTTGTTCTGCAGTTTAGAGGTAGGACTTCCGTGGTGGTTTCTGTGTCTTTCCTAAGGTGACGATTTCAGGAAAGTTATAGTAAACTATTGCCGGGTTAGGTTTATGAAATGTAGAATTGAATCTTGAATTAAGATAAGGGTGTTAAGATAGAGGGATAATATAAGTTTCAGTTAGATATGTAAGTTATAAGGATGAGGTCCTTAAGCTATGTTTATTATCCTTACAAGATGGACCCGGGTAGTGGCAGTGCTCATACGAGCGGTAGTGAGGGTGTAGGGCCCTCAGGTGTAGGCGGTGCTGATTTAGATGTAGTATTACATAGTGTGGCTCAAAAGGTGATAGCTGAGATCGCACAGAGTTCCAGGGAGCAGGGAGGCCCATCTGTAGGCCATGGGTGCACGATAGAGAAATTCACCAAGATGAATCCTTCGACATTTTCAAGAGGAGCAAACCCTGTAGTCGCTAAAAATTTGATGCAGGAGATAGAGAAAGTTTTGGCAGTGCTGTAGTGCACAGAGGAGCAGAGGGTTTTATTTGCCACTTATAAACTGACAAGAGAGGCCGAAAGATGGTGGATTGCTGTAAAATTATTAGAGGAACAAAGGGCGGTGCCTATAGCTCTGACTTGGTACTAGTTTAAATATTTGTTCTTTGACAAATACTTTTTAGTCACTATTAGGGAAGCCAAAGGGGAGAAGTTCTTGAATCAAAAGCAGGGACAACCAACAGTCTAGTAGTATGTGGTGAGGTTTATAGAGTTGTCCCGCTTCGCCCCGTATATTGTTCCCGATGAGGTAAAGAAGGCGAGGCAGTTTGAAAGAGGTCTGAGGTGAGAAATTTATAAGCAGGTGATAGTGTTAAAAGTGCAGGACTTTACTGAGTTGGTATGTAGGGCAGCTGTGGTTGAGGCCGGTGAGCGGATGGGTGCAGAGGATCAGGGACAAAAGGAGAGGTCCACGCCTTCAGGCTATTAGCAGGGATCTAGTTAGAGCTAGTGGAGGAGAGGTAATTGTGGCAGGGGACAGAGACAGGAGATGAGAGGTTGTGAGACTTAGGGTATGCAGGTCTACTGAGCTTGTTAGACATGTGGAAAGAGACAGTTTGGAGAGTGTCAAGCAGGGAGAGGTGTATGCTATCGCTGCGGTGTACCAGGACATTTAGTACGAGAATGCCCTACCACCTGGTACCGTACCTGCTCCTAAACCACATTAAGGAGGTTATCAGGTGCCTCGTGGAGGCTAGCAGAGGAATGTGGCCCCATCGAGGGTTTATGCGTTGATGCCGGGAGACATAGAGGTCGCAGACGACATCGTGACAGGTACCTTTATTGCTTTATCATATTATGCTATTATTTTAATTGATACATGTGTCACCCACTCTTTTATGTCTGCTGGGTATGTTAAATTGTCGGGTGTTAAGACACAGTTATTAGATGTTGAATTATCAGTAGCAACATCGACAGGGTCAGTGGTGAGGTGTCGTAGGGTGCTCAGGGGGTTACCTAGTAGAAATTCAGGGAAGAGTATTACTAACTGACCTAATTGTGCTAAATTTACATGGATTTGATATAATATTGGGTATGGATTGGCTGGCTACTAACCATGCCAGTATCGACTGTCATCTGAAAGAGGTGATTTTTAGACTACCAGGAAAGCCATAATTTAGATTTATGGGATTGCGGGTGCAATCCCCACCTCAGATAGTGTTAGCCATGCAGGAGAGAAGACTACTTCTGGATGGATGTTAGGGGTTTATGGCTCATGTTAAAAAGGTAACAGAAAATGAATTGAAACTTGTTAGTACACCAGTGGTTAAAGAGTTTCCAGACATTTTTCCAGAAGAACTACCTAGATTGCCTCCCAACCGTGAGATATATTTTACTATCGAATTACTCCCAAGGATGGCACTGATCTTTAAAGCTCCTTACTGAATGGCTCCTGCTGAATTGGGAGAATTAAAAGATCAGTTGCAAGATTTATTGAATAAAGGGTTTATCAAACCTAGTGTATCACCCTGGGGAGTTGCAGTGTTATTTGTGAAGAAAAAGGACGGGTCTATGAGGATGTGCATAGATTACAGGGAAATAAACAAAGTAACAATTAAGAGTAGACTCCGTATAGACGACTTATTTGATCATCTTTAGGGTACGCGGGTCTATTCTAAGATCGACCTCAGGTCAATTATCATTATGTGAAAGTTAAAACTGAGGACATCTCAAAAACAACTTTCAGGACCAGGTATAGGCATTATGAATTTCTAGTTATGCCATTTGGTTTGACGAATGCTTTTGCTGTATTCATGGATTTGATGAATAGAATCTTTCACTAGTATTTAGACCAGTTCGTTGTGGTTTTCATTTATGACATACTGGTTTATTCAAGGAGTTTTGAGGGGCATGAGACGCACCTAAGGCTAGTACTTCAGATGCTCAGGGAAAAGTACTTGTATGCCAAGTTTAGCAAATGTGAATTCTGGTTAGAGAAAGTTGCATTTCTGGGGCATGTTATATTAGGGGATGGAATTTCTATAGATCCTAGCAAGATAGAGGCAGTAGTGAATTGGGTCAAGTCGAGGAACATACAGGAAGTTAAGAGTTTCTTAGGATTGGATGGTTATTACCGATGGTTTGTAGAGGGATTCTCAGCATTATCAGGGCCTTTGACATGACTAACCAGAAAGAATGCCAGGTTTGAATGGGATGACAGTTGTGAACAGTGCTTTTAGGATTTGAAGCAGAGGTTCATCACAGCACTAGTATTGACTATTCCATTGGGAGGTGATGGTTACGTGATCTACCGTGACACATTTTTGAGAGGGCTCGGATGTGTATTGATGCAGTACCATAGAGTAGTAGCATATGCCTCTAGACAATTGAAAGAAAATGAAAAGAACTACCCCACGTACGATCTAGAATTGGCTGCAGTGGTTCATGCACTGAAAATTTGGAGACATTATTTGTACGGAGAGAGGTATGAAATATTTTCAGATCATAAAAGTTTAAAGTACTTCTTCATGTAGAAGGAGTTCAACGTGTGGCAAAGAAGATAGTTGGAACTCATTAAGAGATAGTACGATCACATGGTGTGCCATTATCTATAGTATCAGACTGAGACTCACGTTTCACGTCATGGTTTTGATGGAGCTTGTAGGAGGCTCTGGGGTCTTAGTTGTCATTCAACATGACATTTCATCCTCAAACGGATGGGCAGTCAAGGAGGATGATTCAGACCTATCAATGTCTTAAGATGATTTTAGGATGAATATACTGTTGATTTTAATATGTTGAATTATAGACTTTCACTTTGAACTTCTTTAAATATTTGATTAAGATGATTTTATGATGAATATCCGTTGATTTTAATCTGCTGAATTATAGACTTTCACTTTGAACTTCTTTCAATATTTGATTAATCAACAAGATCTCAAGATGAATTTAGGACCTTGTGAGTAATATTACTAAGACTCTTTTAATTCAATATTCTAAATCTCAAGTTTGTGCAAAGTACAACATATGTTGTGCTCTAGAATTTTAAACTTAAGTATTCATAATTTTTTTTAACAATTCAACTAAGATCACCACTTTTGTCCATGGGAAATGAATCAACTTGGTTATGCCATCTTATATTTTGAGCTATAGCCAATAATTAAATCAATTAATCATGGTATGCTCGGTTAAATTAGGCTTTAGATTGATTCTTAGAATTTATCATCTTTACTTAGCTTCTTAAGGTCTCTACTATAGTAGATATCTCTATTAGTATTTTATATTTTAAGGATTATCTACTATCCAAGAACAATTATAGTTTTAGTACATCCCTTCTCATGTTAAGAATGATCAACTTAAACTCTATAGGTTGTGGAGGCATCACTAGCCCTTTATTTTTGTGCAATTTAGCTTTCTTAATTCTTAAAAGGGAATGACTACTCCAAAGATCTATGGAGGCCTTAGTTCGAGAATTAGGCTTTCATTTTTGGTACCCATTCGTTCTTGGGTCTTGATGGTTTAACAAGAGATGATTCTTTTACTCTCCAAACCTCTTTGGTTTTCACACCCTTTCTCTTATATGGACATTTAAACTTTATGTGTCCATTTTCCTTACATAAGAAACATGTAGCGTGTTCATATGTATAGACTGAAGATATGTTAGCATAATTTTTAAAGGCTTTTACAAAGTACCCCATGTAGAGGTTCTTTTTCTCCGTGTTCTTAACTCCATTGAAACCTATTCATTCTTTATCCAAGGACATTCTTTGAGCTCCAACTAGTTTTTCAAAGTTTTCTTCCCCTCTAGTAAAGTTGTAAACTATTTTAGTTTGACCCTCAATTTTACTTTCCAAGTAGAGTATCTCAAAATCTTTTATTCCTTTACAGTTGGCTTGCAATTTTACCAGTTCTTTAACCATTTGGTTAATTTTACTTTTTAGTTCAAAAATATACCGATCCTTCTCATTTTTAATAGAAGTTTGAGATCTTAGATCTTCTAATTTTTTCATCACCTTTTCATTCTTGCTTTCTAATATTTTAATTTTTAGGTCCATTTCTCTTTCAGCAAGATTTTGAGATTTTAATTCTTTCATTAAGGCTTCATTCTTCTTTTTTTTTCAATGAAGTGTACCATTTAGTCACTCTAACTAGAATCTTATGGGCTATGAATAATTCTCTTTGTAGTTTTTCATAAGATGACATACTTTCATCGTTGAAATCATCAGATGAATCGTCATAGGATTCATTGCATGAATCGTCAAATGATTTGGATGATAAACTTTGCACTTCATCATTGTCCCATGCCATAAGACAAGCATTAGCAACCTCTTGGTTGCTTGATTCACTCTCTAAACTACTAGAACTTACATTGTCCTATGTAGTGGCCTTCATTGCCTCTTTCCTTTTCTTCTTAGAATCCTTCTTGAGCTATGGACAGTCCGGTTTTATGTGGCCTACTTTCTTATAGTTATAACATGATGGAAGTCCAACCTTTGTTTCTTCTTATTGATTTCTCCATTATCTGATTTGGAGTCCCGAAATTTTCTTGTAAATTTATTCTTCTTTCTAAGGAATTTTGCAAATTTCTTAGTTATGAAGGCTATATCATTAACATCCATTACCTCTTTATCTTCATTGCTAGAGCTTTTATTTGAGACTTTAAATGTGATGGATTCCTTGGTTTTAGATTTTCCACAAGCTTTTTCATTTATTGCCATCTTATACGTGAGAAACGATCCTACTAATTCATATAGGGAAGTGTTTTTCAAATTTCTGCCTTCAGTTATGGCAGTGGCCTTAGGTTCCCTAATAGGAGGAAGTCCTTTAAGGATTTTCCTGATCATCTCATAGGTAGAGTAGTTCTTACTTAGTGCATTTAGGGAATTTATTATGTAGGTGAACCTAGTGTATATATTGGTGATAGATTCTTCTGGGTTCATCTTAAAGGCCTTATACTCGCTGGTGAGCATGTCAATTCTACTGTCACTAGAATCTATGGTTCCCTTATAGGTAACTTCTAACTTGTCCCAAATTTCTTTAGCCGATTTACAACCCATAACTCTATTGAATTTGTTAGCATCTGAGGCACAATATAGTGCATTCATTGCACTAGAGTTAATTTGTAGTTGTTTCATGTCTGTGTCATTCGATTCCTTTTCTTCTTTAAGGACTTCTTTGTTTTCTACATTTTTGGTGGGAATCAAGACACCATATGTGACTACTCTCCATACCTTATAATCCATGGTCTGTAAAGAGATCCTCATTCGTTCTTTCCAAAAGATATAGTTTACACCACATAAAATGGGAGGTCTCAATCAAGATTGACCTTCACCAAAAGGGGATACTCCTAACTGTGCCATAAAGATCTTTATGTAGCTACTTGTTAGGATTTACTAAAACCTACGCTCTGATACCTATTGAAATTAGGATGTATTCCCAAGAGGAGGGGGGGGTGAATTGGGTTATTTAAAATTTATTTGTGAAATTTCTTTTTATTTTAACCCTTAATTATTTAAACTTTAAAAATTTACACAAACAATATATCTATGCAGTGACCATACTATACCAATCGGGAGTCTTAGATATGAATATAACTATCAATAAAAAATCTGAATTTACAATATGAAATCAAGAATTTAATAAATTCAATGAAGCAATTATTCATAATATTATTTTCAGCTGGAATCAATGAGATTTACAAAATATAATTTTAGTATTGAAGGTTTGTTTACCTCAGCAAGTATACTTCAATAAAATGATTAAAAACCAATCCTTTTTAGTTTAGCTAATTTAATCAAAGATATAAAACCTTAGCTATTCTAATTTTTAATCCAACATACAAATAACAAAGTATAGGAGTTCTTGTTTTAATCAAAAATTAATTTTCAATCATTCAACAAATTTTTCAATTCTCAGCAATATCAATGTTCAACACTTTCTTATATATTCAACAAGATTCAATATCCCACAAGTGTTAATATTCAGCAAGTTCTCAATGAAAATAAAATCTAGCACGTAGTTTATATCTTGCAGAAATTAAAAAGTAGGGAAGAAGAAGCTGAACACTATATTTTTAACAAGGTTTGGCTGCAACCTATGTCCTTACCTCAAGCAACCCGCTGTGAGGATTTCATTTCCCAACTTCAATACCAGGTGAAGTGAAACCCCTCTCCATTCAAAGTTGAGTTCGCCTCTCTAATGAGAATAATCCTCTCGCTAGGCAATAATTCACAATACCTGAATCGTCAAAATAATACAACCAAAGCAAAAATTCTTGTACAAGAGAAAGCTCCTCAAATGAGTAGATTAGTAGATGTTAGAATAAAAAAATACTTCAAATAAAATAATATGAAAGTTGAAGCTCGAAAGAACTAATCAGATTAACGTGAATTTTCAGCAAGAACACAACAACCTTTCAGAAGAGTATAACCAGAAATTTTTTTAGAGTTTGTGCATGTTGTTCTCTTTTCTTTTTTATTTTGCCCTAATGTGCAAGAATAGTACGTTTAAATAGTGTACTAGCGTTTCAAAAAGTTTCCCTCAAATTTTCTTTCAATCTGAAAACTAGTCACACAAGTTTTGGAAATAAGATTAGTGCTATTAAACATTTAAACATACGCATCGGTCGACTGGACTTGAAGGGTCATTCGCCCATGCTCTTTTAAAAATAGTGCATTCTAAAAATCAAAATGGTGTTAGTCAATTGGTCTTGATAGGTCAGTCGCCTATGCCTATTTTGTTTGCATATTTTCAAAATCAGTAGCACTACAGTCGCCTGATGAATTATCATCAGTCGCCTGACCTTTTAGCAACACTTATTTTTCAATGTTTTGGTTCCAAACTTAAATTCATACCTTGGAAAACTTAATTTGGACATTGAGAAAATATTTTCCATGTATAAAATTAGGTATCTAAGTCCAATGATATATTCGAGGAGCTTCAAACATTCAATATTGAAATTTGAAGTACTTACATAAGACTTTCATACGATAATTCAATCTAAGTTCCTAAGTCTTCATGTTGTGAAACTTCCAAGATTCTTCTGAGCTTAATGCACCGCTTCAACGAACTTCATGTCTCACATGACTTGATTGATTTATATCCTTCATAAATTCATACCTGGGAAAACTTAATTTGGACTTTGAGAAAATATTTTCAATGTATAAAATCAGGTATCTAAGTCCAATGATATATCCTAGGAGCTTCAATCATTCAATATTGAAATTTGAAGTACTTACATAAGACTTTCATATGATTATTCAATATAAGTTCCTAAGTCTTCATGTTGTGAAACTTCCAAGATTCTTCTAAGCTTTATGCACTGCTTCAACGAACTTCATGTCTCACATGACTTGATTGCTTTATATCCTTCATGAAACATGACTTTAAGTGTACATATCATTTAAGCTCTTCAAGTATGCTAACTTGATTTAAAAAAAAAAAAAAAAAACACTGAAGTCCTGAAACTCAAACTTACATAGACATATTAAGTAACCTTGATTTGTTATCATCAAAACGAGATTAAGCCTTGGTGATTTAAAAAAAAAAAAAACACTAAAGTCCTGAAACTCAAACTTAAAAATAGACATATTAAGTAACCTTGATTTGTTATCATCAAAATGAGATTAAGCCTTGGCAGGCCAACAATTTGTCTTCCCGATGGATTGTGAAGTATGGGATCAAGTTGTTGCCAAGAGTGAAACCACCTGCTAAAGGGCCATGTCGAATGGCACCTCTAGAGATAGTAGAGTTGGGGAAACAACTTAATAAGTTTGAAATGGGATGCGTTCGCCCTTCCAAAGCACCGTTGGGAGCATCATGCTGTTTAAGAGGAAACATGAAGAGCATCTACGGAAGGTGTTCGACAGGATGATGGGAAATAGTATGTATGTGAAGAAAGAGAAGTATAGTTTTGCTTAGTGGAGCAACAAATTCCTTAGTCATGTGGTTCAACAAGGTCATATCTAGAGGGGTATGGAGAAAGAAAGGATGATTCAAGAATGGAAGATCCCCGTGGCAGTAAAGGAGTTGTGTTCCTTTTTTGGCCTTACTAACTATTACAGGAAGTTCGTTGAGGGGTATTCGCGGAGAATGACTCCAATGACAGGACTGTTAGCCTTACAAGGTTTAAAATCCTTTTTTGATTATAAAAAATCAGAGGAACTTAACATATTTGGTTAAAATTATTTCAAAAAGGTTAAAATTATTTTTTGAATGAAAAGCACCAAAATATGATTTTCCAAATTATGTTATTTTTTCTATATTCGCATTAATGTGCATTTTTATCTATTAAACACTCCTTATCTTAAAAAGTGCTCAACTTTAAAGTTATGGAATTTTCTTTTAACTTTTTGTTGATACCAACGTTTAATTTGGAGTTGTATAGAAAAAATTATGACCAAAATACTGAAGGCTAGTCAAAGCTATCATGCGGTTGACTCTTGTCTGTTCAGGTGACTAACAAGCAGACATGACCTAATCAGGCGACTGACCTCTCAGGGTCAGGCGATTGACCCTATACTGTGTTGCAAAAATACGCTGATGTAAAGACTCAGGCAACTGACCCAAACCCTCAGGTGATTGACCTTCAATTTTTTAAATTTAAAACAGCGAGGGAATGTTTCCAAAATAGATTTCTTTGGCTCTAAATTCTTTCAATACTTGGGAAACACTCCAAGCAACTTGGGCAACATGACAATATACTTTTTAACTCTATAAATACATATTGATTTCAAGAATAAAAAAAACCTAACAATAAATCAATCTCAATTCTCATATTTTCAAAGCTCCCTCATTGAATACTCTTGCTCATACTCTTGCTGAGATTTTTCTGATTTAAAGGCCACAGTTGAGTTCTTAACTGAGTTTTACAATCTAAGAAAGAACCCCGAGGATATCTTTGTTGAGCTTCATATTTCTATATTGTGATTTTGATTGAAGTATATAGATTTCAATTGTACTAATCTACTCTTTTGAGAGTGTAATTGTACACCAAATTGTTTCTTGTTTCTCTTGTAATTTTTTATGGTTCAAGGTTGGTTGAATCCTTGAACTGAGCATGGGGTATCACTAGGAGAGGGGGCTCCACCCTAATTGAAGGAGGGATTGTTACAGTTTGCTTCACCCATAAAGAAGCATTATAGTAGAATTTGAAAGTGGAATAGTGATCCCAAGAGGGGGGTGAATTGGGTTATTTAAAAATTTTAGATTCCTTTTTATAAATTATTGAGTTTCCTATTTTATTATACATAGAGCTTTATCAATTCAAAAACCAAAACCGAGACACACCACAAGTTAATTTAAAATGTAGTCAATCAAACAATAATTCAAAAATAACCAATCACAAATATTTAACCAACTAAAATGATGCAACACTTTGTGCACTTTCAACTTTTGTCAGTAGCCTTATAAATGATGTGCAAGCCCTGTTTTTGGAATGAAATTTTATTGTGTTCTCTTAATTAAGATTTCTGCAAATTAACCAACGTACTCCCTTGTGTGTTTCTTCAAATGGTTAGTTGAAACGTACTTTCCTTCTATTAAGAGTCTTCTTTAAATTTAGTGTTGATCCTTGCAGCATGGACTTAGCATACACACATACAATATGCAAAGTGCTGAAATTTAAAAAAGTAGGGCAAGAAGAACACCACGATTTTAAGAGGTTCGGCTTATCCCCAGCCTACATCATCGCCTTTGGCCAATACCACCAAAGGATTCCACTAGTAACAATCTTTTTAGGTAGAGCAAACCGTTTACAAATTTCCCTCCTTAAGGGCAGAGCACCCTCTTCAAGCGATTCCCCTCGCTCAGTCCAATGTTCTAATCACCTTGGAATCGTCAACAATCTACAAGAAAACAATCAAGAGATTTTTGTACACAAGATACTCTCCAATAGAGCTAATTAGTACAATATCAAAACTGTAGAGACCCAAAAATTTATAGCCATTAAATAATAAAGAGAGAGAAAAAAGGTGGAAGGAAAAGAAATTCAAAAAGTGGACAAAGTAGGGTTCATCAAAGAACCCTATGGTCTCGTCGATGAACTCCTTCACTGGCTCGTCATTCACCACGTGTCTCGTCGATGAAAATGTACTGAGAGTGGTGAAGTCGGGCATGAAATTCATCGATGAAGGTTATGATCTCGTTAATGAACTCCCTACCTGATCTCATCGATGAGGTGACGTGTCTCATTGACGAATCCAGGTTTATAAATATGCTAAACTTTGGTTTTCAAGTGCGAAATTCATGCTAAAGTTCTCTCTCTCTCTCTTTCTCTCTCTTTCTCTCCAAAACCCGTACCTCTCTCATTCTCTCTAGATTTTTGGCTTCCTTTCTTCCCGTTTCGATGATCAGAAGCCTCCACGCAACTCCTGGGAAGATTCTCTTCAAGTCTATTGGAGTAGAAATTCGGTTAGGTCAACTTGGGCACCATCCCAAAACCAGAGTAAGTTGATTATTTGGGTATTTTCAATATTACTAGGCTTATATGAGTTTAGATTCTGTATTGTATGGGAATATACTGGTGTTTTGTGGAGTAAAACTGGGGTATTATGTTTTCAGGATTAGGGTGTTTTTGGGACCCTATAGGTATGGGTTGAGGACCTTAGTGAGTATCTTTCTAGGAGTTCAGGTAACTTATAGTTTGGAAATGCTGGATATGTGGAGTTTGGGAAAATATGAATGTAATAATTATTATGGTAAATTTAGTTACGTGACTCGGAATTATATGGGTGTTATTTCGGGGTATTAAAAATTATGAACGCTGCATGTGTAAGATTGTTAGATAATATTTGGAGCATGGGTGGTGAGTTGGTTGGTTGTATGAGGAAAGTTTCTAAGAGAAAGCTTAATTATTTGAGTATGAGGAAATACTACATTTTATTGTTTCTTGGTTAAATAGTGTATCGATCGTGTTATGATAATGAGATTTTAAGACTGTTTTGTTCTATTTTTCTGGATGGGCCCTAGGAACCGCAATGCTCATGCTAGTGGTGATGATGCAAGACCCTCTAGTATGGATGGCCATTATTCTAAGGCAGTCCTGCGCAGTGTTGCTCAGCAGGTTATGGCTGAGATAACACGGAGCTTTAGAGAGCAGGATTGCCTGTTAGTGAACTAGGGTTGCACTATAAAGCAATTCATCCGGATGAATCCTTTGGCCTTTTCAGGATGTGCTGACCCAATTATGGTAGAAAACTGGATGTAGGAGATTGAAAAGATCTTAATAGTACTATGTTGCATTGATGAACAGAGGGTCCTTTATGTCACGTATAGGTTGTCTAGAGAGGCTGAGAGGTGGTGGATAGCTGTGAGATTACTAGAGGGATAGAGGTCGGCGCCAAAAGTCATGACTTAGTTTCGATTTAAAGAAATTTTCTTTGATCATTACTTTCCTGCCACCATCAGAGAGGGCAAGGTGGAAGAATTCTTGAATTTGACCCAGGGCATCTTACAGTGCAACAATATGCGGCAAAGTTTATTGAGCTGTCATGCTTTGCCCCTTACATTGTCCCAGATAAGACTAAAAAGGCAAAGAAGTTTGTGAGAGAATTGAGGTGAGAAATCTATGAACAGGTGGTGATTACGCGCTTAAATTGCGTAATTAGGTGCTTTAATTCATGCATTGAGAATCTTATTTTTTATTTAAATGCCTAATTACTCTCAATATTTTAACATTATATTCTATTTATAATATTTGAGTTTTTTAAAGTAATTTATGAAATTTTGGTATTTTTTTCTTGTAGGGCAACTATCGGAAGCTAAAAACCGATGACACTTTTTAATATGCGCGTAACTCTCTCATCCAACCTTCGATTCAGATGATTTAGGATGCCATAGAAAGATAAGAAAATGTTATACAATTTTTATGTTTTTCATTTTGCGAAATAATGGATGCATCAAGATCGAAATCAGACGTGAAGTTAGCATACGCTGTTTTATAGATTATTTCGACAATTCTTCGTAATCTTGGCGTAACTTTCTCATCCGAGCTCCGATCGAACTGATTCAAAATTCTGGTAAAAGATGAAAAAGAGTTCTAAATATTTTATGTTTAAGCTTTGAGAGTTATGAGCTGTAAGAGGGTCGAAAGTGGGCTTGAAAGAGGAGGGCAGTTCGTGTACCTTTGAAAAAAAAGAAAAAAAATAAAAATAAAAAAATGAGATGTGACCCAGCCATGCAGCTGGGTCATCTTAGAAGGGTGAGGCACTGGGTACATAGAAAGGAAAGACAAAAGAATGGAAAGAAAAAAAAGAAAGGAAAGAAAAGCAAAGAAAGAAAGGACAAAAGGAAAGGAATGGAAAAGTCAAAGAGGAGGGTTTCCTTGTGGAGAGGGCCGTGTGCAAGAAGAGAGGAGGGGGGGGGGGGGGCAGTGTGCACTGGGACAGCAGAGAAGGCCACACCATAGGAGAAAAAAAAAAGGATTGATTTTTCTTGGTTAGACACACAAGGGAGGCCAAAACACAGAGAGTTTCTTGGAAAAATTATTTTTTTGGGAGTTTTCTTGTGGTTTTCTTTTGGGAGTGCTGCAAAGATACACACACAGCCAGCAAAGGAGAGTTGGAAGCACGTAAAAATACTATCTTTGGTGAAATCTGTTATGTTGAATTTAATTTTTGGAATGAACTTAATTTTTGAATTCTAGGAAAACGATGTAGCCAGTTTCGAACTATGCTTACTCTTTGATGCTAATCTGAAGTAGTTTTCATTAATATTTGTTTGAGTTATTTTGTGCCTAATGCTTTTGATTAATTGACCAATAATTAAATGATTTTAGTCTTGTGATTTGCTACCAAAAGGGGGGGATTATAGGATAGATCTTGGATAATTCAGCGTAGGTAAATATAGAGATCGAAAGACTTGTATGAACCTACATAGCATTAAAAATCGAGGGTCTTATTGCGTTCTTGTGTTATTAATTTGCATACTCTTATGTTAAATAATAAACAAGAATAGGTTCTGATTGACTATCGAAAGAGGCTTTTGGAAAAATTGGTGATTTACTAACAAACAGAGAAAACGAAGTTGAATTAGCTAAATGAGTAAAGCATAGTGAGAAACTAGGTGAAATCGGTTTCCTAAAAGTTTTCACCATCATCAATTTGACACGCGGTATCCAGTTTTAAATTCTCCTGAATAGTTTATTTAAAGTAGCTTTGTTTAAATTTTGCAGTCTAAAATATTAATTTTTCTAAATAAAATCAAGGTTAGTAAAATTTCGGTACTTGGTAAAATTAAGACATCAATCCCTGAGAACGATACTCTACACATCGTTATATTATAAAACTACGATACTGTGCACTTGCAGTTTACACCGGTCAGGTGGCAGTCTTAAAGGTATAGGTTTCTCGGAACTGGTAAACAGGGTCATTATAGCAGAGGAGAGCAGGAAGAGGGGAGTTGGGATGCAGAGCTAGAGGAAGAGCCCCATGCCTCGAAGTTTTAGGTGGGTTCTAGCCAGGGTCCAAGGAATAGAAATAGTGGAGGTCAGAGACAGGAGATGGGAAACCAAGCTTAACAGGGTAATCCATTACGCCCTATTTGTACTAAATGTAACAAGAGGCATAAGGGGGGGGGGGGGAATGTCAAGTTGGAACATATACCTGTTATCAATGTGGTAGACCCGGCCACATCGCATGAGAATGCCGTGGGTCGATGAATAATGCACCCCAATTAACATTTTAATGTTCAGAACCTTTAGAGGATTGAACTTAGCATTACAGGGTAGGACCAAGGAAGTATAGTTGCAAGTGAATGCTTGCATAACTCAGTAGTGTGCATATGTATATATATATATATATTGTTTAGGTGATGTAATAATGATACTTGGATGTACTTGTATATTTTGTGGAAATCTAGTAATATAGTATGAGTAGTTTTGGCAAGGCCTATTCTTGCTTCCGTAAGCAGTGGATACATGTTTGTAGGAATAGCAATATAAAGAATAACTTCGCAGTCATATGGCTCAAAAGGTGGATAGTAAGTTATGAAGGTTTTATGAGGGAAAGAAGGTGGCTGGGGTTGATCAAAGATTATGACTGTACCATCAGTTACCATCCAGGAAAAAAACTAATCTGATAGCTGATATGTTGAGTCAGAAACTAGGGGATGCCTTTGTGTCAGCAGGGGTGATGCAGCCACAGATCCAAATGGAATCAGAAAAACTTGGGATAGAGCTGGTAAAGGAAGATCACCAGGCATTTATTGCTAGTCTTGTACTTCAGCAGACTTTGCTAGAGAAAATTAAGGTAACACTAAAATGTATAGGGATATTTGGAAGTTTTATTGGCGAAGCAGCATGAAGAGGAAGGTTGCATAATTCATGCAACAGTGTTTGACATACCAGTAGGTTAAGGCTGAGCACCAGAGACCGGTGGGACAGTTGCAGCCACTTTGCATCCCAGAGTGGAAGTGGGATCACATTTCTATGTATTTAGTGATGAGTTTACCGTCGGCACGACATAAACAGAATGCTTTTTGGGTGGTTGTAGATTGATCGACGAAGACAGCTCACTTTATCTCTATCAAAGTCAACTACTCCATGGAAACACTGGTAGAAATATATATTCAAGAGATAGTATGATCACATGGTGTGCCAATGTCCATAACATCGAACCAAGACCCATGTTTCATGTCATGGTTTTGGAAGAGCTTGCAAGAAGCTATGGGGACAATTCAAATATTAGAGGATATGCTATGGGTATGTGTGCTAGATTTTGGGGGCAGTTGGATCCAATATCTGCCGCTGGTAGAGTTTGCATACAATAACAACTATAAGACCAGTATCGGCATGGCACCTTACGAGGTGCTCTATGGTAGGAAATGTCGTTCTCCTCTATATTGGGATGAGATAGGTAAGAGGTGAGTTTTGGGGACCAAAAATAGTGCAGCAGGCGTATGATAAAGTCCGACTTATCAATGAAAGAATTAGTATAGCTCAGAGTCGGCATAAAAGCTATACAGAGACTCACCGCTGAAAGTTGGAATTCGAAGTGGGAGACCATGTATTTCTGAAAATAGCACTACTGAAAGGAATTATGAGGTTTGGGAGGAAAGGTAAGCTGAGCCCTAGGTTTATTGGCCTTTTCGAGATACTTAAGAGAGTGGGGTCAGTGCCTACCGACTAGCTTTACCACTAGTTTTATCCTAAATACATGACATATTTCGTGTTTCCATGTTAAGGAAATACGTTCCAGACCCTTCCCACATAATAAGTTATGCTGAGATATAGCTTAGAGATTTACTGTCATACGAGGAAGCACCAATACAAATCCTAAACAGGAAGGAATAGGAATTGCAAACCAAGAAAATTCAGTTAGTCCAGTGGAAGAATCATGCCATAGAGGAAGTTGCATGGGAGCTTGAGGAGGAAATTAGACAAAATACCCACACTTGATTAGTGGGATGCAATAATAGTCAGTATTGTTTAGATAATGACAGTTTTATTTTAATCAGTACAGAATGATGAATGTATAGTAGTATTTTGGATTATAAGATAGGTAGTGCTTTGGTTTTGAGAGAAAATTTTCTTTTATGGGTATAACTGTAATCTCCCAGAATTGCTTATGTAACCACGGTATTCCTCCGCCATAAGTGAGGGTAATTAATAAAATAAGTAACCCATTTTTCTCAATGGATGGTGTTCAATATAGATAGCAAATTTCGAGGAAGAAATTTTATAAGGAGGGGAGAATGTAGAGACCCATAAATTTATAGCCATTAAATAATAAAGAGAGAGAAAATTGGTGGAAGGAAAAGAAATTAAAAAAGTGGACAAAGCAGGGTTCGTCAACGAACCCTTTGGTCTCGTCGACGAACTCCTTCACTGGTTTGTTGTTCGCCATATGTCTTGTCGACAAAAATGTATCGAGAGTGGTGAAGTCAAGCCTGAATTTCATCGATGAAGGTTTTGATCTCATCAACGAACTCCCTTCCTGACCTCATCGACGTGGTGACGTGTCTTATCGATGAATCCAGGTTTATAAATATGCTTAACTCGGGTTTTCCAGCGAGAAATTCTTGCAAAAGTTCTCTCTCTCTAAAACCCGTTCCTATCTTCTTCTCTTTAGATTTTTGGCTCGATTTCTTCCCGTTTTGATGATCAGAAGCCGCTACACTACTCTTGGGAAGATTCTCTTCAAGTCTACTAGAGTAGATTGTCGGTTAGGCAAACTTGGGCACCATCCCAAAACATGGGTAAGTTGATTATTTGGGTATTTTGAGTATTACCAGGCTTATATGAGTTTAGATTCTGTGTTCTATGGGAATATATTGGTGTTTTTGGAGTAGAAATGGGTTATTATGTTCTTAGGATTAGGGTGTTTTTGGGACCTTGCAAGTATGGGTTGAGGACCCCAGCGAGTATCTTTCTAAGAGCTTAGGTAAATTATAGTTTAGAAATGCTGGATATGCGGAGTTGGGGAAAATATGAATGTAATAATTATTATGGTAAATTTAGTTGTGTGACTAGGGATTATATGGGTTTTATTTTAGGGTGTTGTAAATTATGAACGCCGCATGCGTAAGATTGTTAGATAGTATCAAGAGATAGATAGTCGGGTATGGGGAATAAATTATGTCAGGTATTTTCAAAGCTTAACTAATTTAAATAGGGCATATGATTATGGAAATATTAAATATGATTATTTTAAATAAAGCTTGTGATTATGGAAATATAAAATATGATTATTTCCAGCAGAAGTTTATAGGTATTCTAGGCAGATCATTATACTTGAATTATCACTCAAGTTGTGTGGCATGAGTGAATAAATATGATTTAGCATTTATTTTCAGAAATTACATATGTTATAGTATAGTGTTTGAGAATACTACTATTGAATAGGAAAATAGATTTAATATGTATTATTAGAGAATATGATATAAGGGAAAATTTTATGTTTAGAATATTACTTGTACATGTGTGGTATGAGTATGATTTTCTATAAAAATTATGTCATATTGAAATACTACGATTTCCCAGAATAAGCATGTTATAATAAGTTTTTAGGAAAAACGAAAAAAAGTATAGGAACTATGGTTTAAAAATATTATGTTAATAGAGTAGAAATTTTATGTTCAGTAAGCTATGATATGACTGACTTTATGCTGTAATCAGTATGAAAGAGGATTGTATACAGAGTTATGTAGATAAGTATACCATAGTCCCTCCTCGTATACGAGCCAGCTTGAGGTATATTCTTCTCGTATACGGGTCAGCATGAGGATGAGTATAGTAGAGTCCCTCCTTGTATACGGGTCAACATGAGGTTACCCTCCTTGTATATAGGTCAGCGTGAGGATGTGTATAGCATATTCCCTCCTCATATACGGGCTAGTATGATATTATTCTCCTCGTATATGGGCCAACATGAGATTATTCTCCTCGTATATGAGTCAGCATTAGGATGAGTATAGAGTATAGTCCCTCCTCGCATACGGGCCAGCATGAGATTATTCTCCTTGTATATGGGTCAGCCTGAGGATGAGTATAGAGTATGGTCCCTCCTCGAATACGGGCCAACATGAGATTATCCTCCTTGTATACGGGTCAACATGAGGATGTGTATAGAGTATAGTCCCTCCTCGCATATGGGCCAGCATGAGATTATTCTCCTCGTATACGGGTCAGCATGAGGATGAGTATAGAGTATAGTCCCTTCTATATACGGGCCAGTATGAGGTTGTATCCTCCTCGTATAAAAGTCAGCATGAGGATGTGTATAGCAAATTATTATAGAAATATGATATGAAAATTTTACATAGTAGTATGATATGACAAATTTATGCAATATTATGTTATGGAAAATTATTTTAGACTTACGTTATGATAATTTTATGCAGTAATACGGTTCAACAATGTTGTATAGAGTTATGATTATTTATACAAAAATGTGAACCTATACTAGGTTATGTATACATACAGAAATATGGTTGTATACCAAGTTACAGTTATACATGCATGTATATAGATTTATGAGAATAAAGTATTTGGTGAACTAAAATACGTTTTTAAATGGAAATATGTATTTTCAGGTATATGTATATAAGTGTGGGAACAGTATAAATGATATTATAGTAATAGTGCATTAATGAATCGCTATATTCTGCTTACTTGACAACTTACCTGCCACACACTGATAATAATTTATTCCCACTTACTGAGAGGTGTCTCACCCCATGAAAACTTTAACATTTTACAGATTCACGTGGAGGATAGGAGTAATCAGAGTAACACAATAGGAGCATGGGTGGGATAGAAGTTCTTATCTAGAATTGTATTATTTTATCATGTATTAATGATTTCTGAGTTGTAAGGATGTAATTTGTGATTTCATAGATGATATTATTATACTGAGATGATTTAGTACTCTAGTATTTGGTTATTAAGGTCTCCCGTTGTATGAAATGTTCAGGCCATTACAGGTTGTATTAGAGAATTGAGCAAAAATTTTCGAGTCGTTACAAAAACTAAATATTTCAAAGTAAATCAATATGAAATTGAAATTGAAGCTTGAGGAGTTTTATCACCGGTTAATTCTTTCAACGAATGAAAGATTGAGACTTGAAGCACATAATCAGTGATTGGGAGTCAACAATTCTCAGTGCAATTCGTGAGCAATATGTGAGCAAGAGAGCCTTTGAAAGATGAGAGCAATCTAGAGAGTTTGAGAGCTGAAATTGATGCTCGGTGAATAAAATCAATGATCTTGAGGCTATTTATAGACTTGAGAAAAAGGAATTTACTTGATCCCTAAGTTTACTTGGAGTAGTGCCCAAGTTTTAGATAAGTTTGAGCCCTAAGCAATCAAATTTTAAAAACTTTCCCCTTAGAAAAATATGAATTTTACCGCGTGGCACCAGCCTATCACTTTAGGTTAGGCGCCTGTCACTTTAAATCTCTGTTTAATTTGAAAGTCACTAGGGTGGTAGTCACCTGGAAAAACACAGCCAGGCTTCTCAGTTTACATCGTCGGGCTTTTTTCAAGGTCTGGTTAGTTGCCTGATGACCTTCTTTCTGTCCATCTTAAAAACCATTAAATATGTCAGCCTACTGAGGGTGTTCAGTCAGGCTTCTGTCTAGTTCAAAATGCTATTTTTAAGATTCTTTTCAAAAACTCTTTTTACTTCTCAAATTTTGAAATTTTGTTTTGTTTACTTAAAAAATATTCTTCAAGATTAAAATTTTAGGTCTCTAGGTCTCTAATATCTAGTGAGCTTCAATGAATTTCATATTAATGTATACTTGAAGTACTTATATAATATGTCCTATGAACTCTTTCAACTTTTCATTTCTTGAACTCCTTGAAGTCTTCATGTATGAACATATCCTATAGCTTCTTTCAAACTTTCAATTCTTGATCACTTGAATTTAATGTAAGCTTTAGAAAACATTCCAAGTTATCATTTGATGTATGCTAAGTTTCCATGAATTTAAGCTTCCAAGATATGTTTTTCTTGAAACATCACAACTTTGAAGCATATTAAATTTTCTTACTTTGTTATCATCAAAATAAGAGTTGTAAGCCTTCTTAGGCCAACAATCTCCCCCCTTTTGATGATGACAAATAGGGAGCAAAAAGAGAGTAAACCTTAAGAGGCTCTCCCTTTCAATAAGCATAATCATGAGAATAACTTCAAAGTTATAGCATGAAGTCCATGAGATATAATTCATCAAATGGTATAAAATGGTATAGCATTGAATCCGTAAGATATGATAAGATATGATATCATGCATTAATATGTGGTTGATCTTCTTTTGCTTGTAACGATACTCCCCCTTTTGACATCATTCAAAAAGAGAAATACAAATCATAATAGGCATATTAGAGCATATACAAAAAAAAAAGAGAAGGTGTACGGTATATCCATAGTAAGACAAAAAGTGAGTAGAAAGTGATAGTCTTAAAGTCAATAACATCACAAAAGATAGATATCTAGATCAATCAACATCAGTTTCAGCATCATTTGCAGCTTCTTCTGAGGCTTCTTTGGAGGCTTCATATTCTTTCTCAATTTCTTCAGGTTCCTCAGTAGATTGTTCTTTGGAGGCTTCACCACTCTCCTCATTTTCCTCAGACTTAGCATCACTAGGTGGTGCAGAACTGATGTCCATAGGGGCTGCACCCCAGGAGGAGCTAATAATATGTTGTTCCAATTTATCAAGACACTGATCGAGTGAGGAATACTGAGATTGTACATTAGTGACCTTCTCCTAAAGTGAGTTAAGACCAATTCTCATGTCATTACTAAAGCTAGAGTAATGATGATAGAACGAGAGAAACCATGAAAGCATATCTGCTTCTTGTGGAGCAGGGATAGGATCATCTAGAGTTGGCTAAGGTGGTCTATTTCCTTTATAAAGTCATCCTTGTGTATATTTCTTATAACCCATAAGTTTGAGAGTAGTGGAAGAAAATAGGTCATAATGGGTCCTTTTCACAAATTTGAAGGACGATGTGATAACTTGATAGTGTACAAACAACAAGGATAAAATCCCACCATAGGGAAAACAATACGTGAAGCTTCTACCTTCATTATCATCCACTTAATTAGCCAAATCCAAATTTTTTCATTTGAGCAAACACCATATGACAAAACAATCTAAGAATGAAACATGGTCATATGATTCGGCTCTAGGTAAAATATTGTAAGCAATCAGTTTGTGTAGGATCATGGCTTGAAGATTAAGTTTTTTGTATAGTGGGGGATTGCCAAAGTATATGGGTTGATCTTCCATGACAAGTGGCAAAAATTATTGTGAGGTAAAGTCCTGTTCCATAATCCATTGCTTTTCAATAGGATTGCATTCAAACTCTCCTTGTTTTATACGAAGCAATTTGCATAAGGATTGTGGTGTAATAAACTTGTCCTAGCCAATATCTTTGAATAATGATAAAATTTCGGGAAAATCAGAATCAAAGAAGGGAACATCAAGAACATTATCGAAAATGGGATCGGTGTTCTGAATATGATTTCGATACAATGATTTTGCATGAGCGGAGGTCAGCCATTTTTCGATTTCATCATCGCTAGCTTGTTGGGAGGAGGAAGCCTTGTCTTTGTGTCCGGTGGTCTTTGTTCGCAGCATAGTGAAGAACTTCCTTAGAATCAGAATCCAAAACCTTGGGAGTTGATGCTTACGGTTTGATGGAGTGAAGTACAAACGGAGGAATGAAAGGATTTTTGCAAGGAGAAAGAGTGGTTAGGGAAGGAGAGAGTGTTTTGAAGATGGATGGAACAAAGTCAGGCGGCTGATGTGTTTAAAATGAAATGTTTTTCGTGTTTAATTAGGTATTCCTCCAGAAGTCAGGCGTTTGCCACTCGAAGAGTCAGGCGCCTGATGACCCATATTCACCAGGCAGTAGCCTAGCAAACACTTGCCTCTCAGGTGGCAGTCGCCTATCATTCAGGCTGTTATGAATTTTCTCTTCTAAATGACTTTACGAACATGCAACATCTCTAATTCTTGTCTAATAAATACAATCTGATCCTCTGAAAGTGGTTTTATGAAAATATCTACTAATTGATCATTTGTATTAACAACAAGGGTTATTTCCTCTTTTTGAAATATTTATAGCACTTGTGTTAGCACACTTAATTGGAATTGTTTCATATTCTAGATTGAAATCTTTTAATTGTTGTTTCATATATAATGTTTGCGCACAACAACTCTCTGTTGCAACGTATTCAACTTCGGCAGTGGATAATGCTACGAAATTTTGCCTTTTGGAAAACCAAGAGACTAGTGAGTATCCTAAAAAGTGACAAGTACCACTAGTGCTCTTTCTATCTATTTTACATCTGGAATAGTCCGCTTCCAAATAACTAATTATTTCAAAACCAGTGTCCTTGGGATACCATAATCCTAGATCAAGAGTTTCTATCAAGTATCTCAGTATCCTTTTAACAACAATTTGATGTGATTCTTTGGGAGTGGATTGAAATTGAGCGCACATACGCTAAACATTATATCCGGTCTACTCGCTGTCAAATATAATAAGCTACCTATCATGCCTCGATAGTATTTCATATCAACAAGTTTTCCTTTTTCATCTTTATCAAGACTTATTGATGTACTCATGGGAGTTCCTATAGGCTTGCTTCCTTCAATGTCAAATTTCTTCAGCATGTCTTTTATGTATTTAGTTTGATTTATAAAGGTTCCATTTTTAGCTTGCTTGATTTGTAATCCAAGAAAGTAATTTAATTCTCCCATCATGCTCATTTCAAACTCTTCTTGCATGTTTTTTGTAAATTCTTTGCATAAGTTTTCATTTGTTGCACCAAATATAATATCATCAACATAAATTTGGATTATAAGCTTGTATTTGTTTTTGGATTTTATGAATAAGGTGCCATCTAACTTTCCTATTGAGAAACCATTATCTAGTAAGAATTTACTTAACCTTTCATACCAAGCTCTAGGAGCTTGTTTTAGTCCATACAAAGCTTTGGTTAATCTAAATACGTGATTAGGTTGTTTTATATTTTCAAATCTTGGAGGTTGTTCTAAGTAGACTTCTTCATTTATATATCCATTCAAGAAAGCACTTTTAACATCTATTTGGTATAATTTGGATTCTTTGTGGGATGCGTAAGCTAATAGCATTCTTATTGCTTCCATTATAGCTATGGGGGCAAAAGTTTCATCGTAGTCTATTCCTTCTTCTTGGTTATATCCTTTAGCTACAAGTCTAGCTTTGTTTCTAACAACTATACCATTTTCATCCTTTTTATTTCTAAATACCCATTTTGTTCCAATAATTGAATAATTTTTAGGTTTGGGTACTAATTACCATACTTTACTTCTTTCAAATTGATTTAACTCTTCTTGCATAGTAATTATCTAAGAGTCATCTTTGAGGGCTTCTTCAATGTCTAAATTTTCTAGTTTTGTAAGGAATCATCTTTTTCTTAAATTTGAGTAGTTTTAGTATAAGGATTAGCTTCATCAAAAGTTATATGGATCGATTCAATAATAGTAAGAGTTCTTTTATTGTAGACTCTCTATGCTTTGCTATTTGCTGCGTATCCTAAGAAGATACCCTCATCCGACTTAGCATCAAATTTCCCTAAGTTTTCTTTGTCATTAAGCACAAAACACTTACATCCAAATACATGAAAGTAAGCTATGTTGGGTTTTCTTCCTTTCCATAATTCATATGGAGTTTTATTTAAGCTAGATCTTATAGACACTTTATTTATTACATAACATGCGGTGTTAACTGCTTCAACCCAAAGGTACTTAGGTAATTTGTTTTCATTTAACATAGTCCAACCATTTCTTGAAGGGTCCTGTTCTTTCTTTCTACAACTCCATTTTTTTTGTGGAGTTCTTGGTGTTGAAAATTTGTGTCTAATTCCATGTTCATTTGTAGAAATTTTCTACATCTTTATTATTGAATTCTCTTCATTGATCACTTCCAATGTTTGTAATGCCATAACCTTTTTTGTTTTGAAGTCTTTTACATAGGTTTATTAATATATTGCATGTTTCATCCTTTGAGGTTAAGAAGAGTACCCATGTAAACCTAGAGTAGTCATCAACGATGAAGAAAGTATATTACTTTCCTCCTAGACTTTGTGTCCTAGTTGGTCCAAAGAAATCTAGGTGAATAAGCTCTAAGGGTATGCTAGTAGAGATATGTTTCTTTTTCTTAAAACTGTACTTAATTTGTTTTCCTAATTGGCAAGCATCACATATTTTATCTTTAACAAACTTTGTACTAGGAAGTCTTCTAACTAAGTTCTTTTTAGCTAATCTTGATAATAAGTCCATACTAGCGTGTCCTAGTCTTCTATGCCATAACCAACTAGCCTCGTTCATAGATACTAAGCAAGTAATATTTTGAGATTTCATCTTTTCAAAGTTTATGCAATACACATTGTCAATTCTTTGAGCAATGAAGAAAACATTGTGTTTCTCTCTATTTTCAACAACACATTTTTCTTGTTTAAAAGTTACATCAAATCCTTTGTCACTTAATTGACTTATGCTTAAGAGATTATGTTTTAACCCTTCAACTAATAACACATCATTAATAGTAAGGGAAGGCTCTTTACCTATCTTACCAATTCCAATGATTTTGCCCTTAGCATTGTCTCCAAAAGTGATGTATCCACCATATTTTAGCATTAGAGTGATGAATTTGGATCAATCTCCGGTCGTGTGCCTAGAACACCCACTTTCCAAGTACCATTTGTCCTTTGTTGTGGTTGTCCTAAGGCAAACCTACAAGAAGGATTTAATGTGTTACTCTTAGGAATCCAAACTTTCTTAGACTTCTTAGATTCATTTTTGTTTTCTTTAATTTTCCATACTTTCTTTACTTTTACACTCTTTCTTTTAAATGGACAATCAAATTTAATGTGTCTCTTTTTCTTAAATAGGAAACATGTAGTGTGTTGATAGATATTGTTTGAGGAGGTGCTTGCATAGTATTTTGATTCGTTGACAAAATATCCCATGTAAAGACCCTTTTTCCTTTTGTTCTCAACTCCATTATATCCAATTCCCTCCTTGTCTAATGACATCTTTTGTTTACCAAGCAACTTTTCAAAGTTCTCCTTTCCTTTGGTAAAGTTGTATATTATTTTCTCTTTATCTTCAATCTTGTCTCTAAGATCTTTTATTTTTAAGTCTTTCTTACATTGATCATTTACTTGTATCTTAACTATTTCTTGGGATAAGTCATTTATCTTTTTCATAAGTTCATCAATGTGCGAATCTTTTTCTTTTTCAACTGATTTTAGTGTGTCAAGTTGATTTTTGATTTATTCATTTTGTTCTTTTAAAGCAATGTTCCTTTTTGCACTTTTAGCTTTTGTCAGCAGCCCTGTAAATGATGTGCAAGCATGAGTTTTTGGAAGAAAATTTTTGTTGCGTTCTCTTCATTAAGATTTTTGCAAATTAACCAACGTACTCCCTTGTGAGTTTCCGCAAACGGTTAATTGAAACGTACTTTCCTTGTATTAAGAGTCTTCTTTAAATTTAGCGTTGATCCCTGCAGCCTGCACTTAGCATACACACATACAATATGCAAAGTGTTGAAATTTAAAAGTGTAGGGCAAGAAGAACACCACGATTTTACAAGGTTCGGCTTAGCCCCAGCCTACGTCCTTGCCTTTGGCCAATACCACCAAAGGATTCCACTAGTAACACTCTTTTTAGGTAAAGCAAACCGTTTACAAATTTCCCTCCTTAAGGGCAGAGCACCCTCTCCAAGTGATTCCCATCACTCGGTCCAATGATCCAATCACCTTGGAATCGTCAACAATCTATAAGAAAATAATCAAAAGATTTTTGTACACAAGATACTCTCCAATAGAGCTGATTAGTACAATATCAAAACTATAGAGACCCAAAAATTTATAGCCATTAAATAATAAAGAGAGAGAAAATAGGTGGAAGGAAAATAAATTCACAATGGGGACAAAGCAGGGTTGGAAGGAAAAGAAATTCACAACGGGGACAAAGCAGGGTTTGTCGACGAACCCTCCCGTCTCGCCGATGAACTTCTTCACTGGTTTGTCATTCGCCACGTGTCTCATCGATGAAAATGTACCGAGAGTGGTGAAGTCAGGCCTGAAGTTCATCGATGAAGGTTATGATCTCATCGACAAACTCCCTTCCTGACCTCGCCGACGAGGTGATGTGTCTCGTCGACGAATCTAGGTTTATAAATATGCTTAACTTGGGTTTGCCAGCGAAAAATTCATGCAAAAGTTTTCTATCTCTCTAAAACCCATCCCTCTCTCCTTCTCTTTAGATTTTTGGCTCAATTTCTTCCCATTTCGATGATCAGAAGCTGCCACGCTACTCTTGGGAAGATTCTCTTCAAGTCTACTGGAGTAGATTGTCGGTTAGGCCAACTTGGGCACCATCCCAAAATCAGGGTAAGTTGATTATTTGGGTATATTCAGTATTTTAAGCTTATCTAAATTTAGATTCTGTGTTGTATGTGAATATACTGGTGTTTTGTGGAGTAAAACTGGGGTATTATGTTCTCAGGATTAGGGTGTTTTTGGGACCCTACAGGTATGGGTTAAGGACCCCAGTGAGTATCTTTCCAGGAGCTTAGGTAAATTATAGTTTAGAAATGCTGGATATGTGGAGTTGGGGAAAATATAAATTTAATAATTATTATGGTAAATTTAGTTATGTGACTGAGGATTATATGGGTGTTATTTCAAGGTGTTGAAAATTATGAACGCCGCATGCATAAGATTGTTAGATAATATTTGGAGATAGATAGTCAGGTAAAGGGAATAAATTATGTCAGGTATTTTTCAGAAGTTTAACTAATTTAAATGGAGCATGTGATTATGGAAATATTAAATATGATTATTTCCAGCAGAAGTTTATAGGTATTCTAGGCAAATCATTATACCTGAATTATCACTCAAGTTGTGTGGCATGAGTAAATAAATATGATATAGCATTTATTTTCAGAAATTACATATGTTATAGTATAGTGTTTGAGAATACTATTGTTGAACAGGAAAATAGATTTAATATGTATTATTAGAGAATATGATATAAGGGCAAATTTTATGTTTAGAATATTACTTATACATGTGTGGCATGAGAGTGATTTTCTATAAAAATTATGTTATATTGCAGTACTACGATTTCCCATAATAAGCATGTTATAATAAGTTTTTAGGAAAATCGTAAAATAGTACATGAACTATGATTTAAAAATATTGTGTTAATAGAGTAGAAATTTTATGTTCAGTGAGTTATGATATGGTCGGCTTTATGCCGTAATCAGTATGAAAGACGATTGTATATAGAGTTATGTAAATAAGTATACCATAATCCCTCCTCGTATACGAGCCAGCCTGAGGTTGTATTCTTCTCGTATATAGGTCAACATGAGGATGAGTATAGTAGAGTCCCTCCTTGTATATAGGCCAGCATGAGGTTACCCTCCTCGTACATAGGTCAGCATAAGCATGTGTATAGCATGGTCTCTCCTTGTATACGGGCCAACATGAGATTATTCTCCTCATATACGGGTTAGCATGAGGATGAGAATAGAGTGTAGTCCCTCCTCGCATATGGGCTAGCATAAGATTATTCTCCTCGTATACGGGTCAGCATGAGCATGAGTATAGAGTATAGTCCCTCCTTGCATACGGGCTAGTATGAGATTATTCTTCTCGTATACAGGTTAGCATGAGGATGAGTACAGAGTATAGTCTCTCCTCGCATACCAGCCAGTATGAGATTATTCTCCTCATATACGGGTCAACATGAGGATGAGTATTGAGTATAGTCCCTCCTTGTATACGGGCTAGTATGAGGTTGTATCCTCCTCATATACAAGTCAACATGAGGATGTGTATAGTAAATTATTATAGAAATATGATGCGACAATTTTGCATAGTATTATGATAAGACAAATTTATGTAGTATTATGTTATGGCAAATTATTATGGAATTATGTTACTATAATTTTATGCAATAATACGGTTCAACAATGTTGTATAGAGTCATGATTATTTATACAGAAATTTGAATCTATACTAGGTTATGTATACATACAGCGATATGATTGTATACCAAGTTACAGTTATATAGGCATGCATATAGATTTATGAGAATAAAGTATTTGGCGAACTAAAATACGTTTTGAAATGGAAATATGTATTTTCAGGTATATGTATATAAATGTGAGCACAGTATAAATGATATTATAGTAATAGTGCATTAATAAATCGTTATATTCTGCTTACTTGACAACTCACCTGCCACACACTGATAATAATTTATTCCCACTTACTGAGAGGTGTCTCACCCTATGAAAACTTTAACATTTTGCAGATTCACATGGAGGATAGGAGTAATCAGAGTAGCACAGCAAAAGCATGGGTGGGATAGAAGGTCTTATCTAGAATTGTATTATTTTATTATGTATTAATGAATTCTGAGTAGTAGGGATGTAATTTGTGATGTCATATATAATATTATTATATTGAGTTAATTTAGTACTTTGGTAATTGGTTACTAAGGTCTTCCGTTGTATGAAATGTTCAGGTCATTACAGGTGGTATCATAGAAATTGAGCAAAAATTTTTGGGTCGTTACAAAAACTATATACCTCAAAGTAAATCAATATGAAATTGAAATTGTGTTGACCCTATGTTTCATATCCCGATTTTGATAATGACAAATACTCATGTATTTAATGGCTATCTAGTTCATATGCTGGTATATATTAGCAGATACTTTAATGGCACATGAAGTAAAGCTTGAAGACCCTAAAGATCATTTTTATTGTATTTTATTATTATTCGGGTCTGTAATGTTTAACTAGGAAATATCTGTAATATTTAATGCATATCATGCATGTAGGAACTACAAAGCTCAATGACCTTAGAACGACTCTAGGTCCCTACACAAAATTAATGACCATAGCTAGACCTTAGGGGTCGACCGACGCCGGATTTTTTTGGTGCCCTAAACAAGGCCTAGAATAACCTTAGGACACTCACACATGCACATATATGTATGGTTATTTGAATTGGGTGATTGCTTGCTTAAATAAGACTGAAATGCACAAAATATGCATGTTCGGTCAACTGTACTTGCATGGACAAATTCCTCCTGGTCAACTGAACTAGGACCGGGTCAACAGGTTGACCACAGCCCGATCGACCGAACTCACTTAGTTCATTTGAACCCGGTCAACTGAACCCCCTAGGAGTTAACTTAATTGACCTTCTGGTTGACCGAGCACAAAATACATATCAACGCCCTAGTCGACCGACTGAGGTAGTTCAAAATGTCCCCGGTCGACCGAACCGCGCAAAAAGTAAAAATCGCCCTTGGACTTACAAGTCCGGTTGACCAAACTTATAGGTCACTTCATGCCCGGTTGACCGAACTTGCACAAGCTCGGTTAACTGAACCTGACTTTGGTCGACCGGTGCTCTTGGGTTGGACATGATTTTTTACCGCGGTTAACTTTTTTAAATAGGATTAATTATTCTTAAATGCTTTAAAACAATTCTAATAATACCCTTCATGTCCCTAACGGTCAGAATTCTTCCCATGTCTATATATATATGATATCATTTGCTAAAATTAAGAGAGGGTTAGGGAGTTAGATTAAGAAAATTCTCTCAGTTAGATTAAGAAAATTCTCTTTAAATTTTTGAGTGCCTTTTCTTCATACACAATCGATATACTCATCCATATGATCATTCTTTTCAAATCCTTTTGAGTAAGAGTATCTTGAGAAGATCCTACACTAGCTTATGCTCTCACACTTGTGATTGCTTTGTTGATTTTCTTGAGAGTTAGGCCCAAAGGATTTCCCTAGTGATTTCGTTCATAAATTCATTTTTGGGGAAACCTTCTTAGGCTTGTGAGTCTTTGCATTCTCATTGCAAGACTCAAAAGCTTGTCTTCTGTTGTGAAGAAAAATATTTTTGACAAAGCTTGTTTTTCAAAAATATCTCTTGTGCTTTAGCTTTTGAAAATCTTGTTTGAGATATTTGATTTTCATATTGAAGGTTAAGCAAGGATTTCTCCAACAATTTCATTTGATAAATCTTGTGTGGGAAAAATCCAATAGCTAAGTGGGTCTTTGCATTGTTATTGCAAGACTTATTTTGGCTTGTATTTTGTGTGTGCAAAAATATTTTACAAAGTTAGATTTCAAACAACTCTTGTGCTAGATACATATGAGAAAATATTTTTGAGGCTATTTGAATATTGGCATCTTTGAAACCCTAAGCTTGCATTGAGATATTTTATATTGTGTTTCAAAGGAAACCTTGTTTATACACTTTTGTGCATATTTGAGATTATCCATAATATTGAGTGTAGATTGCACACATTTACATCACCGAGCTTATAGTTCCTATATAGTTGATGTGCATTTGATTGTTCTATATTGGTACATATCTGCTTATTGGAGAAGTATTATATCGTGCACAAAATTTGTATTCAATGATTGTATTTCTAGGCATGGCTTGAGGGGGCTTGATCTAGCCCAAAAAGATCAGGTTGGGGTCAACCCTGTAAATTTGACCTAGGGTCTTCTCCGTTTCGTAAGGAGAATTTGTAAAGGTTGAGGTCAACCCTGTGCTAATTGACCTAGTTGTATTAGGTGTTGCTTCATCCTTTAAGTGAGCATTAGTGGAATCCTCAGGCTTGCAAACTAGAGGTGGGATGTAGGCACAATTGGCCAAACCCTGATAACATATCCTGTGTGCACTGTTTATCTTTCTGCAATTTACATTTCTGCACATGTATGTTATAGCTAGTGAATGCTGTGCATGATTTTAATTTCTACTAGTTATATTTATCTACGCATTTGGAATTGAATAGATAGACCCTAGGTTGCGAATATACTGCTGTTAAATTAGCTAAACCTAGGAATAAATTTTAAAGTTCCAGTTCACCCCCCTCTTAGGAATACACCAAAGCTAACAAATTGAAGCTCAAGGAGTTTTATCACTGGCTAATTCTTTCAACGAATGAAAGATTCAAACTTGAAGCACAAAATCAATGATTGGGAGTAAGTAATTCTCTGTGGAATTCGTGAGCAATATGTGAGCAAGAGAGCCTTTGAAAGACGAGAGCAATCTAGAGAGTTTAAGAGCTGAAATTGATGCTTGGTGAATAAAATCAATGATTTTGAGGCTATTTATAGACTTGAGAAAAAGGAATTTACTTGATCCCCAAGTTTACTTGGAGTAGTGCCCAAGTTTTAGATAAGTTTGACAAGCGTGGCAGCAGCTTGTCCCTTTAGATCAGGCGCCTGTTGATTATGCACCGAAACTGCGTAATTGGCCATCTTAACTCAGGTTTTACGGTTTATATTTTTAATTAAATGTCCAAAATTGTTCAATATTTTAATAAAGTGCCAAAATTATCAATCTTGAACTTTATTGCACTATTTATAAAGTTTTGGTAATTTTTTGTCGCAGGAAAATTCCCGAGAATCAAAACCGACACCTGTTCGTATTTTGTGCATAACTTTTTCGTCCGAGCTCCGATTGAAACAATTCAAATTTCTGGGAAAGAGGAAAGGATTATCTACAACTTTCGTGTTTTGAGTTTTGTGAGATACGGGCTCCAAAAGAGTCAGATTTGCGATGAACAGAGAATGAAAAAAATGAAAAAATATAGCAATTCGGGTTTCCTATTCGGGTCTAGGGCTTTCCCCCCCTATCCTATTTAACCCTTCTCTTTCTCTTCCTGCGTAGGCAGCCCCTATGGCTCCCCATTCTCCTCTTTTCCTTCTTCTTCTTCTTCTTCTTCTTCTTCTTCTTCTTCTTCTTTTTTAGTTTGTTTTTTTTGTTCTTTTCAATTCTGCTTCTCTCTCCTTGTCTCTCTTCCTTCCCTTTGTCTTTCCTCCCTCACTCTCCCCCTTTCCTCTGTTTCTCTTGGCCTCCTCTGCCCTCTTGCAGTACGGCCAGCCTCCTCCACCATCTTTAGCAGTCCCCAAGCACAGCAGAACACTAGCCGACTCCATAGCAGGACCACCAAAGCGCAGCAGCAACTTCTCCAGCACAGCAGCAACTTCATGGCTCCGTGGATTTGTTTCTCTCTCTCTCTTTTCCTTTCTTTCTTTCTTTTATTTACTTTTCTTTGAATCTTAGAATATTGAAGAAATTTTAGTTTTTTTTAATGTTATTGGAGTTTTCTTTCTTTTTGTTTAAGTTGAGTAATGTTGAGTATTTCATTATTGTTAAATTAATCTCTTTGTTTATCTAATTGATAGTTATTTTAATTTAGCATGCTTAATTAAATTCAGATATTTTTTTTGTCAAAACTTGTTTTAGTTTAGGGTCAAGTCATATTAAAGCTTCCATCTTTATTGTGTTCAGTCTAGTTTAGGTTGTTAGGGATAATTTCTGTCTGAGTTCTTGGTTCCCCTTGAAGTTTGGTTTTGATTCAATTTCTTAATTTTGTTAAAGGTTTGATTTTTACTGTTTGTGAGTGTGTATTATTTTGATTGCATCTCTATTGCGTATGTAATTCCTTATTTGTAGTTTCTATTTTTAATTAGTGCGTGTGTCGATGTTTCCTTAGGTAGATTAGAGTTTCTATTCTAGCGTGTTTTAATTCCTTATTTGTAGTTTCCATTTTTAATTAGTGCGTGTCCCAATGTTTCTTTAAGTAAACTAGGATTTCTATTCTTGTTTCTTTTATTTAGTACATGTTAGTTTTAGGGTTTTTAAATTACGTGTCATCTAATTCGGCAAAAGTAAAATTGAACAACTCTTGAAAAACCCGAATCTGAATTGAGTTCAGTACCTTTTTAATTTCGATTGGAAGAACGTAAAATCTGAGATTAAACGCATTCCTTGAGGAGACGATCTAGCCCTTAGGCTTAATATTACACGATGTAACTCCTATACTTGGGATAGCTTTCGAGCTGCTTATTTTTCGAGTGAGTCAAGTTTTTGGCGTCGTTGCCGGGGAATGTCGGTCTTAGTCTCAAATTTGCGTTTTTCCCGTAATTTTTGTTAGTTTTATGAAAAAGAAAAAAAAATAGAAAACAAAAATAGAAAAGATTTTGAGTTTTAAAAAATGGCTGCACCTGCACCGCGCACGATAATGGATTTTTTGCAGCTTGAATATGCAACTGCATCATCTTCCACTGTTTTGCCTTATGACGAGCTTAATTTCATGATGCAGCGCGGGAGGACATCATTGCTACCCGAGTTTTATGGGTCGGAATCTGAGTGCCCTTATTAGCACCTAGCAGAGTTTGAGTTAACCTGCAACATGTTTTTCTCTCATGCTAGAGCTAACGAATCTACTAGACTGAATTTATTTCTTGCTACTTTGCAGGATAGGGCACTGATTTGGTTTCATTCCTTGAGACCTTACTCTATCACTAATTGGACTGATATGGAGCGTGAATTTCTACATGCGTTTTGTTCCTCACAGAAAACTCAATTTTTGCAGGAACTGATTCTTAATTTTGTGCAGCAGGATGACGAGACATTTAGGGCTTGCTGGGAGTGATTCAAGGATCTACTAAGCATTTGTCCACATCACGGGTTCGACTCATGGAGGTTAGTTGATTATTTTTATACTGCTCTTACCCCTAATTGCAAGTGTTTTGTCCAGACTATGTCTAATGGAGAGCCCGTCAGCGAGGATCCAGATCAGGTATTATCATTCTTTGATTACTTATCTGACAATGTCGCACAGTGCAACACATGATACGCTCAGGCACTTATGACTGCATACCCTATTAGCACAATTAGTGGTGGTGATGCATATGAACCACCAAAATACCCAGATATTCCTCCGCCTCAATATCAGCCACAACAGATCCCTCCAAGCTGTACATCGTCAGAATTTTTCAAGGATAGCATAACACAGATGGCGAACATGCTGCAACAATTCATGCAAACTCAAGTCGATCATAATAATGAATTGCGGGATACCATTAATGCGATTAGCACATAGTTGGATATTTTAGAAAACGAAGAATTGCTCGCAGAACCTCAGCCTAGTCCTTAAGAGCACCAGCAACCACAACAACAAATGCACGATGATCTCTTTAAGGCAGCAGAGGCTGCCATCACTTAAAGAAGCGAGAAATAATTTCCCCACCCTGAGATGCTCATCGCCGGGCAAACAGTTGTCCTAGCACCGGAAGTCATAGTTGAACCAGAAGAGGTCAAAGAAAAATCAGAGGAAACGAGCCCAAAAGTGGAGCAGTTAGTTGATGAGGAGACTGATACCCATACAGAGTACCAACCTATGGTACCTCATACTCCGAGCTCAGAAATCATGAAACCATCACCCCCGCCTGAATCAGATGCTAAGGAGCCTAATGAGGAGGCAGACTCTTGCAGTGGTATGATGATATGTACACTCGATAAAGAGGCTGATCAGTCTGGTGAGCATATAATTTTCAAAGAATCAGGTAAAACCTTTAATGTTAATGCTTCTGAAGAACTGCAGGTAATTATTCCGATCACTTTCTCTCAACCGTTAGTTCGTAAAGAAGCACATTTCCTGGACACAATGTTGAATAAAGACCCTTTCTTGTGCACACACGAGGGTCAACCTGCACACGTATTGTTTGGTATTTTGACACACATTTATTCATTTGAGGCTGATTTTCATGCAGGTATGACAACTGATCGATTGTGGCGGCTTAAATTTGGAGAACCGCCGGTGCAATTTATAGACCTGCGGCCACCAGACAAAATTCCTCCAGAGCCTCCGCCAAGACAATTGTGATGTTTTTCTTTTCATTCTTGTCCTTTTATTTTATCTTATTTTATTTTTAGTTAGTTTTCAAGTCTATTTTCTCGTAGTTCGATCTTTGTTTTCCATTATTTCGCCACCCAGGTACGCCTTACTTTTCCTGTGCACAGTATTTTCTATTTCCCCTATGCCTTCACATTGAGGACAATGTTCCACTTTAGTTGGGGGGCATGAGCATTCGCATGTGACACTGTGCACATATACGTACCGAGTTTTATATTTCAAAAAAAAAATAAAAATAAAAAAAATAAAAAAAATCAAAAAGAAAGAGAGAAATAAAGGAGGAGCACTGAGGAATTACATTGCACTATGTCATGCTTAACACTGTGTATACCCTTCACATACTTGCGTATAACTTTAGAATGACACACTTGAGTCAATCATGCGTAGTTTTCTCTTTATATGATCTTATGACTCCATGAAGAATCGATTGGTAGTACATTCGTGTTAATTTGACTATATAATTTCCTGTATTTACACAGCATCTCACGAGGTTGAATAAACACATTCATGTGATTCATTGCACTTAGGGTTTCCTGTGAGCATTGAGAGAACACCCGTGGAGACTATGACACCTTGTGAGATATCCTTGAGCTATTTATCGTCCTTTTGAGTGTTAATATTAAATCAGACTTCACAGAACTCAATTCTATTTTTTTGGATGATTCCTTGTACACTAGTCTTTATTTTTGATTTGCTAGCTTAGAGGTGACACCTAGTGGGGAGATAGAAACCTAGGTCTTGTAGTCTACTTAAGATGTGAAGGCTGAGCCACCCCTCAGATAGAAACCTAGGTCTCGAGCTCAATTCCCATTGATGGTATGAAGATTACAAAAGAAGTGTTATATTGTCCTTATTGATCAAGAAAAGATACAAAATGAAGAATGAGCAGAAAAAAAGAATAAGCAATACATATGCGCATGAAATGAAATGTCAATGCCGGCCCAAATACATATCACAAAAAGTCAAGGACGACACATATTTTCCACGTATGAAGATGCTTCAACCGGTTAATGCCTCAGATGTATTCATGACAAGTTTGTAAGTAAGTTGGTCTAGGGTGGTCTCGGTTGGATATGGCGAGTAGGTGAGAAGATGCTAGGGTGAAGGACCCAACACCTCATAGATAGGTTAGATCCTTTCCAGACTAGTCCACTCCATATACTTAGCGTTGTTCCTTTTAATATGTGGGATGTTTGATCGCGACACTCCTCCTTACATATGATGAGTGAACCCATTTTCTTTGAGTGTTCTTGAGGGTATACCAGTTAGGCCGAGTCAAAGCAACCGTTCTGTAGGTGTCCACTGGCGTCCCAGGTGTACTGAGTCACACACATCACACACACCTCGAGAGTTTACCTATTTATACTCGAACTTATATGATTGCATTAACTCTGAATGTGCCACTGATTAAATTCATGTGAGTATACTACTTTCAAATCACATATAAACGATAAAACTTGCATGGGTGACGTGTTTTGGAGTCGTGTGCATTAAATATGAATGAGCTTGTGTGAAATTCAGTTATGTTCTTGTATGTGAAATGGTATACTATTGCTGCATGTGCATTGATTTCATGATTACTGGAGTATGTAGTTGTAGATACCACCCTGAGATTTATTCACGTCATTTGCTAGAGACTAACAAAACGTTAGTTGGGGGGTGTGATTACGCACCGAAACTGCGTAATTGAGCATCTTAACCTGGGCTTTATGGTTTATATTTTTAATTAAATGTCCAAAATTGTTAAATATTTTAATAAAGTGCCAAAATTATCAATCTTGAACTTTATTGCACTATTTATAAAGTTTTGGTAATTTTTTGTCGCAGGAAAATTCCCGAGAATCAAAACCGACACCTGTTTGTATTTTATACATAACTTTTCCTTCCAAACTCTGATCGAAACGATTCAAATTTATGGAAAAAGAGGAAAGGATTATCTACAACTTTCGTGTTTTGAGTTTTGTGAGATACGGGCTCCAAAAGAGTCAGATTTGCGATGAACAGAGAATGAAAAAAATGAAAAAAATATAGCAATTCGGGTTTCCTATTCGGGTCTAGGGCTTTCCCCCCCTATCCTATTTAACCCTTCTCTTTCTCTTCCTGCGTAGGCAGCCCCTATGGCTCCCCAGTCTCCTCTTTTCCTTCTTCTTCTTCTTCTTCTTCTTCTTCTTCTTTAGTTTGTTTTTTTTGTTCTTTTCAATTCTGCTTCTCTCTCCTTGTCTCTCTTCCTTCCCTTTGTCTTTCCTCCCTCACTCTCCCCCTTTCCTCTGTTTCTCTTGGCCTCCTTTACCCTCTTGCAGTACGGCCAGCCTCCTCCACCATCTTTAGCAGTCCCCAAGCACAGCAGAACACTAGCCGACTCCATAGCAGGACCACCAAAGCGCAGCAGCAACTTCTCCAGCACAGCAGCAACTTCATGACTCCGTGGATTTGTTTCTCTCTCTCTCTTTTCCTTTCTTTCTTTCTTTTATTTACTTTTCTTTGAATCTTAGAATATTGAAGAAATTTTAGTTTTTTTTAATGTTATTGGAGTTTTCTTTCTTTTTGTTTAAGTTGAGTAATGTTGAGTATTTCATTATTGTTAAATTAATCTCTTTGTTTATCTAATTGATAGTTATTTTAATTTAGCATGCTTAATTAAATTCAGATATTTTTTTTGTCAAAACTTGTTTTAGTTTAGGGTCAAGTCATATTAAAGCTTCCATCTTTATTGTGTTCAGTCTAGTTTAGGTTGTTAGGGATAATTTCTGTCTGAGTTCTTGGTTCCCCTTGAAGTTTGGTTTTGATTCAATTTCTTAATTTTGTTAAAGGTTTGATTTTTACTGTTTGTGAGTGTGTATTATTTTGATTGCATCTCTATTGCGTATGTAATTCCTTATTTGTAGTTTCTATTTTTAATTAGTGCGTGTGTCGATGTTTCCTTAGGTAGATTAGAGTTTCTATTCTAGCGTGTTTTAATTCCTTATTTGTAGTTTCCATTTTTAATTAGTGCGTGTCCCAATGTTTCTTTAAGTAAACTAGGATTTCTATTCTTGTTTCTTTTATTTAGTACATGTTAGTTTTAGGGTTTTTAAATTACGTGTCATCTAATTCGGGAAAAGTAAAATTGAACAACTCTTGAAAAACCCGAATATGAACTGAGTTCAGTACCTTTTTAATTTCGATTGGAAGAACGTAAAATCTGAGATTAAACGCATTCCATGAGGAGACGATCTATCCCTTGGGCTTAATATTACATGACGTAACTCCTATACTTGGGATAGTTTTCGAGCTGCCCATTTTTCGAGTGAGTCACCTGTCACTTTAAATCTTAGTTTAGTTTGAAAGTCACTAGGGTGGCAGTCACCTGGAAAAACATAGTTAGGCTTCTCAGTTTACCTCATCAGGCTTCTATCAAGGTCTGGTTAGTCGCCTGACGACCTTCTATCTATCCATCTTAAAAACCATTAAATATGTTAGCCTACTGAGGGTGTTCAGTTAGGCTTCTATCTAGTTCAAAGTGCTGTTGTTAAGATTTCTTTTCAAAATCTCTTTTCGCTTCTCAAATCTTGAAATTTTGTTTTGTTTACTGAAAAATAATTTTCCAAGATTAAAAGTTTAGGTCTCTAGGTCTCTTATACCTAATGAGCTTCAACGAATTTCATATCAATGTATACTTGAAGTACTTACATAATATGTCCTATGAACTCTTTCAAATTTTCATTTCTTGAACTCCTTGAAGTCTTTATGTATGAACATGTCCTATAGCTTCTTTCAAACTTTCAATTCTTGAACACTTGAATTTGATGTAAGCTTTAGAAAACATTCCATGTGATCTTTTGATGTATGCTGAGTTTCCATGAATTTAAGCTTCCAAAATCTGTTTTTCTTGAAACATCACAACTTTGAAGCATATTAAATTTCCTTACTTTGTTATCATCAAAATAAAAGTCATAGGCCTTATTAGGCCAACAGAATTCTTAGGTGGTCTTGCCCAAGGCGAGGACATAGGCAGGTATAGCCGAATCTCGTAAAAGCTCAGTCTCACTCCCTGCCCTTATTCTTTAAATTTTTGCATATACATATATAAATTGCATGGTTGTGTATCTAAGTGCAGGAAGCTGAAATATTGAGATTGAGAAAACTTTTAATTTAAGGAAGTACATTGATTAATCTTTTGCAGAAACCTTAAAGGGAGTACATTGATTAATCATTTGTGGAAACCTTGGTTAAAAGGAAGTGCATAAAATCCATAAATACATGACTTTTTATTAAACTCTACACTGAGTTATACAAACTCTGAATCAAGGAAGTACTGCTAAAACTTATATATTGGTTAAATAAGTGGTTAATTGGTTGATTGATTGACATTGTTGAAAGTATCTCATTAAGAATCATTGGCTTGTGTTGATATTAAGTGTGGATTGTGGTTGGTTTAATTAAGCATTAAAAATCAAATCATTCTTGTGTGTTTGCTAAGTTAACAAAAGGTTGTGAATTTGTAAACAAATTTAAAAGAAACTTTTAAAAACCCAGTTCACCCCCCCCTTGGGACTACACCTTAGCTTTCAATTGGTATGAGAACGAGGTTATAGCAAATCTTAATTAGAAGCTATATAAAGATCTAAATGGCACACATAGGCGTAGCTTCCTTTGGAGAGGGTCAATCCTCAACCAGACCTCTGATCTTTTATGGTCTTAATTATACTTTTTGAAAACAAAGAATGAGAATCTACCTTCAAACCATGGATTAGAAAGCATGGAGAGTTGTCACACATAGTGATCTTATCCCTATCGAACTTGAAGATGGAAATGAAATACCCAAAGAAGAAAAAGACATGACCAAAAATAACCATAAGATGTTGCAAGTTAACTCAAGTGCTATAAATGCCTTATACTGTGCTTTTGACATAAATGAATTCAATAGGGTCATGGCATGCAAAACAAAAAAAGAGATATGGAACAAACTAGAGGCAACCTATGAAGGTACCGTTGATGTGCGAGATAATAGAATTGACATGCCTACTAGTGAATATGAAGCTTTTATGATGAATCCAGATGAATCAATACAAATATGTACACTAGGTTCACTCATATCATAAACTCCCTTAATGCCTTAGGGAAAACCTATTCTACTTAGAAGATGATCCAAAAAATTCTTAGAGGTCTTCCACCCATTTGGGAACCCAAAGCCACAACTATAACAGAAGGAAGAAACCTTAAGAATACCTCACTAGATGAAATAATTGGATCTCTTCTTACCTATAATATGACAATAAATGAAAGAAGTGGAAAATCTAAAGCCCAGGAATCCATTGCATTTAAAGCCTTAAATGAAAGCTCTATTGATGAAGATGAAGAAGTTATGGATGTAAATGAAATAACTTTCATAACCTAGAAACTTGCAAAAATCCATAAAAAGAAGAATAAATTTACAAGAAAAATTCGAAACTCAAAATCAGATGAAGATGAAGAAGAGGAAATCAATAAGAAGAAAACAAAGGCTGAACTTCCTACATATTATAATTGTAAGAAAGTTGGACATATAAAACCAGATTGTCCACAGCTCATGAAGGATTCTAAAAGGAAAAATAAAAAGGCAATGAAGGCCACTACATGGGACAATCTAAGTTCTAGTAGCTCAAAGAATGAATCAAGTAAACAAGAGTTTGAAAATGGTTGTCTTATGGTATGAGATGATGATGATGTATAAAGTTCCTTATCCAAATCATTTAATGATTCATGCAATGAATCCTGTTTATTCGATAAATCTAGTGATGGTAGTATGTCATCTTATGAAGAACTACAAAGTAAATTATTCAAGGTTCATATGATTCTAGTTAAAGTGAACAAACGGCATATGTCGTTGAAAAATAAGAATGAAGCTATAATGAAAGAATTAGAATAAAAAAATATTGCTGAAAGAGAAAAGGATTTAAAAATAAAGAGATTAGAAATCAAGAATGAAAAAGTGATGAAAGAAATAGAAGATCTATGATATATGGAAAATGAGAAAGATTTATATATTTCTGAACTAGAAAAAAAAATCAGCAAAATGTCTCAAAATCAAGAAAAGGGCAAAAATATACAAAATTTAGAAATCTATAATCTTAAGAGAAAAAATTCAGGATCAAGCCAAAATCATCTACAACTTCACTAAAAGAAAAGAAAATTTTGATAAAATGATTGATGCACAAAGAATGTCCTTGAATAAAGAAGGCATAGGATTGAATGGAGTTGAGAACAAAAAGAAAAAGAACCTCTACATGGGGTACTTTGTAAGAGCCTCCAAAAATTATGCTAGCACCTCCTCAAATGCTTACACACATACCACATATTTTCTATGTAATGAGAAAGGACACATTAAGTTTGAATATCCATTCAAAAGAAGGGGTGTAAAAATTGGACAAGTTTGGGGAATAAAAGAAACATCACCTGTTAAACCATTAGGACCCAAGAAAGTATGGGTACCAAGATGAAAGCCTTAACTCCTTGATCATGTTAGAAGAAGGCAATAAGATAGAAATTGAACAAAGCTGAAATGGAATATATCTTTCTTGAAGATTAATATTGATGACATTAGTGTGAAAATCATGAATGTAAAACAAGGCATTGTTGGCCACAATCAATGGATGAATTGACCAAGGCTTATTTGTCGTTGCTCCTTACATTAAAATGCATATGCTTATTGATAGCCTTCTTTCTTTTATTAATGTCAAAAAGGGGGAGAGATATTTGAGTTGAAAATTTGAGTATGAAATAAATTGGTATATAAATTGTATGCAATATATTGGTATCTATGAAATATATTAGTATCCATGAGCATGCTAATTGATATTTGAGCATGACAGCTAATTAGTATACATGAGCATGATATGATATTGATAATAAATTTTCTTTTGTTGAATGATGGATGATCTTGTTTTGATTGAAATATATTGTAGAGACCCGGTGAATTATATTAATTAAATAATAGGAGGAGGAGAGAAAAGGAAATTGAATTTGGAATTCAGGGCCTCGTCGACGAACACAGCACGTTTGTTGACGAACACGCTCAACTGAATCATTGACGAGGACACACATCTAGTTGATGAGAAGATACCGAGAGGTGATTTTCAATTCTGAATTTCGTTGACGAGAAATAAGCATTCGTCGACGAACTCCCTTCATGTCCTCGTCAACGAAGTGATGTGTCTCATCGACGAGGGTAGGTGTATAACTAGCCCAAAAATCGGATTCAGTGCAAAATTTTCAACCAAATTAGATTCTCTCTCTCTCTCTCTCTCTCTCTCTCTCTCTCCTGCTCATCCCCTCTGCCTACTCTCTAAGATTTTGGGTCTATTCTTCGCCGGATCGACAATCTGTAGCTGCTATGCTACACTTGGGGACGTTCTCTCCAAGTCTGCTGGAGTAGATTGTTGGTGATGCTAACTTGGACTCCATCCCAAATTCAGGATAAGACTTTATGTTGAGTATTTGGCTTTCCTACAGTTGTAGAATAGATAGTACTAGAAGAAATATTGAAGTTTTTTCGGGGCAATGTTGTTTTCAGGGTGTTGAGCTGGGAACCCTACGGGTGCAGGACTAGTTTTTTTAGGGACTTTCCAGTGGTGAGGTAAAGGAGTAAGCTAAAGAAGTAATTTTCCATGAAAATTATTATTATTTAATAGCAGATTAATTTCCCGAAAATATGTATTATGTATAAGTACATTTGAGAAAATGTATATTTCGGAAAATACTACTATTACACAGGAATATATATATTTTTTATGAAATGTCAGGAAATGTGATTTCATAATAGAATTCATGATATTATTCATTTTGTGTGGCATGAATATTATTTCACGTATATTATATTATATTGAGTTAGATTTATAGAAAAAGCATGTTTATAGTTATTTTCAGGAATAACATGATAAAACAGGAAATTATGGTTTCAGAATATATGATAAATAGTACATATGCTCAGTTCAGTATTTATGATATGTTCGGCGCAAGGCCGTGATTGATAACCAGCGCAAGGCTGCAGTTATGTATGTTATTTGGCGCAAGGCCACAATTATGTATGTATCCGGCACAAAGCCATGATTATTTATGTTATGATAGAATTCAGAAAATGTTATCAATATATTTATGTTAAAATAGTATATTATCATGTACTATATATTAATAGAACCCAGATGATAGTTCAGATCAGTTATCAGGAGCACAGTATCGTAACTATATAGTTCAGTTCAATTCAGACTTGTGCAAACTACCTCTGCCAGTAGAGGGGGTGGGAGATAGATAATCGATGTGGCTTTCAGTGTAGAATTGTAGACGTCCACATCGTAGTCCGGACCAGGGTGTGGCGGGCCCATCGTAATTACAAATATTTTTAACTCGACAGTGGTCGGCCAACCATTGTCGGGTCCCGCCTTCGAGTTGCACAACCTGTCATGGGGGGTAATATATGACATCAGCTAGCTATTCATTCTAGGTATATTTCAGTATTACTAGTTATATCAGATGATTTTATGAACAGTGAGATACAATATGATTTGGTATAAGTATGAAATTGTATGTTTATTCAGTTATGATATTATCACAGTTTTCAGGCATGTAATATGTACTGTATATTTATTATAGCATGCAAATATTCATGTTACCACAAAACTGCATTTAGTTTATTTCCCTTACTGAGCGGTGTCTCACCCCAGCTTAAACCATTTTAGGGAACCGAGAAAGACAGGTGGACTAAGCCCGCCATTGAGGCAGTCTTAGTACCCCGCTAGGAGGGTGAGTTTTTTAACTAGGGTCAGTAGGTTTTTGATGTAAGATCCTAGATTTATCTTTTGGTGTTTTTGAGGATTGCATATATATATAGTATTATAGTGATATGTAAGTAACTTTGGTATATTGTACATTATGGTTGGGTGAATGATATTTATATTTGCTGCTGCTTAGGTGTCCGCTGTGTATGACAAGTGTGTCCCCGTTACCCACGAGTTCGGGTTGACTTTGTTATGTTATAATTTAATGAGGTCAGAGTATTTAATATGTATGATTATGTAGTAAATTAAGTAGGGCGTTATAGTTTGGTATCAGAGCCTAGGATGCTAGGTTCTATAGACTCTAGAATGCAGTAGTAATAATACCAAAGTATAGGACAAAGGAATTTAAGGTCTGGTTTTGTAGTCTAGATGTAGGACTTCCGTGATGGTTTGTGAGTCTTTCCTGGGGTGATGATTTTAGGAAAGCCATGGTAAACTATTGACGGGTTGGGTATCTAGGTTGCAGGATCGAACCTTGAATTAAGATCAGGGATGATGAATCAGTTAAGGATATAATATACTAGTTAGATGAGATGTTATGGTAATAGGATCTTAAGCTAAGTTTATTGTTTTTTTAAGATGGACCCTGAAGGTAGTAGCACCCATGCTAGTGGTAATGAAGGTGCTGGGCCCTCGGGCGCTGCGGGTGGCGATTCGAATACAGTAATGCGCAGCATGGCTTAGCAAGTCATGGATGAAATTGTTGGAAACTCTAGAGAGTAGGGTGGTTCGTCTGTAGGCTACAGTAGTTCGATTGAGAAGTTTATTAATATGAATCCTCTGACTTTCTCAAGAGGAACTGATCCTGTAGTCACTGAAAACTGGATGCTGGAGATTGAAAAAGTGTTTGCAGTGCTACAGTGTACTGAGGAGCAGAGGGTGTTGTTCACTGCATATAAATTGACTGGAGAGGTCGAAAGATGGTGGACGACTATGAAACTTTTGGAGCAGCAGAGGACAGTGCCTATAGAGATGACATAAGATCGATTTAAGGAAGTATTTTTTGATAGATACTTTCTAGCCTTATCTAAGGAAGCCAAGATAGAGGAGTTCCTGAATCTGAAGTAGGGACCACAGACAATGCAGCAGTATGCGGCAAGGTTTTTTTGAGTTATGTCGCTTCGCCCTGTATATTATTCCAAATGAGATGAAGAAGTTAAGACAGTTTGAAAAAGGTCTGAAGAGAGAATTATATAGAAAGAGGTATGAAGAGAGAATTATATAAGCAAGTGTTGATATTGAAATTGCAAGATTTTGTCGAGCTGGTAAAGAGAGCAACTATGGCAGAAGCTGGAGAACGGTTGGAGGCTGAGGAGCAAAGACAGAGGAAGAGATCCATGCCTTCTAGTTCCAAGCAGGGGTCCGGTTGGGGTTCATGGAAGAGAGGTGGCTATTACACGGATCGAAGGCAGGAGTTAGGGAATCACGGGTTTTAGGGTATGTGGTCTTTTCGAGCTTACTCGGCTTGCGGAAAGAGACACCTAGGTGAGTGTCGTGCCGAGTAAGGTATCTTCTACTGATGTGGGGAGCCAGGACATATGATGAAAAAATTGTCAGGCTCATATTGGAGTTGCTCCCACTGCTAGACCTGTTCAGTGAGACTATTAGGTGCCTCAGGGATGTCAGCAAAGGAATACGGTTCCAGTCATAATTTTTGTTTTGACGTCGGGTGATGCTGAGACAGCCGGTGATGTGGTGACAAGTATGGTTAGCATGATCTCATTTAAATTTATTGTATTATTTAATTTAGGAGCCACACACTTGTTTGTGTCTATGGAGGGCACTAGATTGTGTGGAGTAGAAACACAGTTATTAGCCACCGAACTGTTAGTAACTACACCAACCGAGTCAGTAGTGAGGTGTAGTAGGGTGCTCCAGGGCTGTCTAGTTGATATCTAGGGGAAAATTTTGTCTGCTAATTTGATAGTGCTGGACATGCATGAGTTTGATGTAATATTCGGCATGGATTGGTTAGTAGCTAACTTTGCCAGTATAGATTGTCGTTAAAGAGAAGTGATATTCAGACCTCTGAGAAGATTAGAATTCAGGTTTATAGGGTCGTGAGTGCAATCCCCACCTCAATTAGTTTTAGTTATTCAGGTGAGGAGACTGCTCCTAAGTGGTTGTCAAGGGTTCGTGGCCTTTGTGAAGGAAATGTTAGGGAATGAATTGAAGCTCACTAGTACGCCGGTGGTAAAAGAGTTTACAGATGTTTTTCTAGATGAGTTACCAGGATTGCCACCTGATCGTGAGATAGATTTTCCTATTGATCTGCTTCTAGGTACAACGTCGATCTCTAAAGCACCTTATCGAATGACACTAGCAGAGTTGGTAGAATTAAAGAATCAGTTGCAAGATTTGCTTGATAAGGGGATTATACGACCTAGTTTAGCTTTGTGGGGAGCTCCAATGTTATTTGTGAAGAAGAAAGATGGGTTTATGAGGATGTGTATATATTATGGGGAAGTTAATAAGGTGACAATCAAGAACAAGTATCCTCTACCCCGTATAGATGATTTATTTGACCAATTCCAGGGTATAAAGGTGTATTCTAAGATTGTCCTCAGATTAGGCTACCATCTAGTGAAGGTTAGAGTGGAAGATGTATCGAAGACAACTTTTTGGACTAGGTATGGGCATCTTGAGTTTCTTGTTATGCCTTTTTGTTTGACAAATGCTCTTACAATATTCATGGATTTGATGAATAAAATCTTCCACCAATATTTAGACCAGTTTGTTGTTATTTTTATTGATGATGTATTGGTTTATTTGAGGATCTATGAGGAGCATGAGACATATTTGAGGCAGATCTTACAGATGCTCAGGGAAAATAAGTTGTATGCCAAGTTTAGTAAATGTTAATTCTAGCTCGAGAAGGTTGTGTTTTTGGGGCATGTCATCTCAGGGGATATAATTTCTTTGGATCCTAGTAAAATTGACGTGGTAGTGAAATGGGCTAGACCAAGGAACGTCCAGGAGATCAGGAGTTTCTTGGGGCTGGCTAGTTATTACCGTCGTTTTGTTGGGGGATTCTCAACATTATCAGGGCTTCTGATGTGACTAACTAGGAAGAAGGTCAGATTTGAATGGGACAACAGCTGTAAGCAGAGCTTCCAGTTATTGAAGCAAAGGCTTGTCACGGCTCCAGTGTTGATCATCTCATCGGGGGGTAAGGGTTATGTTATCTACAGTGATGCGTCCTTGATGGGACCATGTTGTGTATTGATGCAGCATGGTAGGGTGGTAGCATATGCTTTCAGGCAGTTGAAAGAGTATGAAAAGAACTACCCTACCCATGATCTTAAATTGGCTTTAGTAGTACATGCATTGAAGATTTGGAGGCATTACCTGTATGGCGAGCGATGCAAAATCTTCTCCAACCATAAGAGTTTAAAGTAATTTTTCATTTAGAAGGAACTGAACATGAGGCAGAGAAGGTGGTTGGAGCTTATTAAAGATTTTGATTGTACTATCAGTTATCACCTAGGAAAAGCAAACGTGGTAGCTGATGCACTGAGCAGGAAGTCTGTGGGACCAGCGCTGGCATCTATGGAGATCCAGTATCCGATCCTGATGGATCTGGAGAGACTTGGCATAGAGTTGGTCAAGAGTAATCCTCAGGCATGTATCGCTAGTTTAGTGGTGCAACCTACTCTGCAGGAAAGGATTAAGGTTGTTTAAAAGAGGATCCAGAATTAGCAGAGGTAATGGCCAGAGTACAGGGTGGTCAAGGAGAGGAGTTTTGTATTATAGATGATAGAGCTTGGTGGTTCCGTTCTAGATTATGTGTTCCTACTGATGCTGATATTAGAAAAAACCATCTTAGAAATGGCTCGTCGATCTTTATACACAGTTCATCCCGACAGTACAAAAATGTGTAAGGATCTGCGAGAATCTTATTGGTGGAGTGATATGAAGAAGGAGATTGCCGAGTATGTAGCACAGTGTTTGACGTGCTAGTGGGTAAAGGCTGAGCACCAGCGGCCGGCAGGATAGTTACAACCACTTTTTATTCCAGAGTGGAAATGAGATCATATATCTATGGATTTTGTTTCAGGGCTGCCGTCGGCATCGCATGGCCATAATGCAATCTGGGTGATTGTAGATCATTTGACCAAGACCACCCATTTCCTTCCTATCAATATTGGCTACTCCATTAATAGACTGGTAGAGATTTATATTCAGGGGATAGTCCATTCTCACGGTGTGCCAGTGTTTATAGTATCAGACTGAGATCCGCGTTTCACGTCACGATTTTAGAGGAACTTGTAGGAAGCTCTAGGGTCTTAGTTATCTTTTAGCACGACATTCCATCCTTAGTCAGACGGGCAAACTGAGAGGATGATTTAGATATTAGAATATATTTTTCAAGCGTACATGCTAGATTTTGGGGGTAGTTGGACCCAGTTTATGCCGCTAGTGGAATTTGCGTACAATAATAGTTATCAAGCCAGTATTGGCATGACACCGTTTGAGGTGCTCTACGGTAGAAGGTGTCGTTCTCCTCTATATTGGGATGATATGGGTGAACAACGAGTTGTGGGACCAAAGTTAGTACAACAAGCGTATGATAAGGTTCGACTCATTAGAGATAGAATCAGTGCAGCTCAGAGCCGACAGAAGAGTTATGCCGATAATCACCACAGGAAATTGGAGTTTGATATCGGTTATCATATGTTTTTGAAAATAGCTTTATTAAAAAGGGTTATGAGATTTGGAAGGAAAGGTAAACTTAGCCCTAGGTTCATTGGCCTGTTTAAGATTCTAGAGAAAGTGGGGCCGATTGCCTACATGCTATCTTTACCACTTGTGTTGTCTAGGATACACGAAGTATTCCATGTCTCCATGTTAAGGAAATACATCCCAAACCATTCTCATGTAATCAGTTATGGTGAATTAGAGCTCAGTGATTCACTAGTTTATGAGGAGGTACTAGTACAGATTCCGGATAGGAAAGAGCAGGAATTACATAATAAGAAGATTCCTCTAGTAAAAGTCCTGTGGAGAAATCACGTAATAGAAGAAGTGTCGGTTATGGTGCAACCCCAAGAGTGCAGTGAATTGGGTATTTAAAATTTGTCACCTAGGTCTACTGATTTTAACAACAGTATAATACAACCTAGGGTCAATCTATGAAATTTAGAAATTAAACATATACGTGTAGAAAAGTAAGGTGCGGAAAAGTAAACAATACACGCGATATGTTATCGGGATTCGGCCAAATTGCCTACGTCCTTACCTTGGCTAACAAGTACAAGGATTACCCTTATAGGCTCAGTTAACGGGTGGAGCGGCACCTAAACAACTAGGTTAATTAGCATAGGTCTAACCTCAACCTTTTCAACCAGGTCAATTAACGCAGGGCTGACCTCAACCTTTAAAACCAGGTCAATTAACACAAGGCTGACCTCAACCTACACAATCCTTCTCTGGATGGATTACTACCCCCTCAGGCCATGCCTGGAAATACAACGACATTCTCTCAAAGTGAAATTGGTACAATGATTATGCTTTTATGTAAAGAAGATGTGTACCCAATATGCACAGTATAATCAATATACTACCGATAGGATTTGATAAGTTCAGTGTAGTCTAAGTGTCTACTCTAAAATATTTATGCAAATATTGCAATTAGTGCGTGAGAGTGTAAAAGATTTGATATTTGTGTCAAATAATGATTACAATCACAATGCACAAACAAAGATCCTTAGCACACTTTAAATATCTCCACAAATATTTTTGTATAAATATAAACCTCAATAGATATTCAGATTTAATTTATAAAACGATTTGATATTTTTGTTCAATAAGATAAAATCAATCAAACAATTTAATTCTTTGAAATACAGGAAAAATTTATTAGCCAAGAATCAAAGCTCTCAAAAGTATGCCAAAGATTGATGTAATATGTTCAAAACTCTCAAGAGATAGGCAAAAAGTGTTCTTCTAGGGTTTAGGGTTAGTGTATATAAGCAATCTCGCCGTCTAAACAACTTTTGGCCATTGGATTATTTAAAATATTTTATTTACGTTCATGTCCAAGTTGAAACATTGTTTTGCACTGCGACCTTCGCCGATGAATCGGTACATTCGTCAATGAGTGTACAATACTCATTCGTCGATGAGGCCATGAGTTCATCGATGAGAGCATTGTCTGAACTTTTTGGGCTCCTGGTATTTTTTTGTTGATGAGACAACACTGTTCATCGCCGAGTGGCCTTCATGTGTTCGTCTACGAGGCATTTAAAATTTGCCCTTAAAAAATTCTTTCAACCTAGAACTAATGTAAATTAATCTTTAATGAAATGCATGAGTCCTAGGTAAGTCTAGGAAATGTTTAAGCTTCGAATTATATCATATGATATATGTAAATACATCCAATTCTCAATACCCATTTCCATTGAAGATCTTGAACTTGAAGCTTGCTTCTTCATCCTTTTATTCCTCTAGTACCATGGATTAAGCCAAGTGTTATGTACTTAAGGTTCCTCATGGCTTCCATACAAGTTTACCATTCGTGCATTCTAAATCATGATCTTGTACACAAACTCAATTTCTCAGGTCAAATACCAAGTGATTTGTCATTATCAAGATAGGATTGGACTCATAGAGTCAACAATCTCCCCCTTTTTGATGATGACAAACATATGAGCAAAAATGAATTACACCTAATAAGGCTCCCCCTAAGATAATGCATAATTTAGAATTCAACAATATAGCAATATAGTTTACGCACAATGAAGTTCATACACATTGTAGAATATGCAATATTTTTGCTAGTACAACTTCTCCATATATTTCTCCAAGTTTATTTCATTCTCCCCCTTTATTTCCAAAGAGAAAAAAATATATATATATATTTTTTCTTACTAACTTCTCCCCCTTTTGACACCAACAAAAAAGTAAAAAAAAAAATATTCTAATATAAATGTATCACATCTTCGCAATCAAAATACACTTCAACCTCTATGTTTCAAAATTGTACTGTAGAATATATCTCCCTGTGTTACTCAAATTACTTCTCTCCCTTTCGAAGCTATATCTGTGTTGTTGAATCAAATTTCAATGTGAACATACACAATATTTCAATTTACATAGACATGGATAAGAAAATCAGTCCATTAACGTCCAAAAGTTTATGTGAGCATCAACAAGTGTCATGTATCCATAAAAATTTAACATGCAATAACCATTCTTTAAGTTGAACACCAAATGAAAAAAAAAAAATTTGCCAAATGTGAAAATTTATACCAAATGTGAAATGTGAATTCTAATTTTAAATTGCTTCCCTTTAATTATATAGTCTAATATAACTCTAGACAACTTCTTGACTATGCACTAGTCCTAATTCACGTCTAATTTGGATAAACCTATCCTTTGTAAGGTTTCATGAATCTATCTGCCTATTGTTCATCTGTGCATACAAACTCAAGTCTTACATCTACTTTTTGCACATGGTCACGAAGAAAATGATGTCTAATTTCTATGTGTTTAGTTCGTGAATGTGATATAGGATTCTTTGAAATGTTCATTACACTCGTATTATCGCATCTTATAGGAACTGTGTCATAGTGTAATCCAAAATCCATAAGTTGTTGTTTTATGTAAAGCGTTTGAGCACAACAACTTCCAGCTACTATATATTCTGCCTCGGCTGTGGAAAGAGCAACTAAATTTTTCTTCTTTGAAAACCAAGATACTAAAGAGTGTCCTAAGAAATGATATGTGCCACTCGTACTTTTTCTATCCACTTTACTATCGGAAAAATTTGCATTCAAATAGCTAATAATCTCAAAGGAGGTATACTTAGGATACCAGAATCCAAATTCAGTGGTTCCAATCAAGTATCTAAGTATTATTTTTACAGCTAATAAATAGGATTCTTTAGGTGCAGCCTGAAATCTTGCGCACAAACATACGCTAAACATTATGTCAGATCAGCTGGCAGTCAGATATAGTAAGCTACCAATCATCCCACGATAGAGCTTAACGTCTACTGGTATACCTTGTTTTTTCTTTGTCTAATTTTAAAGAAGAGCTCATAGGTGTTTCTAGTATTTTAGCATCTTCTATATTAAACCTTTTGAGCAAGTCTCTAATATACTTCGATTGATTTATAAAGATTCCATGTTGTGCTTGTTTGATCTGAAGTCCTAGGAAGAAGTTAAGTTCTCCCATCATGCTCATCTCAAATTCGTTTTGCATACACTTAGCAAACTTATTGCACAACTCTTCCTTTGTTGCTCCAAATATGATATCATTTACATATATTTGTACTAGGAGAAAATTTTCATCTTTAGCTTTTATGAAGAGTGTAGTGTCAATCTTTCCTCTAGTAAATGCATTTTCTACTAGAAAACCGCTTAGCCTTTAATACCAAGTTCTAGGTGCTTGCTATAAACCATACAAGACTTTTGTTAGACTATAAACATGATTTGGATGCTTATAGTTTTCAAAACCTGGGGGTTGTTCTACATATACTTCTTCACTTATGTAGCCATTTAAAAATGCACTTTTGACATCCATTTGATACAGTTTGAAATTCTTAAAAGTAGCATAAGCTAACAGCGTTCGAATGGCTTCCATTCTAGCTACAAGTGTGAAGGTTTACTCAAAATCTATTCCTCCCTCCTGTTTATATCCTTGAACTACTAGTCTTGCCTTATTTCTAACAACTATTCCATGTTCATCTTTCTTGTTCTTATATATCCATTTTGTTCCAATAACTGTTTTATCCTCAGGTCTAGGAACTAATGTCCAGACTTTATTTTTCTCAAACTAGTTTAATTCTTTTTGCATAGATGATTCATCCTCAATTGCTTCACTCACATTCTTAGGTTCTTCTTGTGATAAGAAAGCAAAGTGACTAATCATATTTCTAAGTGAGGATCGTGTAGTTACTCCACATGATGGTTCTCTTATAATTTGATCTATAGGATGATTCTTTATGTACTTCCAATCTCTAGGTATTTCATTAACCTCTTTTTCTACTTGATTATCTTCAAAAAGTGTTTCTTTAACTTTTGTATTCTTATCTAAATTATCTTCAATGGATAATTTTTCAAATTCCTTAATGATCTTAATTTATCCTCATCGGTATTTTGAGCAAATGGATTGGATTCATCGAATACAACGTTAATGGATTCTACAATAGTTAATGTTCGTTTATTATATACCCTGTAGGATTTTCTATCTAAGGCATATCCTAGAAAAATGCCTTCATCATATTTCACATCAAACTTTCCTAAATATTCATAGTCTCTAAGTACAAAGCATTTGCAGCCAAAAATATGGAAATATGAGATGTTTGGTCTATGGCCATTCCATAATTCATATGGAGTCTTATTTAGAGATGGTCTAATCAGGACTCTATTTATAACGTAACAGGCGGTGTTTTCTGCCTCAGCCTAGAAGTACTTAGGTAGTTTATGTTCGTTAAGCTAGCATAGTTCTGGCCATTTTTTGTATAGACCTATTCTTTCTTTCAACTACAATGTTTTGTTGTGGTGTTCTAGGAGCTGAAAAGTTATGAGATATTCCTAATGAATCATAGTATTATCCCATTTCTTGATTTTAAAATTCTCTACCCCTATCACTTCGGATTTTAGTGATAATATATCCCTTTTCATTTTGAATTTTCTTACACAGTTTAATAAATTTTTCACACGCTTCATTTTTGTGACTTAAAAAAGCTACCTATGTAAATCTAGAATAATCATCAACGATAACAAATGTGTATGATTTTCCTCCTAAGCTTTGAATTGGGTTTGGACCAAATAAATTTAAGTGTAGCATTTGGAGTGACCTAGTAGTAGAGATTACTTTCTTCCTCTTAAAACTAGATTTTGCTTGTTTTCCTAGTTGACATGCATCATAGATTTTGTCTTTCATGAATTTCGTCTTAGGCAATCCCTTAACTAAGTCTCCCTTAACTAGTTTAGATATTAATTCCTTGTTTGTGTGTCCTAGTCTCCTATGCCAAATCCAAATACTTTCATTCATAGCAGAGAAACATGTAACTTGTTGAGAAGTTAAGTTATCAAAGCTGGTGATATATACATTTTCATGACGCTCAGCAGTGAATAGAATTTTGTTATCAGTTTTATATTCAACAATGCACTTGTCATGTTCAAAAGATACTTTATAACCTTTATCACACAGTTGACTTATACCTCATAAGTTATGTTTTAAATCCTCAACTAGTAAAACATCATTTATAATAAGTGATGGATTGTTACCAACTTTACCTACTCCTATGATCTTCCCTTTTACATTGTCCCCAAAAGTGATAAATCCTCTGTCCTTTGGTGTGATGGATGCGAATTTAGCTTTATCCCCAGTCATATGATGTGAACATCCATTGTCCATATACCATCTATCTTTTGAGGAGGAGGATGATCTCAAGCATACCTACAATAGACATTTAAGTAACTGTTTTTGGTACCCATTTTTTCTTGGGTCCATAGAGGTTAGTGCTTGAATCCCCTTTAACTCTCCATACCTTTTTCATTTTAACATCTTTGTTCTTAAAAGGACAATCAAATTTTATATGACCCATTCTTTTACATTTAAAGCATGTTGTATATTTATAAGAGTCTTTTGATGGAGCATAAGCTTTTGATTCTCTTACAAAATAGTTCATGTAAAGATGTTTTTATTTCAAATTTTCCTTTCCATTAAAACCAAGTCCTTCTTTATCTATTGAATTTCTTTGTGCCCCAAGAAGTCTTTCAAAGTTACTCTAACCCTCTGTGAATTTATGAATAATTTTAGAATTGTCTTTCAAATTTCTTTCCAATTCCTCAATTTCTAAATCCTTTTCTTTTATCACAAATGCATGGGACTCATTCTGTTTTTTCAATAAACTTTGAGAGTTCTTTAACTTTATATTTCAAATAAGAAACTTTCTTAGTTTTCATCTCAAGCATTTTAAGCGTGTACAAATATTCTTGTTGCAATTCATTATAAGTAAGTATGCTATTTTCATTTTCAGAATCACTGGAATAATAAGAAGATGTTGAGAAAGATGATTGTACCTCAAGGTTATCATGTGCCATTAGACACAAATTGGCTATCAGATCATCACTGGAATCAGTGTCTGAACTACTTGTGTTGTGCGTGTCCCAACCGACTTTTAGAGCCTTCTTCTTTTTCTTGGAGGCTTTCATTAGTTTAGGACATTCGAGCTTGATGTGTCCAACCTCTCTGCAATTATAGCAAGTTGGCGAATCTTCCTTCTATTTCCTCTTGCTAGACTCTCCTCTTTCTGATTTCGAGTTCTAGAATTTTCTGTTAAACTTCTTATTCTTCTTTAGGAACTTTCCGAACTTCTTTGTTAGCAAGGCCATGTTATCTTCTGATTATGAGTCACTTCCTTCACTAGAGCTGCTAGACGATGCCTTAAGAGTCGTAACTCTCTTTGCTTTATTCTGCTCATTTTTCCTCTCATTTATTGCTAGCTCATAGGTGATGAGTGAACTGATCAGTTCATCAACCGACATCTCTTTCAGATTCCTTCTTTCAGTTATAGCAGTAGGTTTAGCTTCCCAAACTGGCAGTAGTGCCCTAAGGTTTTTCCTGATAAACTCATAAGTAGGGTAAGATTTACCGAGAGGATTTAATGAATTCGTGATGTGTGTGAATCTAGTGTACATGGATTGAATAGACTCATCAGCAGTCATTTTAAATGCCTCATATTCACTAGTGAGCCTTCTATCTTTTACTTCCTTACTGCCTTCATATATTACTTCTAATTTTTCCCATATCTCTTTTGCAGTTTTACAGGTCATTACCCTATTAAACTCATTAACGTCTAGTGCACCATATGGAAGATTTATAGTAGTAGCATTTATTTGAACAGATTTCCAATCATCATCAGTATACTCATCTTCAGTCTTAGGTGCATTTACTTTATCAACTACTTTCATAGGAACATGGTTTCCTTTAGAAACTATTCTCCACACTTTCCCATCAACATATAAAAGATATATATTCATCCTTCATTTTCAGTAGGTGTAATTTACACTGCAAAAAAATGGTGGTCTAGTAGACAAGTGTCTCTCACCGAATGGGGTTACACCGATGTGTGCCATTGTGATCTTTTACAAAAATAGTGATTAAGTCTATGTAAACCCACTCTGATACTAAATGTGAATTCTGGTATTATCCCAAGAGGGGGGGTGAATTGGGTATTTTTAAAATTAAGTCCTTCAAGTTCTAATTTTGAAAACTATCAATTACAAACATGCAAGCTACTCAACAACTAGCTCAATGTTTCTCAATTAATCAATTTAATGTGTGTTTTTATCAAGAATACACTTTTACCCAATTACTCACAAAAGAACCAAATGTTTAAGACATAAACAATAAGCAGATAATTTAAATGCAAGAGGAAATTAAAAAGAGTTAGGGGAAGAGAAATGCAAACTCGATTTTTATGAGGTTCGGCCTACCCCAGCTTACATCCTCGCCTTGAGCAACCCACTCAAGGATTCCACTAAAAAATCGCTCCTCTAATTGGGACGAAGCTTCCCTTACAGTCTGCTACTTCCAAGAGGCGTAGCTTCCTCCTAAGCTTCGGTTCATAGCCCGAACCGTGAATAAAAAATAATAAATGCAATTTTTGTAACAACTTAAAATGCTTCTAACCAAGCTAGTGAGCACAAGATAAATCTTGGCACATAATCATATGATAAAGCATGAGGCTCAATATGTATGTAACAATATGATTTTTATATGAAGAATGAGATGCTTCACAAATCTACCCTTTAATCAATATCTCCCAAAAATTAATTTTTATACATAAATACTTTGGAGAACTTAGGGTTTGATTTTAGAGTAATTTATGTAAGAATATAAAATAAGATCCCTTGTAAAAATGATCTTGAATAACACGTAGATCTAAGTTCTTACTATCAAGTAATTTATAAAATTTAAATCTTTGAATATAGAATGCGTCCTTGAATGTTACAAATATTTAAACACTATTTTTCAAGTACCTTTTGCACCAATAATATAAATCTTTTTGAATAAAAAATAAAACTTTAAGTGTCACAAGGATTCAAGCTTTAAGACACTATTTCCAAAAGATTTTTCAAATAAATAACTATAGGAAAATAGGTTTCTTGCTCCCAATAAGATTTTTAGAAAAATAAATAATGGAGAAGACGACCGTCTAACAAAAGATTGAATACTCAATAAAATATTTTTCCAAGCCTCAAGATCAAACCTAGATTGGCAGAAGTTGTGCGCATATTCACTTGGATCTTGAAGATGCGAATACCCAGACAAATATGAATTCTTTGAAGTGCAGGCAAAGGTTATTAGCCAAGAATCAAAGCTCTCTAAAGTATGCTAAAGATTGATGTAATATGTTCAAAGTTCTCAAGAGATAGGCAAAAAGTGTTCTTCTAGGGTTTAGGGTTAGTGTATATAAGCAATCTTGCCATCAAAACAATTTCTAGCCGTTGGATCATTTAAAATATTTTATTTACATCCGTGTCCGCACTGAAACGTTGTTTTGTGCTACGACCTTCATTGATGAATGGGTACATTCGTCAATGAGTGTATAACACTCATTCATCAACGAGGCCATGAGTTCATCAACGAGAGCACTATCTGAAATTTTTGGGCTCTCGGTATTTTTTTTTTCGATGAGACAACACTGTTCATCACAGTGTGGCCTTCATGAGTTCGTTGACGAGGCCTTTAAAATTTGTCTCTAAAAAATTCTTTCAACCTAGAACTAATGTAAATGAATCTTTCATGAAATGCATAAGTCTTAAGGTCAGTCTAGTGAATGTTTGAGTTTCGAATTATATCATATGATATATGTAAATGCATTCAATTCTAAATACCCATTCCCATTGAAAATCTTGAACTTAAAGCTTGCTTCTTCATCCTTTTATTCCTCTAGTTCCATGGATTGAGCCAAGTGATATGTACTTTAAGTTTCTCATGGCTTCCATACAAGTTTACCATTTGTGCATTCTAAATCATGATCCTATTTACAAACTCAATTGCACAGGTCAAATACCAAGTGACCTGTCATTATCAAAACAAGATTGGACTCATAGAGTCAACAACTTACAATGAATTGATATGCATTGCTGAATATTGGCTCAACTATGAAGTGATGTATATGAGCATGATATTGAAATTGATATTGATCTTGATACTGCATATATTGTTAAGTTAATGCTTATTGTAAGGGGGAGCCTTTTTAAGGCTTACTCATTTTTGCTCATTGTTTGTCATCATAAAAAATGGGGAGATTGTTGCCCTTACAAGGTTTAAAATATTATTTTGATGATAACAAATTAGAAGAACTTAACATATTTGGTTAAGTGATGATATTTCAGGACTCAAGTATGTGAATACAAGGTCAAGTGCACCCAAGGATTATTGAAAGCTTATACTCCAAAGAAAGAAGATCTCATAAAGTTTATACTATTAAAGCATGGATTCAAAGATGATTTGATGAAGCTTAAATTGAATTGAAGCTAAAAGTCAAGATAGACTCAAGATATGGAAAAACATAAAGACTTAAGTACTTAGAATGTCAAAGTCTTGAGAAGTCTTTATGCAAGTACTTCAAGCGATTTCAATATGGATGCATGAAACTCTTAGGTGAAATAGTTGGACCTAGATACCTTTTAAAATACTTGGAAAATATTTTTATAAGGTCAAAAGTTATTTCAAAAAGGTTAAAATTATTTTTTGAATGAAAAGCACCAAAATAGGATTTTGCAAATTCTGTTATTTTTTATATATCCGCATTGATGTGAATTTTTCTCTATCAAACACTCCTTATCTTGAAAAGTGTTCAACTTGAAAGTTGTGTTATTGTCTCTTAGATTTTTGTTGATATCAAGAACGTCTAATTTGGAGTTGTATATAAAATGTTATGATCAAAATACTAAAGGGTGGTTGAAGCTATCAGGCGGTTGACCCTTGTCTGTTCAGGTGAATGACAAGGAAACATAACCTGGTCAAGTGACTGACCCTATACTGTATTACAAAAATACGCTAAATTAAAGGCTTAGATGACTAACCCATCCCCTCAGGCGACTAACCTTTGATTTTTTAAATTTAAAACAGTGAGGGAATGTTTCCAAAATAGAGTTCTTGGGCTCCAAGCCCTTTCAATACTTGGGAAACACTCCAAACAACTTGGGCAACATGAAAATATACTTTTTAACTCTATCAATACATATTGATTTCAAGAATTTAAAAAATCTAACAAGAAAATCAATCTCAAATCTCATATTTTCAAAGCTTTCTCATTGAATACTCTTGCTTATACTCTTGCTGAGATTTTACTGATTTAAAGGTCACGGTTCTTATGTTCTTAACTGAGTTTTACAATCTAAGAAAGAACCTCTGTAATATCTTCTTGAGCTTCATCTTTCTATATTGTGATTTTGATTGAAGTATATAGATTTCAATTGTTCTAATCTACTCTTTTGAGAGTGTCATTGTACAACAAATTGTTTCTTGTTTCTCTTGTAGTTTTTGATGGTTCAAGGTTGGTTGAATTGTTATCTTGAGCATGGGATATCTCTTGGAGAAGGGGCTCCAACCTAATTGAAGGAGGGATTGTAATGGTTTTCTTTGCCCATAAAGAACTGTTATAGTGGAATCCTTAGGTGGTCTTGCCTAAGGCGAGGACGTAGGCTAGGTATAGCCGAACCTCATAAAAGCTCGGTCTCACTCTCTACCCATACTCTTTAAATTTCTGCATGTGCATATATAAATTGCGCGGTTGTGTATCTAAGTGTAGGAAGCTAAAATATTGAGATTGAGAAAACTTTTAATTTAAGGAAGTACGTTGATTAATATTTTGCGGAAACCTTAAAGGGAGTACATTGATTAATCGTTTGCAGAAACCTTGGTCAAAAGAAAGTGCATAAAATCCATAAATACAGGGATTTTATCAAACTCTATGCTGAGTTATACAAACACTGAATCAAGGAAGTACTGCTAAAGCTTATATATTGGTTAAATAACTTGTTGATTGGTTGATTGGTTTATTGATTGATTGATTGACATTATCGAAAGTATCTCATTAAGAATCATTGGATTGTGTTGATATTAAGTGTGGATTGTGGTTGGTTTAATTAAGCATTAAAAATCAAATCATTCTTGTGTGTTTGCTAAGTTTACAAAAGGTTGTGAATTTGTAAAAAGATTTGAAAGAAACTTTTAAAAACCCAATTCACCCCTCTCTTGGGACTACACCTTAGTTTTCAAGGACTATTGGAGTAGAGGTATTATTGGCTGCACATACATGATGATGCGGTTGATTATACCCAAACTTGTCTCACTTGCCAACAAGACAAGGGGGAGTGGAGGAAGATTGTAGGGCTGTGGGAGTCCTTACCAATACTGTCCAAATCGTGGGAAAGTATCTCACAAGACTTCATCACCAACCTATCTAGAGTGGGAGATACAGGGTTTATGATTGTGGTTATATACAAGTTTTCTAAGTATGGTACGTTCACGGTCTTACTAAAGTATTGTTTAGTAGAGGAGATGACATAATTGTTCCTCGTGAATGTTGTGAAATATTGTGATGTTGGCTAAGTTATTGGTTGTGACCGAGACTTAATATTCACTCACAACTTTTTGATAGAATTTTTCAGGTTCCTCAATTTACATCTTGACATCTCTTTGAGTTATCACCGACAGACAGATGGACAAACGAAGATACTCAGAATGCTACTGAAGGAGTACTTGTGTCATTTCATCAACGACAACCAAAAGAATTGGGTGCAACTACTTAATGTGGCTCCATTCTATTGCAATACCCAAAGGAGCTCAACAACCAACGAGAGCCATTTTGAGCTTGTTATAGGCTAGCAGCCATTGTTACCTCACACAGTGGGCGAGCCATACAGAGAAAAGAGTTCCAAGGCGTACATTTTCACCAGAGAATGGAGACAGAATGCAGAGTTTGCCTGAGTCTATCTAAAGAAATCTTCTAAGCAGATGAAGAAGTGGGCAGATTAGGGGAGAAGACCACAATACTTTAACAGGATGAAAGTGCATCATGTGTTTCATGTCAGCTGTCTCAAATTGTTCAATGTTGACATCGATGATCCAAGCAAAAGTCAGTTAAACATAGTAGAGTTGAAGAAAGTGCCACCTGATAGATGTGAAGTTGAAGATATCCTTATAGACAGAGAATTCATATCCCCAAGGAAGAAGCGGGAGGAGTTCTTAGTGAAGTGGTAAAGCCTTGGTGATGAAGAAATTAGCCGAATTTCTATGGAAGATATTCAACCATTTATTGACAAACTTGAAGTGTACCTACCGCCAAAGTCTATGATGACGTCGACCGCATAAGTGGGGGAGTATCACAAGCTAAGCTTTTTCAAGGCATTATTCTTGCATGTGATTGCTTGTCTCATGTGCTTGGGATGCATTTCCATCATGCAAATACTAGTGTAGGATTATTTCCAGCTAGTAGTTTCTTTGTATGTAAAATAAGACAGTATGACTCCTCGGTCACTTTGATGTTTCCTAGTGCCAAAATGATATTTACATAAAAACCTCTTTAGGGGGAGAGTGAGTGTTCATCGGTCTTGTAAAACTCAATAGTTATTGTCCACGTGTTTAGCCTACTTGCCTCCCTCACTAAATACACAATGTCAACGGAGGTGTTGTTAATGAAATGTTTTGCTTCAATGTTTACTACTTGCTTGCCATAGCTTTTATGAATGGCTTACTGTTTCCGCTGCTATTTGAATGAACGCTAATGAAAGTATTTCGTGGATGAATGTTGGTAAATGATAGGTTAGCTAGTTAAGTAAGAGTGCTTTAGCTAACACCTCATAACCCTTTCACAAAGGTGTGAAAATAGCCGGCTTGTGACACTATGCAACGCAGGCCCATGAGGACACGAGCCCACGTGATAGGTGAATAGTGGGTGCAGCATTGTAGGCCCATACTAATACACTCACTACTCATCTACTACATGTGGGTCCATGTCATCACGGGTCCACATCATTCAGCATTTTCCTGTATGCAATGTTCCTCCTTCAATATGTTTTAGTTCAGTGTTTGCTTTAGTTGGTTAACTACTAATATTGGATACACAATCTTCTATTCATTCTTTTTTCTTCTACTAAGTTGATTTCTTACTTTTCCCCATTAATTTTTAATTTTTTTTTGCTCATTTCCTCAACTTTATGGATCATTAAAGAAATTCGATGTTGCTCCTCAATTCTAACTAAGAAACTAGTGCTTCTTCTTATTTAACTTCACGAGCCCACTCGACAAGCTTCAAACTAAGGTACCATCCAATGTCTCATGGTCTAATGCACATCCTTAAAACAAGGCCAAATAGTGATATAATGGTGATCTTGATGGAAAGTATACAAAGGATGCACTAAGGTGAATTATTTTACTTCAAGGACGCAAGATGCTTGAGGAAAAAAAAAATAATTCTAAGCTTTCTTTGATCAAACTATTAATCAAGTAGTTAGTGGAAGCCTTTCACTTTTTTGGATTTCAAGGTGCCACCTATTTGTAAATCATCCTTTATTCCAAGTATGGTCACATAGTGAGGTGCAAGTATTTAAAGTTGTTGACCATATGGACTAAATGGTGGTCTATATGAATGTAAAGAAAGACAAGGAACTAGTGTAGCAGGTAAAAGAGGCACTTTGACCAACAAAGAATGTTAAGACTAACCTGAAAGTCTAACTCTATGATAAAAACTCTAAACAAGAAGATGATTCAAGTTAAAGTTGAGGTGTACAAAAAGCCAAAACAAAGAGGGAGGTAATAAACAAGGTTGTGCCAAAGTAGGAGACCGATGATTATTAAAAGAATGTCTTTATAAACCTTTTTAATGAATGTTTTAAGGGCTCTAAATTTCCCAACTCCAACTTCAATGCTTGAACCCTTCCTTAAAGTTAGGTTGAACTCAATCAATATTATGTTGTCAGCGGTGGAGGAGAAGAAGAAAAAGAGGAATAAAAATGACCTATCCACTTATCATAACCAAATTATGATGTGATTAGTAAGGAGAATGAGGGTGAGGAGAAAGAGGATCAAGATAATGAAGTAATGCCTATGGTCAACCTACTAATATTTTAATTAATTGTTCTGCTAAAAAAAATAGTTTAGTTTCTATGTGTTCAAAAGTTGCAATTTTTAACTACCCTAGCTTCTAACTAGGATTTTTTTTGTAACTCTCAACTTCTTTTCCTTTATTTTCAACTTTATTTGAAATTATATTGCACATTTTCAAATTTATTCGACATTATTTGCACCTTTTATTGCTCTTTTAATTGTAGATTACACTCTTTTAATTGTTTAGTGAATATATTATGTATGCTTATTGTCATTCAAAAAAAAAAAAAAAACAAAGCTAACATATGTGGTTGTACAAACTAAGATTTATCATCCTTGTTGATAATCCTTGAGATTTTTGTAGGTAATTTAGGTACAATTATCCTTAAAAAATAGTTTTTTCATATTGCATTATTGCTCAAAATGATTGTGTATAGATCATACATAACTAAACATCATTGGTTCATAGCTTTGCAGTGGCATATTTGCCCCTACTTTCATAGATAGGGCATACAAGTTGATATCTTTATACTTAGATATGCTAAGATGAAAAATGTTGTTTGTATAGTACAATAACTTGTATCAACAAAGGACTTAGCTTTGGGTGGTACCCTCTAGGATTAACTCTACCCCTTGTGCAACAATGAGGTTAGGCAGTATTCTTTACGATTAACTCCACCCTTTCTGCAGTGACAATGCTAGGTGTTATCCCCTAGGATTACCTCTACTCCATATACAACAATAGGGTGTTATCACCTCGCTATTCATTTAATGACAAAGCTAGGTGTTAGTGGTAGTTTCCCTTTTGAAACATAGGTTTATTCTTTAAAATCACGCCATGTTGTAGCTCAATGATGGGCTTCACACATTTGATGCACTCCTTTTCTAGGGCTTTTTTTTAGTGTGTGAAATACATATTCTCCTATGTTATTTAATCCCTTTACCATGGAGTGGGACTTAAGGGTAGTCTCCATGAGATCCTTTTACCTCATTGTTCTATGAGTTGTAATTTAAGAATGAGTCATCTGAAGATTCTTTTACCTTTTTATTCTAAGGGTATGATTTGAAAAATAGTCTTCTCAAGATCCTTTTTCCCATTTCGTGGAAGTAGGATTATGATATAAGATTAAATTATCTCAAGATCCTTTTACACTTTGGAGGGGATAAAAGTTGAGAATAGGCATTTTCACCAATTTTGGGCATCCCTTTTTGTCAGTTAGGATGTAAAGGCGAGAATAAGTCTCATCATCCCTTCTTCTTCCTTATTAACTAAAAAATTTGGCACTATTATAAATATCTTTTATTCCATTAGATTGACTTATGATGCTGTAAATATTTATTCGCTAGCACTTGTTAAATGACTTTGTAAGAGTCTATTTGACTAAGGATTTGCATGAATTTTCATTGAATCATTATAGAGTCCTTAAGTTCATGGTTGAATGCATGAAAGATTTGGTTAATAAAATTTATTTAAATTTCCAACATTCGACATTTGCGATATCATATTCCCTAGGTTCTTTAACTAATACTCCAACCTATACTATTTGATAAGGTTCCTCTTTATTCAGAGAAAATTTCCCCATATTTATATACTTATCTATAACTAAAGCTTTCTTTAGTACCAATCCTCGATTCTGAAACCTTGAGCCCTTCTTGGACATGGTGATTGATATGATATGGGACAGAGACATTTTTGAATGGAAATGATTTGAATAAAAGAAGTCTCAATACAACCTTCAATTTTGAAATGATTTTTAAGATTTGATTTTTTTTTAAAGGAAGTTGTGATTGAAATAAAACAAGATTGACACTCTATTCAAAAGGTGGATCTTTAAATGGAGACATAAGGATGGAATATCCCCTTATATGCCCAAACCTAACATCACATATGACGTGGCTTCCAGATGGAAGAGGGTGGTCTAAAGACCTACCTTGTTAGCTCGAAGGCTCAAAATGGCAACCACTAGAGGAGTTTTATATCCCTTGATCACCCAAATCAGCATCAATTAGTTATGTGGTTTGGACAGAAGGGTCAACTCCTACCTCGATATAATCCTATATTTTTTTTTTTGGAAATGATTTGAAAAGAAAACCTAGAGGATAGGTTTAGCATTAAATTTGAAATTTTTTTTTTTTTTTTTTTGGGATTTTGATGTGAGACATTTGAATTAAATTTGATTAGGTCAACTTACACAAATTTCCATTTTGGGGAACGTCATTGATTGACAAAAAGGGAAAAAGAGGAAATCTTTGGTCTTGATTTAGATTTTCAAAGGTTATTCTTTTTATCTTTCCCTTATAGTTTGACTTTTCATTAAAGAATTTTTTAAGTAATAATATATATAGAATATTAATCTTATGTTGTTTAATGGTAACACAAATTGATGTAGTAATTATATAACTTAATTGCGGCAGGGGTAATAATGGTAGTAGGATATTTGTTAATAATAATAATAATAATAATAATAATAATAATAATAATAATAATATTAGCTAACTTGTGTACTATCAATAATGATATTAATAATAGTAATAATGGTATTATGGAGTAATAGTAATAACAATGATATTAATGAAGGTCATATTGATAAATATATTAATAGTAATAATGATAATAGTCTAGGTAATAATAATAATAATGATAATAATAATAATAATAATTACAATATCAAATACAGTAAAATTAAGAAATAATAATAATAATAGTATTAATGAGTATGATAATTGTGATAATGGTAAGAATAATACAAGGATGAATTGATAATTATGATAATAAGAGTGATAATATAAAAAAAAAAAAAAAAATGAAAACAACCAACATTTTATGTAACGCCCCGACCCGCCACATGGGCCTGTGGTGCTACTTTAGTGATGTCTGCGTACCTGATACCTTATTCATCATATATGAAACACATATGTGTAGAGGAAATAAAATAAAAAATCATCAAATTACATTACCAGAGTTCTAACTATCTTTATACACAAACATCTCCATTTTCACTTAATTACATCCCATAAAACTATACAAAAATAAAATCTCTGTCCATACATACCACTCACATAAATTTGAACCACTAGCTCGGCTTCTCTAGCTTGCTCAACCCGATACCTAAGATTTCCTGAAAAGATAGTTCGTAAAGTAGGGGTGAGACACAACTCAGTAAGGGAAAGACTAAGTTAATGTTAGTGTGTGGCAACATGCATTTAGTGTACAGAAAATAACCAGCTCACTAAGTAGATAAACACATTTATGAAATCATTCTTATTTTACACTCACATGCACAATTAGCCAAGGATAGGGAAGATTACCAGCCCATACAAGTAGCTTCCCTCTACTCTAATACCATTACTGCTACTAGGGCACTCACCTTTCTCAGTAAGCCCTCAAAATTATCTTATAATTATTCGTATTCACATAAATTAACAGATATGCATATAAGACACTCCCTGTGACAAACACGCCATTTACTTTCCCCATGGCACGGGTTGTGCAACCCGAAGGTTGGACTATTGTCCTGGGGGATCCACCCAAAAAATAGTCATCTGTACTCTCCGCTAACATACTCTGCGGGTATATGCAGCTCCAAATGATGGTCCGATTGCCCTCACTCAAGGGGGTACATTCACCTTACGTAGGCAAATCAGACAAGGCCACCCTACACCTCTTAGCACACGTGTGGGTGCACACGGCCACATAACAAATCCCTAACAATGGTACCGTGCTCACAATACACTAATCCCTAGGGTTCCTAAAACATATCATGCATTTTAGATAATAAAAATTGTCATTTAAAACATCAATTCACATATATTTCCTGTTATTCCAAAAATCCGGCCCCCGGCCACAAATACAATCTGGTTCATAGCCATTTAAACAAAATCCCGGCCCTCGGCTGTCATATCAAATCCCTACATTATTCACAAGCATTTCCAGTATTTTGCAAACAATTTCAATATTTCACAAACGATTTGGTATTTCAATTCGAAATCCAGATATACAATAATCCATACCAATTAAATTATCTGCCACACGATTTCCACATTTTAACATAACCATATAAACAAACAAGCTTTCCACCATTCATTTTATTAAAAAATACCATACCATATATCTTAAGTTTGTAAAATCCATTTCGAACGGTTGGTTTTCAAAATAATCTTTAAATTCTTAAATAAATAAATAAATATATGTACATATATATATATATATATATATATAAACATAACAATTAAATTGATTCAATTTCCATAAAATTACTAACTTAACTTAATCCCTTTACCTGATTCCCTCAAACTACGCCAGCAGGGACCCCAAAACGATGCCTGCGACGCTCACGTGAACCCTAATTCAATAATTCTAATTTAATCAAATAAATCCTAAATAAAATATTATTTTGAAATTTTCTAGGCCCATAAATTTCAAATAACAATTAAACCCTCGAAAACAACCAATTTCCTTAATTCCCTAAATCCCACTCTCGCTTTGGAATGGTACCTAGGACCTCCAAATTGAAAATTCGCTTTGGTAAAAAATGACGATGATCGAGACTAGGATCCAGTGGTGGTGCCCGATCGTTGATTTAGCTAAAGATTCAAAGAGAAATTGAGGGAAGAAAGGGAGTATACCTTTTACTAGGAGTGGTGCCTACGTCGCTCCCATGACAAATTTGCTTCAATAAAAATGTCGGTGGCGGAGAATGGAGCCCAATGGTATTTTCTGATTTTCAATTGGCGCCCATTTGATTGAAAAAATCAAGAAGAGTGGGAGAGGAGATGCGAGGAAAGATGGAGCGCAGAAGGGGGGCTCTGTTCTGAGATTGTAATTTCAATCTCCTGAAGCTTCTCAGCTTCAGGAGAGTAAAGTATATATGTATATATGTTTATATTATTATAATATTATAATATTATATTATATTATTTAATCAATAATAATAATTATTTAATAAGTTAATTAATTAATTAGTTTTTATTTTTTTTAAATAACTACATCCTCCTGTAATAATTTTTGGGGCGTTACGTTCTCCCCTCCTTACAACAATTTCGTCCTCAAAATTTGTTAAATAGAACCCCACGTAAAATTCATTCGTTAACCTAACAGATTTTGAGTTAATCTTTTAAACCCCTCTATTAAAACAAGTAACTAACATAAATTGATGAATTATAAATCTTATCCTAATACACTTTGCTTCAGATTCAACATACAACAACTTCATTTTTTTTAATCTCCAATCTTCCAAAGATTTAACACTGACATAACCTTAGAAGAATCTATAGATAACCATTCTTTGATTATGACATGACTTAAAAATTTCATATTAGTTGTTCAGGACCCACATTTCCTATTAAGTATATAACTAATGCTCTCATAATGTTTGTAAAATTAACCACAAATGTTGTTCATGCTCATCTTGAGTCTTTGAATACTCCGAAAATCATAAATCAAAAATTAAAATGAATTGATCATGGTTGAATAACTTGATTCATTATATCTATGAAAAAGTGAGGTGCATTGGTAACCCCAATTGGTAACACCAGAAACTTATAGCAACCTTTTTGTGTTCTCAATTCTATCTTTGGGATGTTTAATTCCAAATTCTTTATTAATGATAATTTGATTGCAACTCAATCTTCAAAAATTTCGGGATTTACCAATTAATCTAATAATCCACCAATCCCTGGAAATCGATACTAATTCCTACTATAATGTGATTCAACTTCCAATGATTAATGCATAACCTCGAGGTCTCATTATGTTTCTTAGTGAATAACACATGGGTAACCTATGATGATGTACTAGATTAAACAAATTCCTTGTCGAGAAAATCTTCTAGTTACACCCTAGGTTGCCTTAATTCAGTTAATGTCATTCTATATGAAGCAGTTGACATAGGCTCCGTTCCTAGCATGAAATCAATATTAAATTCAATTTCCTCTTGGAGGTAACCCCAATAAATCATCTTGGAAAAATATCTAAAAATTCATCACCTTATGGGTAAAGAAGTTTGGGATTCATTAACTCGTATGTTTCTTTCATTGCTGCTACAAACCCCAAGCATGTGCCAAAATTCTATCCTTTCACAAGCATTCAAGATGTCAAATATGAGAGCTTGTTAGTTGGAAGGAAACCATCACTCCATTTGAATCTCCAAGTACTTCTTCTTTTCGGAAACAATCAACTAGGCGTATGATCAATAGATAACCACCAATGGTTAGCCTCATTTTAAACAAAGAACTTGCAATTATGACTTATTCTCATAAAGGATCATACCTGTTCGGACATCTCAGATCAGGATGTGTAATCATTAGCTTGTCAGATCAAATGTATAAAAGGCACTTCAAACTCTTATCATAACTTTGTAATTTGTTTGAGTAAAAATTATATGAACTTCTAAATATTCTTTGAAATTCTAATTACCCAATTTCTTTTCAATGTCATACTAATGCACAGACTAACACTTTTAAATCAGAGTAAATTTTTATTTTCTTACCAAATTGGTTTCTAAATTTTTTTTTTCTTACTTCAAATAGTTTTTAAGACCACTTCTAGCCCATGTTGGCAAATGTTGAATATCAAAATATAGTTGGAAGATATCCTCAATGAAAAATAAGGATTTCAATTATGGTAAGTCCAAATCCTGGTATACTGACTGAAGCCAACCCTGATCTGGCTCCAGTGACTGGACAATATGCAATAACCACATGTCTTGGTTCTTGGTACGCAATACAGTACTAATGAAGTTATTTAGTTAGCTATGATCAGTAATCGGGCATTATCTGGCAGCACAAATCTTGTGTGAGAAGGATCAGGAAAGAAAGAGTGATATTCATTTGTGTTAGAGACTTGCTAATGGTAGAAGGACCAGATTTTGAAGATGACTTCAAAAGCTACAATCAACTGCAGATCACCACAGAAGATTTCAGATTAAGCTGTATATGAATCAAATCCCAACCGAGTTGATGCCCAAGTGGTTAAATTAGTGTCTCATTGCCAAGTAGGAATTGCACAGGATAGAGCAAAAAGATAAAGCTTTAGGTCCTAACATGTATGGTTTTCCTTCTAGATACCAATTTGCTAAAGGTCCGAGTATCATTATGATTTTTCTTCTAAATAAGTTGCTAAAGATGATTCTATTAGGTGTTATTTGGTTCACAAAATCCTTCGGAATACTTGGCAATGTGATGCCCATGACATCTTATTCTCATGTTTTTTTTTAGGTTATGGTGATAACACAACTTCCCAGGGAATAAAGAATTCCCCAAAACATAAGAGTCCGGTTGTTGCCCACTTAGTATCTTACATTCTTATGGGCATCTTAATTTTAAGATTAAATTGTCCCCACTATTTTGTTTGACTTATGAAAATATGTAGTTGATGCACATTCTCATCGACCCATCTTTCTTTTTCATAAACAATACCGATGCTCCCCAAGATTACACATTGGGCCTAATAAACCCTTATCTAATAATTATTATAACTGGTCTTTTAACTCTTTTAATTTTGTCGGTGCCATTCTGTATGGCGCTTTAGAAATTGGCGATGTCCCCGGAACTAGATTAATAGTAACCTTTACCTCATGATCAGGAGATGGTCTCGGCTAATCCTTGGGAAATACATCAGAAAAATCTCTCACTACCGAGATATCCTTTAATCTCAACTCCCCTTCTGATGACCCCCTTGGGGTGCCTGATTACCTCCTTGGTATTAATGCTGTGGAGGTGGATAGTTCAATGTCGCACGGCAGTCCCACACTATATATCCAGCCCCACCGCACCGATAGCAAATAGCTTGTCAATGCCTCTGATGGCATCTTGAACAGATAGGATGCTATGAACTCCCCTGAAGGGCTTGATATCCTGTATCCTATCACTGGCTCGAGAAATTACCAGACCGCCTTTATACGCCCTGACTAGTGCTGGTATGAAACCCTGAAACAAGAGCCTCTTCTTCTGGTTTTCAACTCTCTTATTTTCCTGAATACTGGCCTCAACTGCCATGGTCCTATCCACTAGTTCAAAGAAACTTTGAATCAACAAGGCCACCACCTGTACATGTATTTCCTACCTTAGACCTCTCTCAAACAACCAAGCTTTCCTCGGCTCATCTGAGATCTTATGAGGAGTGAAACGGGATAGCTCCACGAACCTGACTGCATACTGTTGTATAGTCATGGGTCCTTGGGTCAGATGCAAGAACTCATAAACCTTCGCCTCTTGAGTGGCAGTAAGGAAGTATCTGTCGAAGAAGACCTCCTTGAAATGGCTCCAGGTAATAGATGTAAGCTTTGGACGTTGTTCCTCAACCATCTTCGCCGATCTCCATCGCCTTTTTGCTTCCCTTACCAATTTAAAGGTGGCAAACCGCACCTTCTGATCCTCTATGCTCTCTAGCACACCCAGTAGTTCCTCTATTTCTTGAACCCAATCGTCAGCTATGACTGGGTTTGCTTCTCCTACAAAAATCGGCAGATTCATCCGGGTAAACTCCTGAAAAGTGCAGCCTCGACCAATAGGTGGCTGATCTTGCTCTCTAGAGTCCCTCCGATTCTCCTTCCTAGCCTGCTGCGCTATACTTCACAGCACTGCCGAAGCATCGACATCATCCTCATTGGAAGAATCCACGTGATTATCCCCTCCAGCTACGATGTCATTTCCTCTAGAATCCATCCCAAAGATAGGATAGAAACCGACTTGAAAACTCCTCATTTATCATAATTGAAGTAAGTATGAAATGAAGAAACTACTAATATGTGTGAATTTTCAATTAAAAGATTCATTCCCTTAGTTCCATCACAAAACCGACAAAATATCAGTCTTCAACATAACACTGAATCCACACATGTACTTGACTGCCCTAACGTCCCAACCTAAATTTCTGAGCTCCAGTATCTTAACCTAGAAACGAAACCATCGATGGATTTACCATGATTTTCCTAAAATCGTCATTCTAGGAAGAGCATAGAAAACCTTCAAGGATCTCTGCCTCCAAGCTTCTAGACCAAAACCCAACCTAACCTACCCATTCCTATCCTTAACTTATCTTAACCTATCCTATGGTAATCATCAACCATCAAAGTCTATAGAACCTAGCAAACTTAGGCTCTGATACCACTTGTAACGCCCCAACCCGCCACGTGTGGTACTACTTTAGTGATGTCTATGTACCTGATACCTTATTCATCATATATGAAACACATATATGTAGCGGAAATAAAATATAAAATTTTCAAATTACATTACCAGGGTTCTAGCTATATGTATACACAAACATCTCCATTTTCACTTAATCACATACCATAAAACTATACAAAAATAAAATCTCTGTCCATACATATCACTCACATAAATTTAAACCACTAGCCCGGCTCCTCTAGCCTACTAGACCCGATCCCTAGGATTTCCTGAAAAGATAGTTTATAAAGTATGGGTGAGGCACGGCTCAGTAAGGGAAAAACTAAATTAATGTCAGTGTGTGACCAACATGCATTTAGTGTATAGAAAATAACCAGTTCACCAAGTAGATAAACACATTTATGAAATCATTCTTATTTTACACACACACACAATTAGCCGAGGATAGGAAAGATTACCTACCCATACAAGTAGCTTCCCTCTACTCTAATACCATTACTGCTACTAGGGTACTCATTTTTCTCATCAAGCCCTCAAAATTATCTTATTAATTATTCGTATTCACATAAACTAATAGATATGCATATAAGACACTTCCTGTGACAAAACATGTCATTTACTTCCCCCATGGCATGGGTTGTGTAGCTCGAAGGCTAGACTATTGTCCTGGGGGATTCACCCAGACAATAGTCATCTGTACTCTCCACTAACATACCCCGCGGGTATATGCAGCTCCAAATGCTGGTCTGATTGCCCTCACCCAGGGGGTACATTCACCTCACGTAGGCAAATCGGACAAGACCACCCTACACCTCTCAGAAGAGGTGTGGGTACACACGACCACATAACAAATCCCTAGCAACGGAACCGTGCTCACATTATACTGGTCCCTAGGGTTGCTAAAGCATATCATGCAATATAGATAATAAAAATCACCATTTAAAATATTAATTCACATATATTTCCTATTATTCTAAAAATTTGGCCCTCGGCCACAAATACAATTTGGCTCACAGCCATTTAAACAAAACCCCGGTTGTAACGCCCCAACCTAGGTCTACCAGGGAGCACTGGGTCTCTCCTCCTCCACCTGGACCAGACAATAGGGGGCGGACCTTATTAGACTAATGACTGGTTACAAAAACCAACACGTGTCCTTTTCAGTATGTTTTGTCCTCACACACTTCCTGAGAAAACTTCCCAAGTGGTCACCCATCCCAAGATTGCTCCAAGCCAAGCACGCTTAACTATGGAGTTCTTATGGGAAAGCTCTCGAAAAGAAAGGTACACCTTGTTGATATGGGTAGTAATATCTAATATTTTAAGTCTTTCATCCATGGAGTATCACATTCTCCCCCACTTATATAATGCAACGTCCTCGTTGCGAACCCACATTTCCAAACCCAGACGATGTGAATCTCATCACACTTTCGGCTGGGTGTTGGCTCTGATACCATTTGTAATGTCCCAACTTGGGTCTTCCAGGAAGCACTGCGTTTCTCCTCCTCCACCTGGACTAGACAACAGGGGGTGAGTCTTATTGGACTAATGACTGGCCCTACAAACCAACACGTGTCCTTTTTAGTGTGTTTTGTCCTCACTCACACACTTCTTGAAAAAACTTCCCAGGTGGTCACCTATCCCAAGATTGCTCCAAGCCAAGCACGCTTAATTATGGAGTTCTTATGGGAAAGCTCTCGAAAAGAAAGGTGCACATTGTTGATATGGGTAGTAACATTTAATGTTTTAAATCTTTCATCCATAGGGTATCACATTAAAAAGATTAGATGTTACTAACCATATCAATAAGGTGCACCTTTCTTTTCGGGAGTTTTCCCATAAGAATTCCATAGTTAAGCGTGCTTGGCTTGGAGTAATCTTGGGATGGGTGACCTCCTGGCAAGTTTTTTCAAGGAGTATGTGAGTGAGGACAAAAACACATTGAAAAGGACACATGTTGATCTGTGGGGCCAGTCATTAGTCTAATAAGGCTCGCCCCCTGTTGTCTGGTCCAAGCGGACGACGAGAGACGCAATGCACCTTGGTAAACCCAGGTTGGGGCATTACAAATGGTATCAGAGCCAACACCCAGCCGGAAGTGTGATGAGATTCACATCGCCTGGGTTTGGAAATGTGGGTTCGCAATGAGAACGTTGCGTTCTATAGGTGGGGGAGAATGTGATATCCCAATGATGAAAGAATTAAAAAGATTAGATGTTACTACCCATATCAACAAGGTGCACCTTTCTTTTTGGAAACTTTCCCATAAGAACTACATAGTTAAGCGTGCTTAACTTGGAGTAATCTTGGGATGGGTGACCTCCTGGGAAGTTTTCTGTGTTGATCTGTGAGGCCAGTCATTAGTCTGATAAGGCCCCACCCCCTGTTGTCTGGTCCACGTGGAAGAGGAGAGATGCAGTGCTCCCTGGAAGACCCAGGTTGGGGCGTTACATCGGCCCTTGGCCGTCATATCAAATCCCTGCATTATTCACAAGCATTTCTAGTATTTCGCAAATAATTTCAATATTTCACAAACAGTTCGGTATTTCAAAATCTCAAATCCATATATATAATAATCCATACCAATTAAATCATCTGCCACACGATTTCCACATTTTAGCATAACCATAAACAAACAAGCTTTCCACCGTTCATTTTATTCAAAAATACCATACCATATATCCTAAGTTTGTAAAATCCATTTTGAACGGTTGGTTTTCAAAATAATCTTTAAATTCTTTAATAAATAAATAAATATATGTGTATATATATATATATATATATATATATATTTAAACATAATAATTAAATTGATTCAATTTTCATAAAATTATTGACTTTACTTAATCCCCTTGATTCCTTGAAACTACGTTAGTAGGGACTCCAAAACGATGCCTGCGGCGCTCACCCGAACTCTGATTCAATAATCCTAATTTAATCAAATAAATCCTAAATAAAATATTATTTTAAAATTTCCTAGGCCCATAAATTTCAAATAACAATTAAACCCTCTAAAACAACCAATTTCCTTAATTCCCTAAATCTCACTCTCGCTTTGAAATGGTACCTACGACCTCCCAATTGAAAATTCACTCTGGCAAAAAATGACGATGATCGAGACTAGGATCTTGTGGTGGTGCCTGATCGTCGATTTAGCTGAAAATTCAAAGAGAAATTGAGGGAAGAGGGGGAGTATACCTTTTCCCAGGAGTGGTGCCTACGTCGCTCCCATGACAAATCTGTTTCAATAGAAATGTCGGTGGTGGAGAATGGAGGCCAGCGACATTTTTTGATTTTCAATCGACGCCCATTTGACTGAAAAAATCAAGAAGAGTGGGAGAGGAGATGCGAGGAAAGACGGAGTGCAGAAGGGGGACTTTGTTATGAGATTGTAATTTCAATCTCTTGAAGCTTCACATCTTCAGAAGAGTAGAGTATATATGTATATATGTTTATATTATTATAATATTATATTATATTAATATATTAATATATTATATTATATTATTTAATCAATAATTATCATTATTTAATAAATAAATTATTTATTCAATTTTAATTAAATTAATTAATTAATCAATTTTTACTTTTTTTAAATCACTACATCCTCCTGTAATAATTTTTGGGGCGTTACATCTTATATACATTCTTTTTGAATTTATAATATATCTAGTTGAATAATTAAATAAACAAAATAAATAGCAAAGAAAAAAAAAAGGAAAATAGAAAATAAGAGACAGGTCGATTGATCAGGTATCCAAATTGATCGATTAGTTCACGATTTTTTAAAGGGCCCTAGCACGTGAAATGTGCGCTTCTTCTCTAAGCTAGCATTTCACAAACCCTAGCTTGTTGCCATTTGTCGCAATGACATTGCCTCCTTGCGTCATCCTCCCTACCTTCCACCAACCAAACTTCGGCTATTTCTCCACCAAATAATATCTTTAGTGTCCCACAATCGTCGAAGGACTAACAAATAGCCCCAAGACCTTGCAAACCCAGCAACCATGGTGTTTTAATATGTGACTCATATGTTGAGTGTAAGACATGCACAAAGAGAAAACATAAAGAAAACAAGAATGTTGACTTGTTGGAGGAAACCGTTAATAGTGGTCCATTGTAGTGAAATGGTCAATGATTCTGGGTCTATTACTTCAGTTGTTTCCTCTCAGAATTAAACCATCGACGATATGTTTGCAAACCGTTGATGGTTTGGCTTGGTTACTCAGCGTTGTTTTCAAATTTTGAATTGGGACATTGGACAAGTTGGGTTCTAGAGGGAAAACCTCTTGGAAAGTTATAAATACATGTTGTACTATGTAACACATGGTCTTTGGACACAAGATAATGAAAATCACATTGTCGATTACTCCCATGGATGTAGGCATTGTTGAACCACGTAATTCTATGTTATTGTTACTATTTTCATTATAATTTGTGTGACTGTTGTTCTGTATATTTCACTGTTAGTTACTGCATTGTAATATCGTTTTGTTTTTGTGGGAATAAATTTTCATAACAAATTGGTATCAGCGCACATTGTTGTAATGGCTTCTGGAAATTCTTCTGCAAAGTTCGATGTTATAAAGTTTGATGGAATGCGAAACTTTGATTTATGGCAGAGAAGGGTCAAGGATCTATTAGTGCAGCAAGGTATGGTGAAGGCTTTATACAGAGTTCAACTGGAAAGCATGGATGAAACAAGTTGGAATGAATTGGAAGCAAAGGTCGTGTTGACTATCCGACTTTGTTTGGCCGATTACATGTTGTATCACGTCCTACAACTGTTTGGAAGAAACTTGAAAGCCGATAAAAAGAAAAATAATTATGATAAATTGTTAGTCGGCTGGATAGACTAGGGAGTCAGTCGATTGACTGATCTTAGTACAAAAATGGTTAGTCGGCTAGACATATGTTTTTCCATTCATTATGCTTGTTAATCGGCTGGCCAAACATGGTGTGTTCTGGTCAGTCGGCTAACTAGTCCTCTTTTTTCATTTTTGATTTTTAAACTCTAGTTCATTTTGAAAAACTTAAGTACCATGCTTTCAAAATCATTTTCATGGGTTTTATAAGAAATGGTTTCTAAGTCTTCTTAACCTAAAGAGCTTCACATATCTAAATAGTAATGAATTTGAAGTACTTACAAACATTCTTCTAAGCATGATTTCCTTAATCACTAAGTCTTGCAGCCTGTTGAGATTCAGTCTTTACTTTAAGTCCTGCTTAGCCTTTAAGCTCTTCATTTTTCGTTCATTGCTTCAATATATTGAGAAGCTTTCACTTGATTGACTTTGATTTCTAGCTTACTTTCCATCATGAGTGTCCTTTTACTTAGACCTAAAATAAAGCCACTCAACAAGACAAGTTAAAACATCCTTCATTTGTTATCATCAAAACAAAATTGAAAAACTCAGTTAGGCCAACAATATCCCCCTTTTTGATGATGACAAACAAGGAGTAAAGGTGAGGGTTCCTATGAAAAAGCTCCCCCTTACTATAAGCATTCTTTCAATTAAATACTGAATATGACTATTTCTACTTATCATAAATAGCAATACTCAAGATGACTATTTCTACTCATCTTAAATTCATCATAAGTTCAAGGTACATATCTTCTACATATCATTCATCATAAGTTTAGACATAAGTTCAAACATACATCATATAAGAGCATATTACATATCATCTTTGCTACATTTCACAATCTCTTCCCCTTTGGACATCATTCAAAACAAGGGGAAAGAGTTAGGCCATAAGTATAAGATAAGTAATCAAATGAAGAAAGAATGGCTCGGGTTTTTATAAATGAGCCTAGATTTTTTCCATCAGTCAGTTGACTAACCTCAGGGTTAGTTGGCTGACTGCTCTCTATTTCAAGAAGAATAATTCAGTCAGTCGGCTGACTATAAGTATTTCTTTAAATTTTTTCCTTCCACTTAGTTTCTTTACTATGTAATAAACTAAGATCTCTTCTAATGGTTATGAATCTAACTTCTGAGAGAGGTTTAGTAAGGATATCAACCTATTGATCATTTGTATTGATAAATTCTAGAATGATGTCTTCTTTTTGAACATGATCTCTTAGGAAGTGATGTCTTATGTCAATGTGCTTGGTTCTTGAGTGTCAAATGAGACTTTTAGATATGTTTATCACACTCGTATTGTCACACTTAATTGGTATAGTTGTGTATTCTAAGTTAAAATCTCTTCTGTTTCATATGTAGTGTTTGTGCACAACAACTTCCGGCTGCTACATATTCAACCTCAGCAGTTGACGAAGCCACGGAGTTTTGTTTTTTATAGAACCAAGAGGCTAAAGATCTTCCTAAGAAGAGGCATGTGCCACTTGTACTTTTTCTATCTATTTTATACCCTGCATAGTCCGCATTTGAATAACTAATCATTTAAAATCCGTGTCCTTAGGGTACCATAGTCCTAAGTCCATAGTGCCTATTAAGTATCTTAAGATTCTCTTAACAACTATTAGGTGTGATTCCTTGGGTGCTGATTAAAAACGTGCACACATACACACACTAAACATTATACTAGGTCTACTGGCTGTTAGATACAGTAGACTTCTAATCATACCTCTATAATATTTTGTGTCTATAGGTTTTCCTTTTTTATCTTTGTCTAGGCTGATGGAGGTACTCATAAGTTTTCCTATGGGTTTACTATTTTCCATACCAAATTTTTGTATCATTTCTTTTATGTATTTTGATTGACTTAAGAAAGTCTCATGCTTGGTTTGTTTAATTTGCAGTCCAAGAAAATAGTTTAACTCCCCCATCATGCTCATTTCAAATTCTTATTGCATACATTTTGAAAATTCTTTGCATAGATATTCATTAGTAGCACCAAATATTATACCATCTACATAGATTTGAATTAGGAGTATATCATCTTTCTTGATTTTAATGAACAAGGTACTATCAATTTTTCCTCTCGAAAACCCCTTCTTAATTAGAAATCCACTAAGTCTTTCATACCAAGCCCTAAGGGCCTGTTTTAATCCATACAAAGCCTTAGTTAGTCTAAATACATGATTAGGATTTTCTATATTTTCAAAACCAGGGGGTTGTTCAACATATACCTCTTCATTAATATACCCATTTAAGAATGCACTTTTGATATCCATTTGGTATAACTTAAATTCTTTGTAGGAAGCATAAGCTAACAACATTCTTATAGCTTCCATTCTAGCTACAGGGGCAAAGGTTTCATCATAGTCTATCCCTTCTTCTTGGTTATACCCTTTAGCTACAAGTCTAGCTTTGTTTATAATGACTATACCATTTTAATCCTTTTTATTTTTAAATACCCATTTAGTTCCTATGATTAAATGATTTTCAGGTTTGGGTACTAATTGCCATACTTTGCTTCTTTCAAATTGGTTTAATTCTTCTTGCATAGCAATTATCCAAGAGTCATTTTAAAGGCCTCTTCAACGTCTTTAGGTTCATCTTGAGATAGGAATGCATAGTGATTGCATAGATTCTTTAAAGAAGATCTAGTAGTCACACTTCTAGATGGTTCACCTATAGTTTGATCTTAAGGGCGATCTTTTACATACTTCCATTCTCTTGGTAACTCAGGATTTTCTATAGGTTAATCTTTTGGGTTTTCTTCATTTATTTCCTTTTCTTCCTTGATTTCTATATCCTTTTTTGAAAATATCATCCTTTTCTTCATTTTTGACTTCTCTTGAAAAAGGATTTGATTCATCAAAGTTTACATGAATCGATTCAATTATGGTGAGTGTTCTTTTGTTATAGATCCTGTAGGTCTTACTATTTGTAGAGTCTCCTAGGAATATTCCTTCATCCGATTTAGCATCAAATTTTCCTATCTTATCTTTTTTATTGAGTATAAAACACTTACACCCAAAAACATGAAAGTAAGTTATGTTAGGCCTTCTTCCTTTCCATAATTCATAAGGTGTCTTGTTTAGACTTGATCTAATAGAAACCCTATTAATTACATAGCAAGCTATATTTACAACTTCGGCCCAAAAATACTTGGGTAAGTTATTTTCATTAAGCATAGTTCTTGCCATTTCTTGAAGAGTTCTATTTTTCCTTTCTACAACTCCATTTTGTTGTGGGGTTCTAGGTGTTCAAAAGTTGTGGCTTATGCCATGATCATTGCAAAATTTTTCAACGTCTTGATTCTTAAATTCTCTTCATTGGTCACTTCTTACATTTGAGGCATTGTACCCTTTCTCCTTTTGAAACTTCTTGCATGGAGTGATTAACAAATTACAAGCTTCCTTTTTGTTAGCTAAAAACAATACCCATGTGTATTTAGAGTAATCGTCAACAATTATGAAGATGCATTTGTTTTCCTCCTATGCTTTGAGTTCTAGTAGGACAAACAAGTCTAAGTGTATAAGTTCTATGGGTCTACTAGTTGATATATGTTTCTTATTTTTGAAGCTTGTCTTGATTTGTTTTCCTAGTTGACAGGCATCACACACTTTATCTTTGATAAACTTGGTGTTAGATAAGCCTTTAACTAAATTCTTTTTGGAGAGTTTAGATATGAGATCCATGCTGGCATATGCTAATCTTCTATGCCAAAGCCAACTATTTTCACTCATGGCAGCTAAGCAAGTTATATCTTGAGAGATTAAGCTATCAAGGTTTATGCAATACACATTATTCATTCCATGTGCAGTGAATAGTGTCTTATGATCCTTAGAATTCTGTATTATGCATTTGTATTTCTTAAACATTATTTCAAATCCTTTGTCGCTAAGTTGACTAATGCTTAGTAGATTATGCTTTAGACCATCTACTAACAAGACATCATCAATAGTAAGTGAAGAGTCTTTACCTATTTTACCAATTTCGATGATCTTGCCTTTTGCATTGTCATCGAAGGTTACATATCCTCCATCCTTTTGAGTGAGGGAAGTGAACTTAGATTTATCTCTTGTCATATGTCTTGAACATCCGCTATCCAAGTACCATTTTTCTTTAGGCGAAGTGGACCTAAAGCAAACCTACAAGAGAGGATTCATGTGGTTACTTTTGGAACCCAAACTTTCTTAACTCCCTTTAAGTTTTATCTAGGTTTTGTGTTTATCTTCCATTCATTTTTCACTTTGATGTATTTTTTCTTCAGTGGACAATTAAACATTATATGCCCTTTATTTTTACAAATGTAGCAAGTAGTATGCTCATAAATGTTTGTGGATGAAGTACTTGCATAGTGTTTAGATTGCTTTACAAAATACCCCATAAACAATTGTTTCTTTCTTTTGGTTGGTGTTCCATTGTAACCAATTCCTTCTCTATTGTTAGCCATCCTTTGTTGTCCTATCATTTTTTCAAAGTTTGCTTTACCTCTAGTGAAGTTGTAAATAATCCTTTTCTTATCTTGAATTGAGTTTTTAAGATCAATTATTTCTAGCTCTCTCTTGCCATCTTCATTTACTTGAGACTTAACTAATTTTTGAGACATGTCATTTACTTTCTTATCAAGCTCATCAATCTTTAGGCCTTTTTCTTCTTCAACAATTTTCGACGATTCAAGCTGATTTCTGAGTGTTTCGTTTTGTTGTTTCAAGCTTATGTTCCCTTTTGAGACCTTGATGAATTTATTTTGAAGAGAGAATAATTCAGCTTGAAGTTCTTTATAAGAAGGCATACTTTCACATGAATCATTACACGAATCTACCGAAAGAGAGTAGTAAGAGTTTACCTCTTCATTGTGTGCCATGAAGCACATGTTTGCTACTTCTTGTTCGCTGGATTTGCTCTCCGATTCACTCAAACTTGAGTCATCCCAAGTTGCTTTCTTTGCATGCTTCCTTTTCTTCTTTTCCTTCTTGAGTTGTGGGCAGTCCGGCTTGATGTGTCCGGTACTTTTAGTGATAATAGGTGGGTGGTTCATTTTTTCTTATGTGTTCCTTTTTTCTATTTTCACCTTTTTCAGTTTTTGATCCGTTGAATTTTCTTGTGAATTTCTTATTTCTTTTGAAGAATTTTCCAAGTCTTTTAGTTATGAAAGCTAATTCTTCATCTTCTAATTCACTGGATTCATTATCTTCTTCACTTGAATGTTATTTTGAGGATTTTAGAGCTATAGACTTCTTATTTTTATTTTCAGTGCTTCTTTCTTTCAAAGCGATTTCATAGGTTAGAAGTGATCCTATGAGTTCATCTAATGAAGTTGTTTTGAGGTTTCTACCTTCTGCTATGGTTGTGGCTTTTGGTTCCCAAATAGGTGGAAGTGCTCTTAGAAATTTGTGAATCATCTCATGAGTGGAATATGTTTTTCCTAAGGCACTTAGTGAGTTTATGAAATGCGTGAACCTAGTGTACATGCTTGTGATGGTTTCATTGGTATTCATCCTAAAAGCTTCGTACTCACAAGTCAACATATCAATTCTACTGTCTCTAACATCTACTATGCTTTTGTAGGTTACTTCTAATTTATCCCAAATTTCTTTACTATTTTACACGTCATTACTCTATTGAATTCATTTGCATCAAGTGCACAATATAGGGCGTTTATTGCACTTGAGTTAATTTGCAGTAGTTTGTAATCTGATTCGATTAGTTTTTTTTCTTCTTTAGGTACTTCTTTTCCATCTACTAGTTTAGTAGGGATCAAATTTCCATTTGTGACAACATTTCATGCCTTCCAATCTGTTGACCTTATTGGTCACGCTTGGTTTTGATTATGACAAATACTCTTTGTATCTAATGGGTGTTTGAGGTTTTGTGCAGGAACTAAGATTGCTAAGATCAAGATGGGCACAAAGCAAGCAAAGCCTGGAGACCAACTATTGTTTTCAATTGTATTATATTTCATTTGTGAAAATTGGTCTGTAATAGTAATTAGGGTCTGGTTTCTTATAAGCGCACACACATCACATGCATGATTTATTACGTAAGCTCAAAACAAACCATAACCTAAAGTGACCTAGAATGACCTTAGGGTTTTCGGTCGATTGACATCAGACTCCTTCTGGTCGACCGAACCATATGAGACCTGGTCGATCGAAACATTTCTGGTCGACCAAACCAATAGGGTTGCCCTGATTTTTATCGTGGTTAAATATTTTTTAAACAGGGTTAAAATGTTTTAAATGTCATTAAACTTTCTTAATAATACCTAATAGGTCCCCAACGGTCATATTTTCTCCCATGTCTATATATATGAGATCATTTGTGAAAATTAGCATGGATTACTTTGATTAGGGGAGAATTCTCTGAAAATCCAAAAGCTTATACTACTCATTTTTTAGCCTCATTCACTCATGCTTATCATCTATTAGTGCCTACATCACCTGTAAGTTGATTAAGTGTTTGTTTTAGAAAGGTTTGCTCTCCTTGTTCTATTTGTTTGACACGATTTTCTTGAGAGCCAAACTTAAGGATTCTTAGGGGACTTTGTTGATAAGTTTATCTTAAGAAAACTTTGTTAGATCTTCTAAGCTTGCACCTTCATTGCAATATCTTGAGAAGATTGTATTTGTTTTTGGTTGCAAAATATTTTTAAAATACTTTCAAATATCTAGTGTGCTTTATCTTGATAAATATTTAAAGAGATATTTGTTTGTGTGAGAAAAATATTTGTTGCTATATTTATTGATTTATATCTTTAGTTGAATACAAAAGATTAATCTCATTTTGCAAACCAAATCCATATACTACTTGAGCTTCATATACATATATGCATTGAGAAAACTTGTTGATTGAAATATATGAAGTGTGGCTAACATTTTTAGTGTGAGCTTATTGGATGAATATATTGTGAAACAAAGATTGCTTGTTTGACACTCTCACGTACGCATTACACTGATAGAAAATACCTTTGAGAGTTGAACTATCTAGACCACACTAAGCTTATGTATTGAATCATATTGTGGTGTATGTTACTGCGCGAATTTGGGTACACATCTGCTTTACTTGAAAGCAAATTCATTGTATCATTTGATTGTAATACGCATCTGTTGTATTTCCAGGCACGGGCCTGAAGATGGAGACTAGTCCTGGAATAGTCCCGAATTGGCTTAGACCCGGTTAGGAAATCTAGGTATGTCGTCCTGTTAAAGCGTGCAGGTTGAGGTCAGCCCCGCTAATTGACCTGGTTAAGGTTGAGGTCAGCCCTGTGTTAATTTGACCTGGTTGTAATCGGTGTTGCTCCACCCTTAAGTAAGCTATTAATGGAATCCTCGGGCTTGCGAGCTAGAGGCGGGGACGTAGGCACAGTTGGCCAAACCCCGATAACATATCGTGTGTTTGTGTATATTGTCGCACCTTGTATTTACCGCACGTGTATGTTTTTATGTGAATGATGCGCTTGATTTAAATTTCTGCATATTATATTCATCAGCGTATTTGGAATTGAATAGAAAGACCTTAGGTTGTTATATTCAGCTGACATCTAGTTTAACCTATGAAAGAAATTTAAAATTCAAATTCACCCCTCCCCTTCTTGGGAATACACCAATTCTAACACAATCCATTGTTTGAAGGTAGATTCTCATTCGTTGCTTCCAAAATATGTAATTGAGTAAAAAAAGAAAAAGAAAAAGAAGGCGGTCTAGTTAAGGATTGATCCTCACCAAAGGGAGCTACTCCTATTTGTGTCATCTAGATCTTTACATAGCTACTTGTTAGGATTTGCTATGACCTGGCTCTGACACCAATTGAAACCTAAGGTGTAGTCCTAAGAGGGGGGGGGGAGGGGGTGAATTGGGTTATTGAAAATTCCTTAGAGTCTTTTTATGAGTTATTGACTTTTTATAATTCTTTTAAAGACTTTTTATATTCTTGCTAATTAGGCAATCCACACAAACATTTACTTCTTCTATTCAATCCACGACCACAACATACACAACCAATTGATTAACTGTTCAAACCAAACAAACACAATACAAGTAATCAATATATGCTTTGCAATATTCTGTAGCTTTGTATATGAATGTGCAAGTCTTGTAGTTGGCCTTTGAACTGAAAATTAAAATAACATCCAATCACTCTTTTCAATAATTCATATTTTAAATAAACCCTTAGTTAAAAGAATTTAGGAGTTGATCAACCAACATACTCCCTTTTGGTTTTCGCAATCAATGATAATCAACCCAATCAATTTTAATCTTAGGTTTATTTAATATCCAAGGTTGTTTGTAAGATTAACACATCCATGCAGTTTATATTGTTGCTGGAATTTAATGAGAATAAGAGAAGAGAGTGAGACAGTGTTTTTATGAGGTTGGGCTTACCCCGGCCTACGTCCTCGCCTTAGGTCAACCATTTAAGGATTTCACTATACCTTGTTCCTTCCGGGTGGAACAAAAACCTTTACAACAACCAACCTTTTTTTCAGGAAGAGAAACCTCTCAAAGCAACAACCTATGCTTGGTGTAACGATCCAACTATACCTTCAACCATTAAAGATATAGTAGAAAGGAATGAATATCTACGTACAAAAAAACTCTCAAACACAGAGCAAGTTGTACAAGTTAAATAACTAATCGTACTTCAAAACCAAAACTAAATAGAAAACATGAAGTTCAAGGTTTAGAAATCACCAATGGTTCTTTCTTATTGATATAGAGATTTTAGTTGTAAATCAGAACCAAAGCTTTTTGATCAATCAACAATTTCATAGAGTTTCCCCCAGCAAGAGTGTGGGCAAGTATGAGCTTTAGGAGAACTTTAGATTAGAAAGCATGTATTGTTTGAGCGTATTTTTTCATTGAGCAAGAGAGGTATTTATAGACTTCTTAAAGAAAAGTTTCCTCATTTAACATGAAGTATTTGGGCAACTTTTCAAAAGATATTAAATCATAGAATCAATTTTAAAAAACTTCCCGTATAGTTTGAAATTTAAAATTTCGTAGAGTCAGTTGGCTAACTCACTCAACTTGGTCATTTTTGTACTAGTCAGTTGGCTGGACAGGTGGCTGACACCATTCTGTTTCTCAAAAAAAAATAATTCTGATAAATTATTAGGCGGCTGACTCAATTATGTTCAATAGTTAGTTAGCTAAACAGACCAAGGAGTTAGTCGGTTGACTGATCCCAGTTCAAAAATGGTAAGTCAGCTGGACAGATGTTCTTCTAGTCTGCTGGCCAAACATGGTGTGTTCTGGTCAATCGGCTGACCAGTCCTCTCTTTTTCATTTTTGATTTTTAAACTCTAGTTCATTTTGAAAAACTTAAGTACCACTCTTTCAAAATCATTTTCAAGGGTTTTAGAAGAAATGGTTTCTAAGTCTTCTTATCCTAAAGAGTTTCACATATCTAAATAGTAATGAATTTGAAGTACTTACAAACATTCTTCTAAGCATGATCTCCTTAATCACTAAGTCTTGCAGCCTCTTGAGGTTCAGTCTATACTTCAAGTCCTACTTAGCCTTTAGGCTCTTCATTTGTCGTTCATTGCTTCAATATATTGAGAAGCTTTCACTTGAATGACTTTGATTTCCAGCTTACTTTCCATGATTAACCATGAGTGTCCTTTTACTTAGACCTGAAATAAAGTCATTCAACAACACAAGTTAAAACATCCTTCATTTGTTATCATCAAAACAAGATTGAAAAACCCAGTTAGGCCAAAAAAATTTTAAAATTAAAACATATTCCAAAAGGAAGGTCAAAATCGTGTGGGGCCCATAAGCCGTGTGGGGCAGACATGGGTCTTATGTTGGACTTTGCTTCAATACTTCACTTGTGTTCAAATATGGTCTTAAAGCACCTAATAATCTTGAAATAACATATCCAAGAAAAATATAAATTAACACAATAACAAAGTCTTCACATAAAAAAAGTCTTTCATCAAAGAAGTAAAGATCTTCAATTGATCACATGTGCTCCTACAAAACAGATATAAGAATAGTGCACATCTGAAGGTCATCTATGCGTCATCATGTCAGCAAAGGAGTGGACATCGAGAGGTTGTCCACGTGTCATCATATCAGTTAAAGGGATACACAAGGCATGTTGATCCCCATCATGCACAACCCCCTCACAATCACGCACAACCACCATCCTCACGACCTCCATCCTCATGACCATCACCTCTCTGCAGCCATCTCCTCACCACCATTCCACATTGCCTAGCCACAGCCAGCCCAGCTCTCTCTCTCTCTCCTCCTACACGCACAACCCTCTCTTCCCACATGCACAACCCTCTTAGCCACAACCAGAGCCACAACCACAACCCTTCACCCTCTCTAGTTTATTGCTTTTTTTATGCATTTTTTTAAACCTTTGTTTATATTTGTTTGATTCTTATATTGTGTATATTATTTATTTATATGTTGGTTTGATTCTTATTTGTTGACATTATTAGTTTATTATTATGTTTGTTGTTGTTATTATTATTATTATTATTATTATTATTATTATTATTATTATTATTATTATTATTATTATTATTATTAGTTTATTATTGTGGTATTTTAGTATTTTAGTTTATTATTAGTTTATCTTTATTATGGTATTTTAGTATTATTATTAGTTTATTATTTTGGTATTTTAGCATTTTAGTCATTACATATTGTGGTATTTTATTATTTTTAGTTTATTATTATGTTTATATTTATTATTATATATTATGGTAGTTTAGTATTTTAATTTATTATCATGTTTATTTTTATATTTATTATTATCTATTGTGGTTTATTATTATGTTTAGCTTATTATTATGTTTATATTTATTATTAGTTTTATTATTATGTTTATCTTTATTATTATTATTATTATTATTATATATTGTGGTAGTTTAGTATTTTAGTTTATTACTATCTTTATTATTATGTATTGTGGTTTATTATTATGTTTAATTTATTATTATCATGTTTATTATTATGTTTATCTTATTTATTATGTATTGTGGTATTTTATTATTTTAGTTTATTATTATGTTTATCTTTATTATCATGTTCATATTATTATTATATTTATCTTTATTATTTTGTATTGTAGTATTCTAGTTCATCTTTATTATTATGTATTGTGGCATTTTAGTATTTTAGTTTATTATTATGTTTATCTTTATTATTATGTATTTTTGGATGATTTTATTGATTTTTGCCTAGGTGTGTCCCTATGATTTAAAAAATGACAATGATGTGTTTTTAGACCTCACCTGTATCGACTATGAATGTGGTTTTATTTAACAAGATCCCCTTATTTGGAGATCTTATTAGGCATTCCTTGTAATGACCCCAAACTTCATACCATTTATATATATATATATATATATAGATTGATACTCATCTTACTCTGATACCCCTGTAATGACTACTGAAAGACACCTATGTAGGGAAAAATATAAAACTGTACAACCATTATTATAATACCAAAATTTAGTATTTCCCCAAAATATATATACATAAATACACATCTCCCCAGCATCATCTACTAAAACTCTTAAAACCTACCAAAAATGCATCTTTCTGATAACACTTACCCTACAAATAGAGCAAAGCAAATAACCTCTCTACCTCCGAGCCTGATATGCTCATCTAATTGGATCACCTAAAAAATGTTAAATTATTGGGATGAGACAACTCTCGGTAAGAAGAGATATGCTATTACCAGTGTGTGGCAACTGAGTTTATATAAATAATTTATTGATAAATAACTGAAACTGAAATATCATGTAAAATATGATATTGTGTAACTCACACCTATCTGGCTTAAAATACATCTACAATATCTAAGCTTTCTATTTATTTATACTTCTAGTATTATAATATATCTATTGTTATTTTGTAAATTTGTATACATACATACATACATATATGTATAAAACTGTGAAAACATCCCTGGAAAACTGCATGTCATGATTTAACCCCTCATGACAGGATTGTGTAGGCAAGACTTAATACCAGTTGGCCCACCAGAATAAGTCAACTGTAACTTTATCATCATTAGACCGGTATCCTCAACCTAGTATATTGGGGAGCCTGCAATCCCTCCAGGCATGGTAACTGTTCTCCTCACCATCAAACTGGCCACCTCAATCCAGAATACTGGGGAGCCTGCAATCCCTTCAAGGCACGATTGACTGAAATCCACACACTATCTAAGATATGTGGTTGCACTCTGATCTGAAATAGCAACGGTATCGTGCTGAAATAATTCATCAGCGATTTGATACTATATAATAATATTCTATATATATATATCTTGCTATTTTACCATGATTCTTATATAACTGAAATAACCATAACATTGTAATATCTGATCTGAATATGCTGTATAATCTGAATAATCTATAATATCTAACTGTACTG